>NC_083339.1:66826599-67537012 GCF_019175385.1 Lycium barbarum
GGGGGAAAGGAAAGGCCAAAGAACAAAAGACAAATAAGGGCTGCACCAAGTTCAGATTCTAGCTATGGCTCTAGGATTCGATTGTGTGGAGTCGCGATTAGACTCGGATGATGTGTGGGGTCGCAATTAGATTCATTTATTGTGGGGGGGGGGGATTCTTGAGAAATAGAAGAGATGGTACAGAGGGTCAAATAATTTCCATGTTTTTAGCGATGGGTTGGTCGGAAGTGGGAAAAGTACGTTTGTGGCTTAACAAGGGTGAATTGCTCGATTATATGATTGGTTTTGGAAAAAGTTCCAACTTCGTCCAGGTAATATGATGGTGTGCGTGGCACGAGTATAAGTTCATTTGCGATCATCGAAACTGGATAGACTAATCCATTATTAGAAGGAAAAGATTGGTATATGGCGTGTTTGTCAGATTAGGTTGTAATTGGTGCGAGAGTGGATTTCGCCTTCGGCCATGAAAAGTTAAGTTAGGCTTCAACGTGGCTATTTGGTAATGGTTTGTGGGTTCTTTCAGAGAAGTGGTCATCGGGTCTAGACCAGAAAGCAAAGTTACTTGTGATGAGTAGAGATTTAGGATATTGGGCAGCTGTGGTCCTGGTCTTTCAATATAGGGTGTGTTCACCGGGTTTTCGTGTTTAGTGGAATGATAAGGATATCGTGGAATCAATATCTAGTGGACTTGAGGGTTATGTCGCGATAATACATAATAGAATAAACATAACGGTTCAGTGTTGAGTCGGTGTGTTTGGTTATGTTGTAGGCCAATGGAAGCCAATGGTTGATTAGTAAGAGTGACTCTAGTGTTGAACAAGTGCGAGGTTTTAGTACGCAAGGAGCTATCAGGGTTGCATCTAATATTTGAATAAGGTTGAGAGCTTTGTAGTTGTTGTGTTAGTTTCGGCTGATTTCCATTTTTACTAGTGATATGACTCTGTTGGATTGATCGAATGAAGGGATGATCGCGCGAATGGTCAAAGATTTTCTGTTTCGACAATTGGGATGATTCGAAGTGGTGAATCATTGATGAGGTTAAAATTAATTTGAGAATATTATAGAAATTGATTTAAGGGAATTCAGGCAAAGACATCTTGGTAAGGATACATGGGAACATTAGTAGGTCTGCGTATGTAATATGCTGGTTTCACAGTTGAGTGAGATACGGTAAACTCTAGGGTGTATAGTGTGTGGCGTGTTACTATCTCCAGGGTTGACTTGTGTAGTTTGCAACATTTATGATTATGCAGTGCTCTATTGAGTGGGTTCGATAAATGGTTAGACAGTGACGATGATTGTGATTTGATTAGAATTGAGAAATTGAAAGGTCAAGAAAAGCTCCAGTGATTAAGAATCAATACGAACGAGGTACATCTTCAGAATTACTTGGTCGGTATAGATTGTGGTGTTCTTGCATAATTTAGATAGGGGTGTGATTGTTGAGTAAGCTTAAAGGAGAAGTCTACGGAAATGGTCTATGTGATATGACAGAGTCATGAAGTTTCGTGATCAGCGACCAGTGAGAAGAAAACTTCAAGTGACCAAAATGTTAAGGGTTATGGAAGTGGTTTGTGTGGTATACAATTGGGCAATTTTGGA
Source organism: Lycium barbarum (assembly GCF_019175385.1). NCBI lineage: Eukaryota > Viridiplantae > Streptophyta > Magnoliopsida > Solanales > Solanaceae > Lycium > Lycium barbarum. The sequence continues at coordinate 66,828,202 of NC_083339.1, forward strand.
ACACTCTTTGGTGGATGGTATACAATTGGGCAATTTTGGAACACTCTTTGGTGGATGAGTTAGTGTCGTTATGTGAAAGCTAGAATTGGATTTTTGAGATAAGACTGTATTCGTGATTGTGTATTAGGTGCGAGTAATATTTGAATGGATGACTTGGATGAAAACTTTATGATATCGAGAGCTTGGGAATAGTTGTACGAGGTTGGCGCAAGACATTGCGAGACTGATGTTTTAGAATGGTGAAAGACATATCGAGGTGTTACAATGGGAGATTCGATAGTTTAAGGGGTAATATATGAGACTACCGGCTTTGAGTCAAAAAGTTCGAGATTGTATGAGATTTGCTTGTCATGTACAGGTTGAGAAACATGAAGGTTGCACTCGTAAGGTCTAGTTCTTCGGTGCTAAGTTGACAGCGTGAATACGACTCAGCTTTTGGAGTCGAGGGTGACAGACTTGGTTGATTATGCCTGAGGAAGAGATTAGAATTGGCCGCCACAGATGTGTGGTAAGGCCGTGATTGGTTTTTAGAAGGTTTGGAGTCAGTTCGAGTGACTATTAGTGGTATTCAAGGGTTGTGCATTCATTCAAGGTCGGAATTGTTCGAATTAAGCTTGATGGACTATGTATATATTTTCCAGAAGGACTTATGGGTTCCTAGTAAATCACCTTCACGGATTCTATGGTTGCAGTTCAGATTTGAGGTATGATAGGTTTATCGAGATTTATTGGGGTTTGCGAGTAGACTTGGTGATATTTTATCGGGGTCAGTTATTCAGACAGTTATAATGGTTTACATCGGGGCTCGATAGTGATTTGAGGAGGTACTACGATCGCGATATATCTTTAGAGTGATCAGACGGTTTCCTATAAACTTGGGTCAACGAGGTATTCAGTGGGTATACTTCCAGAATTGTAAATTGAAGATTTAAGGACACTTGGAATTAGCTAAGTCGATTGTGAGTAAGATCATTGTTGACTGATGGAGCGGGAATTCTTGTCTGACAAGAGTAAGTCATGGTTTCAGACTTTTGTTTATGTGTTTTTACGAAATCGTGCTGCGAAGAATGGGTTTAGAAGTATGAAGGAAAACTTAGCGGAATCAAAGTATTTTACCAGTTCAGAGTGGGTTATGATTGAGTTTTCTTTTATCTAAAGGTTGTACGGTTTGAGGGGCCTATTGATCGCGTTCAAGGGTATGGCTATATCGACTCAAAGAATTCCGACAAAGCAGTTCTTCATTTTGGGGATCAGTTGTGAGAGAAATTCGACTATGGAAATATGAGAATTGGGTCTTTTAGCCAAGTTATAGGAAATTTTTGACTGATAGGGTGAGCGGGCAGTGATTTTGGCGTACTTCGTGCCGCGGAGGCTTCTGTGTCGCTTTCCTTAGTTACTGTCTGGTGTCATACTCTCTTTTCTCGCTCGAGGAAGAGCGATTATTTAATTGGTATCTGATGTAACGACTCATTTGGTCGTTACGGTACTTTTGACCTTGTTGACTTTTCCCCGCGTTTGTTAGCATATATTTGACTTGCAGGAAAGGGTGGTACGATTTCTGAGGCCATCAGATGAGTATTAGATAGGTTTTTGGTGTTAATAAGACTTAAAATGAAAAATGTTTGACTCAAAGTTGACTTTCGGGTAAACAGACCTTGTTAAAAAATTCATCGATTTCGAGAGGTCTGGATGGTCATTTGTAACTTGCGGATATGTTCAGTTCCGTTTACAATACGCTCGGGTGCATTTTAGGACTTGGGTTGGAAGGTTGGTTCTAGGCTATTGGGGGTTGATTTGGACAACAAGACCCCTATTGGGAATTCCAAGGCCACAAGCGTGTTCGTAGCGTATTTTTATGTACGTTTACATTTCTGGTTTGTGTGTGTGAGGCCTCGGGTGATAGTTAGATTTCGGGTTGAGAATTGTGGAAGTTGGGAAATTTCTGGTGTCTGGTGTACCGCTATGGCGGCACCAGAACTGCGGCAGCATTACCGCCATAGCGACTTGGTATATTTGGGGGTGACCGCCATAGCGGTTATGTAATTGCTGCAGTGGGATCGCCATAGCGGTCTCGCGATAGCTGCAGCGGGTGACGAGGCAATCTAGTATTTAATGAGATGATAAAACCCTTAAGTACCTTATTCATTTCCGTTCAATTCTAATCTTCTAAGACGACATTTCAAGAGACTTTGGGGTGATTCTTCATTGTGGTAAGTCCATCTCTCCTCATTCTTCATTTATGATTCATAATTCACCTTACAAACTCCCTAATCCATGCTAGAGTCTTCCAATAACATGAGTATTAAGGAGGGTTTTTGGGTTTCTTTCTTGAATGAGTTTTTGGTTATCAAACCATGATTTGTGGATGGATTAAGCTTTATTAAGTATGGAATTGATGGGTAATGGCTATATAAACATGAATCTACCACTGTTAGTGACCAATTTGTGGAATTGAAAGTTAGGGTTTACACCCAAATTTAGGGGTTTCACCTAGAATCCGAATTGGCCTAATCCATGAGTTAATCTAGCCATTGTTTGATAGGAATTGATCACCTAAGAGTATGAATTTCATATTTATCCTTTGAATTGACCATTTTACCCTTAAGGGTTCGTTTTACCCATTCCATGAATTAGGATTTGGGACTCGAATAGAAGTAAGGCTTATGGGTGTTGTCCTTCTTGATTCTAATACCGTATTCAGATATCTAGTCTTCCATTACTTTGAGGCAAGAAGGAAGGGCAAGGCTCAAATTTGACGGTTCAAGATAGTTGTTCGGCTTTCTAGATAGGTTACGGCTTACCTTATGGTTAGACTTCAGTTAGTAAAGCATATGTAGAGTTAGTGATTGTCGCAGCCAGCATGTACACCCTCAAGCTAAACCCAAGTACATATGCCGGCAAGGCTATCCATAGTAATGATACAACAAAAGATAGACAGAGATGGCCATAATACATCTAACTATGTATATCTGTCTACGAGCCTCTACTGGAGTGCATAACATAATAAGGACGGGATAGGACACCACCATACCCATCTATGCACAGAAGAACCATACTAGTACTTTGCCCGTACTGACGTCCTTTTGTTGTGGACGCTGCATTCATGCCCACAAGTAGATAGGGAGACTGTACAGATTCTTAGGCTGCCATCTCAGCTTTGGTATAGGAGCACTCCACTTGTTAGTTGCAGTTCAGCGTGGTATGATTCTTTTGTGTATATATATATGGGCACGGTGGGGTCCTGTTCCGTCCTTATTATGTTATGTACTCTATGCAGAGGTTCGTAGACAGATGTGTATAGCTAGATGTCTTATGACCTCCTTGGTCTATCTTTTAGTTATATTCTTTGATAGCCATGTCGACTCGCATATATGGGCGCAGTTGCTGATCTACATTTATATATATATCTTTTGGGCATGTGCCCCTTCCGGTTATGATATATATATATATATATATATATATATATATATCTTTTGGGCATGTGCCCCTTCGAGTTATGATATTTATGAGTTAGCTTCATGGCCCACTCAGATATGACTATGAGATGCATGCTTTGAGGTACTCGGTAGGCTAGCTCCGCGTGCCCGTCTGTCACGACACAACCAGAGGGCCATGACAGGCACCCGGAGCTAACCCACCGGGCACCTCTCATCGTACATTCACATTCATATCTCGGTGACCCACATGGCCGATTAAAAATTCTATGCCTCAATAATACCTTTTCCAACGACTAAAACACTTTTATATAGCAACGGCAACAACTATGCCCATATACATATACACAAGCCGATGTGGCTAACAAAATAATATGAGCTGACAAGGCAAAAGACATCTGCTATACAAGACTGTCTACGAGCCTCTAGGAAGAGTATGAAACATCATCATAAGGACGGCACAAGGCTCCGCCATGCCCATATATACACAAAATAATAGTACCCACAGCTGCAGTTCCGGATCAAATGTAGCTCCTCTAAGCAATCTCTGGATAAGCAGCCTAAGGATCAAGTCTATCTCCCTGTCCACCTGCGGGCATGACGCAGCGTCCACAAACAAAAGGACGTCAGTACGCATAATGTACTGAGTATGTAAAGCATAATCAATAGCTTAATGGAAGCATGAGAAATAAAATAAGATAGAAGAGTCATGGGAGGATAAAGCCATTTATACCTCTAGCGTTGTTCATTGTATTTACTTACCCTCTTTCTAATGGGAACCTTCCATTTCATACATTTATATTTATAGTAGTATCATACCCGACCATAGAGGTTCGTTGTCTTACATACCCGACCATAGAGGTTCGGTGTCTTACATACCCGACCATGATAACGTTTGGTGTTATACATACCTGGCCCTACCAAGGCTCAGTATCATTCGTACCCAACTACAGTGGTGTGCGCGCGATAGATATTATACTCGGGCCATATAAGCTCAGTGTTCTTAATAGTCATACTTTGATATATATATATATATATATATATAGGTATATACGTATCCTCAACATCATCATCGTCATCATTACTTCATTATATCCTTCCATAGAGGATCAACTATTATAGGGTGAGACCATTGGTATCATAAGATTAACAAGAATCATGAACCTTAGTGATTCTAAGAATGAAGTCATCTTTGAAGACCATATGGAATTCACATGAGGGTATACAACAATGGGATCATGCCTTAAGAAAGAAGGATTAGCCTTACATACCTCTTTGTCTTCTTAACGTTCACCGCCCAAGCTTGAGAAATATACATTTAAAAGAATTCATACCATGGTTAAGTCTTAGGGAAATTCTTAAATTCAAACTAGAACGACTCATGAACTAACAAAAATTGGGCAGCATTTCCCCTATTTTGTCGACTTCCACCATATCACAAAACAACTCCTAAACAACCATAATAACATCCACCACATCATAGTGAAGTAGTCATAGTCAATTAAGTCTCAAAGTTCATTCTCACATTCAACTTACATCGACAACTTCACATCAACCCTTTGCAAATTTTCATACAACGCTTCCTCATCACCATTATTAGCTTTCATATCATACTAAGAATCATGACTCAAGTTAGCTTACTACTCAAAAACATCATTAAAAAGTACATTTAGACCTCATATTCTACTTTCCCCTTCTACCCAAGTTGTTCAACAACTAAGCATTGTTGATAACATGAAATAAGCATGAAAACTAAAATTTTGTTTCACAAGAATGAGCTTTGGAGTGAGCTATCAACTTATATGGAAACACTAGCTTCAATACCCAAAGAATTCTTGAAGTCTACTAACCCTAGCAAGACTTCTCACACATGGATATCTTTCTTCTTTCTTCTTGATCTTTAATTTCTCTAGGATTTGTGTTGATATGGTGTGTGGAATATTCTTGAGCTCTCAAGAGTTGTGGAGAAGATGGAAAATGAAAAATAGAACTTGGGTCATCTATTTAAAATAAGAAATTAAAGCTGCCCGACGGGATTTATATGGACACTTATACGGTCCGTATAATTTTATACGGTTCGTGTAATATCACCAGTGATGACCCTTCATTGTAACTATTATACGGACCGTATAAGTGGTCGTATAACCCATCTTTTCCAAAAATTGCTTTCGTTGATTCGTTTGATCTCCCATCCATGTGGAACCTTCTTGGCACTTATATAACACTTCATTAACCATACACTAGGCCCTATAACAGCCCCTCAAGACATTACTAAATAAATATTAGCTTAATTATAGCGACAACCTTTCCGAACATGACTTACATCTCACCTCCTCCAACGAACTTAGTTTCTCATATTCATATGACTTCCAAATCCGATGGTACACACTTTAAGCTATCTAATACTTTCCTTAACCTCATAAGGACATGCTTACCTTAAGCTCACGATAGTCTATTCAAAATGCGACCACTCAAAACTTCTGAGATGTAACATTCTCCCCCCCTTAAGAATATTCATCCTCGAATGTTAGGCTCTTGGGGATTTTACAACAATTTTGCCAGAGTTTCCCTTGTAATATGACACTACCATCTTGTCACAGCAATCCAAAATACATCGCCTCACAGGGCTACAACAACAACATCAATAACCATGGCCACACACGACCAAGAAAGCATCAAGGAAAGCACTACATACCTGAGGACAATGGCGTCTCTGCCTGAGTCTCCTCTGGAGGTGGAAATAAATGTGGGTATCTGAACTTCATGTCTTCTTTTGCTTCCCAAGTCATTATCTCTCTATTATTATTTCTCCATAAGACTTTAACTGAAGTTACATCTTTGGTTCTGAGCCTCTGTACTTGCCTATCTAGAATGGCAATGGGAACTTCTTCGTAGGATAATTGCTCAGTGATGTTATATCCCGTATTTTGCATATTCGGAAAATTTGAAATAATTGTGACTAGTAAGAGATAAGGCAATATTTTGATCTTATTTAATATATATGTTGTTCATGAAAAATATTGATGCGGAAATATCGAGGAAGGCTAAGGGAAAAATTGGAATTTTGGAAATTTGTTTCATGAATTACAAATATTAACCAAAAGTAATTGGGCTAAGAAAAAAATAAAAAAAGGGAGGCCCAATGTCGGTGTGGCCGGCCATGGAGTAAATGGCCCAAAGCCCATGTGGAAAAAAATTTAATCCAAGTATAAAAGGAAAAAAGGGCCACAATTATTCATTCTTCAAGAATTTTCAAGAAAAGAGTTGAGAGCTCACAAAAAAGGGGCCATTCGGCCAACAAAGAAGAGGAAAGAAAAAAATTTAAGCCTTCCATCTTTGGTCCAAAAATTCATTTCTTCTTGAGTTCTTACTAATTTCAAGACCCTCTTCAACGTGGTACAATTATTTAAGCAAGAAAACAACTCTTGGTGGCAAGTGGAAAATTGAAGAAAAGGTAAGAATGTTTTTTCTTTTACATGTTATGGAAGATTTATATATGTTGTAGTGAGTAGAATTGAATGAAAATCATAGAAATGTTATGTGTTGTGTGTGTGTGGTTGTGTGGTGTTATTGGGTGGAGGAAGATGAATTAATTTTATGTAGTATGTTAGTTATGTTGTTGTGAACTCTATGATGCCAATGAAAGACTAATGGTTCAAGTTGGCATGGAAATTGGTTGTAGGTTATTGTAGGAAATTATGTGATTTAATATGGTTTTTATGTAATTATGGAAGTGGAGTTGCTAAACTGTGAATTGTTGTTGTTGTTGATGAATTTGGAAGAAGATAATGCGACGTTGTAGTTTTGTTGCATTTGTGGGGATTTCAGGTGGAGTATGGTGTTGGTGGAATTGTTTGAATATTGTATGGATTGCTTGAAATGTTTTTGAATTATGTCTGAATGATCTCGGATTAGAAATGAATATGTGAGCGTTGATATTGGCTTAAATGTACGTAGTTGAATTGAACGTGATAAGCTACGTAGAGGAGAAGGTTACTAATGTTAGAATGCAATTTAAATTGATTCTTGATGTTATTAGTATGGTTGTTGGTATTGTTGGTATGATTGTCGATGAATTTGGCCGAGTTAAATTCTCGGGGATGTTGAAGTTACAGGGAGATGCTGCCGAAATTTCTGTAGAGAAGTACTAGTTAGAATTGGATTTTTAAGTACTTGTAGCTAATGTTTGGTAATTGATAACGTTATTGTAGATATTGGAGAGCCCGAGACTTGAGTCGGGATTTGGTTAGCGAGCGATCGAGGTATGTAGAGCCTACCTTTCCTTCTTTTGGCATGACCTTTATGAAATGAACAAATAACGTATATGTATGCTTCTAAAGAAAATCCCATTCTTAGAGCCACTAGAATGGCTAACATCTTTGACTTCCATAAGCTATTCCATATGGCTTGATACGTATTTATGATATTCGAAGATTCTAGTTGTTATGTTTCCGAATGTTGCTCGAAAGAAAATCGAGATGACTAAAGTCTTTGATGAATACTTTGATACGTAAATATGGTCCTAAAGTCTCCATTTGATTTGATCCATAATGTTATTCGAAAGTCTTCTAATATGAATGATACTTGAATTTCCAAATATGGCTTATGAAATGTTTTTAAAAGGTTCTGTACTTCAAAAGCTCGTAACTTTCGTATACTAATTCCGATTGGCTCGATACTTGTTTCTGAGCTTTCTGATATCGGTATATATATTTATTCCTCAAGTCTTGGAATCTATTTACTTATATGCATATGGTTTTCTCACTACTCCGCTCGTGCATACTACTACTACATCGTTCGCCGGGTCCCGGGCCGGTTTTGTCTTCGTGCGCACTATGCTATATTCGGCAGTGTAATGTACGATATGTTCTGATGTTGTGATATGTTATGATGATACGATATGTTCAGGGATTGTACGGAGATTTGAAACCTTTTGGAGTATGATGTGTTGTGGCACCAGCGTCGGAGTGGCGACCATGTTCCTGAGCCCTATGCATGATTTATGTTTTCAGAAAAGGTTTTGATATACTAACTCTGTATCCATTTTCCATACTCCTTATTTCAGTTCTGATTTGAATTACCGTATTTCATGCTTTACATACTCAGTACATATTTCGTACTGACCCCCTTTCTTCGGGGGCTGCGTTTCATGCCCGCAGGTACAGCCGTTCGTTCTGGTGACCCACCAGTGTAGGACACTTATTCTGCTATTTGGAGTACTCCTTTGATCCGGAGCTCATATTTTTGGTACAATATTTTGTTATACATGTTTCTGTATATATGACTATTTGGGGTACGGTAGGGCCCTGTCCCGTCATATGTTTCTGTTATGGTTTGTAGAGGCCTGTAGACATATATGTGGGTCGTGGGTCGTGTTTGTTCGATTATGTCTGTGACTTGTGCCTTAAGCGGTCCCGTTTGCTATTATGGCCAAAACGGCCCATATGTTTTTATATGTGTGTGTATTTGGGCGATGTGTATTCCGCCAGTCTGCCGGCTTTTGTATGATATTTCTGTTACAGGTGACTGCTTAAGATGACGTCTGTTCTCAGTATCTGTGCAAAATAACGTACGTTAAATACGAATAAGTCTTTGATATGTCGATTTGGTAAGTAAATGAGTATGGGTGTGTCCAGTTAGGGCACTAGTCACGGCCCACGGGGTTGGGTCGTGATAAAAGTGGTATCAGAGCGGGTTGTTCTCAGAATGTCTACAGGCCGTGTCTAGTAGAGTCTTGTTTATCGCTGTGTTGTGCACCACATCTATAAACAGGAGGCTACAGGACATTTAGGATGTTACCTTTCTTTGGATCATAGATCGTGCGATAGAGCTGTGCTATTAGGATGATTTCTTTTTGACCGATTGCTATGTTTACAGTGATGCCTCCGAAGAAGACGACAGCTTCCCAGAAGGGCAAAGTAGTGGCAGGAGAGACCAGCCAGATACAGAGTCACTCGGGCTCGTGCTCAGACTATGCTCGATATTACACCCCAGTTAGAGGGTTCTGCTACACCCCCACCATTGGAGGAGCCTGGAGCAGCAGCCGCTGCCACTATGGATCAGGGGGCGGCTCCACCAATAGCTCCAGAGGCTCCAGCGCCCGAGCCTCCAGCTCCTCAGTTAGGGGCGGAAGATAGGGCGATGAGAGATGCTGTGCAGTTATTGACGACATTTGTAGCAGGACAGGCTCGCAGACGCGGGCTAGGGGGTGATGGTGGTGACAAACGTAACAGTTTGAGGGTCCGTGATTTCTTGACCTGTAATCCCCCAGAGTTCTACGGGTCTAAGCCCGAGGAGGACCCCCAAGATTTCATTCGACAGAGGCAATGTACACTGACACTAGTCAGGGCTTCTAAGACTGAGTCTGTCGAGCTGGCTTCACATAGATTGCCGGACGTAGCGATTAATTGGTATGAGTCTTGGGAGCTGTCCAGAGCCGAGGATGCTCCTCCCGCTGTGTGGGATGAGTTTACATCAGCTTTTCTCAGCCACGTTTGCCTCTAGAGTTGCGGCGGGCGAGAGTTGACAGATTTTTACAGCTGAGGCAGAGAGGTAGGAGTGTCCGAGAGTACAGCTTAGAGTTTGATTCTCTGGCCAGATATGCGCCCGCCATTGTAGCTGATATAGCCGACAGGATGCACCGGTATGTGATGGGTTTGGATCATTACTTGGTCGATAGTTGTATGGCGATGGCATCGTAGACTGGTATGGACATTTCCCGGTTACAGGCATATGCGCAAGGAATGGAGGACCGGCACAGAGGGCGTCAGCCCGATAGAGACCGTGACAGGAGGCAGCCCAAGAGGGCTAGGTCAGCTGGTTATTCTGGGGAGTCTCGAGGCGGGCAGCCTCAGCAGCAGTATAGCAGATATCCTCCTCAGTCAGGTCGGAGTGCACATTCACAGTCTACAGGAAGACGGTTTGATGGTGCAGGGCACTCAGGAGCGGGCCAGAGCTCCAGGGCTTCAGGTTCGCAGGCGAGCCGAGGTTCCAGCCAGGCGAGGCCACCTATGCCTCGATGTTCTTATTGTGGGAGGTCTCACCCCGGTGAGTGTTATCGAGCTACAGGTGCCTGTTTTTCTTGTGGCGTCCAGGGCCATATTATGAGAGATTGTCCGTTGGCGGGTGGTTCTGGTGGTGCAGCTCAGCCGACGGGATCAGCTGCTGGTTCATCCTCCACTCCTGTTGCTATGCGCCCTATGGGGAGGGGTACGTCAGCACCAGCAGGCCGCGGTAGAGGCCGTGGTGGGGTTTCTGATTCTAGCGGTCCTTCGAACCGCATATATGCCATGGCTAGCCGACAGGATCAGGAGGCGTCGCCAAATGTAGTCACAGGTACATTATTGGTCTTCTCTCGAGCTGTATATGCATTGATCGATCCAGGTTCTACTTTATCATATATTTCTCCCCTCGTCGCTAGTAAAATTGGGATAACACCTGAACCTATAGAGCCGTTCGAGGTAGCTACACCAGTCGGGGACTTTATTATAGCAAAGGCAGGTATATAAAGATTGTTCTGTGGTTATATGTGGCCGTTGCACCAAGGCCGATTTGGTAGAATTAGATATGATGGAATTCGATGTTATCATGGGCATGGATTGGTTAGCCTCTTGTTATGCTAATGTTGACTGTCAGAAAAAGGTAGTTCGTTTCCAGTTTCCTGGGGAACCAGTTATAGAATGGGCAGGAAATACAGCATCGCCGAGAGGTAAGTTTATTTCATACCTTAAGGCCAGGAAGATGATTCAGAAAGGGTATATTTATCATTTGGTTCGCGTGCATGATGTTAAAGCAGCAACACCTACTCTCCAGTCAGTCCCAGTAGTCAATGAATTTCCAGATGTATTTCTGGACGAGCTTCCAGGTCTTCCACCCGAACGGGAGATCGAGTTCACGATAGATGTGCTGCCAGATACTCAGCCTATATCTATTCCTCCTTACAGAATGGCACCTGTAGAATTGAAAGAATTGAAAGAGCAGCTGAGAGATCTATTAGAAAATGGCTTCATCAGACCCAGTATGTCACCCTGGGGAGCGCCGGTATTGTTTGTAAGAAAGAAAGATGGGTCCCTGCGGATGTGCATTGATTACAGACAGCTGAATAAGGTGACTATAAAGAATAAATATCCCCTCCCCCGGATTGATGATTTATTTGACCAGTTGCAGGGTGCTAAATATTTTTTGAAGATAGATTTGCGTTCGGGCTATCATCAGGTGCGGGTACGAGAGGCAGATATTCCCAAGTCTGCTTTCAGGACCCGATACCGGCATTATGAGTTCAGGGTGATGTCTTGTGGGCTAACTTATGCTCCAGCAGTGTTTATGGATTTGATAAATCGGGTATTTAGGCCGTTTCTAGACATGTTCGTTATCGTATTTATTGATGACATTCTGGTTTATTCACGATCAGCAGAGGAGCATTCAGATCATCTGAGAATAGTACTTGGCACACTTCGGCAACAGAAATTATATGCTAAGTTCTCCAAGTGTGAATTCTAGTTAACCTCAGTGGCATTTTTGGGGCATATCGTCGGAGCTGATGGTATTCGGGTTGATACACAGAAGATCGAAGCTGTGATGAATTGGCCTAGGCCCACGACACCGACTGAGGTACGCAGTTTTCTGGGATTGGCAGGGTATTATAGGAGATTTGTGGAGAATTTTGCTTCTATTGCAGCACCATTAACGAAACTAACTCAGAAGGCAGCAAAATTTCAGTGGACCGATGCTTGTGAACGCAGCTTCCAGTTGCTGAAGGAAAAGTTGATTACAGCTCCGGTTCTAACTCTTCCCGAGGGGTCAGATGGGTATGTTATCTATTGTGATACTTCCGGTATTGGGATAGGTTGTGTACTAATGCAGCATGGTCGCGTTATAGCCTATTCTTCCCGGTAGCTCAGACCGCACGAGAGAAATTATCCTACTCATGATCTGGAACTAGCCGCGGTAATTCATGCTTTGAAGATATGGCGTCATTACTTGTATAGGGTTCATGTTGATATCTATACGGATCACAAAAGCTTTCAGTATATTTTTAAGCAAAAGGAGTTGAATCTGCGGCAAAGAAGATGGCTCGAATTATTGAAAGATTATGACGTTGACATTTTGTATCATCCTGGAAAAGCCAACGTTGTAGCCGATGCACTTAGCCGCAAGTCTATGGGCAGTTTGACCGACGTGCAGCCAGAAAGGAAAGAATTAGTTCGTGAAATTCATCAGCTAGCCAGTCTTGGAGTCTGTTTGGCCGATTCTAGAAATATTGGGTTTTCTGTTCGAGAAGTTGCTGAATCATCTATTATGGAAGAAGTAAAACGACGTCAGTTCGAGGATCCTATTTTGGTACAGTACAGAGATACAACCCTTGATAAGGAAAAGACCCAATTCGAGATTTCACCTGACGGGGTATTACTATATGGAGGCAGGTTGTGTGTACCTGACGTTACAGGGCTGCGGCGACAGATTATGGGAGAGGCACATTATGCTCGGTATTCTGTTCATTCGGGATCCACAAAAATGTACCATGATATCAGATGTTTATATTGGTGGGATGGTATGAAAAGAGATATCGCAGAGTTCGTTGCTCAGTGCCCAAATTGTGAACAGGTTAAGATCGAGCATGTTACACCTCGAAAAATTTCCCGTTGGTACGCAAGTAAATGAACTAATGATGTGTGCGAGGAGTGCGAGTGTATAATGTTTCACGGGAAATGTATGTAAAGGGATGTGGATGATTAGAATGAAAAGTCGAGAAATGAGAAAAATTGAAAGTTGGCAAAACTGCCCAGTGGTCGTATAGTGCAAAATACGGACCGTAAAGTGCAATACGGTCCGTAAACTTGAAGTCGTAAACTGGCATGCCCAACTTCAACTTTCTGCCAGCCGAGGAAATGGCTAAACACGACCTGGTGGACGGACCGTAAAGTGATTTACGGCCCGTAAACCATGGTCGTAAATCACCATGCATGCAGGCCAAAGTTTCTGGTACTGCTTAAGCTTAAAGATGACCACGAGGGACGGTCCGTAAACTGAAAAACGGACCGTAAACCTCCATGGACGACCACTGTTCACCCAGCACAGATTTTCCAATTCATTAAATATGAGGATCAAGACTTATTTTATTTCATTATAACATTACACCACTTCTCTCTAAAACTTCTCTCTACATTTATTATATGAGTTTTCAAGGATTATAAGTCATCAATAACATTAAGACAAGTGAATCAAGGATAAGGGAATCATCAAGGATCATCCAAGTCAAAAAAATCCAAATGGAGAAAAACTAGGGTTTTGCTCAAAGAGGGGTATTATCAACCAAAGTTTGTTCCTACAACTTCTAAGGTAAGATTCATGATTGTTACAAGATGTTTAAGGTATTGGAGAATTAAAATACATGGATTGTAGAAAATGTGGTCAACTAGGTCATGAATGATGAATAGTGACATTTTGAGAAATAGTTTGAATTGAGTTATGAATGTTGTTGTGTTGTGAGATGAATGTGTTATAAATGGTATTAAGATCATGAACTAAACACTTTAGACGAATGGACGAAGATGGGTGTTATGACCATGAATGTGGGTGAATTAGAGGCAAATTGAGGAAATCTAGACAATGTGGATAATGTGAATGACTAATGGCCATTGTTATGATATTAATGAAGGTATAAACGCTAGCATTGGAAGGGAACGTGCAGGTGTAGAATAGTTCGACTGAAAGGTATGTAAGGCTAACCCTTCTTTCATAAGGCATGGTTCTTGGCCAAATTCCTAATTCCTCTATATGAGTATGTTGTCTTCACATGGTTGACATTCCGAGCTCATAAGCTCACGACCCTTGATATGTACTACGATTATACTATGTTCCTCATATGACGAGTAAGTCCATAATGTAGATGTAACGACAATGATGAGGATATTAATGATGATGAGAGTAAAATGAGATTAGAGATGCTTACGAGCTATGATATATGTATACGTATGCCTATGAAGGGCTTTGATAAGATCCCGAGCTTATGATGCCGGGTAAGACTATATGTATATGACTATGTATAAAGTATGTATACGATTACGAAACGCGCGCACACCTCTGCAGATGGTACGGATAACCCTGATGCCTTGGTAGGGCCAGGTATGTATGACCTTAAGCCTTGGTTGGCCAAGCATGTATAAGACACCGATCCTATGAGGTCGGGTATGCTATGTAAATGCTATGTATATGAAATGACTATGTATATAATATGAATATGAATGTGATAAGACTATGTATAAGAATACGAATAAGGACATGTATACGAATATGAGCACAAGTATGGTACGAGTATTATTATGGGATACGAACGATGATGTATGCAAGTAAGCGACATGATGATGATGATATTACTGTCTCCCCTCCTATGCTATTTTCATATGATATCTATTATGCTTCTATATTGATGTTGATCATGCTTTACATACTTAGTACATTCTTCATACTGACGTCCTTTTGTTTGTGGACGCTGCGTCATGCCCACAGGTGCACAGGGAGACAGACCTGATCCATAGCTGCTTATTCAGAGATTGCATAGCAGAGCTCCATTTCTTTCGAAGCCGTAGCTTTTGGGTACTTATTCTTTTGTGTATATAATTATGGGCATAGCGGGGTCCTGTCCCGCTCATACGATATGTCATACTCTTAGAGGCTCGTAGTCATGTGTATGTGGGTAGAGATGTTCGGCCATGTCGGCCCATGTTTTGTATATCTTTTGTTAGCCACGTCGGCCTTGTACTTATGATGTGGCACAGATGCCTATGATGTGTTAAATGATGAGGGTCATCTAATGGGATCAATATGATTAATGATAAGAAAAGCACGAATTGACTTATGGTTCACCTATATGTTGTTATGTACGATAAGGGGGTGCTCGGGTGGGGTAGCACCGGGTGCTCGTCGCGGCCCCTAGCCCGGTCGTGACAAAAGTGGTATCAGAGCAGTTCAGTCCTAGGATGTGTCTATGAGCCGTGTCTAGTAGAGTCTTGGTTATGGGTGTGTTGCGCGCCACACTTATAAACGAGAAGCTGCGGACATTTTAGGAATATATGACCTTCTTTCTTCATAAGAATCATGCGATAGAGCTATGGTGTAAGAAATTCTTGTTCCTAAATCGTGTGTTATGTATTTCAGAGATGCCTAAAAAGAAAAAAGGCTACAGCAGCCCAAAAGGGCAAGACGGTGGCAGAAAAGCGGGCTGAAAGAGCACTGCCACCGGTAGTAGAGGAAGATGAGTCCCAGAGTGCGGCTCAATCTCAGTCCTCCCAGACAGTGCCTATTACCGAGGAGCACATAGGAGCCTCAGCCCCAGCTCCAGCTCGTCCACCGAATGCTTCGGGCCAAGACGTGAGAGAGGCCATTAATTTGTTGACTCAGTTGGTTGCTGCCCAAACTCAGAGGCCAAGCGCAGGGCAAGGTGATAAGGCTGTTAGTGCAAGGGCCCGTGACTTCATTGCTTTGAAACCCCCGGAATTTTTTGGGTCAAAACTGGAGGAGGATCCCCAGGACTTTATTGATGGTATGCTAAGGACGCTCCGGTTGATACATGCTTCAGACACTGAATCGGTGGAGCTAGCATCATATAGATTGAGGGATGTCTCAATCCAGTGGTATTCAGTTTGGATGGCTTCGCGGGGAGCCAATGCACCTCCACCGGTATGGCAAGAGTTTGTTGATGCTTTTCTCCGTCATTATATGCCCCCAGAAGTTCGGCGAGCTAGGGCCGATAAATTCTTGAATCTGAGGCAAGGTAGCATGAGTGCTACAGAGTATAGTCTCCGCTTAAATTCCTTGGCTAGGTATGCTTCGGCCATGGTAGCGGATATGGGCGATCGGGTGCACCGGTTTGTTAAAGGCCCAGGGACACACTTGATGGATAAATGCTTAACTACGTCCCTTCAGGATGGCATGGATATTGCACGCATTCAGGCACATGCTCAGGAATTAGAGGAACACCTACAGCAACGGAGAAATGAACGTGAGCAAGATAGGGGACATAGCAAGGGAGCTAGACTTTCAGGTTCGAGGAGCGAGTCCAGGGGTGGACACAGACAGCAGCTTCCCAGCCATTCAGGCTATTCTATGACCAGTCCACCTCCACGGTTTTCAGGCCAGGGCCTTGATATATCTGCTCGTTCAGGGCCAAGTCCTAGTTATACAGGACCTCAGTTCAGAGGTGATTTGGGCCAGTCAAGGCCACCCGTACCACCGTGTTCCCAGTGTGGGAAGATGCATTGGGGTCGATGCCGATTTGGTTCAGAATGGAAAGGAAATACGGCGTCACCAAAAGGTAGGTTTATTTCCTATCTAAAAGCAAGGAAGATGATCACGAAAGGGTGCATTTATCACCTAGTACGAGTTCAAGATGTAGAAGCTGAGTCGGCGACTCTTCAGTCAATTCCGGTAGTGAACGAATTTCCGGATGTGTTCCCGGAAGAGCTTCTAGGCCTTCCTTGTCACGACCCAACCCCGTAGGCCGTGACTAGTGTCCGAATTGGACACTCATATCACCTGTTAACTATAATCTTTTATAACCAGCATATTATGAACTTATTAGTATAAAAAAAAAATAGGATGTTATTCTAAAGCTGTCACAATTCTGTATGTCGTAGGCACCTGTCTCCTGAGGAGTTACGATCTTCAACCACAACATATATATATTTACACAAGCTGACAAGGCTGCCACTACATGTAACATCCCAAACATATATATATATATATATATGCAAGCCGACAAGGCTGCCATTACGAATGGGTACGCCCCAAACATAAGTCATATTCATACAACGCAACAACAACGATATATAGACCCACACATGTGTTCACAGACCTCTAAGAGTAATGACAGAATCATATGACGGGACAGGGCCCCGCCGTACCCCGACTAAACACATATATATACAACAAAAGGGAGTTATACCACAAGCTAGGCTCCGGAACAAAGGAGCACTCCAAAGTAGCTGAATAGATATCCTAGGCTGGCGGATCTCCGAAACTAGCGTCTGTACCTGCGGGCATGAACGCAGCCCCCCGAAGAAAAGGGGGTCAGTACGGAATATGTACTGAGCATGTAAAGCATGAAATATAGTGATAGACTCATACTGAGACAAGGATTGTAGGACCCAATGCAACAAACAGAATTTCATACAACTTGTCTTTGAACATATTTCATCTGTATCGTTCTCATATCAATATCAATATAGAGTTTTGTAACCAATCATTCTGTATATAACATATATAACGTGTCCCGGCCCTTTAGTGAGGGACTCGGTAATTATAATCATAGCATCATAACATAAACATATACGTGTCCCGGCCCTCTAGTGAGAAACTCGGTAATTATAATCATAGCATCACAACATAAACATATACGTGTCCCGGCCCTCTAGTGAGGGACTTGGTAATAAGGAATATATGCCCTCCTGGCCGCCATCTCCATATCATCATGTCATCATATCATCATATCACCATCATATCATCATATCATCATATATATATAACGTGTCCCGGCCCTCTAGTGAGGGGCTCGGTGAGTAATATAGTAAATATACGCACGAAAACGTGTCCTGGCCCGGGACTCAATGAAGGATATAGCGGTAAGCACGAGCAGAATAATAAGCAACCACATATATGCAATTCATCTTTTGAGACTCAATGGATATGTAACTAACTAGCTCTAAAGTGTCAGGATAATAATCATATTCAGTTCTTTTTAAATCTCATTACAAGTTATAGCAAGGAATGTTTCAGATTTCATGTACATGTATCAATTTGACAAGGTGTAACTTTTGATAGTCAAGTATGCCTTTAATTATGCAATTCTTTAGAAGTAGGAACTTCTATACATCATTCATTAGTCAATCATATAGTAGGCTCGTGACCATAACATTACGGAATGAATAGAATCATAAGTCATTCTTGGAACTAGAGAGTAGAATTTACCCCAAGGTTCATATCATTTCTTACTTACGTCTAGGACATGCCAAAAGAAAGAAGGAATAGGCTTTACATACCTTTAGCGTTTAGTCGTATTATAACTTGTACTTGCTGCCCAATAGTTTTTATCCTATATCAAGATATCAAAAGCTACAATTAGTCTACGAGGGAATTCAATATATATTTTAACGTTAACAATCCCCTTCCAACATTTAGACGACGTTTCGTTCGCATTCAAACCAACTAGTACTACAAGCTAATATTGTTAGTCATTCCTTCATGTATCAATCCGAACTTGTTTAAACATGACTTAAGGGAACTTTGGACAGTCCGTACATCATTTAAAACAGGCCCTTATCCACGGCCAAACAGCACACACAACATTACCATTTTCGCTTCGCAATTTTCCAACTTCAACTACAACGACAACAACACGTTTACAACATTACTTATGCGATTATTGGAACTGTTTTAGCATCATATTACTCTTACAACAGACCACAAACCATTTCAGTTTCAACTTTAATCATTAAGCTTCACTTTCACTATACGTTCATAACAATAATCAACATTCAAAACGCACAACTCTACTCCTATCATCAAAACAGTCCACGGTCTGGACTGTTTTCCCCCTTCAACATGATTCATTTCTTTAACACCTCAATTCACATATTCACTATGCATACAATACACCACAATGTCCATAACAACAACAATCAAAACATGACACAAAACAGTCTATAAATTCCTCTAAAGCAGTCCCCTACACGGCTTCAACACAACTACAACAATTTCATGATTTTCATCCAATTATCCATACTACAACACATTCAATTCATTCCCAATACATGTACAAGGAGATTAAGCATCATTTCACCTAAGTCTACATTACACGGCCCACTTCAACTTCAAGAAAAACAGTCCAATACCAACATGCAACATCATAAACATTCAATTCACCACAAAACATATGAAAAGGGATCAACTTCTTACCTTATCACCCAATGCTTCAATCGGCTAAGCCTTCAAATCCATTTCTTGAAATTTAACACTTGTTCTTGCTATACCAATGAATGCTACATGTTATTATACCTCTATAAAGGAGTTAAATTGCTTGAAAAACTGATTTTTGGATTAACTTTGGGGCACCTCTCTCTCGGCCAGCTCTAGCCGAGAGACCCTCTCTCTCTATCTCAATATTTCTTGCTTTGTGAATGTTGAAATGAGTTGCTTAGTGATGTATGAATCATAATTTTGCCTTATATATTCCTTCTATGAATTGGACATGTGTCCCACTCAAAATTTTGGGTCAAAACCATTGACCACATCACTAACCTACACGGCCAACTATGGCTTATAATAATGGACTGATTTTTGTTTCCAAATCCCACTTAATAATCCAATCATGGTTAATTCAATCCCAATTTTCCATTAATGCTTCTATACCAAACGAAATTTCTAGGTAACTTGTGACTTGAAGCCAAACCGGAAGTTAAAGTCTCTACTTCGTATCTTAAAATAGTCTTGTCTTTAACTTGTCGCGTTTAGTTTAAAACGTCCCAATGTATGAAAATATGGGGTATAACGTCCTCCCCCCCTTTAGAACATTCGTCCTCGAATGTCGATTTTATCCCGTCGGGTTCTATAAGAGTCTTGGGAAGGGTTTTCCTTATCGCTAACATATAGATTGAGCAGACAATTAACATAATAAAGCAAGGGGGTTTAGATTACCTGTAGGCGTGGAAAACAAGTGAGTATATTTCTTTTTCATCTCCTCTTCAGCCTCCCAAGTCATCTCCTCCCTATTATTGTTCCGCCACAACACTTTAACCGACGCCACATCCTTTGTTCGCAACCTTCTGATTTGTCGATCAAGTATAGCTATAGGCTGCTATTCGTATGATAGATCCTCTGTTACCTGGATATCGTCTGCAGGAAACACCCTAGAAGGATCGCCTATATACTTCCGAAGCATTGACACATGGAAGACCGGATGTACTGCTTCTAAATCCGCTGGTATATCCAACTCGTAGGAAACTTGGCATACCATACGGATAACTTGATAAGGTCCAATGTATCTCGGGATCAACTTCCCTTTCTTGCCGAATCTCATAACACCCTTCATAGGTGACACCTTCAAGAACACCCAATCGCCAACCTAAAATTCCAAGTGTCGACGTCGATTATCTGGATATGACTTCTGCCAACTCTGGGCTGCCAGTAACCTTTCCTGAATAAGCTTCACCTTATCGACAGCCTGCTGAACCATATCTGGGTCTATTAGCTTAGTCTCACCAACTTCAAACCAGCCTATAGGGGATCTACACTTCCTGCCATATAGAGCTTCGTATGGTGCCATCTGAATGCTAGAATGGTAGCTATTGTTATAAGCAAACTCAATCAGCGGCAAGTGATCATCCTAGCTGCCCCTAAAATCAATGACACAGGCCCATAACATATCTTGTAGCATCTGAATGGTACGCTCGGCCTGTCCGTCAGTCTGAGGGTGGAATGCTGTGCTGAGACTCACCTGTGTCCCCAATCCCTCTTGGAAGGATCTCCAGAAATTAGCTGTAAACTGGGCCCCTCTATCAGAGATAATAGCTGTGGGAACCCCATGAAGTCTCACTATCTCCTTAAGATACAATCTGGCATAATCTTCAGCTGAATACATAGTCCTGACTGGAAGAAAGTGGGCTGATTTCGTCAGTCTATCAACAATAACCCAGACAGAGTCATATTTCCATGGAGTGCGAGGTAGACCTGTGACGAAATCCATATTAATTACCTCCCATTTCCAGGTCGGAATCTCCATCTCCTGCAGTAGTCCTCCAGGCTTCTGATGCTCTATCTTGACCTGTTGGTAATTCAGACACCGGGCCACGAATTCTGCTATGTCCTTTTTCATACCATTCCACCAATACAAACACCTAAGGTCATGATACATTTTTGTTGATCCTGGGTGAACAGAATAACGAGCATAGTGTGCCTCCCCCATTACCTGTTGCCGTAACCCTGCAACCTCAGCTACACATAATCTGTTTCTGTATTGTAGTACTCCATCAGATGACATCTTGAATGGGGTCTCGTCCTTCTGAAGTGCTATGTCTCTGTAATGTACAAGAATAGGATCCTCATATTGACGTCACTTCACTTCTTCTACAATAGAGGACTCAGCAACACCTCGCATAAAAATTCTGCCATCATCAGAATCGGCCAAACGAACTCCAAGGCTAGCTAGCTGATGAATCTCATGGACTATTTCTTTCCTTCCTGGCTGTACACCTGCCAAACTACCCATAGATTTACGGCTGAGTGCATCTGCTACAACGTTAGCCTTTCCTGGGTGATATAGAATATCGACATCATAATCTTTCAGCAACTCTAGCGACCTCCTTTGCCGCAAATTCAGCTCCTTCTGCTTAAAGATATACGGGAGGCTCTTATGATCTGTATAAATATCAACATGCACGCCATATAGATAATGTCTCCATATCTTCAAGGCATGTATCACCGCCGCCAACTCCAGGTCATGGGTAGGATAATTTCTTTGGTGCTTCCTGAGTTGCCGGGAGGCATAGGCTATAATTCTGCCATGCTACATTAATACACAACCTAGCCCAACACCTGAAGCGTCACAATAAAAAACATAGCCATCTGGCCCCTCAAGAAGAGTTAGAACTGGAGCTGTAGTCAACTTGTCCTTCAATAATTAGAAGCTTCGTTCACAAGCATCGGTCCATTGGAATTTAGCTACTTTCTGTGTTAACTTTGTTAAAGGCGCTGAAATCGAAGCAAACCTTTCTACAAATCTCCTGTAATATCCTACTAGCCCCAGAAAGCTACGTACCTCAGTAGGCGTCGTAGGTCTAGGCCAAGTCTTGACGGCCTCAATTTTCTACGAGTCTACCCGAATACCGTCTACTCCAACAATATGCCCCAGAAATGCTACTGAAGTCAACCAGAACTCACATTTAGAGAACTTAGCATATAATTTCTGATTCTGGAGGACCTTAAGTACAGTCCTCAAGTGATTTGCATGCTCTTCTTCCGATCGTGAATAAACCAGAATATCATCAATAAATACAATCACGAACAAGTCAAGGAATGGCTTAAACACCCTGTTCATCAAGTCCATAAATACTGCTGGAGCATTGGTCAGCCCAAAAGACATCACTTTAAACTCGTAATGCCCGTATCGGGTCCTGAACGCAGTCTTCGGAATGTCTGCTTCCTTTACCCGCACCTGGTGATAACCTGACCGCAAGTCTATCTTTGAAAAACACTTAGCACCCTGAAACCGGTCAAGTAAATCATCAATCCTGGGGAGGGGATATCTATTCTTTCTTGTTACTTTGTTCAGCTGCCTATAATCAATACACATCCACAGCGACCCATCCTTCTTTCTTACAAATAATACCGGTGCGCCCCAAGGTGATGTACTGGGTCTAATGAAGCCCTTCTCTAATAGATCTCTCAGTTGCTCCTTCAACTCTTTCAATTCTGCCGGTGCCATCCTGTAAGGAGGAATAGATATGGGCTGAGTGTCTGGCAATACGTCTATAGTGAACTCTATCTTACGCTCAGGAGGAAGACCTGGAAGTTCCTCTGGAAACACATCTGGAAATTCATTAACCATTGGGACTGACTGGAGAGTCGGTGCTTCTGCTTTCAAGTCATGCACACGAACCAGATGGTAAATATATCCCTTCCTAACCATTTTCCTTGCCTTAAGGTATGAAATAAACTTACCTCTCGGCGATGCTGTATTCCCCCTCCATTCTATAATTGGTTCCCCTGGGAACTGAAATGGAACTACTTTGCCTCTGCAGTCAACATTAGCATAACAAGAAGCCAACCAGTCCATCCCCATATTAACATCGAACTCAGTCATGTCTAGTTCTATCAAATCTGCCTTGGTGCAGCGATTACATATGCCCACCGAACAGTCTTTATACACTAGTCTTGCTAAAACAAAATCTCCTACTGGTGTAGCTACCTCGAATGGTTTATAGATTCAGATTTTATCCCAATTTTACTAGCAACAAAAGGGGAGATATATGATAATGTGGAGCCTGGGTCTATCAATGCATATACATCTCGGGAGAAAATCGATAGTATACCTGTAACCACATTTGGCGATGCCTCCTGATCCTGTCTGCTGGCTAAAGCATATATACGGTTTGAAGGACCGCCAGAACTGGAAGCCCCTCCATGGCCTCTGCCACGGCCTACTGGTGTCGGAATACCTTGCCCCATAGGGCGCATAGCCACCGAAGAGGAAGAACCAGCAACTGATCCCGTAGGCTGAGCTGCGCCACTTGCACCACCCCCAAATCGACACTCCCTCATAGTATGGCCCTGAAGGCCGCAAGAGAAACAAGCACCAGCAATGAAACGACACTTCCCTGGATGGCGTCTGCCACATCGAGGACACGGAGGTATAGGTGGTCTCATCTAGCCTGTATTCCTGTGCATCTGGGAGCCTGAAGTCATGGAGCTTTGACCAGCTCCCGAATACCCCGTGCTATCAAACCTCCTACCAGTAAATTGTGGAGGTGCACTCCGTGCCGGCTGGGAAGGATATCTACTATACTGCTGTTGGGGTTGCCTACCCCGAAAGT
Organism: Lycium barbarum; assembly: GCF_019175385.1. Lineage (NCBI taxonomy): Eukaryota > Viridiplantae > Streptophyta > Magnoliopsida > Solanales > Solanaceae > Lycium > Lycium barbarum. The sequence continues at coordinate 66,852,218 of NC_083339.1, forward strand.
CACCAGAAAAGTACCCAGCTGATCTAACTCTCTTACGCTGACCCCTGTCCTGCTCCCTATCAAATCGACGCCCTCTCTGTCATTCCTCAACCCCCTGTGCATACGCCTGCACTCGAGCGACATCCATACCGGGTTGAGAAGCCATTTCCATACAACTATCAATCAAGTAATTATCCAGCCCCATTACGTAACGATGCACCCTATCTGCCATGTCAGCTGCAATAGTGGGCGCGTACCTAGCCAGTGAATCAAACTCGAGGCTATAATCTCGAACACTTCTACCATTCTGCCTAAGGTGTAGAAATCTGTCAACTCTGGCTCGCCACATCTCCGGAGGCAGAAAGTGACCCAGAAAAGCCTCCACGAACTCAGCCCATACTGCTGGTGGAGCATCCTCACCCCTGGATAACTCCCAGGACTCATACCAATTAATCGCTACGTCACGCAACCGATATGAAGCCAATTCAACCGACTCAGTCTCGGAAGCTTTAGTCACCCGCAACGTACGCAACATCTGTCGAATAAACTCCTGTGGATCCTCCGCGGGCTTCGACCCATAAAATTCTGGGGGGTTACAAGTCAAGAAATCACAGACCCTCAAACTATCGTGTATGTCTGCAAAATCACCTCCTAACCCCGCGTCTGCGAGCCTGTCCTGATACCAACCTGGCCAATAACTGTACTGCGTCACGCATAGCCTTATCCTCCGCCCCAGGCTGGGGAGCTGGAGGCTCAGGTGCTGGAACCTCAGGAGCTGGTGGTAAATCTGTCTCCTGACCTGCAGCTGCTGCTGCCCTAGGCCCCTCTGATAATGGTGGCGTAGCGGAGCTCGCTGACTGAAGCCTAATCCCACGCACATATTGGGAATAAGCCCTAGTAATCCTCCGGGTCTCACTGGTCTCTCCAACTACCGCCTTGCTCTTCTGGGCGGCTGTCGCCTTCTTTGGAGGCATCGCTGTAAACATAACAATCTGTTTGGGAAAGATTATCCTGATAATACAGCTCTATCGCACGATCTAGAATAAGAAGGAAAGATGACATCCTAAATGTCCTGTAGCTTCCTATTTATAAATGTGGTGCACAACACATCGATAAACAAGACTCTACTCGACACGGTCTGTAGACACTCCGAGGATTGAACCGCTCTGATACCACTTTTGTCACGACCCAACCCCGTAGGCCGTGACTAGTGTCCGAATTGGACACTCATATCACCTGTTAACTATAATCTTTTATAACCAGCATATTATGAACTTATTTGTATAATAAAAACAGGACGTTATTCTAAAGCTGTCACAATTCTGTATGTTGTAGGCACCTGTCTCCTGAGGAGTTACGATCTTCAACCACAACATATATATATTTACGCAAGCCGACAAGGCTGCCACTACACGCAACATCCCAAACATATATATATATATATGCAAGACGACAAGGCTGCCATTACGAATGGGTACGCCCCAAACATAAGTCATATTCATACAACGCAACAACAACGATATACAGACCCACACATGTGTCCACAGACCTCTAAGAGTAATGACAGAATCATATGACGGGACAGGGCCCCGCCGTACCCCGACTAAACACATATATATACAACAAAAGGGAGTTATACCACAAGCTAGGCTCCGGAACAAAGGAGCACTCCAAAGTAGCTGAATAGATATCCTAGGCTGGCGGATCTCCGAAACAAGTGTCTGTACCTGCGGGCATGAACGCAGCCCCCCGAAGAAAAGGGGGTCAGTACGGAATATGTACTGAGCATGTAAAGCATGAAATATAGTGATAGACTCATACTGAGACAAGGATTGTAGGACCCAATGCAACAAACAGAATTTCATACAACTTGTCTTTGAACATATTTCATCTGTATCGTTCTCATATCAATATCAATATAGAGTTTTGTAACCAATCATTCTGTATATAACATATATAACGTGTCCCGGCCCTTTAGTGAGGGACTCGGTAATTATAATCATAACATCATAACATAAACATATACGTGTCCCGGCCCTCTAGTGAGAAACTCGGTAATTATAATCATAGCATCATAACATAAACATATACGTGTCCCGGCCCTCTAGTGAGGTACTCGGTGATAAGGAATATATGCCCTCCTGGCCGCCATCTCCATATCATCATGTCATCATATCATCATATCACCATCATATCATCATATATATAACGTGTCTCGGCCCTCTAGTGAGGGGCTCGGTGAGTAATATAGTAAATATGCGTACGAAAAAGTGTCCTGGCCCGAGACTATGTGAAGGATATAGCGGTAAGCACGAGCAGAATAATAAGCAACCACATATATGCAATTCATCTTTTGAGACTCAATGGATAAGTAACTAACCAGCTCTAAAGTGTCAGGATAATAATCATATTCAGTTCTTTTTAAATCTCATTACAAGTTATAGCAAGGAACGTTTCAGATTTCATGTACATGTATCAATTTGACAAGGTGTAACTTTTGATAGTCAAGTATGCCTTTAATTATGCAATTCTTTAAAAGTAGGAACTTCTATACATCATTCATTAGTCAATCATATAGTAGGATCGTGACCATAAAATTGCGGAATGAATAGAATCATAAGTCATGCTTGGAACTAGAGAGTAGAATTTACCCCAAGGTTCATATCATTTCTTACTTACGTCTAGGACATGCCAAAAGAAAGAAGGAATAGGCTTTACATACCTTTAGCGTTTAGTCGTATTATAACTTGTACTTGCTGCCCAATAGTTTTTATCCTATATCAAGATATCAAAAGCTATAATTAGTCTACGAGGGAATTCAATATGTATTTTACCGTTAACAATCCCCTTCCAACATTTAGACGACGTTTCGTTCGCATTTAAACCAACTAGTACTACAAGCTAATATTGTTAGTCATTCTTTCATGTATCAATCCGAACTTGTTTAAACATGACTTAAGGGAACTTTGGACAGTTCGTACATCATTTAAAACAGGCCCTTATCCACGGCCAAACAGCACACACAACATTACCATTTTCGCTTCGCAATTTTCCAACTTCAACTACAACGACAACAACACGTTTACAACATTACTTATACGATTATTGGAACTGTTTTAGCATCATATTACTCTTACAACAGCCCACAAACCATTTCAGTTTCAACTTTAATCATTAAGCTTCACTTTCACTATACGTTCATAACAATAATCAACATTCAAAACGCACAACTCTACTCCTATCATCAAAACAGTCCACGGTTTGGACTGTTTTCCCCCTTCAACATGATTCATTTCTTTAACACCTCAATTCACATATTCACTATGCATACAATACACCACAATGTCCATAACAACAACAATCAAAACATGACACAAAACAGTCCATAAATTCCTCTAAAGCAGTCCCCTACACGGCTTCAACACAACTACAACAACTTCATGATTTTCATCCAATTATCCATACTACAACACATTCAATTCATTCCCAATACATGTACAAGGAGATTAAGCATCATTTCACCTAAGTCTACATCACACGGCCCACTTCAACTTCAAGTAAAACAGTCCAATACCAACATGCAACATCATAAACATTCAATTCACCACAAAACATATGAAAAGGGATCAACTTCTTACCTTATCACCCAATGCTTCAATCAGCTAAGCCTTCAAATCCATTTCTTGAAATTTAACACTTGTTCTTGCTATACCAATGAATGCTACACGTTATTATACCTCTATAAGGGAGTTAAATTGCTTGAAAAACTTATTTTTGGATCAACTTTGGGGCACCTCTCTCTCGGCCAGCTCTAGCCGGGAGACCCTCTCTCTCTATCTCTATATTTCTTGCTTTGTGAATGTTGAAATGAGTTGCTTAGTGATGTATGAATCAGAATTTTGCCTTATATATTCCTTCCATGAATTGGACATGTGTCCCACTCAAATTGTTAGGTCAAAACCATTGACCACATCACTAACCTACACGGCCAACTATGGCTTATAATAATGGATTGATTTTTATTTCCCAATCCCACTTAATAATACAATCATGGTTAATTAAATCCCAATTTTCCATTAATGCTTCTATACCAAACGAAATTTCTAGGTAACTTGTGACTTGAAGCCAAACCGGAAGTTAAAGTCTCTACTTCGTATCTTAAAATAGTCTTGTCTTTAACTTGTCGCGTTTAGTTTAAAACGTCCCAATGTATGAAAATATGGGGTATAACATTCCTCCCGAGCGAGAGATAAATTTTGCGATTGATGTGTTGCCAGACACTAATCCCATATCTATTCCTCCCTATAAGATGGCACCCGCAGAGTTGAAAGAGTTGAAGGAGCAATTGAAAGACTTACTGGGAAAAGGCTTCATTAGGCCTAGTTCATCCCCGTGGGGAGCACCCGTATTGTTCGTCCGGAAGAAGGATTGCTCCTTGAGAATGTGCATTGATTATCGGCAATTGAATAAAGTGACAATTAAGAACAAGTATCCCCTCCCGAGGATTGATGATTTATTTGATCAATTGCAAGGTGCCAAATGGTTTTGAAAGATTGATTTGAGGTCCGGGTATCACCAAGTAAGAGTTAGGGAGAAAGATATCCCTAAGACAGCTTTCAGAACAAGATATGGCCATTTCGAGTTCCGAGTAATGTCGTTTGGGCTAACTAATGCACCGGTAGTGTTTATGGACTTAATGAACAATGTATTCAGGCCTTTTCTGGATCTATTTGTGATTGTATTCATCGATGATATCCTAGTGTATTCTAGATCCGAGGCAGAACATGCGGATCACTTGCGTATTGTCCTTGGAGTTCTTCGAACCCGAGAGTTATTCGCGAAGTTATCCAAATGCGAGTTTTGGTTGAACTCAGTGGCATTTCTGGGCCACATTATTGCAGCTGACGGTATTAGAGTGGATAGCCAAAAGATTGAGGCAGTGAAGACTTGGCCAAGGCCCACGACCCCTACGGAGGTTCGTAGCTTTTTGGGCTTAGCAGGTTATTACAGTAGATTTGTTGAGGGTTTATCTTCTATTTCTGCACCGCTCACCAAGTTGACTCAGAAGTCAGCTAAGTTTCAATGGACAGATGCTTGCGAGCGTAGTTTCCAAGAGTTGAAAGACCGACTGACTTCAGCCCCAGTCTTGACACTTCCAGAGGGATTGGAAGGATATGTTATTTATTGTGATGCTTCAGGCGTCGGGCTAGGCTGTGTATTGATGCAAAATGGTAAGGTGATTGCGTATGCTTCTAGACAATTACGGAAACATGAGCAGAATTATCCTACCCATGACTTAGAATTGGCCGCGGTGGTCCATGCTTTAAGGATATGGAGACATTACTTATATGGTGTCCACGTGGATATTTATACAGATCATAAGAGTCTCCAGTACATCTTCAAGCAGAAAGAGTTGAATTTGCGGCAACGACGATGGCTAGAGTTGCTAAAAGACTATGATGTTGAAATCATGTACCACCCCGGAAAGGAAAATGTTGTGGCTGATGCTCTTAGCCGTAGGTCGATGGGAAGTCTAAGTGATGTACGACCAGAAAAGAAAGAGATGGCCTGTGATCTTCAGCAGTTAGCTAGCCTAGGAGTCCGAGTGGTGGACTCAGGTTGCAGCGGAGCTACTATTCAGGATTCAGCAGTTTCATCGTTAGTAGCGGAAGTAAAAGAGCGACAATATGAGGATCCCATGCTAATGCAGTACAGAGATACACTCCCTCAGAAGGAGGAGGAGTCATTTGACATTTCGGAAGATGGAGTTCTCTGATGTCGAGGCAGGTTATGTGTTCCCGATGTGGCAGGTCTACGCCATCAGATTTTGAGAGAAGCTCATTGTTCCCGTTACTCCGTTCACCCTGGAGCGACGAAAATGTATCATGATCTTAAGACTATATATTGGTGGAATGGGATGAAGAAAGACGTAGCGGAATTCGTAGCCCAGTGTCCTAATTGCCAACAAGTGAAGATAGAACACCAAAAGTCGGGTGGCTTATTGCAAGCTATAGAAATCCCAACTTGGAAGTGGGAAGTGATTAATATGGAATTCATTACAGGGTTACCCCGTTCTCGACGTAAATATGATTCTATATGGGTGATCGTAGATAGACTCACAAAGGCAGCGCATTTCTTACCGGTGAGAACGACCTATATGGCAGAAGATTATGCCAAGCTTTATCTTAAAGAGATAGTGAGACTCCATGGCGTTCCGGTATCTATTATCTTTGATAGAGGAACTCAGTTTACAGCCAAGGTTTGGGGGTCTTTCCAAGAAGGTTTAGGGACTCAAGTGCGCCTAAGCACAGTATTTCACCCCCAGACCGATGGGCAAGCTGAACGTACTATTCAGACTCTTGAAGATATGTTACCGGCATGTATGATAGATTTTGGAGGAAATTGGGATGACCATTTGCCACTCATTGAGTTTGCTTACAATAACAGTTATCATTCTAGCATCCAAATGGCGCCGTATGAGGCTCTATATGGGCGAAAGTGTAGATCCCCAATTGGGTGGTTTGAAACCGAAGAAGCTAAGTTGATAGGGCCAGACTTGGTCCAGCACGCAATAGAGAAAGTCAAGCTCATACAAGATCGGCTGTTAGCGGCTCAAAGTCGCCAGAAGTCCTATGCGGATAATCGTCGAAGGGACTTAGAGTTCCAAGTTAAGGATTGGGTATTCTTGAAAGTGTCGCCAATGAAAGGCGTTATGAGATTTGGCAAAAAGGGGAAGCTCAGTCCCCGGTATATCGGACCCTATGAGATTGTGCGCAAAATAGGCAAAGTGGCCTATGAGCAAGATCTACCTCCAGATTTGGAGTCAGTCCATCCAGTATTTCATGTCTCGATGCTTCGGAAGTGTGTTGGAGATCCTACGAGGATCGTCCCAGTAAATGATATTCAGGTGACAGAAAAGCTAACTTATGATGAAATACCCATTGCCATATTAGATAGGCAAGTATGGAGGCTTAGAAACAAAGAAGTGGCCTCAATTAAAGTTCTGTGGAGAAATAACAATCGAGAGGAAATGACATGGGAAGCAGAAGAGAATATGCGATCCAAATACCCACATTTATTTCAGCCCTTGGAAGAAGTCCAAGATGAGACGTCAAAATCATAAGGTATGCATGTTTTCCTTTTATACATTCAGGTCGTGTGTGGCCAAATTTCTAGTGCTGTTGTATTATTGCCCTATGAGGCATTGTTATTGTGGGTTGTTGTGAAAGGATGGTAGTGCCACATTACAGAGGAAACTCTGGCGAAATTTTTATAGAATTCCCCAAGCCTTTAACATTCGAGGATGAATGTTCCTAAGTGGGGTAGAATGTTACACCTCGGAAAATTTCCCGTTGGTACGCAAGTAAATGAACTAATGATGTGTGCGAGGAGTGCGAGTGTATAATGTTTCATGGGAAATGTATGTAAAGGGATGTGGATGATTAGAATGAAAAGTCGAGAAATGAGAAAAATTGAAAGTTGGCAAAACTACCCAGTGGTCGTATAGTGCAAAATACGGACCGTAAAGTGCAATACGGTCCGTAAACTTGAAGTCGTAAAATGGCATGCCTAACTTCAACTTTCTGCCAGCCGAGGACATGGCTAAACACGACCTGGTGGACGGACCGTAAAGTGATTTACGGCCCGTAAACCATGGTCGTAAATCACCATGCATGCAGGACAAAGTTTCTGGTCCTGCTTAAGCTTAAAGACGACCACGAGGGACGGTCCGTATACTGAAATACGGACCGTAAACCTCCATGGACGACCACTGTTCACCCAGCACAAATTTTCCAATTCATTAAATATGAGGATCAAGACTTATTTTATTTCATTACAACATTACACCACTTCTCTCTAAAACTTCTCTCTACATTTATTATATGAGTTTTCAAGGATTATAAGTCATCAATAACATTAAGACAAGTGAATCAAGGATAAGGGAATCATCAAGGATCATCCAAGTCAAAAAAATCCAAATGGAGAAAAACTAGGGTTTTGCTCAAAGAGGAGTATTATCAACCAAAGCTTGTTCCTACAACTTCTAAGGTAAGATTGATGATTTTTACAAGATGTTTAAGGTATTGGAGAATTAAAATACATGGATTGTAGAAAATGTGGTCAACTATGTCATGAATGATGAATAGTGACATTTTGAGAAATAGTTTGAATTGAGTTATGAATGTTGTTGTGTTGTGATATGAATGTGTTATAAATGTTATTAAGATCATGAACTAAACACTTTAGACGAATGGACGAAGATGGGTGTTATGACCATGAATGTGGGTGAATTAGAGGCAAATTGAGGAAATCTAGACAATGTGGATAATGTGATTGACTAATGGCCATTGTTATGATATTAATGAAGGTATAAACGCTAGCATTGGAAGAGAACGTGCAAGTGTAGAATAGTTCGACGGAAAGGTATGTAAGGCTAACCCTTCTTTCATAAGGCATGGTTCTTGGCCAAATTCCTAATTCATCTATATGAGTATGTTGTCTTCACATGATTGACATTCCGAGCTCATAAGCTCACGACCATTGATATGTACTACGATTATACTATGTTCCTCGTATGATGAGTAAGTCCATAATGTAGATGTAATGACAATGATGAGGATAGTAATGATGATGAGAGTAAAATGAGATTAGAGATGCTTACGAGCTATGATATATGTATATGTATGCCTATAAAGGGCTATGATAAGACCCCGAGCTTATGATGCCGGGTAAGAATATATGTATATGACTATGTATAAAGTATGTATACGATTACGAAACGCGCGCACACCTCTGCAGATGGTACGGATAACCCTGATGCCTTGGTAGGGCCAGGTATGTATGACCTTGAGCCTTGGTTGGCCAAGCATGTATAAGACACCGATCCTATGAGGTCGGGTATGCTATGTAAATGCTATGTATATGAAATGACTATGTATATAATATGAATATGAATGTGATAAGACTATGTATAAGAATATGAATAAGGACATGTATACGAATATGAGCACAAGTATGGTATGAGTATTATTATGGGATACGAACGACGATGTATGCAAGTAAGCGACATGATGATGATGATATTACTGTCTCCCCTCCTATGCTATTTTCATACTGACGTCCTTTTGTTTGTGGACGTTGCGTCATGCCCGCAGGTGCACAGGGAGACAGACCTGATCCATAGCTGCTTATTCAGACATTGCATAGCAGAGCTCCATTTCTTTCGGAGCCGTAGCTTTTGGGTACTTATTCTTTTGTGTATATAATTATGGGCATAGCGGGGTCGTGTCTCGCTCATACGATATGTCATACTCTTCGAGGCTCGTAGTCATGTGTATGTGGGTAGAGATGTTCGGCCATGTCGGCCCATGTTTTGTATATCTTTTGTTAGCCACGTCGGCCTTGTACTTATGATGTGGCACAGATGCCTATGATGTGTTAAATGATGATGGTCGTCTAATGGGATCAATATGATTAACGATAAGAAAAGCACGAATTGACTTATGGTTCACCTAGATGTTGTGTTATGTATGATAAGGGGGTGCTCGGGTGGGGTAGCACCGGGTGCTCGTCGCGGCCCCTAGCCCGGTCGTGACAGAGCACCAGAAGCCCGGTGGATTGTTACAGGAAATGGAAATTCTAGCTTGGAAATGGGAAATAATTAATATGGATTTCATTACAGGTTTACCACGTACTCCACGAAGGTATGATTCTATATGGGTTATTGTTGATAGGCTGACAAAATCAGCCGATTTTCTTCCGGTCAGGACCAGTTATTCGGCTGAGGATTATGCCCAGTTGTACATTAAAGATATAGTAAGGCTTCACGGAGTTCCTACATCTATTATATCCGACAGAGGTGCACAGTTTACAGCTAACTTCTAGAGATCGTTTCAGGACGGATTAGGGACCCAGGTAAGTCTTAGTACAACATTCCATCCTCAGTCTGACGGGCAGGCCGAGCGTACTATTCAGACGCTGGAGGATATGCTACGGGCCTGTGTTATTGATTTCAGAGGTAGTTGGGATGATCATTTTCCCCTTATTGAATTTGCTTATAATAATAGTTATCATTCCAGCATTCAGATGGCACCGTATGAAGCCCTATATGGCAGGAAATGCAGGTCTCCAATTGGTTGATTCGATGTGGGTGAAACTAAATTGATTGGTCCAGATATGATCCAGCAAGAAGTCGATAAGGTAAAACTCATTCGGGAGCGGTCATTAGCAGCCCAGAGTCGACAGAAATCATATGCAGATAGACGACGTCGACTTTTAGAGTTCCATATTGGTGATTGGGTATTTCTGAAAGTCACCTATGAAAGGTGTAATGCGATTCGGTAGAAAAGGAAAGCTCAGTCCGAGATATATTGGGCCTTATCAGATTGTTCGAAAGATAGGCGAGGTCACCTACGAGCTAGACTTACCATCCGATTTGGAAGCAGTGCATCCGATATTTCATGTATCAATGCTCCGTAAGTGTATTGGCGATCCTTCCAGAGTATTCCCCATAGAAGATATCCAAGTAACAGAGGAACTGTCCTACGAAGAACAGCCTGTAGCAATTTTGGATCGTCAGGTGAGGAGACTGCGCACCAAAGATGTGCCTTCTGTTAAGGTCTTATGGCAGAACAATAACCGGGAAGAAATGACCTGGGAAGCGGAGGACGAGATGAAGAAGAAGTATGCTCACTTGTTTCCTATGCCTACAGGTAATCTAAATTCCTAAATTGGTTATACTAATTGGTGAATGGATTACATGAACTGTCTCTAAAAAGAAACTCCCCCGAAATGCTTGCAAGACCCTATAAGACTAGTTTAACATTCGAGGACGAATGTTCTAAAGGGGGGGGAGGATGTTATATCCCGTATTTTGCATATTCGGAAAATTTGAAATAATTGTGACTAGTAAGAGATAAGGCAATATTTTGATCTTATTTAATATATATGTTGTTCATGAAAAATATTGATGCGGAAATATCGAGGAAGGCTAAGGGCAAAATTGGAATTTTGGAAATTTGTTTCATGAATTACAAATATTAACCAAAAGTAATTGGGCTAAGAAAAAAATCAAAAAAGGGAGGCCCAATGTGGGTGTGGCTGGCCATGGAGTAAATGGCCCAAGGCCCATGTGGAAAAAAAATTAATCCAAGTATAAAAGGAAAAAGGGGCCACAATTATTCATTCTTCAAGAACTTTCAAGAAAAAAGTTGAGAGCTCACAAAAAAAGGGGCCATTCGGCCAACAAAGAAGAGGAAAGAAAATAATTTAAGCCTTCCATCCTTGGTCCAAAAATTCATTTCTTCTTGAGTTCTTACTAATTTCAAGACCCTCTTCAACGTGGTATAATTATTTAAGCAAGAAAACAACTCTTGGTGGCAAGTGGAAAATTGAAGAAAAGGTAAGAATTTTTATTCTTTTACATGTTATGGAAGATTTCTATATGTTGTAGTGAGTAGAATTGAATGAAAACCATAGAAATGTTATGTGTTATGTGTGGGCCGTGTGGGTGTGTTGTGTGTGTGTGGCCGTGTGGTGTTATTGGGTGGAGGCAGATGAATTAATTTTATGTAGTATGTTAGTTGTGTTGTTGTGAACTCTATGATGCCAATGAAAGACTAATGGTTCAAGTTGGCATGGAAATTGGTTGTAGGTTGTTGTAGGAAATTATGTGATTTTAATATGGTTTTTATGTAATTATGGAAGTGGAGTTGCTAAAGTGTGAATTGTTGTTGTTGTTGATGAATTTGGAAGAATATAATGCGACGTTGTAGTTTTGTTGCATTTGTGGGGATTTCGGGTGGAGTATGGTGTTGGTGGAATTGTTTGCATATTGTATGGATTGTTTGAAATGTTTTTGAATTGTGTCTAAATGATCTCGGATTAGAAATGAATATGTGAGCGTTGATATTGGCTTGAATGTACGTAGTTGAATTGAATGTGATAAGCTACGTAGAGGAGAAGGTTACTAATGTTAGAATGCAATTTAAATTGATTCTTGATGTTATTAGTATGGTTGTTGGTATTGTTGGTATGATTGTCGATGAATTTGGCCGAGTTAAATTCTCGGGGATGTTGAATTTACAGGGGAGATGCTGCCGAAATTTCTGTAGACAAGTACTAGTTAGAATTGGATTTTTAAGTACTTGTAGCTAATGTTTGGTAATTGATAACGTTATTGTAGATATTGGAGAGCCCGAGACTTGAGTCGGGATTTGGTTAGCGAGCGATCGAGGTATGTACAGCCTACCTTTCCTTCATTTGGCATGACCTTTATGAAATGAACAAATAACGTTTATGTATGCTTCTAAAGAAAATCCCATTCTTAGAGCCACTAGGATGGCTAACATCTTTGACTTCCATATGCTATTCCATATGGCTTGATACGTATTTATGATATTCGAAGATTCTAGTTGTTATGTTTCCGAATGTTGCTCGAAAGAAAATCGAGATGACTAAAGTCTTTGATGAATACTTTGATACGTAAATATGGTCCAAAAGTCTCCATTTGATTTGATCCATAATGTTATTCGAAAGTCTTCTAATATGAATGATACTTGAATTACCAAATATGGCTTATGAAATGTTTTTAAAAGGTTCTGTACTTCAAAAGCTCGTAACTTTCGTATACTAATTCCGATTGACTCGATACTTGTTTCTGAGCTTTCTGATACTGGTATATATATTTATTCATTGAGTCTTGGAATCTATTTACTTATATGCATATGGTTTTCTCACTACTCCGCTCGTGCATACTACTACTACATCGTTCGCCGGGTCCCTGGCCGGTTTTGTCTTCGTGCGCACTATGCTATATTCGGCAGTATGATGTGTTACGGTTCCCGAGACCCTCGCCATAGGGCCGGATACCGCTTATATACGGAGTTATGATGTGTTATGGCATATGATATGTTCTGATGTTGTGATATGTTATGTTGATACGATATGTTCGGGGATTGTACGGAGATTTGAAACCTTCTGGAGTATGATGTGTTGTGGCGCCAGCGTCGGAGTGGCGACCACGTTCCTGAGCCCTATGCATGATTTATGTTTTCAGAAAAGGTTTTGATATACTAACTCTGTATCCATTTTCCATACTCCTTATTTCAGCTCTGATTTGAATTACCGTATTTCATGCTTTACATACTCAGTACATATTTCGTACTGACCCCCTTTCTTCGGGGGCTGCGTTTCATGCCCGCAGGTACAGCCGTTCGTTCTGGTGACCCGCTAGTGTAGGACACTTATTATGCTATTTGGAGTACTCCTTTGATCCGGAGCTCATATTTTTGGTACATATCTTTTGTTATACATGTTTCTGTATATATGACTATTTGGGGTACGGCGGGGCCCTGTCCCGTCATATGTTTCTGTTATGGTTTGTAGAGGCCTGTAGACATATATGTGGGTCGTGGGTCGTGTTTGTTTGATTATGTCTGTGACTTGTGCCTTAAGCGGTCCCGTTTGCTATTATGGCCAAAACGACCCATATGTTTGTATATGTGTGTGTATTTGGGCGATGTGTATTCCGCCAGTCTGCCGGCTTTTGTATGATATTTCTGCAATAGGTGACTGCTTAAGATGACGTCTGTTCTCAGTATCTGTGCAAAATAACGTACGTTAAATACGAATAAGTCTTTGATATGTCGATTTGGTAAGTAAATGAGTATGGGTGTCCAGTTAGGGCACTAGTCACAGCCCACGGGGTTGGGTCGTGACAAGTGAGTTGAACATCATCTACGGGTACAATTCTAGAAGGATCTCCAATGCACTTACGAAGCATCGATACATGAAAAACCGGATGGACTGACTCCAAATCCGAAGGTAGGTCTAATTCATAAGCCACTGGCCTACCTTGCGTACAATCTCATAGGGTCCAATGTACCGGGGACTAAGCTTGCCCTTTTTGCCAAATCTCATTATGCCCTTCATTGGCGACACCTTCAAGAATACCTAATCTTTCACTTGGAACTCTACGTGTCGTCGATGATTATCTGCATAGGATTTCTGATGACTCTGAGTTGTTAATAACCAGTCCTGTATAAGCTTGACTTTCTGTACAGCTTGCTGGACGAGATCTGGCCCTATCAATTTAGTCTCCCCTACTTCCAACCACCCAATTGGCGATCTACACTTTCGCCCATATAGAGCCTCATACGGGGCCATTTGGATTCTGGAATGATAATTGTTGTTATAAGCAAATTCGATAAGCGGTAGGTGATCATCCCAACTACCAAAAAAATCCAATACACATGCCCATAGCATATCCTTAAGAGTTTGGATGGTACGCTCAGCTTGCCCATCCGTGTATGGATGAAATACTGTACCAAGACTCACCTGAGTCGCCAAACCCTCTTGAAAATATTTCCAGAAATTAGCCATAATTTGTGTCCCTCTATCGAAAATAATAGATACTGGAACACCATGGAGTCGTACTATTTCTCTGACATAAATCTTTGCATAATCTTCTGCTACATATGTAGTTCTGACCGGTAGGAAATGAGCTGACTTCGTATGCCTATCCATAATTACCCTTATAGAATCATATTTGTGCTTAGAACGAGGTAAGCCTACGATGAAATCCATATTTACCACTTCCCATATCCAAGTCAGAATTTCAATAGCTTGCAACAATCCACCAGGCTTTTGATGCTTAATTTTACTTGCTGACAATTAGGATATCGATCCACGAATTCTGCTATGTCTTTCTTCATTCCATTCCACCAATATATAGATTTAAGATCATGATACATTTTCGTTGCTCCGGGGTTAATAGAATAATGGGAAAAATGGGTGTCTCTCAATATTTGGTGGCGTAATCCTGCAACATTAGGAACACATAACCTACCTCGACATTGCTGTCACGACCCGGCTAGGGGCCGCGACGGGTACCCGGGGCTAACCACCGAGCACCGCTCTTCTTAATACTCAATTACTCATTAAATACTCCTTTCAGAATTTATAGACGAAACATGTGAAAATCATACTTTACAAGAAACATACTTGTTTTACATACATTTTCCATACGGCTATCAAAATAGTATATACATATAGTAACATCTTGTGGAACCATCTAACCCACACTGCGCATCTACGAGCCTCTACTGACATGCTATACAATGGACGGAACAAGACTCCGTCATGCCCCAAAATGGATATATATATATATATGTACGTATACACAAAAGAAATCACAAGCACCTCCGAACAATGGAGTGCTCTCAACAGCTGACTGCCCCTATGGCTCTGGATCTAGCTCGTCTCCCTGTCTACCTGTGGGCATGAACACAACGTCCAAAGAAAAGGACGTCAGTATGAACATTGTACTGAGTATGAGAGGCATAAATAATGAAGAGAGAAACAATAACAACATAATGAACATCAAAGTGAACATGTGAAGCTGAATCATAATCATAGGAAGGATGATGCATGCTGTCTTACCTATACTCTTTATCATATCATGTATACATATCATGCAAGCTGCCCGTCCATGTCGGGACGGTGTGATCACGAATAATATAAGCCCGCGTCCAGGCCTCCCGCGTCCGGGGTACCATCTCGTGCCGCCCACTAGTGGTGTCTGCCCATGCCCGAGAGGGTCATGGTGTATCCGTGTAGCCACCCGCCGAATCGGTGTCTGCCCGGCCAACTAGGCGCGGTGTAAATGCAATCATGACATGCTTAACATAAAATACTTATCATCATATACTTTTAAAACATGCTTATCTTATCATAATACATGCGTGAGCTCATGATCATTTGTGCTCTACCGGGGTGACGTAGGGTCGTGATCCCCGATCTCTTTATGGAGCAATTTCTGACATTCTGCCTCACCTCGAAGGAATTAGTACATGAGGTGAGTGTAGGCAATGAGGACATAATCATCCCTTTAGCATTATCATATCATATCTATTAGCTCATGGAAAGAAGGGGATTTTATGCTATGGGATTCATGCCATTTGAAGAAAGGGACTAGCCTCACATACCTTGGTCGCTTAGCTAGAATACCGTTCACTTGCTCTTCTGCAATATCGCGTCGTTACCTTCATAAGGGAATTCGAATTATCGTTAGTTAGTGGACTATAAGAACGCGTCGCTAATTTCTAAAGAAACTTGGGCAGCACGTCCTTTGTTTATTCTACATTTCCCATCGTCTATATCAATTCCCAACATTCATATCGACTTATCACATTTCACCATTTTCCTCCAATTTTTCCATAATTTCCTACCTAGCTTATCATCGTGTTTTCACACCTCTAATACTTATTTCATGGTTAAATCATCATTTCTAGCATATTCATAACCTTAACACTTCAACTTATATGATTCAATTCCATCATCACTCAATGGTGGCACTATTCACCCATTCAAGACCCATTTTTCTATGTCTTTCTACAATTCAAGCTTTTCCTATGCTTCTAACACTTAAATAACTTAATAAGGTCATGAAACATACCTTGGATGGTGATTGAACAACCCTTGAGTTGAAATGCTTCACTCAAACAAAACCCTAGTTCCTCCTTCTAGGAATTTCTTGACTCAAATAATCCCTTTTGATGTGTTCTTGCACTAGGTTATGGTGAATTGATGAATTTGATCTTAGATTTCTACTTGTGTTCTTGGTTTGGAAGAGTGGAAGGTTCTAGAGAGAGAGAGGATCGTGCAGTAGAAAGTGGGAATGAAGAAAATGAGACTTGGATCATATTTTATAAAATTCAACTTCAGTCCCGATGTCATTACACGGTTCGTTATACGGTCCGTATAACTGGCCGTAAAATGGACCCAGAGATCACCCCTTTCTGTAACCATTTGACGATCCATTTGACGGGCCGTATAATCGTTATACGGTCCGTATAATTCACCGTAAAATCGACCTTCTTTCAACCTCATTCTGTGACACTTTGACGATTCATTTTACGGACCGTCAAACCGTTATACGGTCCGTATAGTACACCGTATAACTCACCCTTCAGCCAGCCTCTTCTGTGACACTTCTACGGTCCGTATAATGAACCGTAAAACACTTTTACGGTCCGTATAATGGACCGTATACTCCCAGTTCACTGAAGCTTATTTTCTTGACTTGGTTTCATTTCCGATCCTTATGGAACCTTCGTAAAAGTTGTTCAACTCCTCGATACCAATCTATGGGACCTTATTACTTGCCTTCAAAACGCCACACACATATTTTATCCTTATTAGCCTATTTTGCACATGCTAACGGAAAATTTCCGGGGTGTAACATTCTTCCCCCCTTTTGGAACATTCGTCCTCGAATGTGAAACACTCGAGATTCTACAGAAATTTCGCCAGAGTTTCCTCTGTAATCTGGCACTATTAACCTGTCACAGCAACCCATAATATCATTTCCCCACATGGCTATATTACAATATCAATACATCTATGGTCACACACGAGCCAAAATCATAGAAATAAAGCGTACATACCTCAATTCGTCGTTGCTTCATGTCTAGTCTCTTCTGGGATTTGAAACAATTGGGGGTACTTGGACTTCATCTTTTCTTCCGCTTCCCAAGTCATTTCTTCTCGATTATTGTTCCGCCATAGAACTTTGACTGATGCTACCTCTTTGTTCCGAAGCCTTCTCACTTGTCTGTCTAGAATAGCAACAGGTACCTCTTCGTATGTTAGCTTTTCTGTCACTTGCACATCTTCTACCGGAACAATCCTTGTAGGGTCCCCAATACACTTGCGGAGCATCGAAACATGAAATACTGGATGAACTGATTCAAGCTCCGAAGGCAATTTCAATTCATAAGCTACTTGACCCACTTTACGAGCGATTTCATAGGGTCCGATATACCTGGGACTTAGTTTCCCCTTCTTGCCAAATCTCATCACTCTCTTCATTGGCGACACTTTCAAAAACACCCAATCACCAATTTGAAATTCCAGGTCTCGTCGGCGATTGTCTGCATAAGACTTTTGGCGACTTTGGGCTGTTAGCAATCGATCCCGAATAATCTTGACTATTTCGACCGCTTGTTGAATCAGGTCGGGACCTATTAATTGTGATTCTCCTATTTCAAACCAGCCAACTTGAGATCTGCATTTTCTTCCGTACAAAGCTTCATATGGAGCCATTTGAATACCAGAATGGTAGCTATTGTTGTAAGCAAACTCAATGAGGGGTAGATGCTCATCCCAACTACCACCATAATCCAGCACACATGCTCGTAGCATATCTTCCAGGGTCTGAATAGTACGCTCGGCCTGCCTGTCGGTCTGTGGGTGAAATGCCGTACTAAATTTGACTTGGGTACCTAGGCCCTCTTGAAACGACTTCCAAAACTTGGCTGTGAACTGTGCCCCTCTGTCCGTAATAATGGCTAAAGGAATCCCATGGAGTCGCACAATTTCCTTTAGATATAACCGGGCATAATCTTCCGCCGAGTACGTAGTTCTGACTGGGAGGAAATGAGCTGATTTCGTGAGCCTGTCCACGATCACCCATATAGAATCATACTTCCCTCGTGAATGGGGTAATCCTACAACAAAATCCATATTGACGGTTTCCCATTTCCACATAGGGATTTCCATGGCTTGTAACAACCCTCCTGGCTTCTGATGTTCTGCTTTTACCTGCTGGCAATTTGGGCACTGTGCTACAAATTCTGCTACATCCCTCTTCATGCCATCCCACCAGTATATTAGTTTGAGGTCATGATACATCTTAGTTGCACCTGGATGGATAGAATACCGGGAATGATGTGCTTCCTCTAAGATCCGTTGGCGCAAATTTGCCACATCCGGCACACATAGCCTGCCTTGATATCATAGAACTCCATCAATGGAAACTTCAAATGGAGACTTTTCCTTCTCACAAGATAGGTCTCGGTAAAGGCTTAGTTGAGAATCTTCATATTGCCGTTCCTTCACTTCTGCATTTAAAGATGAAACTGTGGGGTCATTAATGCTGATACTTGCTTTACTCGAATCAATTGCACGCACTCCAAGTTTGGCTAATCGATAAAGCTCACGGACCAGTTCTTTCTTGTCTGAGGGAATTCCACATAAACTACCCATCGATCGACGGCTAAGCGCGTCGGCTACCACATTTGCTTTTCCGGGGTGGTACAGGATATTTACATCATAGTCCTTCAACAATTCTAACCACTGTCTCTGTCGCAGATTCAACTCCTTCTGCTTAAAGATGTGTTGGAGACTCTTGTGATCTGTATATATATCGACGTGCACCCCATACAAGTAATGCCTCCATATTTTCAAAGCATGAATAACTGCAGCCAATTCAAGATCATGAGTTGGGTAATTCTGTTCATGTTTACGCAGTTGTCTCGAGGCATATGCAATAACCTTGCCATGCTGCATTAATACACACCCTAATCCCATGTCGGAAGCATCACAATATACCACATAGCCATCTGGTCCTTCGGGAAATGTTAACACTGGGGCGGAAGTCAACGTGCCTTTCAATTCTTGGAAACTGCGCTCACAAGCGTCGTTCCATTGAAATTTTGCCGACTTTTGAGTTAAATTCGTCAAGGGAGCTGAAATGGAGGAAAACCCCTCTACGAATCTCCTACAGTATCCTGCCAAACCCAGGAAACTACGGACTTCTGTCGGTGTCGTAGGCCTTGGCCAAGTCTTCACAGCCTCAATTTTTTGAGTGTCGACTCGGATGCCATCACCTGAAATAATATGGCCTAAAAATGCCAAAGATTTAAGCCAAAACTCGCACTTTGAGAACTTTGCATATAATTCTCGGGCTCGGAGAACGCCAAGGATAATCCTTAAATGATATGTATGTTCTAATTCTGTGCGAGAATATACCAAGATGTCATCGATGAATACTATCACGAAGAGATCCAAAAAGGGTCTGAACACATTATTCATCAAGTTCATGAACACTGCCGGGGCATTCGTTAACCCGAACGACATTACTCGGAACTCATAATGGCCATATCTCGTCCTAAAGGCAGTCTTGGGGATATCTGCTTCCCTGATTCTCACGTGATGATAACCCGATCGCAAATCTATCTTGGAGAACCATTTAGCGCCTTGCAATTGATCAAACAAATCATCAATTCTGGGAAGAGGGTATCTATTCTTTACTGTCACCTTATTCAATTGCCTGTAGTCGATACACATTCCCAGAGATCCATCTTTCTTCTTTACGAACAAGACTGGTGCTCCCCATGGCGATGAACTAGGCCTTATAAACCCTTTCTCGAGTAGATCCTTCAACTGTACCTTTAATTCCTTCAACTCTGCTGGTGCCATTCGGTACGGAGGAATAGAAATAGGCTCGGTGTCAGGTAATATATCGATAGCGAAATCAATCTCCCTTTCTGGAGGAAGACCTGGGAGTTCATCTGGGAATACGTCTGGAAATTCGTTTACCACCGAAACTGTTTGAAAAGTTGGCGGCTCTGCTTCGATATCATGAACTCGAACTAGATGAGAAATGTAACCCTTTGCTATCATCTTCCTCGCCTTAAGGTAGGAAATAAACCTACCCTTTGGGGATGCAGTGTTACCTTTCCATTCAAGTACGGGTTCTCCCGGAAATTGGAATCGGACCACTTTCGTCCGGCAATCAACATTAGCATAGCATGACGCCAACCAGTCCGTACCCATAATTACATCGAAATCGACCATTTCTAACTCAATAAAATCGGCTCTAGTCTGGCGGTCACACATAACAACGACACAATTTTTGTATACTTGTTTTGCTATTACGGGTTCACCAACCGGAGTAAGTACCTCAAAGGGCTTAATTGACTCAGGCCTCGCCCCAATGCAACCAGCAACATACGGAGTAATATAAGAGAAAGTAGAGCCTGGATCAATCAAGGCATACGCGTCAGGGGAAAATATAGTCAATGTACCTGTGACAACATTTGGGGAGGACTCAAGATCCTATCGCCCGGCTAAAGCATATACGCGGGGCTGAACCGCACCTGAAGTGGATACTCCCCCCCTACCTCTGCCTCTACCTGCTGTAGTCTGGGATGTCTGTGCTGTCGGGCGTGCTGAAGAAGAACCCACTGCTGAACCTATGGGCTGAGTCCCCGCTCTGCCTCTCGCGGAAGGACAATCTCTCATATGGTGACCAACCTGCCCGCAGGCGTAACATGCATCTGAACCCTGATGACACTGCCCGGAATGCAATTTACCGCACTGACTGCACCGCGGTACTGGAGGTCTCCGCTGACTGAAATCTCCCCTGAACTGGGAATCTGAGGCTCTCGAACTCTGGCCCTGTCCTGGCTGAAAAGAACGATCAACCCTCCTATCTGGGAACCTAGAAGGGGCACTGGTCGCTGACTGACCTGAGTGCCTAGAATGCATCTGCCTCGACCCCCCTCTATATTCGCTACTTGCTCCCATCAATCTAGCCCTTTTTCCTTGTCTCCTGTCACTGTCATAATCACTTCTCTATAATTGTCGTCGTTCCTCAAGATTCTGTGCATGGGCCTGTATTCGGGAAATATCCATCCCATCTTGCAAAGAGGCCGTTAAGCATTCTCTGAACAAATGTGGCCCCAAACCACTCACGAATCTGTGCACACAATCGCCCATATCAGCTACTATACTCGGAGCTTACTTGGCCAGAGAATTGAATTGCATACTATACTCTCGGGCACTCATGTTCCCTTGTTTCAAATTCAGGAACCTGTCCGCTCTAGCTCGGCGAGTCTCGGGTGGCAAGTAATGACGAACAAAAGCATCCGCAATTTCTTGCCAACCCGGAGGGGGTGCATTTTCTCCCCTTGATGCCATTCAGTTGTTATACCATATCACCGCCACATCGTGGAGTCTATAAGAAGCCAACTCTACGGATTCTGTCATGGAAGCATGAATAATCTTTAAGGTTCTCAACATATCATCAATAAAGTTTTGCGGGTCTTCATCCGGCTTAGACCCAAAGAACTCCGGGGGATTTAGAGTCATGAAATCACGGGCTTTTATACTAGCTGAACGATCACTCAGGCCCGCACTTTGTCGTTGTGCCTGGGCGGCAACCAACTGAGTCAATAAGTGTATGGCTTCGGTCACTTGTTGACCCGAAGCAACTGGTGGAGGAACCGGAGCCGAGGCTCCTCCTTGCCCTTCTACATTAGGCAATGCTTCATTTTGGGATTCACCCTCTTCCACATTCGTCGGAGGCTCTCTTTCTGCTTGTTTCTGTGTCGTAGCTTTGCCCTTCTGGGCAGCTGTAGCTTTCCCCTTTGGCGGCATTCTGAAATCATAACGCACTTTTAGAAGAGAATAAAATCCTACACACGGCTCTACCGCACGATCTCTGAAAAGAAATATGGTCATTTTCCTAAATGCCCTGTAGCCTCGTGTTTATTGATGTGGCTCGCTACACACCATAAACAAGACTCTACTGGACACGGCTCGTAGACACTTCCTAGGACTGAACCGCTCTGATACCACATTTGTCACGACTCGGCTAGGGGCCGCGACGGGTACCCGGGGCTAACCACCGAGCACCGCTCTTCTTAATACTCAATTACTCATTAAATACTCCTTTCAGAATTTATAGACGAAACATGTGAAAATCATACTTTACAAGAAACATATTTGTTTTACATACATTTGCCATACGACTATCAAAATAGTATATACATATAGTAACATCTTCTGGAACCATCTAACCCACACTGCGCATCTACGAGCCTCTACTGACATGCTATACAATGGACGGAACAAGACTATGTACGTATACACAAAAGAAATCACAAGCACCTCCGAACAATGGAGTGCTCTCAACAGCTGACTGCCCTTATGGCTCTGGATCTAGCTCGTCTCCCTGTCTACCTGTGGGCATGAACACAGCATCCAAAGAAAAGGACGTCAGTGCGAACATTGTACTGAGTATGAGAGGCATAAATAATGAAGAGAGAAACAATAACAACATAATGAATATCAAAGTGAACATGTGAAGCTGAATCATAATCATAGGAAGGATGATGCATGCTGTCTTACTCATACTCTTTATCATATCATGTATACATATCATGCAAGCTGCCCGTCCATGTCGGGACGGTGTGATCACCAATAATATAAGCCCGCGTCCAGGCCTCCCGCGTCCGGGGTACCATCTCGTGCCGCCCACTAGTGGTGTCTGCCCATGCCCGAGAGGGTCATGGTGTATCCGTGTAGCCGCCCGCCGAAGCGGTGTCTGCCCGGCCAACTAGGCGCGGTGTAAATGCAATCATGACATGCTTAACATAAAATACTTATCATCATATACTTTTAAAACATGCTTATCTTATCATAATACATGCGTGAGCTCATGATTATTTGTGCTCTACCGGGGTGACGTAGGGTCGTGATCCCCCGATCTCTTTATGGAGCAATTTCTGACATTCTGCCTCACCTCGAAGGAATTAGTACATGAGGTGAGTGTAGACAATGAGGACATAATCATCGCTTTAGCATTATCATATCATATCTATTACCTCATGGAAAGAAGGGGATTTTATGCTTTGGGATTCATGCCATTTGAAGAAAGGGACTAGCCTCACATACCTTGGTCGCTTAGCTAGAATACCGTTCACTTGCTCTTCTGAAATATCGCGTCGTTACCTTCATAAGGGAATTCGAATTATCGTTAGTTAGTGGACTATAACAACGCGTCGCTAATTTCTAAAGAAACTTGGGCAGCACTTCCTTTGTTTATTCTACATTTCCCATCGTCTATATCAATTCCCAACATTCATATCGACTCATCACATTTCACCATTTTCCTCCAATTTTTCCATAATTTCCTACCTAGCTTATCATCGTGTTTTCACACCTCTAATACTTATTTCATGGTTAAATCATCATTTCTAGCATATTTATAACCTTAACACTTCAACTTATATGATTCAATTCCATCATCACTCAATGGTGGCACTATTCACCCATTCAAGACCCATTTTTCTATGTCTTTCTACAATTCAAGCTTTTCCTATGCTTCTAACACTTAAATAACTTAATAAGGTCATGAAACATACCTTGGATGGTGATTGAACAACCCTTGAGTTGAAATGCTTCACTCAAACAAAACCCTAGTTCCTCCTTCTAGGAATTTCTTGACTCAAATAATCCCTTTTGATGTGTTCTTGCACTAGGTTATGGTGAATTGATGAATTTGATCTTAGATTTCTACTTGTGTTCTTGGTTTGGAAGAGTGGAAGGTTCTAGAGAGAGAGAGGATCGTGTAGTAGAAAGTGGGAATGAAGAAAATGAGACTTGGATCATATTTTATAAAATTCAACTTCAGTCCCGATGTCATTATACGGTTCGTTATACGGTCCGTATAAATTTATACGGTCCGTATAACTGGCCGTAAAATGGACCCAGAGATCACCCCTTTCTGTAACCATTTGACGATCTATTTGACGGGCCGTATAATCGTTATACGGTCCGTATAATTCACCGTAAAATCGACCTTCTTTCAACCTCATTCTGTGACACTTTGACGATTCATTTTACGGACCATCAAACCGTTATATGGTCCGTATAGTACACCGTATAACTCACCCTTCAGCCAGGCTCTTCTGTGACACTTCTACGGTCCGTATAATGAACCGTAAAACACTTTTACGGTCCGTATAATGGACCATATACTCCCAGTTCACTGAAGCTTATTTTCTTGACTTGGTTTCATTTCCGATCCTTATGGAACCTTCGTAAAAGTTGTTCAACTCCTCGATACCAATCTACGGGACCTTATTACTTGCCTTCAAAACGCCACACACATATTTTATCCTTATTAGCCTATTTTGCACATGCTAACGGAAAATTTCCGGTGTGTAACAATTGGAGACCTCCATCTCTAGAAATCTGAAAAGATGACTTCTTCTTCTAAGAGATTGTATTTCTGTAATGAACTCGCATGAGATCCTCATGCTGGCGCTCTTTCACTTCAACCACTAGTGACGAGACCGCTGAATTTTGAACAGTAGCTCCCATATTTCCTTAGTCCACTACTCGAAATCCTAGGCTAGCTAATTGCTGGAGCTCACGAGCTAACTCTCTTATCTCTGGCTGAACATCACATAAACTTCCCATAGATCTATGACTAAGAGAATTAGCCACAACGTTCGCCTTCCCGGGATGGTATAGGATATTAAAATCATAATCTTTCAACAACTCTAACCATCGCTATTATCGTAAATTCAATTCTCTCTTCTTGAAAATATACTAAAGGCTCTTGTGATCCGTGTAGATATCCACATGGACACCATACAAATAATGTCTCCACATCATCAATGCATGAATCACCGCAGATTCTCATGTTTTCGCAACTGCCTTGAAGCATAACCAATCACCTTACCATGCTGCATCAATAAACTTCCTAATCCCACGCCTAAAGCATCGCAATAGATGACATAGCCTTCCGGTCCCTCTATAAGTGTCAGGACCGGGGCCCAAGTTAATCTATTCTTTAACTCTTAAAAACTAAGTTCACAAGCATTCGTCCATTGAAATTTTGCTGATTTTTGAGTTAGCTTTGTCAATGATGCAAAAATAGAAGAAAAAGCCCTCTACAAATATTCTGTAGTAACCTACTAAGCCTAGAAAACTATGAATCTCTGTAGGTATTGTGGGCCTTGGCCAAGTCTTCACGGCCTCAATATTTTGGGTAATCGGCTGAAATAATATGCCCCAAAAAGGTCACCGAATTCAACCAAAATTTACACTTTGAAAATTTGGCAAATAACTCTGGAGTTTGAAGAACTCTAAGAACGGTACGTAAATGATCCGCATGTTCTGCCTCGGACCTAGAATATGCCAGGATATCATCAATGAACACAATCATAAATAAATCCAGGAAAGGCCTGAACACATTATTCATCAAATCCATGAATACTGCCGGTGCATTAGTTAGCCCAAATGACATTACCTGGAACTCAAAATGACCATATCTTGTTCTGAAGCCCGTCTTGGGAATATCTTCCTTCCTAAGACTCACCTGATGATACCCGGATCTCAAGTCTATCTTTAAAAATCATTTGGCGCCTTGTAATTGATCAAATAAATCGTCAATCCTTGGGAGAGGATATTTATTGTTGATCGTCACCTTATTCAGTTGCCGATAGTCAATGCACATTCGTAGGGAGCCATCCTTCTTCCTCACAAACAACACGGGTGCTCCCCACGGGGATAAACTAGGCCTTATGAAGCCTTTCTCAAGCAAGTTCTTCAATTGATCCTTAAACTCCTTCAACTCTGCGGGAGCCATCCTATAAGGAGGAATAGATATGAGTTTAGTACTCGGTAGCACATCAATAGCAAAGTCAATCTCCCGCTCTGGGGGAAGGCCTGGAAGCTCATCCGGGAATACATCCGGAAACTCATTCACTACTGGGATAGACTGAAGAGTCGGCAATTTGACTTCTATATCTTGAACCCGGACTAGATGGTAAATACAACATTTAGCAATCATTTTCCTTACTTTGAGATAGGAAATAAACCTACCTCTCGAAGACGCTGTATTTCCCTTCCATTCTAAAACTGGTTCTCTCGAAAATTGAAAGCGAATCATCTTCATTCTACAATCGACATTGGCATAGGAAGAAGCCAACCAATCCATGCCTATAATAACATCAAAGTCTACCATTTTTAACTCATGTAAATCAGCCATTGTATGATGGTTACAAATCACAACAATACAATTTCTATATACTCGACTAGCTATTACCGGTTCACCAACGGGTGTCGATACCTCGAAAGGTTTGATTGACTCCGGTTTAATCCCAAATCGACCCGCAATATATGGGGTAACATACGACAAGGTGAAGCCCGGATCTATCAAAGAATATACATCATAAGAAAATACCGATAATATACCTATAATGACATCAGAGGAAGACTCAAGATCCTGCCGTCCAACCAAAGCATAAATACAGTGCTGAGGACCACTAGAATTGAGAGCTCCTCCTCTACCTCTACCATGGTTGATCGGCACCTGTGAACCTTACCCCAAAGGACGTATAGATGATGAAGACCTGATTGCCAACCCTGAAGGCTGGACCCTACCCCTACCACCAATCGAGGGGCAATCAAGCCTGATATGGCCTGGCCGATTGCATGCATAGCAAACATCTGAACCTAGTCGACACTGGCCCCAATGTAGCTTCCCGTACTGAGAACATCGTGGCATGGGTGGCCATACCTGACCCGAGTCACCTATATAATGAGAACCTGAAGCTCTGAAACTCTGACTCAGCCTAGAGTGAGTAGATCTATCAAATCTCTGGCCCGCAAATCGTGGAGGTGCACTAGTCATAGAATGGCCTGAATGCTTAGAAAACTACTGTGCTTGCCCCCCTCTAAACTCACCAGTCAGACTCGAAGATCTAGCCCTGTTGTTATAACCTCTATCAAGCTCAGGCTCACCTCATTGCGGTTGTCGGCTTTCCTCCAAATTCTGGGCATAGGCTTGAATGGGAGAAATATCCATATTGTCCTGAAGGGACACAGTCAAGCACTTATCCATTAAATGTGGCCCTAGGCCACTCACAAATCGGTGCACTCGATCACCCATATCCGCTACCATGGTCGGAGCATACCTAGCCAAAGAATTGAAGCAGAGACTACACTCTAAAGCACTTATGCGTCCTTGCCTAAGTTTCAAGAACTTATTGGCTCTAGCCCGCTGAACCTCAAGGGGCAAGTAATGTCGTAGGAAAGCATTAACAAATTCTTGCCATACCGGGGGAGGTGCATTAACTCCCCTAGAAGACAACCACACCATATACCAATGAACCGCAACATCCCGCAATATATACGATACTAACTCCATCGATTCAACGTCGGAAGCATGCATTAACCGAAGTGTCCTCAACATTCCATCAATAATGTTTTGAGGGTCCTCATTCGGCTTTGACCCGAAGAACTCCGGAGGGTTCAAGCTAATAAAATCACGGGCTCTTGTACTAACCGCCTTATCACCATGACCCATACCTTGCCACTGGGTCTGAGCGGCAACTAATTGAGTCAACAATTGAATGGCCTCTTTATCTCTTGGCTCGAAACCTCTGGTGGAGGAGCTGGGGGTGCTGGAGCTGGGGCTGAGGCTCCCTCATGCTCCTCAGAAATAGGTAATGAGTGAGAGGACTGAGATTGAATCGCATTCTGGGACTCTCCCTCCACTATAATTGTTGGCGGTATTCTTTCAGCCCGCTTTTCTACCACTGTCTTGCCCTTTTGGGCTGCTGTAGCTTTCCTCTTTATAGGCATTTTTGAAATACATAACACAGGGTTAAAGAAAAAGAAATCCTTGTATCATGGCTCTATCGCATGATCTTTGAAGCAAGAAGGTCATTCATTCCTAAAATGCCCGCAGCCTCCTATTTATAAGTGCGGCGCGCAACACACCCATAAACAAGACTCTACTGGACACGGCTCGTAGACACACCCTAGGACGGAACTGCTCTGATACCACTTTTGTCACGACTCAACCGGAGGGCAATGACGGTGTTACACCTCGGAAAAGTCCCCGTACATGTACAATGAATATACCAACGAAGGGTATGAGTGTGCGACGTTTTACTAAGTAGGGAATGACGATTCATGAATTTTTGGAAATAAGAAAGTTGTAGAATTTCAATTCAGCCAGTGGTCGTAAAATAGAATACGGCCCGTAAAGTGATTTAGGGACCGTATACTGCCATCGTCCTCCAACGTTCCAAAAATTTCAACTTTCTGTCCAAAGCTTAAATGGTAAAATACGAGCCAGTTTACGGACCGTAAACTGAAATACGGCCCGTAAACTGTGGTCGTAAACCATCATGACTCCAGCAAAACTTTCTGTTTTTGATATGCTTAAATACGACCACGTTATACGGCCCGTAAACTAGTATACGGTCCGTAAACTGTGGTTTACGACCACTGTACACCCCGACGACTGTTCATTAAAAATCAGATTTTGTGATTACTATAAGTGACTTTCTCATTCATTTTCATTCATATTTTATCTATAACCTTCAAGAACCCTCTAGAACTTATCCAAACATTTCATCCACAAAATTTAAGAGAATAAAAGGGAGATCAATATCAACAACACCAAATCCATGAAACAAAGTGTGTGAAACTCAAGTGGAGTTCATCCAAACCAAGAAATTCCAAGGAAGGAAGAATAGGGTTTTGAGGAAGGAGGAAGAACTCCACTCTAGGCTTGTTCCACCACCATCTAAGGTAAGTTTTATGACTTTAGTATGTTGTTTAAGGTATTGGAAAGCTAAGATTCTTGAATTGTAGAAAGACATGGAAAATGGGTCTTAAATGGGAGAATAGTGTCATAATTGAATAGTAGTTGAATGGAACCATAAATGTTGATGTGCCATGATTATGAATATGTTGAAAAAGATGTTCAGACCAGTAAATAAGCATTATATATGAGAAAACGTGATAACGAACTACAACCATAAATGTGGAGAGAATAGAGAAAAATGGTGGATTTTGCTCAAAGTATATGAATAACGATTGTTGATACGATATTGTGAAGTGCTGTTGTAAATGTTTGGGATTTGAGATAGACTAAGAGAAAATCAGTATAAATAAAGGAAGTGCTGCCCAATTTTCTCTAGAAAAAGTGACGCATTTTCGTAGTCGATTAACTAACGTCAATACGAATTCTTTCGTGAAGGTAGCAACGTGACATTAAAGGAGGGCAAGTGAGCGATAGCTTAGCTAAACGACAAAGGTATTTGAGGCTAATCCTTTTCTTTCTATGGCATGAATCCCATGATATGATTCTTCTTCCTTTCCATGATTCTCCTATAACCCAGAAAGCCAAGAGCCTAAGATCATGAATAGCTATATGAGTCAAGAGATATGATATGACGTTCTTATAAAGTAAATGATGTTCCTTGTATACACTCACCTTATATACTAATCCCTTCAAGGTGAGGCAGAATGCTCATATATGTTTATAATGAAATCGAGCGTTCACGACCTTATATCACCTCGATAGAATGCAGTTGTTCTAGAGTCTTTATGCATGTACGATGACAAGTATATTTTGATAAGCATAATTATTATAAGTATTTTATGATGAGCATGTCACGATTTCATCACACCGGGCCTAGTTGGTCGGGCAGTCACCGCGAAAGTGGGCAGCTATACGATACACCATGGCCAGTTTCCATGGGTAGACACCACTAGTGGGCGGCATGAGATGGTACCCCAGACGCGGGAGGCCAGACGCGGGCTAATGTTACTGATTATCACACCGCACCTATATGGTCGGAAAGTTTATATATATATGATATGCATACATGAGATGATGATAAGCTTAAAAGTAAGTCAGCATGCATTACTTTTCATGTAATTCCCAGTCAGGTACAGTTGCTCCATACTTGATGCCTTCCTTGTTTCCTTGATGCATTATTATTGTTCATGCCTTTCATACTCAGTACAATATTTGTACAGACGTCTGTTTTCTTTGGACGCTGTGTTCATGCCCACAGGTAGACAGGGAGGTGAGCTCGATCCAGATTCTTAGTAGCTACCAGCTGATTGCGAGCACTCCATTGTCCGGAGGTGCTCATGATTATTCTCTGGGTATATGTATATTTTGGGCATGGTGGAGTCTTGTTACACCTATATGTATAGTATGTCAGTAGAGGCTCGTAGATGCGCAGTGTGGGTAGATGATCTCACGAGAGGATTTTATGTATATGTATGTATTATTTTGATGGCCGAGAGGCTTATGTATAAAAGTATTTTTATTTTCCCAAATGAAAAGATGATCTTCTTATGTCCTAAGCATGAATTGATAAAAGAGCATTAAATGGGCAAGATGAGTAGCAGAACGAGTGGTGCTCGGTGGCTAGCCCCGGGTACCCGTCACAGCCCCTTGCTGGGTCGTGAGTGAAGTGGTATCAGAGCAGTTCATCCTAGGAAGTGTCTACGAGCCGTGTCTAGTAGAGTCTTGTTTATGGTGTGTTGCGCGCCATATCAATAAACAGGAGGCTACCGGGCATTTAGGAAAAATGACCATTCTTCTTCTATGAGATCGTGCGATAGAGCCATGTGTAAGATTTTATCCTCCCTAATAGTGCGTTATGATTTCAGAATGCCGCCAAAGGGAAAAGCTACAGTCGCCCAAAAGGGTAAGACTACGACAAAGAGGCGGGCAGAAAGAGAGCCTCCGATGAATATAGAGGAGGGCGAATCACAAAATGAGGCCTCGCCCGATGTGGGAGAGCAAGGAGGAGCTCCAGCTCTAATCCCTCCGCCAGCTGCTTCGGGTCAACAAATTGACACAATTTGTTGCCGCACAGGCACAACGGCAGAACTTGGGTTCAAGCGATCGGGCAACGAGTACAAAGGCCTGCGATTTTATGAGTTTAAGTCCTCCAGAGTTCTTCGGGTCAAAGCCGGATGAAGATCCGCAAAGCTTCGTAGATGAGATGTTAAGGACATTGAATATTGTCCATGCCTCTGAGACTGAATCCGTGGAGTTGGCCTCTTATAGACTCCGCGATGTGGCGGTATTATGGTACAACAATTGGATAGCGTCGAGGACGGATAATGTTACACCTCGGAAATTGCTCCGTACTTGTATGATGAGTGGAATGATGAAGAGTTTGAGTGAATGACATTTTATTAAGTCGGTAATGGCTAATTAAGAATTTTTGGAAATAAGAAAGTCGCGGAATTTTTTTTCAGCCCAGTGGTCGTATATGGCACTATACGACCCGTAAAGTGATTTACGGACCGTATAGTGCAATCGCTCTCCAGCTTGTCAAAAATCCCAACTTTTTGTAAATTGTGAAAATGGTTAAAAACGACTTGGAGGACGGCCCGTATACTGGTTTACGGACCGTAAACCTTAGTCGTAAATTGCCATAATACCCAGCCAAACTTTATGTTTCTGGGATGATTAAAAACGACCATGGAGGACGGACCGTAAACCACAATACGGTCCGTAAACTGCAATTTACGACCACTGTTCATCCCGACAAATTTTCATTAAAGACTAGATTTTGAATTATTAAAAGGGAACTTAAGCCCATTTCACGTCATTTTTCATCCAAACACTTCAAGAAGGCTCGAGAGTGTTCTTCAACACTTCAACTCTAAGAATATCAAGGAATCCAAGGAAACCTAAGATTTTCAACACCAAATTCACGCAATCAAGTGTAAGAACACAACAAAGGATCATCTAAGTGAAGAAATTCCCAAGAAGGTGGAACTAGGGTTTTGGCTAATTGAAGTATTTCAACTTAAGGATTGCTCAACCATCATCCAAGGTAAGTTTCATGATTGTTCCATGTTGTTTGAAGTATTGGAAAGCTTAGATACTTGAAATGTAGAAGAACATAAAAATGGGTCATTATTGAGTTAATAGTGACATAAGTGAATGATAGTGGAATTGAACTACGAATATTGAAGTGTTGTGAGTACTAATACGTTATAAATGATGTTTATATCATGAAACAAGCATTTAAACGCATGAAAATGCAAGGACGAGCTAGAAGTAGAAATAAGGGAAAATTGGAGGAAAATGGTGGATTTTGCCAAATGTACGTAAATGACGATTGTCGATTATGATATTGCGAGTAATATTATGAATGTTGGGAGTTAATGTAAAACATGAGAAAAGTGGTATGAGCGAAGGAAGCGTTGTCCGACTTCTCCTAGAATTAACGACGCGTTCTTATAGTCAGTTACTAATGTTGATACGAATTCTCTTATGAAGGTAACGACGTGATATTGACGGAGAACAAGTGAGCGATATCTTAGCTAAACGACCAAGGTATGTGAGGCTAGTCCTTCTTTCTAATGGCATGAATCTTTTAGCTTGAATCCCTATTCCCTTCATGAGTTGTTGCATTCCAAGAAGTTAAAAGCTTATACCTATGAATGTCTATATGAGATAAGTTATACAATATGATGACACTAGAATGATGATGATGTTTGTTATATCCCGTATTTTTTAACGTCAGATTAATTGCTGAGGTGGGACCAACACATCGAGATTTTTTTGGGACATCTGAAAATTCATATGAATCACATATGAGAAGTTAAACACAACTCAAGAAGGACCCTTGGGCCAAATCAAAGTGGAAGTCCTCCAAACGATTAGTTTAAGAAAACGTTTTCGGGTGATCTGACTTCAAGGGGCAAAAACGGTATTATAAGTTTGGAATTTGGAAAAGTACCAAGAACTAGAAGTTGTAGATAATTGAATTAGCTTTCCAACCATAGGTTGTGCGTCCCCAGGTGACGTCGGTACAAGGAGATATGAACGTTTTAAGGCCGAAAGGCCGAGTTGGCCCAAAAATAATCAAAACAATAATAAGGCCCAACATTTGTGAGGCCCAACCGGCCATGGTTATGGCCCAAGCCCATATTACATAAACTTTGGTCAATAAATAAGATGACTAAGTCATCTTTATCACACAACCTCTAGAACATTCAAGAAGTTGAAGAACAAGAAAGAGAAGGAGAAAAGTTGAAGGCCATTTCGGCCAAGGGTAAATTTCCAAGGAAAAATTGACAAAAATTCTTCAAAAATCATTTTCTACCAAGTAAAGGGTGATTAACAAGGTGGAGTTGTTGTTGGAGCAAGAAAAATTCAAAATCATACAAGTTGTCAAGTTATAGTCAAGTGAGAAGTTGAAGAAGAAATGTGAGTTTTGATCTTGTTTTATGTGTTATATATGGTTTATATGTGTTGTAGTATGCTAAAATGGATGAAATTCATGAAGGAGAGAAATATAGTACATGGCCGTGTGTATGTATATATGTGTAGGAGTCATGCTTCAATTATTTTAATTAGTGTTTGGTTGTTATTGTTGTGAATGATATGTGGAAAATGGAAGTTGAATGAATTTTGAGAAGTTGTAGTGTGTATGTTGGTGTTGGCCGTGTGGTTATGGTGAAAAAATGGAAGAGAATGAGTTAATTTTATTTAGTATGATGTTGTTGGAATATAGATTATGAGGTTGTTATTGTTTTCATTAAAGTTAGAATGTTTTTGGAAGAAGTAGTAAGTTGATTGAATATGGAAGTTGTTAGTATTGTTATTGTTGGAATTGTGGTTGATATTTTGGCCGGGTTTGAATTCCCGGGATTGTTGTTGATTGAAATTAGCCAAGTTGAACTTGGTGGGATGGAGTATTTATAGGTGAAGTGCTGCCGAAATTTCGGTAGCCAAATGTTTCCTTAAGAATTCAACTCTAAGTACCCTAATAAGAGTTTTGGTAAACATGACCAATTTGCAGATTTTGACGAGATTGCGACGTGAATTTGGAATAGCAAAAGGAGCGGAAAGAGGTATGTAAGGCTTCACTCTTCTTTCTATGACATATCTTAGATGTAATAAGTCGGGTACGAGCCTCGGGGACAACCCTAGCCCCCGGAATCCGCACCTAAAGTTTTCCACTTTTTGTTCAATAGAATTGAACTAGAAAGTGTGCAAATGATGGAAAGACCTCTTAAACCCTTAGAACTTGCACGAGTGGGACCCGATTACCCTAGAACCCTCACAAGTAATGACATGACATGTAATATATGTAAATTATATACGTCACCCCATCCGGCCCGAGGTGGGCCCGCTACTCTAGGATTTTTCCTTACAGTCTTGCTTGACTTACTTGAAGTGAATCCAAAGGGAACCTTTGATCCCGATTTCGTTACCAAATGATAAATACTATGACTCCTCTAACGAGGGCACTTCCATGACGATAATGATAACAATGATGTTAGATAAGAGAATATGCCTATGATACGTACTACCGGAACGACTCTATGACTAAGATGACTAAGCTAAGTATCTTATGTAAACATGAAAATGATAAACTAATTTTCGAATCTTATTTATATTTCCTAGCTATGACTTTATTTTCTAAAAGATTTCAAAGTCTATGAACTATCATCTATGATGCCCCGATTTCAATCTTCGTTTACTTTAATATTATTCCCCGTTGGTAGTCTCACCTTAAAATACTCGTTGCTTCAAGGTGAGACAAAGCGATCACGAGTATTCTATAATATAATTGGAGGTCACCGACCTTACGTCACTCCGATGACTACATGATTCTTCTTTGGGCTTTCCTGCGTGCCTATGAGACATATGTATATAGGATACGTAAATGCATATAAGACATGTAAATGTATGTAAGACATGTGTATATATTTTTAAAACATGCACATGACGAAAGAGCTAGAGCGCTATAGACGTTGATACATGCACATGATACACGTATATGTATATGATAAAAGCACCAGAGCGCTATAGACGCTGATGTACCTACATGACACACGTATATGTATATGATAAAAGAGCTAGAGAGCTATAGACGTTGATATATGTACATGATATATGCATATGTATACGGGGGAAATGGAGGTAAGGGCAGAGCGTTATGAACGCATATCCACCTGATCAGTTGGCATTACATGATATGATATCGTCCCGGACGCGGGATGCCCGGA
This sequence comes from Lycium barbarum, assembly GCF_019175385.1. Classification (NCBI taxonomy): domain Eukaryota; kingdom Viridiplantae; phylum Streptophyta; class Magnoliopsida; order Solanales; family Solanaceae; genus Lycium; species Lycium barbarum. The sequence continues at coordinate 66,887,633 of NC_083339.1, forward strand.
CGCGGGATGTGTATATTTATGGTTAAATGGATCGGCTGCCGACGCCTCGGCAATATGAGATGTCCTATTTTATATGTATATGTATATGAACAAGGAAAGATTCTTAAAGGAAAGCTAAGTACGCATAGCACCTGCCAAGGGTATATATATATACAGGTTATGTTTCTATCCCAGGACATGTGTTGTAACTCTCTTATGTCATTATACATGATTCATATTTTCTATATATTACTATTCATGCCTTACATACTCGGTACACTATTCGTACTGACGTCCCTTCTTGTGGACGCTGCGTTTCATGCTGCGCAGGTCAGCAGACAGGCGGATTTGATCCTTAGAAACTCTACCAGCAGTGTTGACAGTGCTCCAGTTATTCCGGAGCCTCACTTCCTTGGTACTATTTTCTGTATATATATTCGAGCATGGCAGTACTCAGCCCTTTCTATGTATAAGTGTACTATGTCTAGAAGCTCGTAGACAGATATGTACAGTCAGTTAAGTATAGTTAGGTATATGGTGTTTTGGCATGCTAATGTTGATGTATAAGTGATAACGAAGTTTATTAGTCTATGTTCAGAATGACGCCGCTAATGTTAATGTTAAAAAAAAATGGCTCTGTTTACATGGCTTGCTAAGAGGTAAAGGTAAAACGATAGACAAGGGGTGCTCGGTACAAGTATCGGGTACTCGTCACGGCCCCTAGACGGGTCGTGACAGAAGTGGTATCAGAGCAGTTCGGTCCTAGGAGTTTGTCTACGAGCCGTGTCCAGTAGAGTCTTGTTTATGGGTGTGTTGTGCGCCACACTTATAAACAGGAGGCTACAGGGCATTTAGGAAATATGACCTTCTTTGTACTTAAGATCGTGCGATAGGGCTATGCTATCAGGTTCCTATATTCCCTTCCTAATCCAATGCTATGGTTTCAGTACTGTCGATGAAGAGATCAGCTTCAGATGATGGGGGCACCGGTAAGGCCCCTAGAGTATCTCCAGAGCCGAGTAGGGGGAGCCTCGGCTATTCGATTGAGTAAGATCCGTCAGAGGACTCAGCCACAACTCCTCCAGATTTTCTGACCCCCAGAGCAGAGGATCCCGCGGAGGACAGCTATGATGCGGATCCGTCGGAGGATCCAGCGACAATTCCTCCAGAGATTCTGACCCCTAGAGCAGGGGATTCCACAGACAGTGGCTATGATACAGATCCCTCAGAGGATTCGATGATGACTCCCCCAGAGCTTCTTACCTCCATGGAGGAGGATAGTCATGGCACAGATCCGTCAGAGCACTCTTCTGGGACGACGGACGAGGAGGCTTCCGGGGGTACGCCAGTTACCCCCGTGATGGAGGACCGTGTCAGTCCGGCCACCTCGGAGAGTGCTACGGATTTCTCCTGTCCCTTGTTCCGGCCATCAGAGAACCAGGAATCACCGCTATTCTCTTCGGACTCGGACACGAGAAATGACGAGGGTCGGGCGAGCGATGAGCAGACAGACGAGAATGAAGAATATACTTCGCATGGTAGCTCCCCGGGCCAGGCTCGAGATTGATCGTCTACAGGTATATTTGGATTTTCTTTAAAACTTTCTATGTATACGTAATCTCTGCAGGAATACTGATTAAGAACGGCAGGTAGAAATTCAAAAAGGGGTCAAAGGTTTAGCGGCTATAAGTAATGGCGACTGAGATGTCCCCGCCACCAGTGTGATTTTAGAAACCCCGGTAAAAGATAGTTATATGTATGGATAGGAGTAAATAGAGAAGATTTAAGCAGAGGCAATATGGTAGTTGTATGGTTAGGAAAGTGAAGATAGGAGCGGGACACGCCGTGAGGACGTTTTGGAAGTTGTTAGAACCCCGACTTACTTTAAATAATGTGACAAAGGCCGTACGGGACAGTCGGAAAAATTACACCAGCGTTCGCGTATTAAAATGCACCAGAGTTTCAAGGTTAAGCGTGCTCAGGTGGGAGCAATTTCATGATGGGTGACCCCCTGGGAAATATGCTGAAATTTTCACAAATGTGGGAACAAGAGACGAATGTGAAGCTAGGTAGTCCAATGTAAATTAGAGTGTGTGGAGTGGTTACAAACCCTATAAGAGTCATGTAGGCTGAGACGGACAAGACTAACGGAAGAGGAGAAAGCGTGACAGAAAGGGGACTTATTAACGTGGGGCCAACGTTCGGAGCTTACTCAATGGACTTACGACATAAAAGCGACCTAAGCGACATGTGAGATGTCTACGAAGGAGACCTCCCCGAAGTATTATGATACACTATGAGGCCAGTTTAACATTCGAGGACGAATGTTCTAAAGGGGGGGGGGGAGAATGTTATATCCCGTATTTTTGAACGTCAGATTAATTGCTGAGGTGGGACCCACACATCGAGATTTTTTTGGGACATCTGAAAATTCATATGAATTACATATGAGAAGTTAAACACAACTAAAGAAGGACCCTTGGGCCAAATCAAAGTGGAAGTCCTCCAAACGAATATTTTAAGAAAACGTTTTCGGGTGATCTGACTTCAAGGGGAAAACACGGTATTATAAGTTTGGAATTTGGAAAAGTACCAAGAACTAGAAGTTGTAGATAATTGAATTAGCTTTCCAACCATAGGTCGTGGGTCCCCAGGTGACGTCGTTACAAGGAGATATGAACGTTTTAAGGCCGAAAGGTCAGTGGGCTAGGCCCAACTCGGGACCAAACCGAGTTGGCCCAAAAAAAATCAAAAAAATAATAAGGCCCAAAATTTGTGAGGCCCAGCTGGCCATGGTTATGGCCCAAGCCCATATTACATAAAATTTGGTCAATAAATAAGATGACTAAGTCATCTTTATCACACAACCTCTAGAACATTCAAGAAGTTGAAGAACAAGAAAGAGAAGGAGAAAAGTTGAAGGCCATTTCGGCCAAGGGTAAATTTCCAAGGAAAAATTGACAAAAATTCTTCAAAAATCATTTTCTACCAAGTAAAGGGTGATTAACAAGGTGGAGTTGTTGTTGGAGCAAGAAAAATTCAAAATCATACAAGTTGTCAAGTTATAGTCAAGTGAGAAGTTGAAGAAGAAAGGTGAGTTTTGATCTTGTTTTATGTGTTATATATGGTTTATATGTGTTGTAGTATGCTAAAATGGATGAAATTCATGAAGGAGAGAAATATAGTACATGGCCGTGTGTATGTATATATGTGTAGGAGTCATGCTTCAATTATTTTAATTAGTGTTTGGTTGTTATTGTTGTGAATGATATGTGGAAAATGGAAGTTGAATGAATTTTGAGAAGTTGTAGTGTGTATGTTGGTGTTGGCCGTGTGGTTATGGTGAAAACATGGAAGAGAATGAGTTAATTTTATTTAGTATGATGTTGTTGGAATATAGATTATGAGGTTGTTATTGTTTTCATTAAAGTTAGAAAGTTTTTGGAAGAAGTAGTAAGTTGATTGAATATGGAAGTTGTTAGTATTGTTATTGTTGGAATTGTGGTTGATATTTTGGCCGGGTTTGAATTCCCGGGATTGTTGTTGATTGAAATTAGCCAAGTTGAACTTGGTGGGATGGAGTATTTATAGGGGAAGTGCTGCCGAAATTTCGGTAGCCAAATGTTTCCTTAAGAATTCAACTCTAAGTACCCTAATAAGAGTTTTGGTAAACATGACCAATTTGCAGATTTTGACGAGATTGCGACGTGAATTTGGAATAGCAAAAGGAGCGGAAAGAGGTATGTAAGGCTTCACTCTTCTTTCTATGGCATATCTTAGATGTAATAAGTCGGGTACGAGCCTCGGGGACAACCCTAGCCCCCGGAATCCGCACCTAAAGTTTTCCACTTTTTGTTCAATAGAATTGAACTAGAAAGTGTGCAAATGATGGAAAGACCTCTTAAACCCTTAGAACTTGCACGAGTGGGACCCGATTACCCTAGAACCCTCACAAGTAATGACATGACACGTAATATATGTAAATTATATACGTCACCCCATCCGGCCCGAGGTGGGCCCGCTACTCTCGGATTTTTCCTTACAGTCTTGCTTGACTTACTTGAAGTGAATCCAAAGGGAACCTTTGATCCCGATTTCGTTACCAAATGATAAATACTATGACTCCTCTAACGAGGGTACTTCCATGACGATAATGATAACAATGATGTTAGATAAGAGAATATGCCTATGATACGTACTACCGGAACGACTCTATGACTAAGATGACTAAGCTAAGTATCTTATGTAAACATGAAAATGATAAACTAATTTTCGAATCTTATTTATATTTCCTAGCTATGACTTTATTTTCTAAAAGATTTCAAAGTCTATGAACTATCATCTATGATGCCCCGATTTCAATCTTCGTTTACTTTAATATTATTCCCCGTTGGTAGTCTCACCTTAAAATACTCGTTCCTTCAAGGTGAGACAAAGCGATCACGAGTATTCTATAATATAATTGGAGGTCACCGACCTTACGTCACTCCGATGACTACATGATTCTTCTTTGGGCTTTCCTGCGTGCCTATGAGACATATGTATATAGGATACGTAAATGCATATAAGACATGTAAATGTATGTAAGACATGTGTATATATTTTTAAAACATGCACATGACGAAAGAGCTAGAGCGCTATAGACGTTGATACATGCACATGATACACGTATATGTATATGATAAAAGCACCAGAGCGCTATAGACGCTGATGTACCTACATGACACACGTATATGTATATGATAAAAGAGCTAGAGAGCTATAGACGTTGATATATATACATGATATATGCATATGTATACGGGGGAAATGGAGGTAAGGGCAGAGCGTTATGAACGCATATCCACCTGATCAGTTGGCATTACATGATATGATATCGTCCCGGACGCGGGATGCCCGGACGTGGGATGTGTATATTTATGGTTAAATGGATCGGCTGCCGACGCCTCGGCAATATGAGATGTCCTATTTTATATGTATATGTATATGAACAAGGAAAGAATCTTAAAGGAAAGCTAAGTACGCATAGCACCTGCCAAGGGTATATATATATACAGGTTATGTTTCTATCCCAGGACATGTGTTGTAACTCTCTTATGTCATTATACATGATTCATATTTTCTGTATATTACTATTCATGCCTTACATACTCGGTACACTATTCGTACTGACGTCCCTTCTTGTGGACGCTGCGTTTCATGCTGCGCAGGTCAGCAGACAGGCGGATTTGATCCTTAGAAGCTCTACCAGCAGTGTTGACAGTGCTCCAGTTATTCCGGAGCCTCACTTCCTTGGTACTATTTTCTGTATATATATTCGGGCATGGCAGTACTCAGCCCTTTCTATGTATAAGTGTACTATGTCTAGAAGCTCGTAGACAGATATGTACAGTCAGTTAAGTATAGTTAGGTATATGGTGTTTTGGCATGCTAATGTTGATGTATAAGTGATAACGAAGTTTATTAGTCTATGTTCAGAATGACGCCGCTAATGTTAACGTTAAAAAAAAATGGCTCTGTTTACATGGCTTGCTTAGAGGTAAAGGTAAAACGATAGACAAGGGGTGCTCGGTACAAGTATCGGGTACTCGTCACGGCCCCTAGACGGGTCGTGACAATGTTATTCCTTGCCTACACTCACCTTATGTACTAGTCCTTTCAAGGTGAGGCAGAATGTCCATAATGGTTCCATAATGTAATCGGGGGATCACGACCTTACGTCACCCCGATAGAGTAAAGTTGATCATGAGTCTTATATACGCATTATGATAAGATAAGTATTTTATGATAAGCATATTACTATGAGTATTTACGTTAAGCATGTCATGATGGCATTCACACCGGGCCTAGTTGGCCGGGCAGACACCGCTTCGGCGGGCGGCGATACGGATACACCACGACCTACGGGCGTGGGTAGACACCACTAGTGGGCGGCATGAGATGGTACCCCGGACGTCGTAGTCCTGGACGCGGGCTAATATTATTGATTATCACACCGTTCCGACATGGACGGGCAGCTTGCATATGATGCATACATGTCATGATGATGAGTATGAGTAAGATAGCATGCATTACTTCATTTATGATTATCAGTCAGATCCAGATGTCTCATGTTGATGTTATCCTCATATTATTGATGTTTCCTTTCATTATGTATGCCTCTCATACTCGGTACAATATTCATACTGACGTCCTTTCTTCGGACGCTGTGTTCATGCCCATAGGTAGACAGGGAGGAGAGCTTGGCCCAGGTCCTCAGTAGCTGTCAGCTGATAGATAGCACTCCATTGTTCGGAGGTTCTTATGGCTATTCTTTTGATGTACATTCATATATGCATATTTTGGGCATGGCAGAGTCTTGTTCTGTCTATGTATTCATTATGTTAGTAGAGGCGCGTAGATACGCAGTGTGGGTTAGATGGTCTCACAAGATGTTTTCATATGTATGTATATTATTTTGATGGCCAAGGGGCAAATGTATATAAAGTATTTATATTTTAATTAAATATGATTTTCCTACAATTGGTATGTAAAATTGATAAAAGAGTATTAAATGAGCGAGACAAGCAGTAGAGTAAGCGGTGCTCGGTAATTGCTCCGGGTACCCGTCGCGTCCCCTAGCTGGGTCGTGATAGAAGTGGTATCAGAGCAGTTCGCCCTAGGAAGTATCTACGAGCCATGTCTATTAGAGTCTTGTTTATGGTGTGTTGCGCGCCACGCTAATAAACAAGAGGCTACAGGGCATTTAGGAAAATGACCATCTTTCTTCGCATGAGATCGTGCGATAGAGCCATGTCTAGGATTATATCATTCCTAAAAGTGCGTTATGGTTTCAGAAAATGCCGCCGAAAGGAAAAGCTACAGCTACCCAGAAAGGCAAAGCTTCGACAAAGAGGCAGGCGGAAAGAGAGCCTCCGGCAAATGTAGAGGAAAGTGAATCGCAAAGTGAGGCCGCACCCAATGTAGAAGAGCAGGGACGAGCCTCAGCTCCGATTCCTCCACCGGGTGCTTCGGGTCAACAAGTGTCCGAGGCCATACATTTATTGACGCAGTTGGTTGCCGCTCAGGTACAACGACAGAATGCGGGCCCAAGTGATCGTTCAGCTAGTACAAGAGCCCGTGATTTCCTTACTCTAAGTCCTCCAGAATTTTTCGGGTCGAAGCCGGATGAAGACCCACAAGGTTTTATCGATGAGATGTTGCAGACGCTGAAACTTATGCATGCTTCTGAGACCGAATCCGTGGAGTTGGCCTCATATAGACTTCGCGACATGGCGGTACTATGGTATAAGAACTGGGTGATAACAAGAGGAGAGAATGCTCCACCTCCCGTTTGGCAAGAGTTTGCAGATGCCTTTATTCGTCACTACTTGCCACCTGATGTCCGCCGAGCTAGAGCGGACAGGTTCTTAAATTTGAAATAGGGAAGCATGAGTGCCCGAGAGTATAGTATGAAATTCAATTCATTGGCCCGGTATGCTCCGATTATGGTGGCTGACATGGGAGACAGAGTCTATAGAGTTGTGAGCGGTTTAGGACCACACTTGTTTAGAGATTGTTTGGCAGCCTCTTTGCAAGACGGGATGGATATTTCCCGGATACAGGCCCATGCTCAGAACCTCGAGGAACGACAACGACAGCAAAGAAGTGATCGTGAGGGTGACAGAAGACAAGGTAAGTGGGCTAGATCTATGGCAGAGAGCAGTGAGTACCGAGGGGGACCGAGACAGACGCATTCCAGGCACTAAGGTCAGTGAGCGACCAGTGCACCTCCCAGATTCTCGGATAGGAGATTTGATCGTTCTACTCAGTCAGGCCAGGGACAGAGTTCGAGGGCCTCACATTCGCAGTCTAGGGGAGACTTTAGCCAGAGGAGACCTTTAGTACCGCGGTGTAGCCAGTGTGGCAAATTACATTTCGGACAGTGTCTTCAGGGTTCAGATGCTTGTTATGCTTGCGGGCAGGTTGGCCATATGATGAGAGATTGCCCTTCAGTGAGAGATAGAGCAGGGACTCAGCCCACAGGTTCAGCAGTAGGGTCTTCTTCAGTGCGCCCGACAGCACAGACTCCTCAGACTACAGCAGGCAGAGGGAGAGTTAGAGGGGGAGCATCCACTTCAGGTGCTGTTCAGTCCCGTTTATATGCCTTAGCTGGGCGACAGGATCTTGAGTCTTCCCCAGATGTTGTCACAGGTAGCTTGAATATATTTTTCCGTGACGTATATGCTCTGATTGATCCGGGTTCTACCTTCTCATATATTACTCCGTATATCGCTGATTGTGTTGGGGTGAGACCCGAGCCGATTAAACCTTTCAAGGTATTCACTCCCGTTGGTGATCCTGTAATAGCGAGGCAAGTATATAAGAACTGTGTAGTCATTATACGTGATAGTCAGACAAGGGCTGATTTGATTGAACTTGAGATGCTAGATTTTGACGTAATTATAGGTATGGACTGGTTGGCATCGTGCTATGCTAATGTTTGTTGCCGGACAAAGGTAGTTCGATTTCAATTTCCGGGAGAGCCCATACTTGAGTGGAAGGGTAATACAGCTTCCCCAAAGGGTAGGTTTATTTCCTACCTTAAGGCGAGAAAGATGATAGCCAAAGGTGATATTTGTCATCTAGTTCGGGTTCATGACACGGAAGCGGAAGTGCCAACTTTCCAGTCTGTCCCGGTAGTGAATGAATTCCCAGATGTGTTTCCCGACGAGTTACCAGGCCTTCCTCCAGAAAGGGAAATTGAGTTTGCCATTGATGTATTACCAAACACCGAGCCTATTTCTATTCCTCCGTATCGAATGGCTCCAGCAGAACTGAAAGAGCTAAAAGCACAGCTAAAAGATTTACTTGAGAAGGGAATTATAAGGCATAGTTCCTCGCCATGGGGAGCACCATTCTTGTTCGTAAGGAAGAAAGATGGTTCGTTACGAATGTGTATTGATTACAGACAGCTGAACAAAGTGACGGCGAAGAACAGATATCCCATTCATGGAATTGACGACTTGTTCGATCAATTGCAAGGTGCTAAATGGTTCTCCAAGATAGATCTGAGATCGGGTTATCATCAGGTGAGAATTAGGGAAGCAGATATTCCCAAGACTGCCTTCAGGACAAGATATGGTCACTACGAGTTTCGAGTAATGTCGTTCGGGTTGACGAATGCCCCGGCAGTGTTCATGAATTTAATGAATAATGTGTTCAGGCCGTTCTTGGACCTCTTCGTGATAGTATTTATCGACGATATCCTAGTATTTTCTCGCACAGAGTCAGAACATGCAGATCATCTAAGGATTGTTCTTGGCGTTCTTCGAGATCGGGAATTGTATGCAAAGTTTTCGAAGTGCGAGTTTTGGCTTAATTCTGTTGCATTCCTGGGTCATGTTATTTCAGATAATGGTATCCGAGTCGACACTCAGAAAATAGAAGCTGTGAAGACTTGGCCAAGACCTACGACGCCTACAGAAGTTCGTAGTTTCCTTGGGTTAGCAGAATACTATAGAAGATTTGTAGAGGGCTTCTCATCTATTTTATCCCCATTGACAAAGTTAACCCAGAAGTCGGCTAAATTCCAATGGAGTGATGCCTGTGAGCGTAGCTTCCAAGACCTGAAAAACAGGTTGACCTCAGCGCCAATGCTAACACTTCCAGAAGGATCAGATGGCTATGTAGTATATTGTGACGCCTCCGGTGTGGGATTAGGATGTGTATTGATGCAGAATGGGAAAATTATTGCATATGCTTCGAGACAGTTGCGAAAACATGAACAGAATTATCCCACTCATGATCTCGAGCTAGCTGCGGTCATTCATGCATTGAAAATGTGGAGACACTACTTATATGGTGTGCACGTGGACATCTATACGGATCACAAAAGCCTTCAATATATTTTCAAACAGAAGGAGTTGAACTTGCGACAAAGGCGATGGTTAGAATTACTGAAGGATTACGATGCGAACATCCTATATCATCCAGGAAAGGCGAATGTAGTAGCAGATGCACTTAGCCGCTGATCGATGGGTAGTTTATGCGGAGTTCCTTCGGAAAAGAGAGAAATGGTTCGTGAGGTCCATCGGTTAGCAAGTCTCGGCGTACGGCCAATTGATTCAGGAGATGCAGGTATTAGCGTCAATGACCCTACAGTTTCATCATTGAATCTAGAAGTGAAGGAACGACAATATGAAGATCTTCAATTAAGCCACTACCGAGATCTATCCCACGGAAAGGAAAAGTCTCCATTCGAAGTTTCCATAGAAAGGGTTCTTAGATATCGAGACAGGTTATGTGTACCGAATGTAGCAAACTTGCGCCAACGGATTTTAGAGGAAGCACATTATTCCCGGTATTCTATTCATCCAGGTGCAACCAAGATGTACCACATTCTCAAATTGATATATTGGTGGGATGGCATCAAGCGAGACATAGCAGAATTTATAGCACAGTGTCCAAATTGCCAGCAAGTGAAGGTCGAGCATCAAAAATCAGGAGGCTTATTGCAAGCAATGGAAATTCCTATGTGGAAATGGGAAGAAATTAACATGGACTTTGTGGTAGGATTACCCCGTACGCGAGGGAAGTATGATTCTATATGGGTGATCGTGGATAGACTCACAAAAGCAGCTCATTTTCTCCTCGTTAGAACCACATATTCAGCGGAAGATTATGTTGAATTGTATCTCAAGGAGATTGTACGACTTCACGGTATTCCTTTGGCCATTATCACAGAAAGAGGGGCACAGTTCACAGCCAAGTTCTGGAAGTCCTTTCAAGAAAGTCTAGGTACTCAAGTGAAGCTCCGCACGGCGTTCCATCCGCAGACCGACGGACAAGCCGAGCGTACTATTCAGACCTTGGAAGATATGCTACGAGCGTGTGTGCTGGACTTTGGTGGTAGTTGGGATGAGCATTTGCCTCTTATTGAATTTGCCTATAATAACAACTATCATTCCAGTATTCAAATGGCTCCATACGAGGCCTTATATGGAAGAAAATGCAGATCTCCAATTGGATGGTTTGAAACCGGAGAAGTACAATTGATAGGCCCCGACTTGATCCAGCAAGCAGTTGAAAAGGTTAAAGTGATTCGAGACCGACTGTTAACAGCTCAAAGTCGTCAAAAGTCTTATGCAGATAATCGCCGACGAGACTTGGAATTTCAAGTGGGCGATTGGGTGTTCCTGAAGGTATCGCCGATGAAGGGTGTGATGAGATTTGGCAAGAAGGGAAAGCTAAGTCCCAGATATATCGGACCCTACCAAATCATTCGTAAGGTGAGTCGAGTAGCCTATAAATTGGACTTGTCTTCAGAGTTCGAATCCGTGCATCCAGTATTCCATGTTTCGATGCTCCGCAAGTGTATTGGAGACCCAACAAGAATAGTTCCAGTTGATGATGTGCAAGTAACAGAGAAGCTAACATACGAGGAAATGCCCATTTCCATTTTGGATAGACAAGTACGAAGGCTTCGGAATAAAGAGGTTGCTTCAGTCAAAGTTCTATGACGGAACAATAATCGGGAAGAAATGACTTGGGAAGCGGAGGAGAAGATGAAATCTATGTACCCCCTTATGTTCCAATCCCCAGAAGAGATTCAAGATGAGACGTCGATGGTGTAAGGTATGTATGTTTTAATTTTATGTTTTTGGTCGTGTGGGGCCATAAATGTGTTGATATTGTGATATATCCCTGTGAGGTGAATATATCGTGGGTTGTTGTAATGGAAAGATAGTGTCCAAATTACAAGGAAACTCTGGCAAAATTTTTCTAGAATTCCCAAGTGTCGAACATTCGAGGATGAATGTTCCAAAAGGGGGGAAGAATGTTACACCTTGGAAATTTCTCCGTACTTCTATGATGAGTGGAATGATGAAGAGTTTGAGTGAATGATGTTTTATTAAGTCGGGAATGGCTAATTAAGAATTTTTGGAAATAAGAAAGTCGCGGAAATGTTTTTCAGCCCAGTGGTCGTATATGGCACTATACGGCCCGTAAAGTGATTTACGGACCGTATAGTGCAATCGCCCTCCAGCTAGTCAAAAATCCCAACTTTCTGTAAATTGTGAAAATGGTTAAAAACGACTTGGAGGACGGCCCGTAAACTGGTTTACGGACCGTAAACCTCAGTCGTAAATTGCCATAATCCCCAGCCAAACTTTCTGTTTCTGGGATGATTAAAAACGACCATGGAGGACGGACCGTAAACCGCAATACGGTCCGTAAACTGCAATTTACGACCACTGTTCATCCCTACAAATTTTCATTAAAGACCAGATTTTGAATTATTAAAAGGGAACTTTAGCCCATTTCACGTCATTTTTCATCCAAACACTTCAAGAAGGCTCTAGAGTGTTCTTCAACACTTCAACTCTAAGAATATCAAGGAATCCAAGGAAACCGAAGATTTTCAACACCAAATTAATAAAATCAAGTGTAAGAACACAACAAAGGATCATCTAAGTGAAGAAATTCCCAAGAAGGTGGAACTAGGGTTTTGGCTAATTGAAGTATTTCAACTTAAGGATTGCTCAACCATCATCCAAGGTAAGTTTCATGATTGTTCCATGTTGTTTGAAGTATTGGAAAGCTTAGACACTTGAAATGTAGAAGAACATAGAAATGGGTCATTATTGAGTGAATAGTGACATAAGTGAATAATAGTGGAATTGAACTACGAATATTGAAGTGTTGTGAGTACTAATACGTTATAAATGATGTTTATATCATGAAACAAGCATTTAAACGCATGAAAACGCAAGGACGAGCTAGAAGTAGAAATAAGGGAAAATTGGAGGAAAATGGTGGATTTTGCCAAATGTACGTAAATGACGATTGTCGATTATGATATTGCGAGTAATATTATGAATGTTGGGAGTTAATGTAAAACATGAGAAAAGTGGAATGAGCGAAGGAAGCGTTGTCTGACTTCTCCTAGAATTAACGACGCGTTCTTATAGTCAGTTACTAATGTTGATACGAATTCTCTTAAGAAGGTAACGACGTGATATCGACGGAGAACAAGTGAGCGATATCTTAGCTAAACGACCAAGGTATGTGAGGCTAGTCCTTCTTTCTAATGGCATGAATCTTTTATCTTGAATCCCTATTCCCTTCATGAGTTCTTGCATTCCAAGAAGTTAAAAGCTTATACCTATGAATGTCTATATGAGATAAGTTATACAATATGATGTCACTAGAATGATGATGATGTTATTCCTTGCCTACACTCACCTTATGTACTAGTCCTTTCAAGGTGAGGCAGCATGTCCATAATGGTTCCATAATGTAATTGGGGGATCACGACCTTACGTCACCCCGATAGAGTAAAGTTGATCATGAGTCTTATATACGCATTATGATAAGATAAGTATTTTATGATAAGCATATTACTATGAGTATTTACGTTAAGCATGTCATGATTGCATTCACACCGGGCCTAGTTGGCCGGGCAGACACCGCTGCGGCGGGCGGCGATACACCACGACCTACGGGCGTGGGCAGACACCACTAGTGGGCGGCATGAGATGGTACCCCGGACGCGGGAGGCCTGAACGCGGGCTAATATTATTGATTATCACACCGTTCTGACATGGACGGGCAGCTTGCATATGATGCATACATGTCGTGATGATGAGTATGAGTAAGATAGCATGCATTACTTCATTTATGATTATCAGTCAGATCCAGATGTCTCATGTTGATGTTATCCTCATATTATTGATGTTTCCTTTCATTATGTATGCCTCTCATACTCGGTACAATATTCGTACTGACGTCCTTGCTTCGGACACTGTGTTCATGCCCACAGGTAGACAGGGAGGAGAGCTTGGCCCAGGTCCTCAGTAGCTGTCAACTGATAGATAGCACTCCATTGTTCGGAGGTGCTTATGGCTATTCTTTTGATGTACATTCATATATGCATATTTTGGGCATGGCGGAGTCTTGTTCCGTCTATGTATTCGTTATGTTAGTAGAGGCTCGTAGATACGTAGTGTGGGTTAGATGGTCTCACAAGATGTTTTCATATGTATGTATATTATTTTGATGGCCAAGGGGCAAATGTATATAAAGTATTTATATTTTGATTAAAAATGATTTTCCTACAATTGGTATGTAAAATTGATAAAAGAGTATTAAATGAGCGAGACAAGCAGTAGAGTAAGCGGTGCTCGGTAATTGCTCCAAGTACCCGTCGCGGCCCCTAGCTGGGTCATGACAAAAAATGCACCTCCTCCCATTTGGCAAGAGTTTGTTGATGCTTTCATTCGCCATTATTTGCTGCCCAAGGTCTGCCGAGGTAGAGCGGACAGGTTTTTGAATCAGAAGCAAGGAAGCATGAGTGCTTGGGAGTATAGTATGCAGTTTAATTCTCTTGCCAGGTATGCTCCGACTATGGTGGCCGATATGGGTGATTGGGTACACAGATATGTGAGTGGTTTGGGGCCACATTTGTTTAGAGATTTTCTGACGGCCTCTTTCCAAGACGGGATGGATATTTCCCAAATACAGGCACATGCTCAGAATCTTGAGGAACGACAACAGCTGCAAAGAAGTGATCGTGATAATCACAGAAGGCAAGGTAAGAGAGCTAGATCTATGGGAGCGAGCAGTGAATATAGAGGGGGATCGAGACAGATGTATTCTAGGCACTCAGGTCAGTCAGCGACTAGTGCGCCTCCCAGATTATCAGATAGGAGGTTCTATCGTTCTTTTCAGACAGGACAGGGCCAGAGTTCGAGGGCCTCAGATTCTCAGTGCAGGGGAGATTCTAGTTAGAGGAGACCCTCAGTACCACTGTGCAGCCAGTGCGGTAGACTGCATTCCCGACAGTGCCATCAGGGTTCGGATGCTTGCTATGCCTGCAGGCAGTTTGGTCATATGATGAGAGATTGCCCTTCAGCAAGAGGTAGAGTTGGGACTCAGCCCACAGGTTCAGCAGCGGGATCTTCTTCAGTACGCCCTACAGCACAGACTCCTCAGATGTCAGCAGGTAGAGGCAGAGGCAGATGGGAAGCATCTACTTCAGGTGCCGTTCAGCCCCGTGTATATGCTTTAGCTGGGCGACAGGATCTTGAGTCCTCCTCGGACGTTGTCACAGGTACATTAACTATATTCTCTCGTGATGTGTATGCTTTGATCGATCCGGGTTCTACTTTCTCATATGTTACTCCATATGTTGCTGATTGTATTGGGGTGAAACCCGAGCCAATTAAACCTTTCGAGGTATTCACTCTGGTTGGTGATTCCATGATAGCGAGGAAAGTGTATAAGAGTTGTGTCGTTGTGATATGTGATCGCCAGACCAAAGCCGATTTGATTGAGCTTGACATGGTAGATTTCGATGTAATCACGGGCATGGATTGGCTGGCTTCGTGCTATGCCAATGTTGATTGTCGGACGAAAGTGGTTCGATTCCAATTTCCGAGAGAGCCCATACTTAAATGGAAGGGGAATACGGCATCCCCAAAGGGTAGGTTTATTTTCTACCTCAAGGCAAAGAAGATGATAGCCAAGGGCTATATTTACCATTTAGTTCGAGTTCATGATACAGAAGCAGAACCGCCAGCTTTCCAATCTGTTCCGGTGGTGAATGAATTCCCAGACGTATTTCAAGATGAACTTCCAGGTCTTCCTCCGGAAAGGGAAATTGATTTCGCTATCGATGTATTACCGGACACCGAGCCAATTTCTATTCCTCCGTACCGAATGGCTCCGGCGGAATTGAAAGAGTTAAAAGCACAGTTGAAAGATTTGCTTGAAAAGGGGTTTATAAGGCCCAGATCATCGTCGTGGGGAGCACCAGTTTTGTTCGTGAGAAAGAAAGACGGATCCTTACGAATCTGTATCGACTACAGGCAATTGAACAAAGTGACGATAAAGAATAAATATCCACTTCCCAGGATTGATGACTTGTTTGATCAGCTGCAGGGCGTTAAATGGTTTTCAAAAATAGATTTGCGATCAGGTTATCACTAAGTTAGAGTTAGAGAAGTGGATATTCCCAAAACTGCTTTCAGGACCAGATACGGCCATTATGAATATCGAGTAATGTTGTTTGGGTTGACTAATGCCCCGGCGGTTTTCATGAATTTAATGAATAATGTATTCGGGCCATTTCTGGATCTCTTCGTGATAGTATTTATTGATGATATTCTGGTGTATTCTCGCACAGAAGCGGAACATTCCGAACACTTGCGAACGGTACTTGGCATTCTTCGAGCCCGAGAATTCTATGCAAAATTTCCAAAGTGTGAGTTCTGGTTGAATTCTGTAACATTCTTGGGCCATATTATTTCAGATGATGGTATCCGAGTCGACGTTCAGAAAATTGAAGCGGTGAAGACTTGCCCAAGGCCTATGACATGCACAGAAGTTCGCAGTTTCCTGGGTTTGGCAGGATATTATAGAAGGTTCGTAGAGGGATTTTCATCTATTTCATCCCCATTGACGAAGCTAACTCAGAAGTCCGCTAACTTTCAATGGAACGATGCATGCGAGCGTAGTTTCCAAGAGCTGAAAGACAGGTTGACCTCAGCTCCGATCTTAAAACTCCTAGAAGGGTCAGATGGCTACGTGGTATACTGTGATGCTTCCGGTGTTAGACTAGGATGCGTATTGATGCAGCACGGGAAAGTTATTGCATATGCTTCGAGGCAATTGCGGAAAAATGAAAAGAATTACCCCACTCATGATCTTGAATTGGCTGAGGTCATCCATGCGTTGAAGATATGGAGACATTACTTATATGGTGTGCATGTGGACATCTATAAAGATCACAAGAGCCTCCAATATATTTTTAAACAGAAGGAGCTGAATTTACGGCAGAGGCGGTGGTTAGAATTATTAAAATATTATGACGTGAATATTTTGTACCACCCCGGTAAAGCAAATGTAGTAGCTGATGCACTTAGCTGCTGATCAATGGGCAGCTTATGTGGAATCCCTCCGGAAAGGAAAGAGATAATTCAAGAACTATACTGATTAGCAAATTTGGGAGTGCGTATAATTGATTCGGGCGATGTCGGGATTAGTATAAATGATTCCACAATTTCGTCCTTAGATATGGAAGTGAAAGAAAGGCAGTGCGAAGATCCGCAGATATGTCGTTATAGAGACACATCTCCTGGGAAAGAAAAGTCTCCGTTTGAAGTTTCTATGGATGGAATTCTTAGGTACCGAGGCAGGTTATGTGTGCCGAATGTGGCGGATCTGCGCCGACGAATTTTAGAAGAAGCACATTGCTCTCGATATTCTATTCACCCAGGTGCAACCAAAATGTATCGTGATCTCAAGACGATGTATTGGTGGGATGGCATGAAGGGAGACATAGCCGAGTTTGTGGCACAATGCCCAAATTGCCAACAAGTAAAAACTGAACATCAGAAGCCAGGGGGCTTGTTACAGGCAATGGAAATCCCTAGCTGGAAATGGGAAGTGATCAATATGGATTTCGTCGTGGGATTACCCCGTTCCCGTGGCAGGTATGATTCTATATGGGTGATCGTGGATAGGCTGACGAAAGTAGCTCATTTTCTTCCAGTCAAGACCACGTACTCAGCAGAAGACTATGCAAGGTTATATCTCAAAGAGATTGTGCGACTCCATGGAATCCCATTATCTATTATCACAGATAGAGGAGCACAGTTTACAGCTAAGTTCTGGAAGTATTTTCAAGATGGTTTGGGCACGCAAGTAAGGTTTAGCACGATATTTTATCCACAGACTGACGGGCAAGCCGAACGTACTATTCAGACCTTGGAGGATATGCTACGAGCGTGCATGTTGGATTTTGGCGGTAGTTGGGATGAGCATTTACCCCTTATTGAATTTGCCTACAACAACAACTATCATTCCAGTATTCAAATGGCTCCGTATGAAGGATTATATGGAAGAAAGTGTAGATCTCCAATTGGATGGTTTGAAACTGGAGAAGCACAATTGATAGGCCCCGACTTGATTCAACAAGCGATCCAAAAAGTCAAAATCATTCGAGACCGACTGTTAACAGCCCAAAGTCACCAAAAGTCCTATGCGGACAATCGCCGACGAGACTTGGAATTTCAAGCCGATGATTGGGTGTTCTTGAAAGTGTCGCCTATGAAAGGGGTGATGAGATTTGGTAAGAAAGGAAAGCTAAGTCCCAGGTACATTGGACCCTACAAAATCATCCGCAAGGTGGGTCAGGCAGCCTATGAATTGGATTTGCCTTCGGAGCTTGAAGCAGTTCACCCAGTCTTTCATGTTTCGATGCTCCGCAAATGTATTGGAGACCCAACAAGAATAGTTCCGGTTGATGACGTGCAGGTGACAGAGAAGCTGACATATGAAGAAGTACCTATTGCTATTTTAGATAGACAGGTGCGGAGACTTCGAAATAAAGAGGTAGCTTCAGTTAAAGTCTTATGGCGGAGTAGCAATCGCGAAGATATGACTTGGGAAGCAGAAGAGAGCATGAAGTCCAAGTACCCACACTTATTCCAACCCCCGGGAGAGATCCAAGACGAAATGCCGACAATATGAGGTATGTACGCTTCATTTTTATGCTTTTGGTCGTGTGTGGCCATGGATATGTGGATATTGTGATGTAGCCCTGTGAGGCAATGATATTGTGGGTTGTTATGACAGACTGGTAGTGTCAAATTACAGGGGAAACTCTAGCGAAATGTTCGTAGAATTCCGAGTGTTTAACATTTGAGGACGAATGTTCCAAAAAGGGTGGAAGAATGTTACACCTCGGAAAAGTCCCCATACATGTACAATGAATAGACCAACGAAGGGTATGAGTGTGAGACGTTTTACTAAGTAGGGAATGACGATTCATGAATTTTTGGAAATAAGAAAGTTGTAGAATTTCAATTCAGCCAGTGGTCGTAAAACAGAATACCACTCGTAAAGAGATTTACGGACCGTATACTGCCATCGTCCTCCAACGTTCCAAAAATTTCAACTTTCTGTCCAAAGCTTAAATGGTAAAATACGACCTAGTTTACAGACCGCAAACTGAAATACGGCCCGTAAACTGTGGCCGTAAACCATCATGACCTCCAGTAAAACTTTCTGTTTTTGATATGCTTAAATACGACCACGTTATACGGCCCATAAACTAGTGTACAGTCCGTAAACTGTGGTTTACGACCACTGTACACCCCGACGATTTTTCATTAAAAATCAGATTTTGTGATTATTATAAGTGACTTTCTCATTCATTTTCATTCATATTTCATCTATAACCTTCAAGAACCCTGTATAACTTATCCAAACATTTCATCCACAAAATTTAAGAGAATCAAAGGGAGATCAAGATCAACAACACAAAATCCATGAAACAAAGTGTGTGAAACTCAAGTGAAGTTCATCCACACCAAGAAATTCCAAGGAAGGAAGAATAGGGTTTTGAGGAAGGAGGAAGAACCCCACTCTAGGCTTGTTCCACCACCATCTAAGGTAATTTTTATGACTTTAGCATGTTTTTTAAGGTATTGGAAATCTAAGATGCTTGAATTGTAGAAAGACATGGAAAACGGGTCTTAAATGGGAGAATAGTGTCATAATTTAATAGTAGTTGAATGGAACCATAAATGTTAATGTGCCATGATTATGAATATGTTGAAAACGATGTTTAGACCAGGAAATAAGCATTATATATGAGAAAACGCGATAACGAACTACAACCATAAATGTGGAGAGAATAGAGAAAAATGGTGGATTTTGCTCAAAGTATATGAATGACGATTGTTGATACGATATTGTGAAGTGTTGTTGTAAATGTTTGGGAGTTGAGATAAACTAAGAGAAAAGTAGTATAAATAAAGGAAGTGCTGCCCAATTTTCTCTAGAAATAGTGACACATTTCCGTAGTCGATTAACTAACGTCAATACGAATTCTTTCGTGAAGGTAGCGACGTGACATTAAATGAGGGCAAGTGAGCGATAGCTTAGCTAAACGAAAAAGGTATGTGAGGCTAATCCTTTTCTTTCTATGGCATGAATCCCATGATATGATTCTTCTTCCTTTCCATGATTCTCCTATAACCCGGAAAGCCAAGAGCCTAAGATCATGAATAGCTATATGAGTCAAGAGATATGATATGACGTTCTTATAAAGTAAATGATGTTGTTCCTTGTATACACTCACCTTATAAACTAATCCCTTCAAGGTGAGGCAGAATGCTTATATATGTTCATAATGAAATCGAGGGTTCACGACCTTACGTCACCTCGATAGAATGCAGTTGTTCTAGAGTCTTTATGCATGTACGATGACAAGTATATTTTGATAAGCATAATTATTATAAGTATTTTATGATGAGCATGGCACGATTGCATCACACCGGGCCTAGTTGGCCGGGCAATCACCGCGAAAGCGGGCAGCTATACGATACACCATGGCCAGTTGGCATGGGCAGACACCACTAGTGGGCGGCATGAGATGGTACCCCCGACGCGGGAGGCCTGGACGCGGGCTAATGTTACTGATTATCACACCGCACCTATATGGTCGGGCAGTTTATATATATATATGATATGCATACATGAGATGATGATAAGCTTAAAAGTAAGTCAGCATGCATTACTTTTCATGTAATTCCCAGTCAGGTACAGTTGCTCCATACTTGATGCCTCCCTTGTTTCCTTGATGCATTATTATTGTTCATGCCTCTCATACTTAGTACAATATTTGTATTGACGTCTGTTTTCTTTGGACGAAGTGTTCATGCCCACAGGTAGACAAGGAGGTGAGCTCGATCCAGATTCTTAGTAGCTGCCAGCTGATTGACAGCAGTCCATTGTCCGGAGGTGCTCATGATTATTCTCTGGGTATATGTATATTTTGGGCATGGTGGAGTCTTGTTCCACCTATATGTATAGTATGTCAGTAGAGGCTCATAGATGCGAAGTGTGGGTAGATGATCTCACGAGAGGCTTTTATGTATATGTATGTATTATTTTGATGGCCGAGAGGCTTATGTATAAAAGTATTTTTACTTTCACAAATGAAAAGATGATCTTCTTATGTCCTAAGCATGAATTGATAAAAGAGCATTAAATGGGAAAGATGAGTAGCAGAACGAGTGGTGCTCGGTGGCTAGCCCCGGGTACCCGTCACGGCCACTAGCTGGGTCGTGACAGACCGGCACCCGAAGCTAACCCATCGGGCACCTCTCATCGTACATTCACATTCAGATCTCGGTGAGCCACATGGCCGCTTAAAAACTCCATGCCTCAATAATACCATTTCCAACGACTAAAACACTTTTATATATCAACGTCAACAACTATGCCCATATACATATACACAAGTCGACAAGGCTAACAAAATAATATACCAAACTATAAGCCTACAAGGCAAAAGACATCTGCTATACAAGACTTTCTACGAGCATCTAGGAAGGGTATGAAACATCATCATAAGGACGGGACAGGGCTCCGCCATGCCCATATATACACAAAAGAATAGTACCCACAGCTGCAGCTCCGGATCAAATGGAGCTCCTCTAAGAAATCTCTAGATAAGCAGCCTAAGGATCAAGTCTATCTCCCTATCCACCTGCAAGCATGACGCACTGTCCACAAACAAAAGGACGTCAGTGCGAATAATATACTGAGTATGTAAAGCATAATCAATAGCATAATGGAAGCATGAGAAATAACATAAGATAGAAGAGTCATCGGAGGATAAATCCATTTATACCTCTAGCGTTGTTCATTGTATTTACTTACCCTCTTTCTAATGGGAATCTTCCATTTCATACATTTATATTAATAGTAGTATCATACCCGACCGTTGAGGTTCGGTGTTATACATACCTGGCCCTACCAAGCCTCAGTGTCATCGTACCCAACTACAGTGGTGTGCACTCGATAGATATTATACCCGACCATATAAGCTCGGTGTTCTTAATAGTCATACTTTGATATATATATATATATATATATATCTGTATCCTCAATATCATCATCGTCATCATTAATTCATTATATCCTTCCTTAGAGGATCAACTATTATAGGGTGAGACCAATGGTATCATAAGATTATCAAGAATCATGATCCTTAGTGATACTGGAAGACAATATGGAATTCACATGAGGGTATACAACGATGGGATCATGCCTTAAGAAAGAAGGATTAGCCTTACATACGTCTTTGTCTTCTTAATTACTTAACATTCACCGCCCAAGCTATAGAAATCTACATTTAAAAGCATTCATACCATGGTTAAGTCTTAGAGACATTCTAAAATTCAAACTAGAACAACTCATATTGGGCAGCATTTCCCCTATTTTATCGACTTCCACCATATTGTAAAAAAACTCCCAAACAACCATAATAACATCCACAACATCATAATCAAGTAGTCATAGTCGATTAAGTCTCAAAGTTCATTCTCACATTCAACTTACATCGACAACTTCACATCAACCAGTTTGCAAATTTTTAGACAACGCCTCCTCATCAACATTATTACCTTCCATAATAAGATCATATCCATATCATACTAAGAATCATGACTCAAGTTAGCTTACGACTCAAAAACATCATGAAAATTACATTTAGACCTCATCTTCTACTTTCCCCTTCAACCCAAGTTGTTCAACAACTAAGCATTCTTAATAACATGAAATAAGCATGAAAACTAACCTTTTATTTCACAAGAATGAGCTTTGGAGCAAGCTATCAACTTATATGGAAACCCTAGCTTCAATACCCAAAGAATTCTTGAAGTCTACTAACCTTAGAAAGACTTCAAACACATGGATATCTTGATTCTTGCTTCTTGATCTTTAATTTCTCTACGATTTGCGTTGATATGGTGTGTGGAATATTCTAGAGCTCTCAAGAGTTGTGGAGAAGATGGAAAATGAAAAATAGAACTTGGGTCATCTATTTAAAACAAGAAAATAAAGTTGCCTGACGGGATTTATACGGACACTTATACGGTCCGTATAAGTGATCGTATAATATCACCAGTGATGACCCTTCACTGTAACTGTTATATGGACCCTTATACGGGCCGTATAAGTGGTCATATAACCCATCTTTTCCAAAAAATTGATTTTGTTAATTTATTTGACCTCCAATCCTTGTGGAACCTTCTTGGCACTTATATAATACTTCATTAACCATACACTAGGCCCTATAGCAGGCCCTCAAGACATTAATAAATAAATATTAGCTCAATTATAGCGACAACCTTTCCGAACAAGACTTACATCTCACTTCCTCCAACAAACCTAGTTTCTCATATTCATATGACTTCCAAATCCTATGGTACACACTTTAAGCTATCTAATACTTTCCTTAACCTTGTAAAGACTTCATGCTTACCTTAAGTTCGCGTTAGTTTATTCACAACGCGACCACTCAAAACGTCTGAGATGTAACACCGTCATGGCCTTTTGGTTGGGTCATAACGAAAGTGGTATTAGAGCAGTTCCTCCTAGGGTTTGTCTTCGAGTAGTGTGTAGTAGAGTCTTGTTTATGGGTGTGAAGCATGCCACATTTATAAACAGGAGGCTGCAGGACATTTAGGAATGATTGACCTTTCTTTCTCATCTTAGATCGTGTAATAGAGCCATGTTATAAGGATTCCCCTTTTCTAACAATATGTTATGATTTCAACGAATGCCTGCGAAGAGGAAAGCATCAGCTGCCAGGAAGGGCAAGTGAGTTGCAGGTGGGAGGACTGGACGGGTACCGCCTATAGATGTTAAGGAGGGCGAGTCCCAGGATGAGGTTCCATCTCGTTCTTCCCATACTCCGCCCATTCCAGAGGAGCATAGAGGAGCTCCAGCCCCAGCTCCAGCTCCAACACCCCAGTTCCTCCACCAAATGCCTCAGGTTAGGAGACGAGAGAGGCCATTTAGTTATTGACATAGTTAGTAGCCACTCAGGCCGAGCATCAGGGTGCGGGTCTTGGTTATAGCGTTGTTAGTGCCATGGTTCATTGTTTTATTAATTTAGACCCTCTAGAATTCTTTGGGTCGCAGCCAAGCATGAACCCGCAGAACTTTATTGATTGGATGGTGAGGACGTTGCGGGTGATGCATGCTTCAGATACCAAGTTGGTAGAGTTGGCTTCTTAAAGATTACAAGATGTGGCTATTCATTAGTATGATACCTGGATCTCTTCCAGAGAAGTTAATTGTCATGACCCAAACCGATGGGCCATCATTAGTGCCCGAGTTGGACACTCGTAATACGAACCTGTTAGATATAATCAGACTGATACTAAGGAAAATGTGGAAATATGTAAAACATGTTGTAGACTCATAATGCCATATATCAGAATGAACCTGTCTCCTGAAGAGTCACAGTTAACCAAACATAACAAAATGCACAATCCGACAAGGATGCCAATATACACGGGAATATCCAAAACGAACTACATCTGTATAGCTGACCAAACCATATACATAACCCACACATGTCTACAGACCTCTAGGAGTACGACAAAGTCTATATAAGAAGATCTGTACCAAAATAGCTCAAGCTCCGGGACAATGGAGCTCTCCAAACAGCTAGTTAGAAATCCAAAGCTGAAGGGTAACCAAGCTACGGGGTCTGTACCTGCAGGCATGAAACGCAGCCCTCGAAGAAAGGGGGTCAGTACGAAGAGTGTACTGAGCATGTAAGGCATGCAATCAATATACACATAAAATCATGGAAAACATTTGAGGCGTGTCAATGAATGGGCAAAATAAATGTATCAGTATAGCTATATCAAAGAAACACATATATCCATAGAAATATCACAACAAAGGCCACAGTGTCACCCCCTGTCAACTGTGCCATATATATACACATCACAACAAAGGCCATAGCACACCCCCTGTCAACTGTGCCATATATATATATATACATCACAACAAAGGCCACAGCACACCCCCTGTCAACTGTGCCATATATATATATATACATCACAACAAAGGCCACAGCACACCCCCTGTCAACTGTGCCATACATATACACATCACAACAAAGGCCACAGCATATCCCCTGTCAACTCTGCCTTACATATACATGAAGAATGAAAATGAGTGCAGTGCATAATCAAAATAAAATAATAGAGCTCTCAGTAATGTCACAAAATAGCCATATGCATATATTATACTCATGGCATGCATAGGAGTTCAAATGAAAACTATCGCTCTATCCCACCTTGGAGGAACAATTTATAAGGTGAGATCAACAACAATGAAATAAATCGAGAAAATCATGAAATAGCTTAACATTTTCATATCATCGTTGAAATCACATTTGAGACCTTTAAGCGTAAAATCATCCTCAACGTAATCCTCATAAAAACATTCTCGTTCTTAACATCATAAGAAGCTTTAAGAGTCATAAACTTCTAGCTTTGAAATCAAGGAGGTTATGAAAACACTTATGGAATCATACCATAGGAATCATGCCTTTGAAAGAAAAGGACGAGCCTTTACATACCTGTTCAACCTCAAAGTAGCTACGCTTATGTGTCCGAGCTCGCAATTCTACATTTAAGAGGATTTATACTAACGTTAGCCTCTTCATCGCACACTTGTACCAAGTTTCAAATTATACTATTCTATATTCTGCCGAAAATCGGGCAGCACCGGTTTATATACTTAGCCCGAATTCTCAATTCAACAACCAACAACAACAATAACAATACCAACATCCATAACATCATTTCCAACACCAAAGTATTCCATAGAACAGCCCACACGCTGTTTCCCAACTTCCATAACTAACCAACTTACTACACAATTATTTAACGGCTTTATCTCTGTAAATAAGCCATAAATAATACCAAAAGAGAAAGATTCATACCTTTTTTCTTGTTAAGACAGCAATATCGTCAATATCCACGCTAAAATCTCCCGCAAAACAATACTAGAATCACAACCATGCGTTACCCGGACCTCAACCAGTACTCCGCGACTTAAAAATTGCACACTTTTGATTCCCTCACTTTCTTTCTTCAATTTTCCAGCAAAATCTGGTGAAAAAAAAGGGGTTCTTACCCTTTTTATAAGGGTCAAATTCGGGGGTCACTGTAGCATGAACTGTAGCATGAACTGTAGCAGTTGGTTATTGTAGCAGTTTGTAGCACGCATTTCTGCTTTGTCAGCCGAACTTGTAACATGCATAATTCTCTACTCCGATATTCTATCGATGAGCGGTTTGTTGCGTTCGAAACTAGACTCGACAAACTTCATTTTAGGCTTTTGTTTCACCTTTAAACACTTCATATGCTCAGAAATATTCGTCCCCCAAGTTGGACAAAAATTTTCACACAAAACATTACCCATCCTTTCTCCAAAGTCATACTACTTCATTTCCTCCACTCATTTCCCTATAAAACCTTCCGGTATACCTTATATACATCCATCACTCATCAAATGTACTTAATAATGCTTGATCCTTATATTCCAAAGTGGTTTTACCTAACCCTAACTCAACGTACTTATGTTTCAAATTTGATAAGTGTTCTTTGAAGATACGGGGTGTAACATCCTTCCCCCCTTAAAAACATTCGTCCTCGAATGTTGCAATATTGCCAACCCACGACACCATCTTTGATTTGTTAGAACAATTATTTTTTTCCTTTAGGGTCCGATTACCATTTGCTTAAACTATAACTTGGATCAGTCTCTTCTCATTGTTTCGTAACTCTTTTATTGCCTTCAGTCATTTTCTTTCACTTCTTTGTCCTCATGTACATGATCGAAAATTAACTAGCATCTCGCTCTTGTTCTTTCTCCATTATGGTAGTCTTGGCTTGCCGCGCCATAACTATCCATCGTCCTGTAAGTACTCTGTTTTTTTCTCGCTCCTTGTTTCCTTGTTAGTGGGCAGCTACCTTTCTTCCTTTACGGCGCCCTCTTTGCGTTTACCCCTTTGGTGCCATCTCGGGCTATCCTTTTGTACCCGTTGATCTTAGATATACACTGTACCGATTTTTTTTGTAGTCCATTAGTCAGGCTCTCTAATCCTTACCTCCTTGTCGTCATCTCTTTTACCCTTACATTCCAAATGTTTACCCAACATAACTGTGTCGCTAGTGAACCTAATGGTTATGTTCCTTTCTAAGGCCAGTTATATCATTCTCCGAAATACATATATACGTAATGTTTCTTCGCCGTTTATTATCCTTCGCAGTCCAGTTACACTTATGGCAAACTTATAATCCGAGTTCAACTAATTTCATAACTCACAACATCTTTGAGCTCCTGCTACAACTTTTTCTTTACTTCCTTCTCTCACATCTATCAATACAATCCCAGGAGCATAGGACTACGACAATTCTTTTATTATGACTCTCTTGCAACGCAAGTATACTTATCTTCGATTTTCTTGTATCGGCGATCATTTCGTCAGTCGTTATTCCTTGTTGGCTTTCCGGTGTGTCCTTCTTACAATTGTAGTTGGGCATAGCTTCACGTTGATGGTTCATATAATTCCATAGCATATGCTCTTATGTTCAGTATAATTAGTGGCCCACGAACTATTTTCTAATATTCGGTGAACTCTTTTATTTCCATTCATAGGAGTAGCGTTCTTTCTTTCCTTCAAAAATTTCCAAACGACCAATCATTGTTCCTTTTATTACAATTGTCATTGTCATCCCAAGTGTCCTTTGAGTTCGTCATCCTCTAACACCCTTTGTGAATTTAGCTTAGAGACTTTTCTTGCTCTTTTCATTACTCTTTAGGGCATGTCACTGCATACTTAAGTACGTCACACTTTTTGCCTGATACGGGGGTTTCAAACCATAGTCTAGAAATATCGTAGCTCATGTTGGCGTGAAGCATTCTCTTAAGGTGTCTTCCATACTTCCTTCCTATGTCTGCCTTATGGTACACTTATTGTCAATTTGTTTCTGCTTCTTTCTGATACCTTTCGGATATGCCAATACGCCTTGAACTCTGGCCCTGAGCTAATAAATTTCTTCTTCTGATGTTTGAGAACGTCATAAGTCCTTTCAGGTCTAATATGTTCTTCCCCCCTTATTAAGGAGGTCCTTATACGCCACTAGCCTTCAAGTATCCATCATCTTCGATAATTATCTACCGCCCTTCACGATCGTCTTACGGTTGGAGTTCCATCATCGTATGGTCTGACTTATCTATCTTCTTGGTAGTTACACTCTTGTATCCAATCGGAATACTTATAAGTGTTAGATCCAATTTCGATGCCTTCTTTTCCGTCATTTCGCACCTCTGTCCTTTATGACTAACGGTTTTTCGAACCCACAAGTTAATGGGGACATCGAGAGTCACCACGTCATTTATGAAGTCTTCGATTATACCTTACTCCTCGTCTTTCCAACCGACTTTGCTCATAACATATCTAAAATTCTTCTTACTTTGAGTTCTCCTTCCATTTATGTATATACTATACCATTTTATCAATATTCCCTACTCTTCCATCCACTACTAGTCCTTTCACCCGTTTAGCGCACTTACTCGTAATTCTTCCTGACTACGCGTTTGTGATGCATCTGTGTATCTGAGTTTTTCGAGGGTCCCCCTACTTCTTGCTCTTAGCACGAAATTCTTACAATGTAAAATCTCCCCATCCTCATTCATCGAGCCTTCATCTATCTTTCTGATGTCACGGCCAGGTTGTCCTCCATGCATGTTCCTTACATTTCATTCTGTTTCCTCTATGATCGCATCTCTCGGTCTTTACAGGAATTGTTGTTCTATGTCACTAATTTCTGAATCATTTGTGTTGCCCCATCATCCTCGTTCTTATCTCGATGATTGATCGGTTTCCTATAGCCAACTCATTAGAGTATCCTACTTACCCTCGTGGTTGAAGGTTTTCAGTTACTTTACTCCTAAATGCTTTCCTCTTCCTTCGATCAACCCATTAGTATACTTTCCCTACTTTCGTCCTTAATCCTCCTTAGGTTCCTTTCTTCTCGAGCGCCCTTCTCCTCTTTGTTATTTATAGTATCGGCTCGGAAGTTCGTGAAATATTCCTTTGAATGTGCAAATCCGTTCTATTCTTAAGTCACCTTTTAGGAAAGCTTTTCTATATCTGAGGCAACTATGTCAATATTTGTCAATCTGACTATCCATTTCATCCTTTTATATACCTCGCGAGAGCTAAAAATATCTTAGCATCGTTGCAAGGCCTAATCATTCTTTCTCTTACTTCATATTCCTCGTTGTGGTCGCTATCCTTTTAGTCCCACTTATCGTAATATGTTCTCTAATCCCACAAATTCCTCTTTCGTTCTATACTATCACACTTTATCCCTTTCATATGCCTACCTTCGAATTTTACCTAAATAGTCCCGTGCTTTGCCCGTCGTCTCTCTTGGAGGCTTCACCCACTCATATTTCTTACCTTTTTTTTTCCGACATTTTTGGTCTCTTTACCTTTCATATACTCGTTTTTTTTCTTTTCCAGATGTCATTGCATTAGAACTTTCCAAACCTAACCTGTAGTGAAAGTAACATCAGCTTACCTGGTAACGTTCTTCTATCACTTGAACTTTATTATCCCGTTCGATCAATGCCTCCAATATGCCGCAACGTCAGTTGCTGGGATACACATACCCGTTGATACAGCCACATATGGGATATCATACGCATTCATATATATAATTTCTAACGCCTTGCTTACAAAGTATTTCCAAACGCTATTTAACTCATCCTAATTCTAGAGCTGTGATGCACTTCCTTTCTTTTCACCGATCTAGTCTGCCTCGTCCTACGCGACCTCCTAAGGTTTCCAACCACTCCACATAATCCAATTTCCCTTTGGTTACTCTAGCTTCTCATTTGTCTCTTATATCTAAATTCGTAGAACCCTTTTTTTTTTGTTTTTGCACGCTTCCTAGGGGGGTCACCCATCCTAATATTTCTCTCACTCCAACACGCTTAACCTTGAAAATCTGATAAGATCCGGTGTGTTAGTGCTGATATAATCGCACCCACCTTACTGCATGACCTTCATCATATAATCTAGAGCAAGTTGAGGTCTTAACAGATTCCAAAACATTCCCGTAGCACATCTCCCACTGAATTAGAAAAGGTCTCTTACTCTTCCGACAACACGATTATTATTTTTGGCCGTTTCAATCCTCAATATTCACCTTTCACGTATGTGTATGACTACCCTTCATCCTAGATTTTCCATATTCCCAATAGTGGCGAAAACACCTTGGTCGCCGTTACTTATGAATGCTTGGTTATCGACCCCTTTAGATTTTCGCTCATCAGTATTCAGTATTGCCCTGAAGTAATTACATACGCACATTGAAAATTCCAATAAGAACTCGTATACCTGTAGTGGATTGGTCCTTAGCCTGATCTAGTGGGCTATATAGTGAAGTGTGCTCTCCATCCTTGTCTTCCCACCGTCTACTAGTCTGGCCTAACATAATGCTGAAACGTAAGGAAAACCTAAATGTGCCAAACTCTGTACTTCCTCAATTACGTCTTCATTCACAGGAGTCTTGTGAACCCTTAAACGGATGTTTATCATATGATTTCCCAGTCGGGTCTCCTCCTACTGGAACCACGTCCTCCGAAGGGTCCGTCTCAATGGAATAGCTGATGCTTTTTCTTATACCTCTTGACATCCTCGATCCTGAGTCGATGAGTGATACAGGTCTTATGTCCCCCTTCGGAGCCTTACTTACGCTCCCATTAACTTAACTTGTCCTCTTCTCCAATACAATCCTGCAGTTTAACAAAAATCATACCAAAAACGAGCTTTCCTATCATTGGCTCTACTGCACGATCTATGATCAGAAAGAAAGATGACATCCTAAATGTCCTGTAGCTTTCTGTTTATAGAAGTGGTGCACAACACACCGATAAACAAGAATCTACTAGACACGGTCTGTAGATAATCCCGAGGACGAACTGCTCTGATACCACTTTTGTCACGACCCAAACCGATGGGCCATGATTAGTGCTCGAGTTAGACACTCGTATACGAACCTGTTAGATATAATCAGACTGATACTAAGGACAATGTGGAAATATGTAAAACATGTTGTAGACTCATAATGCCACATATAAGAATGAACCTGTCTTCTGAAGAGTCACAGTTAACCAAACATAACAAAATACACAAGCCGACAAGGCTGCCAATATACACGGGAATATCCAAAACGAACTACATCTGCATAGCTGACCAAACCATATACATAACCCACATATGTTTACAGATCTCTAGGAGTATGACAAAGTCTATATAAGAAGATCTGTACCAAAACAGCTCAAGCTCCGGGACAATGGAGCTCTCCAAACAGCTAGGCAGAAATCCTAAGCCGGAGGGTAACTAAGCTGAGGGTCTGTACCTGTGGGCATGAAACGCAGCCCCCGAGAAAGGGGGGTCAGTACGAATAGTGTACTGAGCATGTAAGTCATGAAATCAATATATACATAAAATCATGGAAAACATTTGAGGCGTGTCAGTGAATGGGCAAAATAAATGCATCAGTATAGCTATATCAAAGAAACACATATATCCATAGAAATATCACAACAAAGGCCACAACGTCACCCCCTGTTAACTATGCCATATATATACACATCACAACAAAGGCCACACCACACCCCTTGTCAACTGTGCCAAATATATACACATCACAACAAAGGCCACAGCACACCCCCTGTTAACTGTGCCATATATATATACACATCACAACAAAGGCCACAGCACTCCCCCTGTCAACTGTGCCATATATATATACATCACAACAAAGGCCACAGCACACCCCCTGTCAACTGTTCCATACATATACACATCACAACAAAGGCCACAGCACACCCCCTGTTAACTGTGCCATATATATACACATCACAACAAAGGCCACAGCACTCCCCCTGTCAACTGTGCCATATATATATACATCACAACAAAGGCCACAGCACACCCCCAGTCAACTGTTCCATACATATACACATCACAACAAAGGCCACAGCACACCCCCTATTAACTGTGCCATATATATATACACATCACAACAAAGGCCACAGCACTCCCCCTGTCAACTGTGCCATATATATATACATCACAACAAAGGCCACAACACACCCCCTGTCAACTGTTCCATACATATACACATCACAACAAAGGCCACAGCACACCCCCTGTTAACTGTGCCATATATATACACATCACAACAAAGGCCACAGCACTCCCCCTGTCAACTGTGCCATATATATATATATACATCACAACAAAGGCCACAGCACACCCCCTGTCAACTGTGCCATACATATACACATCACAACAAAGGCCACAGCACACCCCCTGTCAACTGTGCCTTACATATACATGAAGAATGAAAATGAGTGCAGTGTATAATCAAAAAGAAATAATAGAGCTCTCAGTAATGTCACAAAATAGCCATATGCATATATTATACTCATGGCATGCATAGGAGTTCAAATGAAAACTATCGCTCTATCCCACCTTGGAGGAACAATTTATAAGGTGAGATCAACAACAATGAAATAAATAGAGAAAATCATGAAATAGCTTAACCTTTTTTCTTGTTAAGACAGCAATATCCTCAATATTCAAGCTAAAATCTCCCGCAAAACAATACTAGAATCACAACCATGCGTTACTCGGACCTAAACCACTACTCCGCGACTTAAAAATTGCACACTTTTAATTCCCTCACTTTCTCTCTTAAAGTTTCTGGAATTTTCCAGAAAAATCTGGTGAAAAAAAGGGGTTCTTACCCTTTTTATAAGGGTCAAATTCGGGGGTCACTGTAGCAGTACTGTAGCAGTACTGTAACAAGTTGGCTACTGTACCAGTACTGTAGCACGCGTTTCTGCTCTGTCAGCTGGATTGTAACGTCCATAATTCTCTACTCCGATGTTCTATCGACGAGAAGTTTGTTGTGTTGAAAACTAGACTCGACGAACTTCATTTTAGGCTTTTGTTTCACCTTAAAACACTTTATATGCTCAGAAATATTCGTCCCCCAAAACATTACCCATCCTATCTCCAAAGTCATACTACTTCATTTCCTCCACTCATTTCATGATAAAACCTTCCGGTATACCTTATATACATCCTTCACTCATCAAATATAGTTAATAATGCTTTCTCCTTATATTCTAAAGTGATTTTACTTAACCCTAACTCAACGTACTTATGTTTCAAATTTGATAAATGCTCTTCGAAGATACGGGGTGTAACATTAATGCACCTCCACTCATATGGTAGGAGTTTGTAGATGCCTTCTTTTGACACCAGAGACTCGACGGGACAGAGCTGATAAGTTCTTGAACCTTAGACAGTGGAATACGAGTGCTCGGGAGTATAACCTTCGTTTTAATTCATTGTCTGGGTATGATCCAGCTATGGTAGCGGACATGGCAGGTCGCGTTTACCGATTTGTGAGTGGATTGGGACTACATTTTATTGATGATTGCTTGACGGCCTCGCGTCAGACAGGTATGGATATTTCTCGCATTCAGGTGCACGCCCAGAATCTTGAGGAGCGCCAGCAATAGCGGAGGGTTGAGCGTGAGTATGATAGGGGTTAGAGTAAAAGGGCCAGATCTTCGGGATTTACTAGTGAGTCCAGAGGTGGTCCGAGGCAGCAGTTTTTTAGGTGCTCCATCTATTCAGCAGCTAGTATGCCTCCAAAGTTTCTAAGACCTCGGTTTGATTGATCCACTCATTTTTAGCCGGCTCAGAGTTCTAAGCCATCCATTTCCTTGATCAGGAGTGGGTCTAGTCAGATAAGGCCATCTTTACCGTGATGCACCCAGTACGATAAGTTAGCCACTGGGAAGTGCCGTTTGGGTTTAATTGTTTGTTATGCTTATGGTCGGCCAGGCCACATTATGCGATATTGCCCTGCGAGAGTTGGTGTAAGTATAGTTTGGCCAACAGGGTCTGCAGCAGGATCTTTGATATCTGTACGCCCTCTTAGGCCTAGTCCTCAGACACCAGTTGGTTGTGGTAGAGGCAGAGGGGAGTGTCCCGTTCAAGCGGTCCTTAAAACCGCGTCTATGCATTGGTGGGCGATAGGATCTTGAGTCTTCTCCTAATATGGTTACAGGTATCTTATCAGTATCTTCTCATGATGTATAAGCATTGATTGATCTGGGTTCTACATTGTCTTATGTTACTCCTTTTATTATTGGTCAGCTTAGGCTGAAACCCGAGTCAATCAAACCTTTTGAGGTATCTACACCCATTGGTGACCCAGTGATAGCTAGACGGGTATATAGGAGTTGCGTGGTTACAGTCTGTGATCGTCATACCATGGCAGATTTGATCGAGCTAGATATGGTAGATTTTGATGTTATTATATGTCTGGGTTGGTTGGCCTCTTATTATGCTAATGTTGATTGCAGAACGAAGATGGTTCGATTTCAGTTTCCAGGAGAGCCAGTTCTAGAGTGGAAGGGTAATACAGCATCGCCGAGAGGAAGGTTTATTTCCTATCTCAAGGAAAAGTAGATGATTTCTAAGGGTTGGATTTATTATCTAGTCCGGGTTCAGGATACAGAAGCAAAGCCACCGACTCTTCAAACTGGTCCGGTAGTTAATGAATTTCCAGATGTGTTCCCGGACGAGGTTCCAGGCCTTCGACCAGAGCGGGAGATTGATTTTTCATTGATGTGTTACCAGATACTAAGACAATAGCTATTCCTCCTTATAGAATGGCACCTGCTGAATTGAGGGAGTTGCAGGAGCAACTAAAGGATTTACTTGAAAAAGGCTTTATCAGGCCAAGTTCGGCGCTGTGGGGAGCTCCCGTGTTGTTTGTAAGAAAGAAGGATGGCTCGTTACAGATGTGTATCGACTATAGGCAGCTGAATAAGGTAACGATAAAGAATTTGTATCCACTCTCGAGGACGGATGATTTGTTTGATCAGTTGTAGGGTACTAAATGGTTCTCAAAGATAGATTTGAAATTAGTGTATCACCAAGTGAGGGTCAGAGAGAAAGATATTCCAAAGACAGCTTTCAGAACTAGAGATGGTCATTTCGAGTTTTGGGTAGTGTCATTTGGGTTGACTAATGCACCGGCGGTATTCATGGACTTAATGAACAGTGTATTCAGGCCTTTCCTAGAAGAGTGTCCTAATTGCCAACAGGTGAAGATTGAATATCAGAAACCTGGTGGGTTATTGGAAGCTATTGAAATTCCAATGTGGAAATGGGAGTCAAATTAATTTGGATTTCATTACAGGTTTGCCTCGTTCTTAGTGTAAGTTTGATTCCATATGGGTGAGTGTTGATAGACTTACTAAATCAACCCATTTCCTACCAGTCAGGACTACTTACTCAGCCGAGGATTATGCGAAACTTTATATTAAGAAGATAGTCTAACTTCGTGGTGTTCTGGTATCTATTATCTCCGAAAGAGGTCCGCAGTTTACAGCTAATTTCTGGAAGTCTTTCTAGAAGGGTTTGGGGACCCAAGTGAGTCTTAGCAAGTCATTTCACCCCCAGATAGACGAACAGGATGAGCGTACTATTCAGACCCTCGAAGATATGCTATGGGCATGTATGTTAGACTTCAGAGGTAATTTGGATGATCATTTGCCACTTATTTAGTTTGCGTATAATAATAGTTATCAGTCAAGTATCCAGATGGCCCCGTACGAGGCTCTATATGGGCAGAAGTATAGATCACCAATTGGATAGTTTGAAGTGGGGGAGATTAATTTAGTAGGATTAGACCTGATCCAACAAGCAGTGGAGAAGGTCAAACTTATTCAGGATCAATTATTGGCAGCCCAGAGTTGTCAGAAATCTTATGCAAATAATCACCGATGAAATTTAGAATTTTAGATTGATGACTGGGTATTCTTGACGGTGTCACCCATGAAAGGCATCATGAGATTTGGCAAAAAAAGGGAAGCTTAGTCCTCGCTATATTGGACCTTATAGGATTGTGCATAGAATGGGCCCAATGGCCTATGAGTTAGATTCAGTCCATCTGGTATTCCATGTATCAATGCTTCGTAAGTGCATTGGAGATCCTTTCAGAGTCGTGCACATAGATGATATCCAGGTTACCGAGCAACTATTATATGAAGAGGCTCCCATTGCCATTCTGGACAGACAAGTTCGAAGATTGAGGCATAAAGATGTAGCATCAGTGAAGGTCCTTTGGAGGAATAGGAATGTTGAGGAAATGACTTGGGAAGCTAAAGAAGATATGAGATCCAGGTATCCGCACTTGTTTCCACTGCGAAAGGAGGTTCAGACAGAGACACCACTATCTTTAGGTGCGTAATATTTTCTTTTATGATTTCTGGTCGTGTGAGGCCATTATTATTGTTGTTTGTTGTGTCTCTATGAGGCGTTGTATATTTTGGGTTATTGTAATAGGATGGAAGTGGTACAATTACGGGGGGCACTCTACAAAATTTTTTGCAAAACCTTTAAGAATCGAACATTCGAGGACCAATGTTCCTGGGGGGGGGGGGGGGGGGGGGGAAGATGTTACACCCCATATTTTATACGTTGAGTTTCGCCGTAAGTTAGCTGACGTAGAGTTATAAAGTGAAGTTTTCGTCAGGTTCATAAGAGATTCTACATGTTTATTCTATTAATATGAGAGTTTAAGTTATGTCTAACAAGTATCGAAAAGATTGGAGGTTGAATGAATCAAAAGAAATTGAGTGTGACAACTGAGAAACTCGACGCCCATTTTGATGGACCGTAGAAGGTCGATGGTCCATCAATCTCCACCATCAAACCACAATTAGTGAGTCAGCTCTGATCATGCAATTTGACGCCACCACTCGACGGTCGCCGAGCAGATCGACGGTCTGTCGAGTTGATCGTCGAAGTGGAGGCGGTGGAAAAGTTCCCATTCTTATAAATTAAAGGCCACGACTTTAGGTCATTATTTTCACCCAAAAATTAGATTCTTGTAGACTCTTCAAGCTCCTTCTACTATCCTAAACTTTCCATGAACATCCTAAGCTAATTCAAGTGAAGATCAAACCTTGAAACCCTATAGGAAGTGGCTGTTCTTGCTTCTACTAGGTATTGTGGTGAAATTGATCTTGAGGAAAGTTGTGGGTGGATAAAGTTCTTCAAGTATAAGGTATGTTCTTCATCTTATTGCTTATGTATGATGTGCCGTGAAATTATGGCACATCTAATGCTTTTTAACTCTAAGTTTTACTTGTTTTCGAGTAAGTTTGTGTTAGTTTGATGTGTTTTGTGTGTTGTGCAGGTATTTCAAAGTTAGAATTCATGGCAAGTGAAAACAATGAAATTCTGGTATTCAGTACTTGTGTGGTACTAAGTACGCACCAAGTTTGGTCGTCAAAATGCACAGAGAGTTCCTGCAGCTAAGGAAGGTTGATGAGATGCAGAGCTGGTAGATTGACGGGCCGTCGACATGTTTGACGGTCCGTCGAGTTGCATCATCGACATGAACCTGCATATTGAAAAGTGTCATCAAACCGTCGAGTTGCACTGTCAACTTGATCGACGGTCGTCGAAGTGCAAAGACGGTTGAGCTTCTGCAGCTTGAAATATTTTCATCAGTTCATCATATTGCACCGTCGACATGTCGACAACCGTCATAGCACAAAGATGACCCGTCAAGTTGCAAGCCAACCTGGAACCGGATTGGGATTAATTATTCCAAGTTTAACTTGTATAAATACCTGTTTAGGTTCAGACATTTGGAGTTTTAGACTTGTAGTAATAACTTTTGGGTTCTTAGTGCTTCTGTAGATTTTCCAGACAATTACATTCATTACTTAAAGTTTTATTCGTAAGTCAATAACAATTTCAATTATGCAATCTTCAATCTTTTATTGTTTCTTCGTTGTCATGAGTAGGTAAGCACCTTTACTAAGATTGTGAACCCAAGGATGGGTGTTTTGTGATTGGGGATTGTGAATGATATACACATAATGGATTGTTAGGTTTTATTTGTTCTTCATTTTCATCATATAGTTAGTGGTTGCAAACATTAGCTAACGCCATAAACTTTGGTTTATTTGGGGAAATAACTAGGGTTGGTAAGAACGCATAACAAGAACCCACGGCTTTAAACCTTGTTTAAATAATTCGGTTAGGAATAACAGGAATTTACTTGGCATAATTAACCGTTCTTCATGCATACTTTCTTATCTTTGGGAAAATCATAGAAAGAAATGATCTTTTCTTATTGGGAAATAGTATAGATTCACATAAAGGATAAGTGCATTCATACAATGATCCATTAGAAGTATATAAAGATCAAGACCCATGATCATACACTTTATCTGACGGGGACGCAACCTTGGTTCTTTTTACCCATATATTTACAACTCTGAATTACTAGTCACTTTAAATTAGTCCACAAACCAAAACTCTTATGAAACCCTTTTTCTGGAATATACCAAGATCGCAAGATCAACATAATGCTTGTTTAGTAAACTATTCACACCATATTCTCTGTGGTATTCGACCCCAAACTTGTTGGGTTACTATATTTGACATCGTCCGCTTTACACTAATAAAAGGTGTAATTTGTGCGTGTCAAATTTTGGCGCCGTTGTCGGGGAATACGGTTTTGAAATTACTAAATAGTTTTTACTCTTCTTAAAGTATTATCTTATTCCAACACACCTTGTTTGCTACCTTGTAAACCCGGCGATCATGGACAACAACGAACTTCCAGTCGACAACATTTTTTCTGATGAGTCAGAAGAGGAGGAAGACTTTGCATCTGCAATAATTCATCCTAGGGTGACTGCTGCTACTATTAAGTTTGACCAATCCCTCTATCATATGCTCAAACAAGAGGGATACTTTCGGAATTGAGTCGATAATGATACACACCTGCATCTAACAAACTTTCTAGAGGTATGCTCTCATCATATCCAAAGGGGTGTGTCTCAAGAAGCTATTCGGCTGAAACTCTTCAAATATTCTTTAGCTGGAGAAGCGAGAAAATGGTTCACAAAGCTGCCCCGAAACTCTATTGCTACATAGGAAGATATGGTCAAGGTGTTTCTCAGGAAGTGGTATCCGCCGAGTTAAGGAGCTGAGATTCGTGATCAAATTTACGAGTTCAAACAATGTTATGAGGAGCAACTTTTTGATGCTTGGGAGAGGTACAAAGAATATTGGACAAACCCATCGCCAACCCCTCGTGGTCGTCCACTTCTTTCACTTGAACACCTCAAGTGACCTTTGTTCCATTTAGACACTTTAGGTGGACAACCCATGTTCCATTTAGGCACTTTTCGCTGACATGGCAATTTGGGTGAGTTCCACGTTAAATAGGCACGTGAAAATGCTATTTCGAAGTCGGGAACATATTTTTCTTAGTTTTTAACTATTTTCATTTTGGTTCTTTTCTTTATTTAGTTATGGGGGTCCCACACACCCTCTTCCCCACACTTCTCCTTCTCCAAATTTCTGAAAAAATGGCAGCCCTCTTCCCCAAACTTCTCCTTCTCCAAATTTCTTAAATTGTTAAGAAATAAGAAGCAATTATAAAAATATCATCAAAAGCCATACATTTTCTTGATTGATTGTTATGTTCCCATCATTGTTCTTGTCAAATACTGCAAAAATACTCTTTAACTCAACCTTGTTATGACGTTTTGAATTACAACTAATGCTCTTCTGTTCAGCCATAGTTGCTGAACTTATATTTGAGTTCTTCAAAAGAGGAGGTTGAGATGGAGTTTAAGTTTTGAAAAACCCATATCCTTTCTTTACTTTTTTTTTGCTGATACATAATTTTTTTATTGATTTAACTTGCCGCGTTAAAAAATGATAGGAGTAGAAGGTTGGATATTGGTGGTGGTGTTGCGGTGGCAATATGGTTGTGGATGAGGGATAGAGGAAGTGTTAAGAAGGAGAGATAAACTCGAAGAAGTGAAAAAAAAATTGCAATGGTGGGGATCTGGTGAAGAAGACGCAGGAAGGAGGGGGGGTTGGGGAGGGGATCTGGTGAACAAGACGCAGGAACAGAGGGGGGGGGGGGGTGTGGATAGAAATTCTTAAGAAAAATAAATAAAAAGTTTTTTTTTTTTGTAAAAAAAATAAAATTTCCACGTGTCCCATACAAATTCGTTTATTTTTCCATGTAAGAGGCGCTTCGCAACACGCGCTTCAACTAATTATGAAATTGTGCAAAAAGTGCCTAAATGAAATATGGGTTGTCCACCTGAAGTGTCTAAATGGAACAAAGGTCACTTGAGGTGTTCAAGTGAAAAAAGTGGATGACCACGAGGGGCTGGCGATGGGTTTGGCCAAGAATATTTGGATAGGAGTCCGAACCATGGTTTTCCAGATCATATTCTGAAGGAGAAGTTCTACAGAGGGTTAGATCCTATGTCCCAAGCAGTCATCAATAATGTTGCTAGCAGGTGTTTCATGAAATATTCACATGCTAATATTACTGATACACTTGATTGATTGACTACACACAGTCAAGCATGGCATTCGAGTAATTTTGATGGGTTATCACCTGGGACACCATTGATCCAAATATTGGGAAGGATAGCTAGGAGACGCAGCAGACATTGGCACAGCTAGCCGCTAATATCTCTTTACTGACAAAGAGATTGGATGATAGAGAGGACAAAAAGGTGAACGCTTGCGAAGATATCTCAGACATGCCACCTGGAATGTACCAATGCCAAGAGGGTCCATATCAAGAGGGTCCCCCTCCGCTAGTTGAGAA
This sequence comes from Lycium barbarum, assembly GCF_019175385.1. Lineage (NCBI taxonomy): Eukaryota > Viridiplantae > Streptophyta > Magnoliopsida > Solanales > Solanaceae > Lycium > Lycium barbarum. The sequence goes on from NC_083339.1 coordinate 66,928,255, forward strand.
TGTTCAATATGTAGACTACATCGCGAAAGGGGAAATTCCTAGACCAATTCAGAGATACTGGAGACCTCAACAAGGGCAGGGTGCATACACCAACAACTAAGAGAACTACAACAACAACCAAGGGAACTACAATAACAACTATAGTGGAGCGAACCAAGGTATATACAACAACAACAATGGTAACTTCGGAAACAGAAGTTCCAACCCTTACATTCCACCAAAAGGGTAGTCTAATAATCAAGGTAATTCGAGGTTGGAGTCAATGCTTGAAAAAGTGTTGGCGATTCAGACGAATACTGAAAAGACATTATCTAGGCTATCAGAAACAGTGGTTTCTCACTCAACGGCTATTCAAAACCTTGAACAGCAGATGTGTGATCTTTCTAGAGAGCAACATCCTGCTAGAAAGGGAGGACTTCCTAGTGACACTATTCCAAAACCTAAGAATGGAGCTGGTCGTGTGGAGCATACTTTTGCTATTAGCACGAGAAGCGATAAAATACTTCAAGCGATACATCTTCATCGCACTGGGGTGAACAGAGTAACGGGAACAATGAGCTTCTCTCAATATCTGGTGGCGTAGACCTGCCACACTGGGAACACATAATCTGCCTCGGCATCGGAGAAATCCGTCTCTTGAGATATCAAATGATGACTCCTCTTTTTGAGGGAGTATATCTCTGTAATGCATTAGCATGAGATCTTCATATTGTCGCTCTTTCACTTCTGCCACTAGCGATGAGACTGCTGAATTCTGGATAGTAGTCCCCCTGCTACCTGAGTCCACTACTCGAACTCCTAGGCTAGTTAACTGCTGGAGCTCACGAGTCATTTCTCTCCTCTCGGGTCATACATCACACAAACTTCCCATAGATCTGCGGCTAAGAGCATCAGCTACAACATTCGCCTTTCCGGGGTGATACAAGTATCAACGTCATAATCTTTTAGCAATTCCAACCATCGTCGTTGCTATAAATTCAGCTCTTTCTGCTTGAAGATATACTGTAGACTCTTATGATCTGTATAAATATCCACATGGACACCATATAATAATGTCTCCATATCTTTAACGCATGAACCACTGCGGCCAATTCTAAATCATAGGTTGGATAATTCTGCTCATGTTTCCGCAATTGCCTTGAAGCATACGCAATCACTTTGCCATGTTGCATCAATACACAGCCTAGTCCAATGCCTGAAGCATCGCCATAAACAATATATCCTTCCAATCCCTCTGGAAGTGTCAAGACTGGGGCGGAAGTCAATCTACTTTTTAACTCTTGGAAGCTACGCTCACAAGCCTCTGTCCATTGAAACTTTGCTGATTTCTAGGTCAACTTTGTGAGTGGTGCAGAAATAGAAGAAAAACCTTCAACGAATTTCCTGTAGTAACCTGCTAAGCCCAGAAAGCTACCAACCTCCGTAGGAGTTGTGGGCCTTGGCCAACTTTTCACTTCCTCAATCTTTTGACTGTCTACTCGAATACCATCGGCTGCAACAATATGTCCCAAAAATGTCACTGAGTTCAACCAAAACTCACATTTGGAAAACTTTGCAAACAACTCTCGAGTTCGGAGAACTCCGAGGACAGTACGCAAATGATCCGCATGTTCTTCCTTGGATCTAGATTATACCAATATGTCGTTGATAAATACGTTCACAAATAAATCCAGAAAGGGCCTGAACACATTGTTCATCAAATCCATAAATGCCGCCGGTGCATTAGTTAGCCCAAATGACAATACCCGAAACTCAAAATGGCCATATCTTGTTCTGAAGGCTCTCTTAGGGATATCTTTCTCCCTAGTTCTCACTTGATGATACTCGGACCTCAAATCAATCTTTGAAAACCATTTGGCGCCTTGCAATTGATCAAATAAATCATCAATCCTCGGAAGGGGATACTTGTTCTTAATCGTCACCTTATTCAATTGCCGGTAATCAATGCACATTCTCAAGGATCCATCTTTCTTTCCGACAAACAATACGGGTGCTCCCCATGGGGATGAACTAGGCCTAATAAAGCCTTTTTCAATCAAGTCTTTCAACTGCTCCTTTAACTCTTTCAATTCTACGGGGGCCATTCTATAAGGAGGAATAGATATAGGCTTAGTGCCTGGCAACACATCAATAGAAAAATCAATCTCCCGCTCGGGAGGAAGGCCTGGGAGTTCGTCCGGGAACACATCCGGAAATTCATTTACTACGGGAACGAACTGAAGAGTCGGCGACTCAGCTTCTACATCTTGAACCAGAACTAGATGGTAAATGCAACCTTTTGTGATCATTTTCCGTGCCTTTAGATAGGAAATAAACCTACCCTTTGGTGACGCTGTATTCCCTTTCCATTCTAGGACTAGTTCTCCCGAAAATTGGAAATGAACCATCTTCATTCTACAATCAATATTGGCATAACAAGAAGCCAACCAATCCATGCCCATAATAACATCAAAATCCACCATTTCTAACTCATGCAAATCAATCATGGTACGACGATCACAAATCATAATTATACAATTTCTATATACTCGGCTACCTATTACCGATTCACCCATGGGCGTAGATACCTCAAAAGGTTTAATCCACTCCAGCTTGACAATGTGGATCCCGGATCAATCAAAGCATATACATCATGAGAAAATACCGATAATATACCTGTAACCACGTCAGGAGAAAACTCAAGATCTTGGCGTCCAACCAAAGCATAAACACGGTGTTGAGGACCGCCAGAACTGGGAACTCTCCCTCTGCCTCTACCATGGCCGACTGGCGCATGTGAACCTGGCCCCATAGGGCGTACAGATGGTGAAGATCCGGCTACCGACCTTGAAGGCTGGGTCCTACCGCTACCATGAACTGAGGGGCAATCACGCTTGACATGGCCTGGTCGACCACATAAATAGCAAAAATCTGAACCCAATCGACATCGACCCCACTGCAACTTCCCACACTGGGAACATCGTAGTGCGGACGGCCTTGCCTGACTCGAATAATCTCTAAACTGGGACCCCGAATAACTCTGGCTCGGCCCGGAACGAGTAGATCTGTCGAATCTCTGGCCTGAAAACCGTGGAGATGCACTAGTCATAGAATAGCCCGAGTGCCTGGAAATCTGCTGTCTGTGCCCACCTCTGAACTCACTCATCGGGCCTGAAGATCTGGCCCTCTTGCTATGACCCCTATCTTGCTCGCGTTCACTCCTCTTCTGTTGTAAACTTTCTTCTAAGTTGTGAGCATGAGCCTGAATGTGTGAAATATCCATATTGTCTTGAAGGGACGCAATCAAAATCAAATGCGGCCCTAGGACTTTCACAAATCGGTGTACTTTGTCACCCATATCCGCTACCATGGCCGAGGCATATCTGGCCAAAGAATTGAAGCAGAGACTATACTCTAGAGCACTCATGCTACCTTGCCTCAAATTTAAGAATTTGTCGGCCCTAGCTCGCCGAACTTTTGGAGGCATATAATGTCAAAGGAAAGCATCAACAAACTCTTGCCATACCGGGGGAGGTGCATTGGCTCCCCGTGAATCCATCCAAACTGTATACCATTGGATCGAGACATCTCTCAATCTATACGACGCTAGCTCCACCGACTCGGTGTCTGAAGCATGTATCAATCGAAGCGTCCTCTACATACCATCAATGAAATCCTGAGGGTCCTCCTTCGGCTTTGATCCAAAGAATTCCGGAGGGTTCAAAGTAATGAAGTCGCGGGCTCTTGTACTTATTGCCCTGTCACCTTGCCCTGTACTTTGCCGCTGAGTCTGGGCAGCAACCAACTGAGTAAGCAAATGTATGGCCTCTTTCACATCTTGGCCTGAAGCATCCGGTGGAAGAGTTGGAGGTGCTGGAGCTGGGGCTGAGGCTCCTTCACGCTCCTCTAATATAGGTACTGAATGGGAAGACTGAGATTGAGCCGCACTCTGGGACTCACTTTCCTTTACTACCGGTGGCGGTGCTCTTTCAACCCGCTTTTCTGCCACCGTCTTGCCCTTTTGGGCTGCTGTAGCCTTTCTCTTTACCGGCATTTCTGAAATACACAACACACGATTAAGGGACAAGAATTTATTATATCATAGCTCTATCGCACGATTCTTATGAAGAAAGAAGGTCATTTATTCCTAAAATATCCACAGCTTCTTGTTTATAAGTGTGGCGCGCAACACACCCATAACCAAGACTCTACTAGACACGGCTCGTAGACACACCCTAGGACTGAACTGCTCTGATACCACTTTTGTCACGACCCGTCTAGGGGGCCGCGACGAGCGTCCGGTGCTAGCCCACCCAAGCACCCCCTTGTCTTACTCTTATGCTTACATCTAGGTGAGCCACATAATTAAACACATAATCCTATTCATTCATCATACGAGTCCCATTGGGCAACAAATGCTTTTATATCATCGTTGGCATCTATGCCACATCAATGTACATGAGCCAACAAGGCTATCAAAACGATATACAAAATATGGGCCTACAAGGCTAGACATATCAAACCATATACACATGTCTACGAGCCTCTAAGGAGAGTATAACATATCACATGAGTGGGATAAGACCCCGCGATGCCCATAATTATATACACAAAAGAATAAGTACCCAAAAGCTATGGCTCCGAATGAAATGGAGCTATACTTTGTAGTCTCTGAGAATGTAGCTATGGATCAAGCCTGTCTCCTTGTGCACCTGTGGGCATGACTCAGCGTCCACAAACAAAAGGACGTCAGTACGAAGAATGTACTTAGTATGTAAAGCATGATCAATACCAATATAGAAGCATAATATACCAATAGGTTGCACTTCCGGAGTAGTGGAGTGCTCCTGTATAAGCTGATATGGCTTCTAAGAATCTGGGCCGCCTCCCTGTCTACCTGTGGACATGAACATAACGTCCATAAAATAAAAATGACGTCAGTACGAACAATGTACTATGTATATAAGACATGTATAGTAACATAATAAGGAAATAAGACAATACAAGATAAGAGATAACAATGCAAGCTAACTTACAGCATACCACCATCTTATCATGTATACATATATAAGCTGCCCGACGATATAGGTGGGGTGTGATCATCATTTTCCCGCGTCCTGGGTAAACATCTCAAGCCGACCCACTAGTGTTGTCTACCCATGCCATATAGACATGGTGTAGTAAGCCGCCTGCCTTAACGGTGCTGCCTGGCCGTCTAGGCACGGTGTTACCATCATCATCATCATATACTTAACATGAAGCATGCAGAAGAGCTCAAGTAACAACTATAACTCTATCGGAGTGACGTAAGGTCGAGAACCTCTGATTATGTTATGAAGTAGTCTTGATCATCACGTCTCACCTTGAAGGAACTAGCATTATAAAGTGAGACTAGCGATAATGAGTAACGTCAAAGAATCCATATAGCAAGGCCATTATTCTCACAATAGCATCAAATCACAAACTTAGAATCTCTAAACATAGAATCATCATTATCATTATAATTATCATAATGTATCTCTATCTTTATCTCAGGAGAAGCTCTTAATAATCATAGACTTGTAGCTTTCGGAATGTAAGTAAGTCATGGAGAGATAGGGGAAATCATGTTATAAGAGTCATGCCTTAGAAAGAAGGGGAATATCCTTACATACCTTTACGCCTCTCTAACCTTGTCGACTAAATGCTTCCGTCTATGTTCACTATTCTACATTCAAGAGAATTCGTTCTAAGGTTAGATAACCGGAAACATACTTTAGGTCTCAACTAACACAACTAAGAGCTAATGAAAATTGGGCAGCATCTCGTTTGTTTCAATAAATTCCTCCATATAATAAACAACTCCTAAACTTCAATAACAACACTCACAATATCATAATCAATAAACTTCACCAAGCTAGACATTATTCAATTCTCAAAATCCCTTTTCAAAGTCATCCATCACCATGATTGTGACACAACATCATATTCATTCACATATAATGCTTTTACAACATCTTTAATATCATTCATAACAAGATTACATTCATGATATATCAAGAACTATGATTCAAGTCAAGTTACTATTCAAGAATATCACTATTTCCATATTTAAACTTCATACTCCACTTTCTTCCATAATCCAAGTCTTTCAACCACTCAATACTCTTCATGACATGAAATAAACATAAACCTCACCTTTGATTATGTAGGAACGGGCTTTGGAAGAAAGTACTTCACTTGGAGAAAACCCCAACTTCAATTCCAAAGGAATTTCTAGCTTCCATTAACTCTAATGAACACCCATACACTTGATATCCTTTGATTATTGGTATTTGATCTTTGATCTCCCTTGAATTTGTGTTAATAAGATGTTGGAATATTCTAGAGTTCTTGAGAGGAGTGGAGAAGATGGGAAAATGAAAAATTAGAACTTAGAACATATATTTATACTTGGAAATTAACTCAGCCCGATGGGATTATACGGACCCTTATACGGTCCGTATAAGTGACCGTATAACTCCATCAATGATGGTCCTTCACTGGAACAATTATAGGGACCATTATACAGACTGTATAAAGTTATACGGACCGTATAAATGGTCGTATAACCCACCTTCTTCCCGAATATGTTCTCGTCGTTTTGCTTGATCTCCAATCCTTATGGGACCTTCTTAACACTTGTTTAACACTTCATTAACAATCTAAATATCCTCATAACTCCTTTTCAAGGTATTACCAATCAATCCTTCACTTGATAGTTTGAAAAATCTTTCTCAAACACAACTTATACTTCACCTTCCTTTGACGAACTTAGTTTCACTAATTCATATGTGTTCAAAATCTTATCGTATTCACTTTAGAGTCACCAAATACCCTTCTTGTAGTCGTAAGAGCTTCACGTTCATCTTAAGCTCACGTTAGTCTATTTACAATACAATGACATGAAATGTTCGAGGTGTAACAACCAACTAAGCTTTCTGTTATTGAGCCACCAAAGCTTAAGCTTAAGTAGCTCCCATCCCACTTGAGGTATGAGTTCCTTGGTCTGACTAAGACACTGCCAGTGATTGTTTCAGTATTTCTGGTAGAGGAACAGTGTCACGACCCAACCGGAGGGCCGCGACGGGCACCCGGTGCTATCCCACCCGGGCACCCCTTATCATACACTTACACTTACATCTAGGTGAGCCACATATTAAATCATGCCTTCCCATCCATCAATCATACTAGTCCCATTGGACAACAAATACCTTTATATCATCATTGGCATTTATGCCATATCCATGTATATAAGCCGACAAGGCTAACAAAATGGTATACAAAATATAGGCCGACAAGGACAAACACATCTAACCACATACACATGTCTACGAGCCTCTAAGGAGAGTATGTAATAACATATAGGCGGGACAAGACCCCGCTATTCCCATAATTAGGTACACAAAAGAATCAATACCAAAAGCTATAGCTCCGAATGAAATGGAGCTCCGCTATGTAGTCCCTGAGAATGTACCTATGGGTCAAGTCTGTCTCCCTGTGCACCTGCGGGCATGACACAGCGTCCACAAACAAAAGGACGTCAGTACAAAGAATGTACTGAGTATGTAAAGCATGATCAATATCAACATAGAAGCATACTATACAACATAAGAAATAGCATAGGGTGGGAGATAGTAATATCATCGTCTTAAGCACTTACTTGTCTTTCATAGGAACTTTCCATTTCTAATGCGAATTGTATACATACATCCATATCCGTGTCTGTACTCATATGCGTACCCATTTACGTTGTGTTCATCGCCGTATTCATATACTTAGTCTCATTCATATTCGTATCATATTCGTATTCATACTCATATCTATATTATATACATAATCACATCATATACATAGCATTTGCATAGCATACCCGACCATGAAGGATCGGTGTTTCATACATACCTAGCCAACCAAGGCTCAAGGTTACACATACCTGGCCCTACCAAGGCTTCCGGGTTACATCTACCTGGCCCTACTAAGGCTTCAGGGTTATTCGTACCATCTGCAGAGGTGTGCGCGCGTTACGTAAATAGATACATATTCTACCCGGCCTTATAAGCTCGGGGTTCCATAATAGTCATACACAGATACACATACATAATAGTTCATAGGGATCTTATTACTATCATCGTTATCATTATCGTCATCGTTATCGTCATCGCTACCATCATCGTTATCATTATCGTTATCACTATCATTGTCATTCATTACATCTATCCTTATAGGATTACTTGTTGTACGAGGAACTTAATACAATCGTAACACATGACGAGAGTCATAAGCTTAGTAGGCTTTGAAGATAGAATCGTTGGAGTACGTCATAGACTTATAGAAGATTTAGATGATTGGCCAAAGAACCATGCCTTATGAAAGAAAGGGTTAGCCTTACATACCTTTGCGTTCGACTATTTTATCACTTGCACGTGCTTCTTCAATGCTCACGTTTCTACCTTCATTAGAGTGCATACTAACATTAGAGAATTGATAGCTTAGCATTCATGACTAAAGCTAGGGAAAATTGGACAACATCTCTTTTATTTATACGACTTCCTCCATATCATATATCAACTTCCAAACATCAATAATAATATTCAGAATATCATCACAATAGCCTTTATTCACCTACATTATCCTTACTTCTCATTTCACCCCAATTCATCCATATTTATGGTCATATCACACAATTTCGTTCATTCATATACAAAGTATATTCCGCGTTCTCAATGTCATTTATAACATGATTATAATCATAATGTATCAAGATTCATAACTCAATCCAAGCATTTACTCAAAATTGACACTATTCCCACATTCATGACCCATTTCCTATTTCCTCATATAATCCAAGTGTTTCAACTTTCAAGTACCTTAAACAATAAGGAAATGTCATAAAACTTACCTTAGATGGTGTAGGAATGAACCTTGGGTGCAAACACTTCACTTGAGAAAAACCCTAGTTTCACCTCTACTTGGATTTCTTGCTTTGGATGAACTTTAATGGGTTTCTTACACTTGATTCACTTAGCTTGATGTAGATGATCACTAATATCTCTTGAATTTGTGTGGGAGAAATGTTCTAGAGAGTTCTAGAGAGAAGGAGTGAAACGTGGAAATGAAATAATGAACTTGGTCCCCTTTTTAATAACCCAAAAATCTGATCTGTCGGGACATTATACGGATACTTATACGGTCCGTATAAGTGACCGTGAAATGGAACTTTCATTCACTCGCCTCTGTGACCATTATACGGGCCGTATAAATTTATACGGGCCGTATAACTGACCGTATAATCCCACCAGTGAGCGATCTTCACTGTGATGGTTCTGCGGTCTATTATACGATCCGTATAACATTATACGGTCCGTATAATGAGCTGTAAAACCCATCAGTCCACTGAACTTGTTCTCGCTACTTCGTTTGATCTCCAATCCTTATGGGATCTTCTCAAAACTTGTTTATCACTTCATTAACAATCAAAGGGGCGTTATAACCCTTCCCCAAACATCATTAAGCCGTCATCAACTTGTTACTCATAATTCTCGTCCGATACCTATCGTATGCCTTGCCTTCTCTTGGCAACTTTCTTGTCTAACGTCGGATGTCTTTGAAATCTTACTTAGGGTCATCAAATGTCATTATTTACTTATTGAAATGCCATACACTTCGTGCTCTTCGTTAGCTCATTCACTGTGCATCAACGGGAAATATTCTGAGGTGTAACATTCTTCTCCTCTTAAGAACATTCGTCCTCGAATGTTAAGCACTCGGGGATTCTACGAAAATTTCACCAGAGTTTCCCTTATAATATGGCACTACCATCCTGTCCCAACAACCCACAATAACAATGCCTCACAGGGCCACAACATAATAGCAATGGAATTCGGCCACACACGACCCAAATGCATAAAAAGGAAAACATACATACCTTATGATCTTGATGTCTCATCTTGGCCCTCTTCCGGGGGCTAAAATAAGTGTGGGTACTTGGATTTCATGATTTCTTCCGCTTCCCATGTCATCTCTTCTCGGTTATTATTTCTCCACAAAACTTTAATTGACGCCACTTCTTTGTTTCTAAGCCTCAACACTTGCCTGTCTAGTATGGCAATGGGCATTTCTTCATACGTTAACCTTTTTGTCACTTGAACATCATTTACGGGGACGATCCTAGTGGGATCGCGAATAGATTTACGAAGCATCGAGACATGGAAACTGGATGAACTGACTCCAAATCAGGAGGTAGATCTAATTCGTAAGCCACTTTGCCTACCTTGCGCACAATTTCATAAGGCCCAATGTATCGGGGACTAACCTTCCCCTTTTTGCCAAATCTCATAACGCCCTTCATTGGAGACACTTTCAAGAATACCCAATCTTTAACTTGGAACTCTAAGTCCCTTCGACGATTATCCGCATAGGACTTTTGACGACTTTGGGCTGCTAACAACTGATCTTGTATGAGCTTAACCTTCTCTATGGCTTGCTGGACCAAGTCTGGCCCTATCAATTTAGCCTCTCTTGTTTAAAACCACCAAATTGGGGATCTACACTTTCGCCCATATAACGCTTCATACAGTGCCATTTGAATGCTAGAATGATAACTATTGTTATAAGCAAACACAATGAGTGGTAAGTGATCTTCCCAGTTACCTCCAAAATCTAACATACGTGCCCGTAACATATCCTCAAGAGTCTGAATGGTACGTTCGGCTTGTCCATCAGTCTGCGGGTGAAATGTCGTGCTAAGGCTCACTTGAGTCTCCAAACCCTCTTGGAAGGACTTCCAGAAATTAGCTGTAAACTGGGTTCCTCTGTCTGAGATAATAGATACTGGAACACCATGAAGTCGCACTATCTCTTTAACATAGAGCTTTGCATAGTCTTCTGCCACATACGTCGTTCTGACTGGTAAGAAATGAGCTAACTTAGTGAGTCTATCCACAATCACCCATATGGAATCATACTTACGTCGAGAACGGGGTAAGCCTGTAATAAAGTCCATGTTAATCACTTCCCACTTCCAAGTGAGGATTTCTATAGCTTGCAACAATCCGCCCGGCTTTTGGTGCTCGAATTTTACTTGTTGACAGTTGGGACATAGAGCTACAAATTCTGCTATATCCTTCTTCATCCCATTCCACCAGTATATAGACTTAAGATCATGATACATTTTCGTTGCTCCGGGGTGGATAAAATAACAGGAAAAATGAGCTTTCCTCAATATTTGGTGGCGTAGACCTGCCACATCGGGACACATAATCTGCCCTAGCATCGAAGAAATTCGTCTTCTGAAAGCTCAAATGATGACTCCTCCTTCTGAGGGAGTGTATCTCTGTAATGCATTAGCATGGAATCTTCGTATTTCCGCTCTCTCACTTCCGCTACTAGCGACGAGACTGCTGAATTCTGAATAGTAGTTCCCCTGTTACCTGAGTCCACTACTCGAACTCCTAGGCTAGCTAATTGCTGGAGCTCACGAGCCATTTCAATTTTCTCTGGTCGAACATCACACAAACGTTCCATAGATCTATGGCTAAGAGCATCAGCCACGACATTCGCTTTTCTGGGGTGATAAAAGATATCAACATCATAATCCTTTAGCAGTTCCAACCATCGTCGTTGCCGCAAATTCAACTCTTTCTGCTTGAAAATATACTGAAGACTCTTATGATCTGTATAAATATCCACATGGACACCGTATAAATAATGTCTCCATATCGTTAACGCATGAACCACGTCAGCCAATTCTAGATCATGGGTTGGATAATTCCTCTCATGTTTCCGTAATTGCCTTTAGGCATACGCAATCACCTTACCATGTTGCAACAATACACAGCCTAGCCCAACGCCTGAAGCATTGCAATAAACAACGTATCCCACCAATCCCTCTGGAAGTGTCAGGACGGGGGCAGAAGTCAATCTACCTTTTAACTCTTGGAAACTACGTTCACAAGCATCTGTCCATTGAAACTTTACTATTTTTTGGGTCAGCTTTGTGAGTGGTGCAGAGATTGAAGAAAAACCTTCCACAAATCTCCTATAATAGCCTGCTAAGCCCGGAAAGCTACGAATATCCGTAGGGGTTGTGGGCCTTGGCCAAGTCTTCACGGCCTCAATCTTTTGGCTATCTACCCGAATACCATCGGCTACAACAATGTGCCCCAGAAATGTCACCAAGTTCAACCAAAACTCACACTTGGAAAATTTTGCAAACAACTCTCGAGTTCGAAGAACTCTGAGGATAGTACGAAAATGTTCCGCATGTTCCGCCTCGGATCTAGAATACACCAAGATATCGTCGATGAATACAATCACAAACAGATCTAGAAAGGGCCTGAACACATTATTCATCAAATCCATAAATACTGCCAGTGCATTAGTTAGCCCAAACGACATCACTCGGAACTCGAAATGGCCATATCTTGTTCTGAAGGCTGTCTTAGGGATATCTTTCTCCCTAACTCTCACTTGATGATACCCGGATCTCAAATCTATCTTTGAAAACCATTTGGCGCCTTGTAATTGATCAAACAAGTCATCAATCCTCGGAAGAGGATATTTATTCTTAATCGTCACCTTATTCAATTTCCGATAATCGATGCACATCCTTAAGGAGACATTTTTCTTTCGGACAAACAATACGGGTGCTCCCCATGGGGATGAACTGGCCCTAATAAAGCCTTTCTCAAGCAAGTCTTTCAATTTCTCCTTCAACTCTTTCAATTCTGCAGGAGCCATTCTATAAGGAGGAATAGATATAGGCTTAGTGCCTGGCAGCACATCAATGGCAAAATCAATCTCCCGCTCAGTAGAAAGGCCTGGAACCTCTTCCGGAAACACATCCGGGAATTCATTCACCATGGGAACTAACTGAAGAGTTGGCGATTCAGCTTCTACATCTTGCACCCGAACTAGGTGATAAATGCAACCTTTTGGGATCATTTTCCTTGCCTTTAGATTGGAAATAAACCTACCCTTTGGTGACGCAGTATTCCCTTTGCATTCTAAAACTGGTTCTACCAGAAATTGGAAACGAACCATTTTCATTCTACAATCAACATTGGCATAGCAAGAAGCCAACCAATCCATGCCCATAATAGCATCAAAATCCACAATTTTTAACTCTTGCAAGTGAATCATGGTACGACGATCACAAATCACAATTACACAATTTCTATATACTCGGCTAGCTATTACCGATTCAGCAACGGGTGTGGACACCTCAAAAGGTTTGATCGACTCCGGTTTGACTCTAAACCGACCCGCAACATACGGAGTAACATATGACAATGTGGAGCCCGGATCTATCAAAGCATATACATCATGAGAAAATACCGATAATATACCTGTGACAACATCAGGAGAAGACTCAAGATCCTAGAGTCCAGCCAAAGCATAAATACGGTGCTGAGGACCGTTAGAACTTGAAACTCTCCCTCTGCCTCTACCATGGCCGACTGGCGCATGTGAACCTGACCCCATGGGGCATACAGATGCTGAACACCCGACTACCGACCTTGATGGCTGGGTCCTACCTCTACCATGAACTTAGGGGTAATCACGCATAATATGGCCTGGTCAGCCACATGAATAGCAAATATCTGAACCCAATGTAACTTCCCATACTGGAAACAGCGTGGCACGTGTGATCTCGCCTGACCCGATTCACCTCTAAACTAAGATCCCGAAAAGTTCTGACTCGGCCTGTATTGTGTAAATCTATCAAATCTCCGGCCTGAAAACCGTGGAGGCACACTAATCATAGATTGGCCCGAATGTCTAGAAAACTGCTGTCTGTACCCGCCTCTAAACTCACTCATCGGACCCAAAGATCTGGCCCTCTTGCTATGTCCCCTATCATGCTCACGTTCACTTCTTTGCCGTTGCAGACTTTCTTCTAAGTTCTGAGCATGAGCCTGAATGCGTGCAATATCCATATCGTTCTGAAGGGACGCAGTCAAGCACCTATCCATCAAATGTGGCCCTAGGCCCTTCACAAATTGGTGCACTCGGTCACCCATATCCGCTACCATGGCCGAAGCATACCTAGCCAAAGAATTGAAGCGGAGACTATACTCTAAAGCACTCATGCTACCTTGCCTTAAATTCAAGAACTTATCGGCTCTAGCTCGCCGAACTTTTGGAGGCATATAGTGTCGGAGGAAAGCATCAACAAACTCTTGCCATACCGGGGGAGGTGCATTGGCTCCCCGTGAATCCATCCAAACTGTGTACCAATGGATCGAGACATCCCTCAATCTATATGACGCTAGCTCCACCGATTCGGTGTCCGAAGCATGTATCAAACGAAGCGTCCTCAACATCCCATCAATAAAGTTTTGAGGGTCCTCATCCGGCTTTGATCCAAAGAATTTCGGAGGGTTCAAGCTAATGAAGTCACGGGCTCTTGCACTAAAGGCCCTATCACCTTGCCCTGTACTTTGCTGCTGAGTCTGGGCAGCAACCAATTGAGTAAGCAGATGAATGGCCTCTTTTACATCTTGGCCTGAAGCATCCGGTGGAGGAGCCGGAGGTGTTGGAGCTGGGGCTGAGGCTCCCTAACGCTCCTCTATTATAGGTACTGAACGGGAGGACTGAGATTGAGCTGCACTCTAGGACTCACTTTCCTCTACTACCGGTGGCGGTGCTCTTTCAGCCCTCTTTTCTACCATCGTCTTTCCCTTTTGGGCTGCTGTAGTGTCATGACCTGACTAGGGGCCGCGACGGGTACCCGGGGCTATCCACGGAGCACTGTTTGTTCTATTACTGATCATACTCAAATCATAAGGAGATCATATTTCATTTGAAAACACAAATACTTTTATAAACTTAAGCCTTTCGGCCACCAAAATGATATATATATATATATATATATATATATATATATATATATATATATATATATATATATATATATATGTACATACATAATGGCAATCTCGTGAGACCATATAACCCACACTGCGAATCTACGAGCCTCTACTAGAGTACTAGACGTATGGACGGGACAGGACCCCGTCATGCCCAACATACACAAATGTAGACAAAAGAATAATCAAGCACCTCCGGAACAAAGGAGTGCTTTCAATCCTCTAACAGCTCCTACGAGTCTGGATCAATCTCACCTCTCTGCCTACCTGTGGGCATGAACACATCGTCCAAAGAAAACAGACGTCAGTATGAATATTGTACTGAGTATGTAAGACAAGAATGAAATTAATATAATAGAAGGATCATGAGCCATCATAGAAAGATATAACCTGCACGAGTTTCATAAGTGAATACATTTCGTACATATATCGTATTTTTATATAATCATGGTACATATATCAGCCCATCACATATATCATCACATCATAATCCTCATCGTTATCCCGCGTCTGGGTAACCATCATATGCCGCCCACTAGTGGTGATCATGCCCGGCCTCTTAGGCTCGGTGTATACATAGCAGCCCGCATTAGCGGTGACATGCCCGACCATCTAGGCACGGTGGAATCATATGTAGCCCGCCTTAGCGGTGACATGCCCAGCCATCTTGGCGCGGTGCAATCACATCATCATATAATCATTCATGAATTCATCATTTTTACACATCTCATGAACATATCATAATCTTATCATAGCTTGACATTTTCATGCATAACATAGGCATATTATAAGCTAGCATTATTGATCATATTATAGACATATCATGAC
Organism: Lycium barbarum; assembly: GCF_019175385.1. Lineage (NCBI taxonomy): Eukaryota > Viridiplantae > Streptophyta > Magnoliopsida > Solanales > Solanaceae > Lycium > Lycium barbarum. Next base: position 66,943,953 of record NC_083339.1, read on the forward strand.
TTAGCATCATTTCACATTTATCATTAGGAGCATACATTAGATTTTGAAGGCAACTATGGCTATGTAAGGGTGACGTAAGGTCGTGAACCCCTGATTATATTATGAACATTTATGAGTATTCTGCCTCACGTTGAAGGAAATAGTATGTAAGGTGAGTGTTAAAAATAATGACATCATTAACGTTATAGGATCATCATATCATGAACTACAGAATCTCTATACTTTAACTCATCATCATCATTATCATGCTCGAATGTAGTTTGGTATATTTTCGGACTCATAAGCTCCATCATATAGGAGGATCATGGAAAACTTGAAGGATTCATGCCTTTGAAGGAAGGGAATAGCCTTACATACCTTTGTCGTTTAACTAATCTATTGCTTGCTTGTTCTTCTTTAATGCACACGTTCTACCTTCAAGAGAATTCTTATCGACATTAGCTAACAATTATAAGAACGGACTTACTAACACTAGAGAAAATTGGGCAGCATTTCCTTTGTTTACACTACTTTTCCCATGTTCTATATCAACTCCCAAACGTTCATATCAACATTCACAATGTCGCACACGACAATCGTCATTTATCTACATTTACCACAATTCACCATTTCCCTTTAATTTCTCCACAATTATGGTTATGACTCCCTATTGCGTTTTCTCACATATAATACCTATTCCATGGTCTAAATGTCATTTATAACGTATTCCCAATCACAACATATCCATATTCATGATTCATTCCAACTACTACTCAACAATGATACTATTCACACATTTATGACCCATTTTCTATACTCTTCTACAATCCAAATGTTTCAACTTATCAATACTTCAAACATCATGAAAATACCATAAAACTTACCTTAGATAGTGTAGAAACAAGTCTTGAATGAAAATACTCTTCTAGCACCAAAACCCTACTTCACTTCCCTTGGGTTTTCTTGAGGTAGATGAACTTTTACTAAGTTTCACACACTTGTTTTTTTTGAAGTAGTTGATCATGGTTTTCCTTTTGATTTCTTGTGGATGAAGAGTGGAGTGAATATTATAGAGGTTTCTTGACTTGTGGAATGAAAATGAAATGAAAATGAAATGAAAATAAAATGAGAGAGAGGTCCCTTATATTAATTCACAATCTGTCCTGACCAGAACATACGGACCAACATACGGTCCGTATATTTTTCACTGACCGTATGTCTGGACGGTATGTTTGGTCCAGTGAAGTATGCCATTATGGGCTGAACCTACAGCTAGATATACGGTCCGGTGTATTTTATACGGCCAGTATGTCTGGCCGTATAATGTCCAGTTGTCCGGAACTTGTTCTCGTCGACTCGTTTGATCTCCAATCCTTATGGGACCTTCTTAACATTTCTTTAACACCTCAATACCAATCTAAGGGATGTTATCACTTGTCTCTAAAACCTCTTTAAGCCATTGTTAACGCGTCGTCCATAATTCGCACCCGACACATAACATACCCTTTACTTTCTTTGCCAAACTTCTTCCTTTTAGTCAAATGTCTTTGAATCTCGATTAAGATCATCAAATGCTATTTCTTACCCATCCAAATCACCGTATACCTCGTGTTCCTCGCTATCCTATTAACTGTACCTTAACGGGGTATTTTCCAAGGTGTAACATGTAGCCTTTCTCTTTACAGGCATTTCTAAAATACACAACACACGGTTAAGGAACAAAAAGTTCTTATATCATTGCTCTATCGCTCGATTCTTATGAAGAAAGAAGGTCATTTATTCCTAAAATGCTCGAGCTTCTTGTTTATAAGTGTGGCACGCAACACACCCATAACCAAGACTCTACTAGACACGGCTCGTATGTTATAGCCCGTATTTTGATACGTTGAGTTATTCGCAAGAGAATCGACTCAAGTTAAAGACGGGATCATTTTCGGATACGAAATAGGAACCTTTATTTTTCAATTTTTAATTAAAACATAAATTGTTTATAAATTTTATTTAGCATATAAATATTATTAGAGATTAGGGACTAATTAATTGTTATTATATTATTAATTAAGAATTAGGGATTAATTAAAATTAATAAAGCCTAATCACTATAGTGGGCCCCACCCGTATTAAATAATATATATATATATATATATATATATATATTCAAGAAGTGGATTAGTGAGTCACAAGGGAGGGGGCACGTGTCACCCTATAAACAAGCCTATATATATGAATAATAGTCAGCAAACTTACACTTTGATTTCATTTTCAAGAAAATTAGCTTAAGAAAAATCACAAATCATCCATGGCTGCTCTCGGCCAGCCATGGTGTTGAAGAATTTTTTTGATTCATGAATGTTTTGATCAAGTTCCAAGTGCATTACAAGTTCAAGGAGGTGATAGCAACATTGGATATTAAGTTGGGGAAGAAGAAATTGTAAAATTAGAGCAATTGAGCGTAGAAATTCCTCCGAGAAAATTTAGGTAAGATATTCTTATTTTGTGGTGTAATTGTGTTAATAGTGTTGTAATGGAATTATTAAAATTGGATTGGACGAAATTGGAAGTAAGAAAATGCATAAAATTGTTGTTATATGAGATTGTGCGTTGAAATGGATTCAGAAAGGTTGTTGGGTTGTTAGAATTGTTATGGGCTGAATTGTAAGAATTTTGTATGTATATCTCTATTGTTGGTATTTCTGTGATAACAGGAGAATAATTGAAAATTCGGGTTAGGCGAATATATAGGGGAAATGCTGCCCGATTTTCGTTAAGTCCTTAACTAATGAAAAACCCTAAACGAGAAAGTATGAGTTAAAGAATAAGTTCTATAAGCGATGAGCTGCGGAATTATGAACTAGAAAGTATAGTACTAACGATAGCGTTACTTTTATATTAAATAGGCTAAAGGGGCGACGAAGCGAACGAGTTTGCGATTAGTCGTTAACAGGTATGTAAAGCTGTCCCTTCTTTCTTTTGGCATGTCTTAGATTTAAGTGATGAATGATATGAGCTTTGGGGTAATCCTATTCATAAGTTTTGAGTGTGATTCATGATTCTTATGCACTTCTTGTTAGAACTCTTAAGTGATTGAGCTTCCCTCTACAGTTTCCTATACGTGGATAATACTCGATATATATAAGCTCCTATTCCTCGAAACTCTACGATAACTGATGTCCTTGATTTCTATAAGTTGTTTCATACTATATTGACATATGTCTATGGTTCCTAAGGCTCTTTTGATATTATTTATGATGACGTTCGAGGGATATTTGATATGATTGTCGCTATTGATACTCAGGTGTAAATCCCTTCTTCTTATTCTGTTTGAGTCTTGATAATGTTTTAAATTGAATATGGTTGCTCACTACTCTGCTCGTGCATGCCTCAATATGTCTTTCACCGAGTCCCGGGCCGGGTATGTTATCGTGCACAGTTTCACTGCATTATTCACCGAGTCCCTCACTAGAGGGCCGGAATATGATATATATATATATATATATATATGATGGAGTTATGATGTGTTATGGCGTTATGATGTGTTTATGGAGTTATGTTGTGTTATGGCGTTATGATGTATTTATGGAGTTATGTTGTGTTATGGCGTTATGATGTGTTTATGGAGATATGCTGTGTTATGGCGTTATGATGTGTTTATGGAGTTATGCTGTGTTTTGGAGCCAAAGACGGGGTGGCGACCATGTTCACCGAGTCCCATAATGGGCCGGGTATGATATATGATATTGACATGCATGATTTATGTTTCAAAAGGGCAAGTGTTTTGGTATTCTGGACATTGTACTTGTTTTCTGTACCCCCTATTTCAGTTATGATCCTTTTTACTATATTTCATGCTTTATATACTTAGTACATATTCCGTACTAACCCCCTTTCTTCGGGGGGCTGCATTTCATGCCGGCAGGTACAGACGCTCGATTTGGTGGTCCCACAGCTTAGGATTCCCTTTCAGCTGTCTTGGAGAGCTCCGTTGTTTCGGAGCCTAGATTTTGGTACAGACCTTCTGATGTATATATATATATATATATATATATATATATATATGTTTGTCTAGGGGTACGACGGGGCCCTGTCCCGTCATATTTCACTGTTGAAACTCTTAGAGGTCTGTAGACATGTATGTGGGTTGTATACAGATTTGATCAGCTGTGTCTACATAGTTATTGTGGATGTTCTGTCGTTGTAGCAGCCTTGCCGGCTTGCATTTATTATCGTTTCGTAGTGGCAGCCTTGTCGGCTTGCGTAATGTACTGATATGTAGTGGCAGCCCTGTCGGCTTGCGTAGTATAATGATATATACAGTGGCAGCCTCGTCGGCTTGCGTATGTTATTACGATGTGATTGATTGAGGACCTATAGTATCAGTCTGATTATGTTTGACAAGTACATATGGGTGTCCAGCTCGGGCACTAGTCATGGCCCACGGGGCTGGGTCGTGACAACGTAGACACACCCATAACCAAGACTCTACTAGACACGGCTCGTAGACACACCCTAGGACGGAACTGCACTGATACCACTTTTGTCACGACCCAACCGGAGGGCCGCGACAGGCACCCCTTATCATACACTTACACTTACATCTAGGTGAGCCACATATTAAATCATACATTCCCATCAATCAATCATGCTAGTCCCATTCGACAACAAATACCTTTATATCATCATTGGCATTTATGCCATATCCATGTATATAAGCCGACAAGGCTAACAAAATGATATACAAAATATAGGCCGACAAGGCCAAACACATCTAACCACATACACATGTCTACGAGCCTCTAAGGAGAGTATGTCATAATATATAGGCGGGACAGGACCCCGCTATGCCCATAATTATGTACACAACAGAATCAATACCAAAAGCTATAGCTCCGAATGAAATGGAGCTTCGCTCTGTAGTCCCTGCGAATGTAGCTATGGGTCAAGTCTGTCTCCCTGTGCACCTGCGGGCATGACGCAGCGTCCACAAACAAAAGGACGTCAGTACAAAGAATGTACTGAGTATGTAAAGCATGATCAATATCAACATAGAAGCATACAATACAACATAAGAAATAGCATAGGGTGGGAGGTAGTAATATCATCGTCATAAGCACTTACTTGCCTTTCATAGGAACTTTCCATTTCTAATGCGTATTTGTGTACATACATCCATATCCGTGTCCGTACTCATATGCGTACCCATTTACGTTGCGTTCATCGCTGTATTCATATACATAGTCTCATTCGTATTCGTATTCATACTCATATCTATATTATATACATAACATTTACATAGCATATCCGACCATGAAGGATCAGTGTTTCATACATACCTGGCCAACCAAGGCTCAAGGTTACACATACCTGGCACTACCAAGGCTTCAGGGTTACATCTACCTGGCCCTACCAAGGCTTCAGGGTTATTCGTACCATCTGTAGAGGTGTGTGCGCGTTACGTAAATAGATACATATTCTACCCGGCCTCATAAGCTCCGGGTTCTATAATAGTCATACAGAGATACACATACATAATAGTTCATAGGCATCTTATTACTATCATCATTATCATTATTGTCATCGTTATCGTCGTCGCTACCATTATCGTTATCATTATCGTTATCACTATCACTGTCGTTCATTACATCTATCCTTATAGGATTACTTGTTGTACGAGGAACTTCGTACAATCGTAACACATGACGAGAGTCATAAGCTTAGTAGCCTTTGAAGATAGAATCGTTGGAATACATCATAGACTTATAGAAGATTTAGATGATTGGCCAAAGAACCATGCCTTATGAAAGAAAGGGTTAGCCTTACATACCTTTCCGTTCAACTATTCCATCACTTGCACGTGCTTCTTCAATGCTCACATTTCTACCTTCATTAGAGTGCATACTAACATTAGAGAATTGATAGCTTAGCATTCATGACTAAAGCTAGCGAAAATTGGACAGCATTTCCTTTATTTATACGACTTCCTCCATATCTTATATCAAATCCCAAACATTAATAATAATATTCACAATATCATCACAATAGCCTTTATTCACCTACATTATCCTTACTTCTCATTTCACCCCAATTCATCCATATTCATGGTAATATCACACAATTTCGTTCATTCATATACAAAGTCTATTCCACGTCTCAATGTCATTTATAACATAATTATAATCATAATATATCAAGAGTCATAACTTAATCCAAGCATTTACTCAAAAGTGACACTATTCCCACATTCATGACCCATTTCCTATTTCCTCATATAATCCAAGTGTTTCTACTTTCAGGTACCTTAAACAACAAGGAAATGTCATAAAACTTACCTTAGATGGTGTAGGAATGAACCTTGGGTGCAAACACTTCACTTGAGAAAAACCCTAGTTTCACCTCTACTTGGATTTCTTGCTTTGGATGAACTTTAATGGGTTTCTTACACTTGATTCACTTAGCTTGATGTAGATGATCAGTAATATCTCTTGAATTTGTGTGGGAGAAATGTTCTAGAGAGTTCTAGAGAGAAGGAGTGAAATGTGGAAATGAACTAATGAACTTGGTCCTCTTTTTAATAACCCAAAAATCTGATCTGTCGGGGCATTATACGGACACTTATACGGTCCGTATAAACTTATACGGTCCGTATAAGTGACCATGAAATGGAACTTTCATTCACTCGCCTCTGTGACCATTATACGGTCCATTATACGGGCCGTATAAATTTTATGGTCCGTATAACTGACCGTATAATCCCACCAGTGAGCGATATTCACTGTGATGGTTCTGTGGTCCATTATACGGTCCGTATAATGAGCCGTATAACCCATCAGTCCACTGAACTTGTTTTCGCTACTTCGTTTGATCTCCAATCCTTATGGGATCTTCTCAACACTTGTTTAACACTCCATTAACAATCCAAGGAACGTTATAACTCTTCCCCAAACATCATTAAGCCGTCATCAACTTGTTACTCATAATTCTCGTCTGATACCTATCGTATGCCTTGCCTTCGCTTGGCAACTTTCTTGTCTAACGTCGGATGTCTTTGAAATATTACTTAGGGTCATCAAATGTCATTATTTACTTATTTAAATACCATACACTTTGTGCTCTTCGTTAGCCCATTCTCTGTGCATAAACAGGAAATTTTCTGAGGTGTAACAAACAGATTGAGAAATTATTGGAGATTTTGCACGAGTATGGACGTGCTATTGGTTGGACCATAGCAGATATTCAGGGTATTCCTTCTGGTATTTGTGAGCATAAAATTCTGCTAGAGGTGGACAGCAAGCCAAGTGTTGAACATCAGTGGAGATTGAACCAAAACATGCAAAAGCTCATGAAAAAAGGAGATCATAATGTTTTTAGATGATGGGGTATTTGTTACACCCCAGAAAATTTCGTGTTACTAAGGCTACAAATGACTTAATGTGAGCTCGAGGAGGAGCAAATATCACAAGTATAAAGAATGAAATTCTATTGTAGTAGCATGAGTATGATTTTCGGAATTCGTACAATATGATTGGAATAATATGTTAAAAGATAAATAGCCCTCGTAACCGTAAGCTGGGGTGGGGCCCGCATGATGGGATTTTTATAAAGGACATATGATAAGTTATATGGACAATATATTTGAAGTTAAACACAACTCAAGAAGGACCCTTGAGCCCAATCCAAGTGTAAGCCCTCCAAAAAGATGTTTTTAAGTTACGTTTTCGGGTGATCTGACTTCGGGAGGCCATAAACCCATCATTATTTGGGAATTTTGGACAACTCCTATAATTAAAGTTGTATATAATTGAAATACCTTTCCAACCATAGGTTGTATGCCTGTATGTGACATCGGGATAAAGAGTTATGGAAGTTTTAAGGCAGAAAGGTCAAGCTGGGCAGTGAAATGGGCCTAACCCGATTCCAATCCAGGTCAGGCCCATTTCCCTTGTTATTTAAGGGAAGTTTCAGCCTTCTCCTCCACATATTCAGACCAAAATGACCCAAAACATTCTTGAGAGAGAGAGAGAGAGGGAGGAAAGCCTTAGAGAAAAAATAATGTGTTGATCAAAATCTGAACCCCGAATCCCGAAGCTTATGAAGAGAAAAGTGTTGTACGTTGCGTTGCATTCAATTTGAGCTAAAATTTAGCCAAGAAGAAGAGTGTTGACGTGGTTGCTGCATACTTAAGGTAAGAGTAAGGTCCCTTTTTCATTCTTAACAAGTTTATTTAGAGTTTTAAAGGATTAGAACGGAGAAAATAGCGTTATAAATTTGTTTGTTGTTTTGTTGAGATTTATGGATCGGGGGCTGTTTTAGTTGGATTAAATTGATGGAATTGGCTGATTTATGATGTATAATAATTGTTGATGTTGTTGACAAGTTACTGTTCTTGAATTTGGGAGAATAAAGTGTATGAAGATATTATATACAAAGCGTATACCAGGCTGTTTTTATATGATTTTCGTGGCTGTTTTGTGACAATATTTTGGGGCTGTTTGGTGGTTGTTATGAATTGTTTTGTGGGCTGGAATATCGTGGGATTGGCTGTAGTTGTTGTTGTTGTTGTGTTTGTTGTTATACTATAGATATACGAAAATAAAGAAGTGTATACAAGCATTGGTATACGAATGTATATTGGGCTATTTTGGAAGTGATTTAAGAATGGATTTAATTCTAGTTTGATATGAAATTGTTGGTGTTGTTGCTGTTGGTATTTTGATTGATGTTTGGCTAAATTCGAATCTCGAGGATTGTTAAGTTTTCGGGGGAAATGCTGCTCGAATTTCGTTAAGTTTCATTCGTACTTGGATTGGTTAGTAAGTGATGTCGATGATCTAACTGTGTCTTATGTTATCTTAATTTTAGACCTACGAGCTCGTGAAGTAGACGTTGGACATTTAAATAAGCCTTAAAGGTATGTTAAGCTAACCCTTCTTTCTTTTTGGCATGATCTTTATGAAATAAACAGACGACATGTATATGATTCCAAAGAAGTTCCTATTCTTAGAGCCACTAGGATGGCTAATGTTCTTGATTTCCAGAAGCTATTTCATTATGTCTTGATACGTGTCCATGATTCCAGAAGTTCTATTTTGATATAATCCATAGTGACATTCGAAGGGTACTTGATATGATTATTGTCTCTATTATCAAATGATGGTTCATTTTGATTATTCTATTGAGTCTCACATATGACTTAGTTTGCATATGGTTTCTCACTACTCTGCTCGTGCATGCCTCAATATGTCTTTCACTGAGTCCCGGGCCAGGTATGTTTTCGTGTACTGTTTCACTGCATTGTTCACCGAGTCCCTCACTACAGTGTCGGGTACGGTATATAAATATATATATATATGATGATATGATGATATGATGATGTGATTATGGCGCCAAGGATGACTTTATTCACCGAGTCCCATAATGGGCCGGGTATGATATATGATATTGATATGCATGATTTACGTTTTATAAGGCAAATGTATTGGTATTTTGAATGACATACTTGTCTCCTGTGACCTCTGTTTCAGTTATGATCCTCTTTACTGTATCACATGCTTTACATACTCAGTACATATTCCGTACTGACCCCCTTTCTTCGAGGGGGGGGGGGGGGGGGCTGCGTTTCATGCCCGCAGTTACAGATAGTCGGTTTGGTGACCCTTCAGCATAGGACTTCTACTCAGCTGTCTTGGAGAGCTCCATTGTTCCGGAGCCAGGACTTTTAGTACAGATCTTATGATGTATATGTATATGTTTATCCAGGGGTACGGCGGGGCCCTGTCCCGTCATATTTCACTATCGATACTCTTAGAGGTCTGTAGACATATGTGTGGTTGTGTATAAGTTTTGTTCAGCTGTGTCTATACGATGTGCTGTGGATATTTTCGTCTGTTGTGGCAGCCTTGTCGGCTTGCATATGATACTGATATGTAGTGGCAGCCTTGTCGGCTTGCTTATCATATTGACATGTAGTGGCAGCCTTGTCGGCTTGCGTACCATATTATGTTTTGAATAGATGTGACTTCTCAGGAGACAGGTTATCTGGATATATAAATATATGATGACGTTATGAACCTTTGGAGTCCTTTCGCAAGTTTCCATATTGTTCTTAGATTCAGTTGACTATATCTAACAGGTACGTATACGAGTGTCCAGCTCGGGTACTAGTCATGGCCCACGGGATTGGGTCGTGACAAAAGTGGTATCAGAGCAGTTCATCCTCGGAGTGTCTACAGACCGTGTCTAGTAGAATCTTGTTTATCGGTGTGTTGTGCACCACATCTATAAACAGGAAGCTACAGGACATTTAGGATGTTTCTTTTCTTTCATATCTAAGATCGTCCGATAGAGCCCAGCAATAGGAAATGGAATTCCATATACTAACCCTTGATTTCAGCTGAAGAACGGCATCGACAGAAGAAAGTGGCTGATGATATTGGAAGTTACAAAGTACACCGGTAAGCAACGGTGCGAAAGATGCATGTCGGATAAGGTAAGAATATTGAAGTATGATTGAAATGTAAAGTTGAAAAATGAAAAGGTAGGTAGAACAGGATAGATCATTAAAGGATCAGGTACGTCTCGAGGTGTGATATGTGAGGTAAGTTTCGATATCTTTATACTTTTACTTGAAATTGGGAGCCCTGTGTGGCTATGATATGATATGATACATACGTATATATGTTGGCCCTGTGAGGCATTGTTGGTATTTCCTACGTGCAGGTTCTGGGATAGTAAGAAATACAGAGGAAACTCTGCCAAAATTTTCCTAGAAATAAAAAGTGGATGAGATATTAGTTTGTAATATGTCCTGAAAAGCTATGTCAACTGTAATAATAGGATTTGACTAAGTTGCAAGTCTGACTTCGAGAAATAAAGTTAACTATTGAATTGATAGTAATAGTAAGTATGAGATCGATATCGATAGGGTAAATTTACTTTAAAAGATACCCTCCATGTCATCCGTAAGAGGCATCATTCTTATTTGGAAAATTTTATTTCGAAGAAGCATATATGAGCAGCAAAGTTTGGAATTCACTTGAATGGACCAGGATACTTTCCAGCCACATGTAACCTTAGAAGAGGCTCATGTTGAAGAGCAAAAACGTCCACAATTAAGTTTCACTTTTATTCGAAGAGTACAAAGCATACAACAAGTAGTTTATGAACTAAATAGTTCGTTCATGACCCAAGAATAAATCTGGAAGTAAACTATGTGAATCAAGCATTAGAAGTCCCATGGTGCTTGTCGGATTCTAGTTCTTCTTCTTGTGGTGGTTTTGGGAGATGCTTCATGGTGACGTAATTTTGGAGTTGGAGTGTTCTTGTGTTCTTGAGGTAACATTTCATCATATCTTTATGTCCTTGAGTTTATTAGTTCTTAATCAACTAATTGGAGATGGAATTTGTAGAAGGAAAACTCAAACTTGTGGGCTGTCTTAGATCATGTGTTTCATGCGTTGTTGATGAAATGCTAGGATAAATTGGAAAAAGCTTGTGACACTAAGGGATGATGTAGAAAAAGGTGGAAAATCTTAACAGAATGTTTTATTGAGGTATCGAGTGAACTTATAGGTAGGGATAAATTATGACGAGTTTGCAGTTAAAAGGAGTAATAGTATGATTTAGATAAAAGTACGGAAGAGGAAGAATTACGACAAATATGATGATATTGATAAGACAGCTTGTGAGACAGTAAGGATAAGATTGATCAGAAAGGGTGAAAGGTTAAGTATTCCTACTCCACAGAGAGTAATTAAATCATAGTAAGAATCGCGAACAAAGATTATGCGATAACGGGAACGAAAGCGAGCACAAAAAAAAGGGAGTTAATTAAAAGAAGGAAATAAGAAGGAAGCGAGCGAGACAATAGTACAGTAATAGGTTATAAAATGTATGGCCGAGGACACGAGTAATATAAGTGGCGGAACAGTGAAGGACTAAACTATAAAGAGACGAGCAACGAAGCGGAATGAGTGCCAGAAAATAATTGGGACGATAAGAATAAATAGGGATGAACGAAATACACTTTGAAAAAGAGAAAGGGATTATGCAGGAGTAGTGGTTTCCGAAGGATACAGGGGTAGCATGAGATTCCTTGTGCACAGAATAAAAGATGGACATAGACTGGAGAAATAAAAGGAGTTCTAAAGGAAACACCTAATATAAACATGATCAATTGAGTACGAGTATGAAATAGAAAGGAAAATATATAGCTACGAACTTAAAGGTGCAGTACGACGACAAGGTGGTAAGATAAGACCATTATTAAGACGAGTTCGATATGATTTTGAGTAAGTTAGAAGTTAGCGTTGGGTACACAACAAGGGTGAAAGAGCATAAGGCATAAAAGAGTACCGCGTGTATATGACTTCAGCTTGGTAAGAGTGAAATCCTTAAAGGATAAGGACTGTAAGCCTGAGGAACAAATGAGGTATTGTGAATTTATTAAAGGAAATAGATGATATAGGTTGGGGTAAAGATAATGTTACAAGAGAGCCTTGGATACTTATCACCGGGATATAAGTGCTACCTAATTGAGAATTTGGAACGATTATAAGTACTAAATAATTATTGATTGGAGTGAGTGGAAATTGACTTTGGACGAGTTGCTACATTGGTTAGATTATTCGATTACAGATTATCAGATGAGATTTTGTACTATACATAGAAAGGTTCTCGTCACTTCGAGATATTGTTAAGGTTTCGTACGTGGATAATCAAAGTTATAAATATAAAGAAAAGACATGGGCATGGTACAGTATACCAAGTGAGTTATCAGATGAATTTGAAATTGGAAATGGGGACATAGAGAAGAATATAAATAGATAATGGTATAAGTACACCCTTAAGGGGGAAGCGGGTGAGAGAAATATAGGTATAAGATGGAAACAAGCGACACTGCAATGTATTTGATGTGGATACTAAAACTTCAAGTGAGATCCCTTGCTGAAACAAGCTAGTAAGATCTGAAAGCCAACAATAAATGAATAGAAGTCAGGAGGGCATTAGAGACAGTGCCGAGAATTATTTCTAAAGATCTTGAATGATATGACATTAAAGAGTGGGTGCTTATAAAAAGAAGGAGTACGACAGGAGAATAGTAACGAGTAACTTGAGAGATATTATAAAGGATGGCAATGTCAAACTGGATTAGAGGCTAAGATGTCGGCAATAGAGTTGTGCGATAATGGTATTCCAACTTATAAGTAGCGAAGGGAAGGGATAGAAAATCTCCTATAGTAGGATATGAGAAAATCAAATTGTTATATCCCGTGTTTTCACACGTTGGAAAAATTTGGAAATAATCTTGACTTGTAAGAAATAAGGTCATAATTAATTTTTATTTGATATAGGAGTTGTGTATGAAAGAATATTAATGTGGAAGTGTCGAATAGGGCCAAGGGAAAATTTGGAATTTTGGGAATTAGTTTCGGAAATTACAAAAGGTGACTTATAAGTCATTAGGCCAAAACAATTCAATGAAAAATTAAGGCCCAATGCTAACGGGTGGCCGGCCAACTATGGCCCAAACCCATGGCCCAACTAATTTTCCGTGTGATAAATTAACTAAGGGGACCATATTATACTTATTATATCATCTTCATCATTTAGAAGATTGAAGAAAGAACAAAAAACAAAGCAAAACAAGAGCAAAAAAAATAGAGGGTTTCGGGTTTGCCATAGGCAAATTAGCCACCAAAAATCTTGTTCTAAAAATTTATATTTTGTGGTTTTCCTACTAAATTGGGTATTCTCTACAACATGGAGTAGTTGGGTTGGAGAGAGAAGCACTTATTTCATCAAAGTGATCACAAGTTCAAGTGAAGAAGACTAGAGAATAAGGTAAGAATTCATCTCCTTTTATTGTGTTATGGAGTCTTGTTTGTGTTGTAGTAGGTAGGAATGAGTTGATTGTGTGGAAAATTGGAAGATTTCAAAGTGGGATTGGAATATGGTGTGTAGCCGTGAGGGTATATGTGTTGTATACCTATAATGTGTTGAACTATGTTATATTCTAGTTGTGAATGTGATGGAATTCATATTGCGAATGAAAGTTGAATAAATTTGGTTGAATTGATAAATAGAGCAATTGGCCGTGTGGTATATTGGAGTAGGAATAGAAATGGATTAAGTTGTTTAGTGTGTTAGTGTGTTATTGTGATTCTTGCAATGTGAACGAAAGTAAAACAATATGAGTTTGCTTTGAAAAGGAATGTAGAAACTTATATCGCTTTAGTATGATCTTACGACATTATGAAAGTGAATTTATTAGGTTGCTAATTATGACAAGTATTGATGAACTTGGAAGTTGGAATAATGTTATGAATATGTATGCCAAAGAATAGATGTTTTGAATGAGTTATGACTTCGGCGGAAAGTTGTATATTATGTATATCGTGTGTATAATTTAAGGAAACGATATGAAACGCTTCTAAACTATGTTGTGATGATCTAGTTTGATAATGAATGTGAAATCATTGAAATTGGTTTGGAAATTGAAGTTGAAATGAAGATGATGGCATTATGTCGGCAAGTAGAACTAGTGGTGTCATATTGTGTTTCTAATGTTTGTTGTTGATGTTGATGTTGTTGTTTGGGTTGTTGTTGATGGTTTTGAGCCGAGTTGAATTCTCGGGGATGCTATATGTATAGGGGAAGTGCTGCCGAAATTTCGGTAGACAAATATGAGTTGAATTGAATTCGTAGCATCTATAACTTACAATTGGTAAATGTGACCATTTGCAGATTTTCGACGAAACGGAGAGTGAGCTTGGATAGGCTTAAAAAGCTCAAAAGGTATGTAAAGCTACCCGATCCTTCTTTTGGCATGCCTAGGTGTATTAGAACCGGATTCGGGCCTCGAAAGACTTTTTGCCCATCGAAATCCGCAATTGAAAAGCTCGTTTTTTCCTTCAGTAAGATTCAGCCCTTTTGGTTTGTATTCTTCAAAATCATGCAAACTTTCCCTAAACTACTTGGAAAGCCATAGAACGTTTGTAGGTGACACCATATGTTTAAAATATGTAATTTGAGCCCACCGCCTTGCTTGTCCCGAGGTGGGCCCACTATTCCCGGTTTTGCCCGTATTGTACTTAAGTCCTATTTTCGAACGGTTTTTGAACGAAATGTTTTGACTACCATTCTCATTACCTAACAAACATGGTTTTAAATATTCCATTAAGTCTGATAAATTGTTTTGACACTCGAAACTCATTTACTATGATCCCTTCCGACTTCATTGGATCGGTTTGTCTTTGATATGCCTCATCGAGTCTATGGAAACATTTATGATATTTTAATTGCATTAGTCTCTCACTACTCCATTCGTGGATGCCCCAATGTTTCCCACACTGAGCCCGGGCCAGGATATGTTGTCAAGCGTGATCCTTTGCATTGTTCGCCGTGCCTCGATGTGAGGGGGCAGGTATACGCGTACATGGGTTTGTGGAGTATGTTGTTCCATGTACGCTTGTTCTGATATGATTTACTATGGCCACCTGATATGACATATTATGATACGGGGTTATGCCCCTTTTCTGATTCTTCTGTGTTGTGGCACCAGCGTCGGGATGGTGGCCGCGTTCTGTCTGCCGAGTCCCTTGGTAGGGGCCGGATTTGATATGACATATGTTTCTGTACACACTCTGCATGTTTTGAAAATATATATCTGATACCTTGGATTTTCTGTTTACTTTCTGTACGTTCTGTACCAGCTATGAGTTTGTTTCTGTAATTCAGGCTCTACATATTCAGTACATATTTCGTACTGACCCCCTTTCTTCGGGGGCTGCGTTTTCATGCCGCGCAGGTACGGACGACAGGTTTGGTGATCCGTCCTCTTAGGATCTTATTCTGCTATTTTGGAGCGCTCTTATTCAGAGCCATCTTTTGGTATAGTCTGTCACTTCTATATATGTATATTCTCGTTCATGAGTACGGCGGGGCCCTGTCCCGTCATATGATCCTGTCGGTCTGTTTAGAGGTCTGTGGACATGTTTGTGGGTTGGGGTCTTTCTGTACAAATGTGTGTATATATTGTGTTTGGGCGATCCCATTCGCCGCGGCGGCCGGTCCGCATATATTTAAATGTTGCTTTGTTGGCCCTGTGTGGCCTTTGTTGGTATTTTCTGCGTGCAGGGTATATGGGATAGTTCGTAAAACAAAGGAAACTCTGCCGAAATTTTTCTGGAAATTATCTAAATTTGAAATAAAGCCTTGTCGGCTTCTGCTATATACTAGTATGCGTTTGATAAAATTTGAGATAGCAATTGATATACGTGTTGGGTGCCCAGATCGGGCACTAGTCATGGCCTACGGGGTTGGGTCGTGACAAAAGTGGTATCAGAGCGTTTCATCCTCGGAATGTCTACAGACCGTGTCTAGTAGAGTCTTGTTTATCGGTGTGTTGTGCACCACACCTATAAACAGGAGGCTACAGGGCATTTAGGATACTACCCTTCTTTGTGTCTTAGATCGTGCGATAGAGCTGTGTTATCAGGATGACTCCTCCCTAACGAATTGTTACATTTGAAGTTATGCCTCCAAAAAAGGCGACAGCGGCCCAAAAGGCCAAGGCAGCGGCCGCGGGAGAGACTAGTCGGGCCCAGAGGGTTACCAGGGCCCATGCACATATTGCTCCTGATATTTTTCCCCCGGCAGAGGGCTCTTCCACACCGCCACACGTAGAGGAGATTGGAGCAGCAGCAGCTGCAGGTCGAGGGGCGGCTCCACCGCCAGCTCCCGAGATTCTAGTACCTGAGTCTCCAGCTCCACGGCCAGGGACTGAGGATCAGACTATGAGAGAGGCAGTCTAGCTATTGACCAGACTTGTGGCGGGACAGGTTCAGGGGCAAGGATTGGGAGGTGACCGAGCATATAGGCGTGACAGTTCGAGAGCTCGTGAGTTCTTGACTTGTGGCCCTCCAGAGTTCTTCGGGACAAAGCCCGAGGACGATCCTGAGGAGTTTATCAGGAAGATGCGGTGCACCTTACAGTTGATTAATGCTTCCGCGATAGAGTCAGTCACATTGGCTTCGTACCGGTTGTATGATGTAGCGGCTAATTGGTACGAGTCATGGGAGTTATCCAGAGGCGACGGCGCTCCCCCAGCAGTTTGGGATGATTTTTCTCAGGCTTTTCTTAGCCATTTTCTGCCTCCGGAGTTACGGCGGGCCAAGGCTGACAGATTCTTATTGCTGAGACAGAGGGGTCACAGTGTTCGAGAGTACAGTATGGAGTTCGACTCATTGGCCCGATACGCACCTGCTGTGGTAGCTACTATGGCTGACACGATGCACAGGTACATTATGGGGCTGGACCGTTATTTTGTCGACAGCTGTTTGGTATTGGCTGCTCAGCCCGGCATGGATATTGCCCGGATTCAGGCGCACGCCCAGGGCATGGAGGACCGGCATAGGGAGCGTCAGCCTGATAGGAGTCAGGATCGGAGACAGCCCAAGAGGGCCAGATCATCTGGGTATTCTGGAGATTTTCAGGGCAGACAGCCTCAGCAGCCGCAGCAGCCTAGCAGACATCTATCCCAGCCGGCACAGAGCGCACCTCCACAGCCTACAGGTCGCATATTTGATGGCCCAGGGTATTCAGGAGCAGGTCAGAGCTCCAGGGCTTCAGGTTCGCGGACAGATAGGGGTTCTGGTCAGACGAGGCCACCTAGGCCTCAATGTTCTTATTGTGGAACATACCATCCTGGGGAGTGCTACAGAGCCACCGGTGCATGTTTTTCTTGTGGCCGTCAGGGCCATTCTGTGAGAGATTGCCCATATAAGGGTAGTTCGGGTGGTGCAGCGCAGCCTACCGGATCAGCCGCCGAGTCTTCATCTTCATCAGTGGCTATGCGCCCTACGGGGCCAGGTACTTCAGCACCAGCGGGTCGCGGCAGAGGCCGTAGTGGAGCTTCTTGTACTAGCGGTCCTTCGAACCGCATTTATGCTTTGTCCAGCCACCAGGACCAAGAGGCATCGCCTAATGTCGTTACAGGTACATTATTGGTCTTCTCTCGGTCTGTGTATGCATTGATTGATCCAGGTTCGACTTTGTCATATATTGCGCCCCTTGTTACTAGTAAAATTGGTATAACGTCCGAGCCAATAGAGCCATTTGAGGTAGCTACACCGATCGGGGACTTTATTGTAGCGAAACAGGTATATAAAGACTGTTCTGTAACTGTATGTGGCCGAGACACTAAGGCAGATCTGGTGGAATTAGATATGATTGAATTTGATGTTATTATGGGAATGGACTGGCTAGCCTCCTGTTATGCTAATGTTGACTGCCAAAATAAGGTAGTTCGTTTCCAGTTTCCTGGGGAGCCAGTTATAGAATGGGCAGGTAATACTGCATCGCCGAAAGGTAAGTTTATTTCATACCTTAAGGCGAAGAAAATGATCAGAAAGGGTTATTTTTATCATCTGGTTCGGGTACAAGACTTGACAGCAGAAACGCCGACTCTTCAGTCAGTTCCCGTGGTTGATGAATTTCCAGATGTATTCCCAGATGAGCTCCCAGGCCTTCCTCCAGAGCGGGAGATAGATTTTACTATTGATTTGCTTCTAGATACTCAGCCGATATCTATTCCCCCGTACAGAATGGCACCGGCAGAATTGAAAGAACTGAAAGAGTAGTTGAAGGATCTGTTAGAAAAAGGCTTCATCAGACCCAGTACTTCGCCTTGGGAAGCCCCGGTATTATTTGTGCGTAAGAAAGACGGGTCGCTGCATATGTGTATTGATTATCGGCAGCTGAATAAGGTAACTATAAAGAATAAATACCCCCTCCCCAGAATTGATGACTTGTTTGATCAGTTGCAGGGCGCCAAATATTTTTCGAAGATAGACCTTCGGTCAGGCTATCACCAGGTACGGGTACGAGAGGCCGATATTCCTAAGACAGCATTCCGGACCAGATATGGGCATTATGAATTCAGGGTTATGTCTTTTGGGCTGACTAATGCCCCTGCGGTATTCATGGATCTAATGAACCGGGTATTCAGGCTATTCTTAGATATGTTCGTAATTGTATTTATCGATGATATTCTGGTTTATTCTCGGTCCGAGGCAGAGCACGCAGATCATCTGAGAGCGGTACTTGGGGTACTTCGGCATCAGAAATTATATGCAAAATTTTCTAAATGTGAATTCTAGCTGGCTTCAGTGGCATTCTTGGGACATATTATTGCAGCTGATGGTGTCCGGCTGAACACACAGAAGATTGAGGCCGTGAAGAATTGGCCTAGACCCACGACGCCCACAGAGGTACGTAGTTTTCTAGGATTAGCAGGCTATTACAGAAGATTTGTGGAAAGTTTGCTTCGATTTCAGCGCCTTTGATAAGGCTAACTCAGAAGGGAGCCAAGTTCCAGTGGACTGATGCTTGTGAACGAAGCTTCCAGTTGCTGAAAGAGAAGCTGACTACAGCTCCAGTCCTGACTCTTCCCGAGGGACCAGACGGGTATGTTATTTATTGTGATGCTTCTGGTGTAGGGTTAGGCTGTGTATTGATGCAGCACGGCAGAGTTATAGCTTATGCTTCCTGACAGCTCAAAAAGCATGAAAGGAATTATCCTACCCACGATCTGGAGCTTGCAGCGGTGATTCATGCTCTGAAGATATGGAGACATTATTTATATGGCGTGCATGTTGATATCTATACAGATCATAAGAGTCTCCAGTATATTTTCAAGCAGAAAGAGCTTAATTTGCGGCAGCGGAGGTGGCTGGAGCTCCTAAAAGACTATGATGTGGATATTCTGTATCATCCGGGCAAGGCTAATGTTGTTGCCGATGCGCTCAGCCGGAAATCTATGGGCAGCTTGGCAGACGTACAGCCAGACAGGAGAGAGATAGTACGTGATATTCATCAGTTGGCTAATCTTGGGGTTCGTCTGGCTGATTCTGGCGGTACACGGATTTCTGTCCGAGGGATTTCTGAATCATCTATTAAGGAAGATATCAGGCGGCATCAATATGAAGATCCTGTTTTAGCTCGATACAGAGACACAGCCTATGATAAGGAGAAGACTCCGTTCAAGTTTACACCAGACGGAGCCTTACTATACAGAGGCAGGTTGTGTGTACTTGATATTGCAGGGCTACGGCAGCAGGTTATGGGCGAGGCACACTATGCTCGCTATTCTGTTCATCCTGGTTCTACGAAGATGTACCATGATCTTAGATTCCTATACTGATGGGATGGTATGAAACGGGATATCGCAGAGTTCGTCGCCCAGTGTCCAAATTGTCAGCAGGTCAAAATTGAACATCAGAAACCGGGTGGACTGTTGCAGGAAATGGAAATTCCGTCGTGGAAGTGGGAGAGCATTAATATGGACTTCATTACAGGTTTGCCTCGCACTCCACGGAAGTATGATTCCATCTGGGTTATTGTTGATAGGCTGACAAAATCAGCCCATTTTCTCCCCGTCAGAACTACTTACTCCTCTGAGGATTATGCCAGGCTTTATATTAAAGAAATTGTGCGACTTCATGGAGTTCCTATATCTATTATCACTGACAGAGGTGCTCAGTTCACAGCGAACTTCTGGAGATCTTTTCAGGAAGGATTAGGGACTCAGCTGAGCCTGAGCACAGCTTTCCATCCTCTGAGTGACGGACAGGCCGAGCGCACTATCCAGATGCTTGAAGATATGTTGCGGGCCTGTGTTATTGATTTCAGAGGTAGCTGGGAGGATCACTTGCCATTGATTGAAGTTTCTTACAATAACAGCTACCATTCCAGCATCCAGATGGCTCCGTACGAGGATTTATATGGTAGGAAATGCAGGTCACCTATCGGCTGGTTTGATATTGGCGAGACAGAGTTAATCGTGCGGATATGATCCAGCAGGCCGTTGATAAGGTGAAACTTATCCGGGAACGACTATTGGCAGCCCAGAGTCGACAGCAATCATACGCTGATAAACGACGTCGTCCTTTGGAATTCCAGGTTGGTGATTGGGTATTTCTGAAGGTATCGCCTATGAAAGGCGTAATGCGGTTCGGCAGAAAGGGCAAACTTAGTCCGCGTTATATTGGGCCTTATTTGATTGTGCGGAAAATTGGGAATGTCGCCTATGAGTTAGATCTGCCATCTGATTTGGAAGCGGTACATTCGGTATTCCATGTATCTATGCTCCGTAAATGCATTGGTGACCCTTCCAGAATATTTCCTGCGGAGGATATTCAGGTGACGGAGCAGTTATCTTACGAGGAGCAGCCAGTAGCCATTTTGGACCGCCAGGTAAGAAAGCTCCGGAACAAAGATGTAGCTTCTGTTAAGGTGCTGTGGCGGAACAATAATAGGGAGGAAATGACCTGGGAGGCCGAAGAGGAAATGAAGAAGAAATATCCTCATTTGTTCCCCATGCCCACAGGTAAACTTGAATCCTTGCTTAATTATATCCAGTTATGAATGTGTACCTTATGTGCTGTCTATAAACAGAAACTTCCCCCGAAGTATTTTCAGACCCTATAAGATTAATTTAACATTCGAGGACGAATGTTCTAAAGGGGGAGGAGGATGTTATATCCCGTGTTTTCACACGTTGGAAAAATTTGGAAATAATCTTGACTTGTAAGAAATAAGGTCATAATTAATTTTTATTTGATATAGGAGTTGTGTATGAAAGAATATTAATGTGGAAGTGTCGAATAGGGCCAAGGGCAAATTTCGAATTTTGGGAATTAGTTTCGGAAATTACAAACGGTGACTTATAAGTCATTGGGCCAAAACAATTCAATGAAAAATTAAGGCCCAATGCTAAGGGGTGGCTGGCCAACTATGGCCCAAACCCATGGCCCAACTAATTTTCCATGTGATAAATTAACTAAGGGGACCATAGTATACTTATTATATCATCTTCATCCTTTAGAAGATTGAAGAAAGAACAAAAAACAAAGCAAAACAAGAGCAAAAAAATAGAGGGTTTCGGGTTTGCCATAGGCAAATTAACCACCAAAAATCTTGTTCTAAAAATTTGTATTTTGTGGTTTTCCTACTAAATTGGGTATTCTCTACAACTTGGAGTAGTTGGGTTGGAGAGAGAAGCACTTATTTCATCAAAGTGATCACAAGTTCAAGTGAAGAAGACTAGAGAATAAGGTAAGAATTCATCTCCTTTTATTGTGTTATGGAGTCTTGTTTGTGTTGTAGTAGGTAGGAATGACTTGATTGTGTGGAAAATTGGAAGATTTCAAAGTGGGATTGGAATATGGTGTGTAGTCGTGAGGGTATATGTGTTGTATACCTATAATGTGTTGAACTATGTTATATTCTAGTTGTGAATGTGATGGAATTCATATTGCGAATGAAAGTTGAATAAATTTGGTTGAATTGATAAATAGAGCAATTGTCCGTGTGGTATATTGGAGTAGGAATAGAAATGGATTAAGTTGTTTAGTGTGTTAGTGTGTTATTGTGATTCTTGCAATGTGAACGAAAGTAAAACAATATGAGTTTGCTTTGAAATGGAATGTAGAAACTTATATCGCTTTAGTATGATCTTACGACATTATAAAAGTGAAGTTATTAGGTTGCTAATTATGACAAGTATTGATGAACTTGGAAGTTGGAATCATGTTATGAATATGTATGCCAAAGATTAGAAATTTTGAATGAGTTATGACATTGGCGGAAAGTTGTATATTATGTATATCGTGTGTATAATTTAAGGAAACGATATGAAACGCTTCTAAACTATGTTGTGATGATCTAGTTTGATAATGAATGTGAAATCATTGAAATTGGTTTGGAAATTGAAGTTGAAATGAAGATGATGGCATTATGTCGGCAAGTAGAACTAGTGGTGCCATATTGTGTTTCTAATGTTTGTTGTTGATGTTGATGTTGATGTTGTTGTTTGGGTTGTTGTTGATGGTTTTGAGCCGAGTTGAATTCTCGGGGATGCTATATGTATAGGGGAAGTGCTGTCGAAATTTCGGTAGACAAATATGAGTTGAATTGAATTCGTAGCATCTATAACTTACAATTGGTAAATGTGACCATTTGCAGATTTTCGACGAAACGGAGAGTGAGCTTGGATAGGCTTAAAAAGCTCAAAAGGTATGTAAAGCTACCCGATCCTTGTTTTGGCATGCCTAAGTGTATTAGAACCGGATTCGGGCCTCGAAAGACTTTTTGCCCATCGAAATCCGCAATTGAAAAGCTCGTTTTTTCCTTCAGTAAGATTCAGCCCTTTTGGTTTGTATTCTTCAAAATCATGCAAACTTTCCCTAAACTACTTGGAAAGCCATAGAACGTTCGTAGAACCTTTGTAGGTGACACCATATGTTTAAAATATGTAATTTGAGCCCACCGCCTTGCTTGTCCCGAGGTGGGCCCACTATTCCCGGTTTTGCCCGTATTGTACTTAAGTCCTATTTTCGAACGGTTTTTGAACGAAATGTTTTGACTACCATTCTCATTACCTAACAAACATGGTGTTAAAT
The DNA here is from genome assembly GCF_019175385.1 of Lycium barbarum. Taxonomy (NCBI): domain Eukaryota; kingdom Viridiplantae; phylum Streptophyta; class Magnoliopsida; order Solanales; family Solanaceae; genus Lycium; species Lycium barbarum. The sequence goes on from NC_083339.1 coordinate 66,967,388, forward strand.
ATTCCATTAAGTCTGATAAATTGTTTTGACACTCGAAACTCATTTACTATGATCCCTTCCGACTTCATTGGATCGGTTTGTCTTTGATATGCCTCATCGAGTCTATGGAAACATTTATGATATTTTAATTGCATTAGTCTCTCACTACTCCATTCGTGGATGCCCCAATGTTTCCCACACTGAGCCCGGGCCAGGATATGTTGTCAAGCGTGAGCCTTTGCATTGTTCGCCGTGCCTCGATGTGAGGGGGCAGGTATACGCGTACATGGGTTTGTGTAGTATGTTGTGCCATGTACGCTTGTTCTGATATGATTTACTATGCCCATCTGATATGACATATTATGATACAGGGTTATGCCCCTTTTCTGATTCTTCTGTGTTGTGGCACCAGCGTCGGGAGGGTGGCCACGTTCTGTCTGCCGAGTCCCTTGGTAGGGGCCGGATTTGATATGACATATGTTTCTGTACACACTCTGCATGTTTTGAAAATATATATCTGATACCTTGGATTTTCTGTTTACTTTCTGTACGTTCTGTACCAGCTATGAGTTTGTTTCTGTAATTCAGGCTCTACATATTCAGTACATATTTCGTACTGACCCCCTTTCTTCGGGGGCTGCGTTTTCATGCCGCGCAGGTACCGACGATAGGTTTGGTGATCCGTCCGCTTAAGATCTTATTCTACTATTTTGGAGCACTCTTTTATTCAGAGCCATCTTTTGGTATAGTCTGTCACTTCTCTATATGTATATTCTCGTTCATGGGTACGGCGGGGCCCTGTCCCGTCATATGATCCTGTCGGTCTGTTTAGAGGTCTGTGGACATGTTTGTGGGTTGGGGTCTTTCTGTACAAATGTGTGTATATGTTGTGTTTGGGCGATCCCATTCGCCGCGGCGGCCGGTCCGCATATATTTAAACGTTGCTTTGTTGGCCCTGTGTGGCCTTTGTTGGTATTTTCTATGTGCAGGGTATATGGGATAGTTCGTAAAACAAAGGAAACTCTACCGAAATTTTCCTGGAAATTATCTAAATTTGAAATAAAGCCTTGTCGGCTTCTGCTATATACTAGTATGCGTTTGATAAAATTTGAGATAGCAATTGATATACGTGTTGGGTGCCCAGATCGGGCACTAGTCACGGCCTACGGGGTTGGGTCGTGACACAAATGGTGAATAAAGGAAGGTAAAGGAATACCACAAGATAGACAACAAATGAGTTTTAGTACAAATAAGATATGTAAAGCAGAATGAATCAGGAGAAGGAAAGACTATGACTAAGATCGGATGTACTTTGTACAAATTATACAAGAATAGTTATGCGATCTACGCACATTTGTATGTTAAGAATGAGACCAAGTGAGTACTTGATAAGAAGAGTAAGGATTCAGTAATAATAATGTGGTTACGATATTTTGGATACATTAGGGAAAGGTGTGAGATGGTTTGAACCAAGTACCGAGATAGGATTAGTACTGAGGGAAAAAGCCATAGCTGAGGCCGGATACTATTGAAAGGTACGAGAGAAGAATGCAAGGTAAAGCATACAGACTAGTGAAACGACGCTAAGGTATGCCAAAAGGTTGCAACATAATATGTGACAAGAAAATTAGAAAAACAATCTGAGTAAAGGGGTAATAGAATATGCCTAAAGTGTTACAAGTTGGGTTAAAATAAATTGTGAAATAGCTTAAGCGAGACGAGCAGGACGAGCTGCTTACTGGGTGACAGTGAATTTATATGTCAAATGAAGAGAAATTCTTTCAAAATTATACCAGTCAATAATAGACAGATCACAGAGCAGCTATGTGAAGTTATAAAATGAGGGAACTCTAGCGCTACTTGATAGCCAACCCTAAAGATCGAGATCAAAAGCTAAAAGAAAAGTGACAGTTAAAAACCTTTAATAAGAAAGTCGAGAAGTGATACATGATGCTGAAGATTCTAGAGTATGGACTGTAACACAGAGCAATGTAAGGTTATTGAAGCAAAATAATGTTACACCAAGGGAAATTTCGTCTTATCCGTAAAGTCTGCAAAGGGTCTACAAGTTACCAGAGGCATGAAATACCCCAGGGAATTGTAAAGACTAATAAGTCGACGAGGGACGTCTACGCATGAGAGGTAAGATGAAGTGAACGAAGCGTCTTAAAGGAGTAACTGTAGAAGAAGAAAGAGTCGAGTTAAGAATACGTGCACCAGGAGAGAGTAAGATTTCAGCGGAAGAGCTCGCAATACAATCGTCAACCAACTGCGAAATGAAAAGGAGAGTAAAGACAACGGCGTGGAATTATCACCTCAATAGGCAAGAGCAAGAACAAATTTTATGGGAATGGTTACTTAGAGATCTGGAATGCGTTATAATAAACTGAAGGGATCGACCAATGAAGGAGGAATGTGCAGGGCATAATTCACTAAAAGAATGTTTAAGGAAGTATTGGAAGTGCAGAATTAGTTTAACATTCGAGGACGAATGTTCCAAAGGGGGGAAGGATGTTACACCCCAGAAAATTTTGTGTTACTAAGGCTACAAACGGCTTAATGTGAGCTTGAGGAGGAGCAAATATCACAAGTATAAAGAATGAAATTCTACTATAGTAGCATGAGTATGATATTCGAAATTCGTACAATATGATTGGAATAATACGTTAAACGATAAATAACCCTCGTAACCGTAAGCTGAGGTGGGGCCCGCATGATGAGATTTTTATAAGGGACATATGATAAGTTATATGGACAATATATATGAAGTTAAACACAACTCAAGAAGGACCCTTGAGCCCAATCCAAGTGTAAGCCCTCCAAAAAGATGTTTTTAAGTTACGTTTTCGGGTGATCTGACTTCGGGAGGCCATAAACCCATCATTGTTTTTGAATTTTGGACAACTCCTAAAATGAAAGTTGTATATAATTGAAATACCTTTCCAACCATAGGTTGTGGGCCTGTATGTGACATCGGGATAAAGAGTTATGGATGTTTTAAGGCAGAAAGGTCAAGCTGGGCAGTGAAATGGGCCCAACTCGATTCCAATCCGGGTCAGGCCCATTTCCCTTGTTATTTAAGGGAAGTTTCAGTCTTCTCCTCCACATTTTCAGACCAAAATGACCCATAAAATTATAGAGAGAGAGGGAGGAAAGCCTTAGAGAGAAAAATAAAGGTTTGATCAAAATCTGAGCCCCGAATCCCGAAGCTTATGAAGAGAAAAGTGTTGTACGTTGCGTTGCCTTCAATTTGAGCTAAAAATCAGCCAAGAAGAAGAGTTTTGACTTGGTTTCTGCATACTTAAGGTAAGAGTAAGGTCCCTTTTTCATTGTTAACAAGTTTATTTAGAGTTTTAACGGATTAGAACGGAGAAAATAGCGTTATAAATTTGTTTGTTGTTTTGTTGAGATTTATGGATCGGGGCCTATTTTAGTTGGATTAAATTGATGTAATTGGCTGATTTATGATGTATAATAATTGTTGATGTTGTTGACAAGTTGCTGTTCTTGAATTTGAGAGAATAAAGTGTATGAAGATATTATATACGAAGCGTATACCGGGTTGTTTTTATATGATTTTTGTGGTTGTTTTGTGAAAATATTTTGGGGCTGTTTGGTGGTTGTAATGAATTGTTTTGTGGGCTGGAATATCGTGGGATTGGCTGTAGTTGTTGTTGTTGTTGTTGTTGTGTTTGTTGTTATACTATAGATATACGAAAATAAAGAAGTGTATACAAGCATTGGTATACGAATGTATATTGGGCTATTTTGGAAGTGATTTAAGAATGGATTTAATTCTAGTTTGATATGAAATTGTTGGTGTTGTTGCTATTGGTATATTAATTGATGTTTGGCTAAATTGGAATCTCGAGGATTGTTAAGTTTTCGGGCAAAATGCTGCTCGAATTTCATTAAGTTTCATTCGTACTTGGATCGGTTAGTAAGTGATATGGATGATCTAACTGTGGCTTATGTTATCTTAATTTTAGACCTACGAGCTCGAGAAGTAGACGTTGGACATTTAAATAAGCGTTAAAGGTATGTTAAGCTAACCCTTCTTTCTTTTTGGCATGATCTTTATGAAACAAACAGACGACATGTATATGATTCCAAAAAAGTTCCTATTCTTAGAGCCACTAAGATGGCTAATGTTCTTGATTTCCAGAAGTTATTTCATTATGTCTTGATACGTGTCCATGATTCCAAAAGTTCTATTTTGATATAATCCATAGTGACATTCGAAGGGTACTTGATATGATTATTGTCTCTATTATCAAATGATGGTTCATTTTGATTATTCTATTGAGTCTAAGATATGACTTAGTTTGCATATGGTTTCTCACTACTCTGCTCGTGCATGCCTCAATATGTCTTTCACCGAGTCCCGAGCCAGGTATGTTTTCGTGTACAGTTTCACTGCATTGTTCACCGAGTCCCTCACTACAGTGTCGGGTACGGTATATATATATATATATATATATGATGATATGATGATGTGATTATGGCGCCAAGGATGACTTTATTCACCGAGTCCCATAATGGGCCAGGTATGATATATGATATTGATATGCATGATTTACGTTTTATAAGGCTAATGTATTAGTATTTTGAATGTCATACTTGTCTCCTGTGACCTCTATTTCAGTTATGATCCTCTTTACTGTATTAAATGCTTTACATACTCAGTACATATTCCGTACTGACCCCCTTTCTTCGGGGGGGGGGGGGGGGGGGCTGCGTTTCATACCCGCAGGTACAGATAGTCGGTTTGGTGACCCTTCAGCATAGGACTTCTACTCAGCTGTCTTGGAGAGCTCCATTGTTCCGGAGCCTAGACTTTTGGTACAGATCTTATGATGTATATGTATATGTTTATCCAGGGGTACGGCGGGGCCCTGTCCTGTCATATTTCACTATCGATACTCTTAGAGGTCTGTAGACATAGGTGTGGGTTGTGTATAAGTTTTGTTCAGCTGTGTCTATACGATGTGCTATGGATATGTTCGTCTGTTGTGGCAGCCTTGTCGGCTTGCATATGATACTGATATGTAGTGGCAGCCTTGTCGGCTTGCGTATCATATTGACATGTAGTGGCAGCCTTGTCGGCTTGCGTACCATATTATGTTTTGATTAGATGTGACTTCTCAGGAGACAGGTTATCTGGATATATATATATATATATATATATATATATATATATATATAATGACGTTTTGAACCTTTGGAGTCCTTTCGCAAGTTTCCATATTGTTCTTAGATTCAGTTGACTATATCTAACAGGTACGTATACGAGTGTCCAGCTCGGGCAGTAGTCATGGCCCACGGGATTGGGTCGTGACATTAGTATATCCGATTGCAGACAGTAAGTGGTGGTCTTGTTCAATGTATTCCAAATAAAGGAGGTATCAATATGGTGCCTAATGTAAAGAATGAGCCGATTCCCATTCGTACAGTTACTGGATGGCGTGTTTGCATGGATTATAGGAAGCTGAATTCAACCACTTGTAAAACCCCTTTCCCATGCCGTTCCTTGATCAGATGCTTCATAGGCTGGCTGGGAGGTCTTACTATTGCTTCTTAGATGGATACTTTGGCTATAATCAGATCAACATTTCCTTGGAAGATCAAGAGAATATGACTTTCACTTGTCCTTATGGGATGTTTACGCTCAACCGAATGCCCTTTGGGTTGTGTAATGCACCAGTAACATTTCAGAGGTGCATGATGTCGATCTTTTCTGACATGGTAGATGTCACGCCCCGAACCTAGGCCTGGACGTAACACGGCACCCGGTGCCTGACTGCATGTGACCGAGCGAACCAACTGGCTGACTGAATCAACATGTGATATCAAAACATAACTAAATGTGGAATAACTAAACACATGCTGATATACTAAAGGTCTAAATGAAATCATAATGCGGAAATACTTAGACAATCTGAAATATATCTGACAGTAGCCAACATGGCTAACCCAAAACGATTGAACAACTGCCAACAAGGCTAACATAATAAATATCTGACTGTCTGAACTGTGTCTATGAAGCCTCTAAGAGTACTGAATGATAGATCTGTCTATAAACTGAAATAACCGAATAGCTGACAACGCCCCGAAGGAATGTGGGGCTCACCAGTAGCTGATACGTGCACTCCTAATTAGCTGAGTCGTCAACCTGTGTATCGTTACTTGCATCGCGAGATGCAGGCCCCCAAGCAATAAAAAGGGACATCAGTACATTTGAATTGTACTGGTATGTAAAGCAACTGAAGCAATAAAATACTGGAACTGAAACTGAAAACTGAAACTGAACTACACAGGAAAGAAAGAAGCTGAAGTACTCCTTGTTCTGGATGAAGAATCGCCTCTAAAACTGTATATATATATAACTGTGGCCTAGGGCCCAAATAATGTGCACAAAACTGTGGCCTCTGGCCCAAGGAATACGTACGCATAAACTGTGGCCTAGGGCCCAAAAGTACAGATACAGGTGTTCAACATTGATATTTTACAAAACTGAGACTGGCTATAGCTGATAGCATGATAACTGTTTCTGATTCTGGGACTCTTGCAGTTAACTGGTTATACACTGACTGAGACTCATGTGATAATAATGCATAAGTCTATAAGGATTACGTGCTGGGTTCATGATGTTCAAAGTGACAACCATGAACGAATTCTGTAGCTGCAACCTTAGAAGATAACAGTTCTATATCATTTCATGAAACTAGAGCTAACTATATTCTGAGTCAAATTTCTAACAAGTATGAAGAATGAGGCGTAGGGAGAATCATGAACATTCCCTAACGTAGATAGTTAGCCTCGCATACCTCAATTCCAGCCTTTGAGCGTAATACAATGTTCGTCAACCCTCTCATCTTTGATCTATATCAATACAAGTCAAAGGGATTCTATATTAGCAATAATATTCATGCTTTGGTCATCTAAGCATTTTATCAAACACTTGGTGGGCATGAAGCTCCACAACCTTCATTAATGGTGTTTTCTTCACCCAATCCCATTCTATTACTTCTAGATGATTCTACAATCTCAATTAGATGTAATTAACATCATTCTTCATCACTCATATGAATACAACAAATCCCAAGTCAACAATCCAACAACTCTAGCATAGTTCATATAATTCCCTTCATCAAACCCAATTATTATTCTCCCAAGAATACATCAACACTTTAATCATCATGAGAAAGTCATGAAACTTACCTTAGATAGTGGTTGAAAAAGTCTTGAGTGGAGTTACTCCTTTAGCACCAAAACCCTACTTCACTTCCCTTGGGGTTTCTTGAATTAGATGAACTTTGGCTAGGTTTCATACATTTGGGTTCATGGATTTGGTGTTATTGATCAGCGATTTCCCTTGAATTTTCTTGTGGATGAATGTTAGAGAGTATTTTAGAGGTTTTCTTGACCAAGAATGATGAAAATATGATTTTGGACGAGTTGGGTCTTATTTAAAGTAGTCCAGAAAAGTATGGACAAAATCTCTCTGGCACAACTTGCGACGGGACTGCGGCGTCGCATGTAGTGTTTGCGAGTCGCATCCTGAGTCGCATCTTGTGACAGAGGGTGATATTCTGTCGAACAGTCTGTCGTATAATGGGCATAACGCTTTGCACAGATGTCCGTTTGAGGCCCATAATATACCGTTGGAAAGTTATTTCAAGGGGCTACAACTTTCATGAAGGAAGTTTTCCCAAAATCCAAATTAATTGAGGGGTTATGATCGTTGGAAGTAAGACCTTTCATAAACTCACTTGCAAACATGCCCCATAATATCATTCGGGATTCTACAAAAATTTCGCCAGAGTTTCCCCTGTAATAAGGCACTACCAACCTGTCAAAACAACCCATAATATCATTTCCTCACAGGGCTACATGACAATAGCATTATAAATTGGCCACACACGACCAAAAGCATGAAAAGAAAGCTTACATACCTCAAAATCTTGGTGCTTCATCATAAATCTCTTCTGCAGGCTGAAAAAAAGTTCGGGTACCTGGATTTCATATCCTCCTCGGCTTCCCACGTAGCTTCCTTAACTTCCTGACTCCTCCACATGACTTTCACTGAGGCTACTTCCTTAGTTCTCAACTTGCGAACTTGACAATCAAGAATGGCTACAGGGATCTCCTCATAGGTGAGGCCATCCTTAAATGTTATAGTATTAGCAGGAATAACCAACGATGGGTCTCCTACACACTTCCTCAACATGGATACATGAAACACTGGGTGAACAACATTCAAATCTTGTGACAACTCAAGTTCATAAGCTACTAGACCAACCTTTCGTAGAATTCTGTAAGGTCCAATATATGGCGGGACTATGCTTCCCCTTCTTACCAAATCTCATGCCACTCTTCATAGGTGAGAGCTTAAGAAATACCCAGTCATTAACTTCAAACTCTAAATATCTTTGTCTCACATTTGTGTAAAACTTCTGGCAATTCTGAGCCATTTTCAATCGCTTCTAAATCAACTTGACTCTCTCTATAGCTTGATAGACCAAATCTGGTCCTAACAACTCTGCTTCCCCAACTTTAAACTAATCAATCGGTGATCTACACCTTCGCTCAAAAAGGTTTCAAACGGTGCTATCCCAATTACCTTGAAATCAAGGACACAAGCTTACTGAACTGAACGAATACCAGATTGCTAAACTGCTGAGATACTAAACTGAATGTCTATTGAACTGACTGAAGACTGGGCTGACTAAATACTGAGCTAACTGAATACTGGATTAACTGAGTACGGGACTAGCATGAATACGTGAGTACTGGACTAATATCTGAGTACTAAGCTGACATAAATATCTGAGTATTGAACTAACATGAATATTATAACATGAGATCTGAATAGCGTATCTGTCTGACCATTTGTCTGAGGATGAAAAGTTGTACTAAGGTTCACCTTGGCACCCAATCCTTTCTGAAAGGATTTTCAGAAGTTCGCTGTGAACTGAGCACCATAGTCTAAAATAATGGACACTAGGGTCCCATACAATCTGGCAATTTCATTAACATATGACTTGGTATAATCTTCTTGTTCAATCTGTGGTCTTAACTAGCAAGAAGTGCGCTGACTTCGTAGGTCTATCCACAATCACCCAAATTAAATCATGCCTCCTATCTGAACGAGGTAGACCTAGAATGCTGAGCTTATGACATAATTAGCTCTCTGAGTCTATCTACAGCTGGAACGCATAATCTGCCTCAGTATCTCAAGGTACCGTTATCTCCCCCTTGTTCAAAAGCTAAGGCTTTATGTTCGTGAATCCCCTCTTTTATCTGCAGCAAGTAGGAATCACCAACTGCTTCTCTCTAACTTTTATAACTAAGGAGGAATAAGCCATGTTCTGGGCAACAACTCCACTCACTTTGGAGTCAAAAAGTCGAATTCCTAGCTTGGATAAGCGGTGGACTTCTTTCACCATAGTTCTCTTGTATGCCTAAATCATGAGATGTACTTCCCATACTTGATTTTTTTTTTTTTTAAGATACTTCCTAAAATACTCATAGTACTGTTGTGCGCTAAGTCTTTGACTAGCACCTTAAAGATTAGACTCTTGTGCAATGGCACTACCCTTGTGACACATAACTGGCATGATTTTATAGCTTTCCTGTGATCGCCTAATCAATAATAATTGAACTTGACACGATTCGTTTGACGATCATTCTACTCATTTCGGGTTTCCTCTAAGTTGAGGCATATTCCTTATGGAGACTATCTCATTACGCCAACCTAATTGAACTGAGGTTCTTCATATCTCGTACTAACCCTTCGAGTCTTCAATTATCTCACTGGACTTACTGGCGATTCATGCATCTCCCCCTTAGACCAAGGCAAATGTCTTATACTTACAAATTCTTCTCTTTTGATGGGATCTAATTAACATTCTTTATCTTCTGTAATTCCTTTGTACTCTACAACACTGACGACTTTTTTTTTTTTTGACTCACATCTGAGCAATTTCTCATAAGGAAAAACTGAATTTACTTACATGAACGGGTTGCTCCTGTATTCATAACTGGCATACTCCATCTTAACGACTTAACTCTGCTCACACTGTAAATCTTAGGACAAACCCTCTTTGACAACTCTTAAAGGTTATTCTTCTGTAGTTTGCTGTCTTACGACTTAGCTGATTTCTTCTTCCATTAATCACTCGACTCTAAACTTAACTTAAGCCCTTGGTTTCTAACACACATATTCGGATGAATCTGAACTGTCACCCACTCAAGGTGTTCATCTGAATAGGAAATCAAATCATATTTCTAATAGTTCTGCTGAAATTGCTAATGCGTTGTATCTACTAAAAACTTACTTACTATTTTTCTGTTAATCACCTGCTAGCTTCATATTTTCTTATTCTGCTCTGAATAACCTATGTTATTTCTAACTCTCCCTCATCATCTGACGCTATTCTATGGCTGTATACTATCTTTTCTGAACTATGGATCACACTTAAGAAACCTTTATCTATCTTATACGAAAGATACCCAAGCTTTCTATACACTTCAAAGTCAAATCAGACTATACCCATCTGGAATAAACACTTACTCACATAGCTTAAGAGAGGACTGTCACATCTCCTTATCTCATAATAATAATTACTTCTGAATTAACTTACAGCCGTCATACTCTCTAACTCTGATCTGACTAAAACTTAAACAAACTAAAATCATTCATATTCGTCACAACTATTCCTCCTTGGTATTCTTGTCTCAATCATACTATTACTTCTTTTACATATAAACTCGTCGTAATTTATCCCTGCTTATCAATTCAGTCGATACCTCAATATAATACTCCATTAAGATTGGCCAGCCTTTTCCATATCATCTCTTAGTATCACAAGTCCTTCCAAATTATCCTAGCATTACTTTTTACCATATCGATATTGACCTCATAATTACTATTACTATCAATTTTACAATTAACTTTATTTCTCGAAGTCAGACTTGCAACTTGGTTAAATCCTATCATTACTGTTGACAAGACCTTTCAAGACTTACTACGAACTTATATCTCATTCTCATTCTATTTCTGGGAAAATTTTGGCAGAGTTTCCTCTGTATTTCTTACTATCCCAAAACCTGCACGCAGGAAATACCAACAATGCCTCACAAGGCCAACATATATACATATATGCCATATCATATCATAGCCACACAGGGCTCCCAATTTCAACAACAGTATAAAAATGATGAACTTACCTCATATGTCAAACTCAAACTGTACCTGTTACACTTTCCTGTTTATTTTCCCTTTCAATCTTTAACTACAGATGGAGTGGGTCCTGATGACCTCCGGTAGAAAACTGTCTGCCACCACTTCCTTGAGATCCTTCATGATTTACGTTTCCTGCAGACTTAGCTCCTTTTCTATTTTCTCTAGTATCCTCTCTCAGTGGTATCCCATTCTCCTTTCTCAAGAACATCATTATCATGCAACATACCATTCTTTCTACTACACCCCTTCTCGGGCATCTTACATTGTATTCCACTTTCAATAGCACTTGAAGTGTCATTCGTTACCAGTAAGTACTGCACAATTGTACCCCCTATGGGTAAACATCCTTACTTGGACCTTGAATTACCTGTTCGTCTCCTACGCATTCGAAACGTACGTAATTCGATAGGAGGAGAAGTTACTTATCTCTCTAAGCTTCATGGCACGATCTAGAGTAGAAAGAAATGAGACAAATCCTGAATGTCTTGGTGGTCAACTGTTTATATGTGTGGGGCCCTCACACATATAAAAGAGACCCCACTGGACACGGCTTCATAGACTCCCTAAGACACTTGAACCTAGGGCTCTGATACCAAGCTTTGTCACGCCCCGAACCTAGGCCTGGACGTAACACGGCACCCGGTGCCTGACTGCATGTGACCGAGCGAACCAACTGGCTGACTGAATCAACATGTGATAACAAAACATAACTAAATGTGGAATAACTAAACATATGCTGATATACTAAAGGTCTGACTGAAATCATAATGTGGAAATACTTAGACAATCTGAAATATATCTGACAGTAGCCAACATGGCTAACCCAAAACGATTGAACAACTGCCAACAAGGCTAACATAATAAATATCTGACTGTCTGACTGTGTCTATGAAGCCTCTAAGAGTACTGAATCATAGATCTGTCTATAAACTGAAATAACCGGATGGCTGACAACGCCCCGAAGGAATGTGGGGCTCACCAGTAGCTGATACGTGCACTCCTAATTAGCTGAGTTGTCAACCTGTGTATCGTTACCTGCATCGCGAGACGCAGGCCCCCAAGCAATAAAAAGGGACATCAGTACATTTGAATTGTACTGGTATGTAAAGCAACTGAGGCAATAAAATACTGGAACTGAAACTGAACTACACAGGAAAGCAAGAAGCTGAAGTACTCCCTGTTCTGGATGAAGAATCACCTGTAAAACTGTATATATAACTGTGGCCTAGGGCCCAAATAATGTGCACAAAACTGTGGCCTCTGGCCCAAGCAATACGTATGCATAAACTGTGGCCTAGGGCCCAAAAGTACAGATACAGGTGTTCAACATTGATATTTTACAAAACTGCGACTGACTATAGCTGATAGCATGATAACTGTTTCTGATTCTGGGACTCTTGCAGTTAACTGGTTAAACACTGACTGAGACTCATGTGATAATAATGCATAAGTCTATAAGGATTACGTGCTGGGTTCATGATGTTCAAAGTGACAACCATGAACGAATTCTGTAACTGCAACCCTAGAAGATAACAGTTCTATATCATTTCATGAAACTAGAGCTAACTATATTCTGAGTCAAATTTCTAACAAGTATGAAGAATGAGGCGTAGGGAGAATCATGAACATTCCCTAACGTAGATAGTTAGCCTCACATACCTCAATTCCAGCCTTTGAGCGTAATACAATGTTCGTCAACCCTCTCAACTTTGATCTATATCAATACAAGTCAAAGGGATTCTATATTAGCAATAATATTCATGCTTTGGTCATCTAAGCATTTTATCAAACACTTGGTGGGCATGAAGCACCACAACCTTCATTAATGGTGTTTTCTTCACCCAATCCCACTCTATTACTTCTAGATGATTCTACAATCTCAATTAGATGTAATTAACATCATTCTTCATCACTCATATGAATACAACAAATCCCAAGTCAACAATCCAACAACTCTAGCATAGTTCATATAATTCCCTTCATCAAACCCAATTATTATTCTCCCAAGAATACATCAACACTTTAATCATCATGAGAAAGTCATGAAACTTACCTTAGATAGTGGTTGAACAAGTCTTGAGTGGAGTTACTCCTTTAGCACCAAAACCCTACTTCACTTCCCTTGGGTTTTCTTGAATTAGATGAACTTTGGCTAGGTTTCATACATTTGGGTTCATGGATTTGGTGTTATTGATCATGGATTTCCCTTGAATTTTCTTGTGGATGAATGTTAGAGAGTATTTTAGAGGTTTTCTTGACCAAGAATGATGAAAATATGATTTTGGACGAGTTGGGTCTTATTTAAAGTAGTCCAGAAAAGTCTGGACAAAATCTCTCTGGCACAACTTGCGACGGGACTGCGGCGTCGCATGTAGTGTTTGCGAGTCGCATCCTGAGTCGCATCTTGTGACAGAGGGTGATATTCTGTAGAACAGTCTATCATATAATGGGCATAACTCTTTGCACAGATGTCCGTTTGAGGCACATAATATACCGTTGGAAAGATATTTCAAGGGGCTACAACTTGCATCAAGGAATTTTTCCCAAAATCCAAATTAATTGAGGGGTTATGGTAGTTGGAAGTAAGACTTTTCATAAACTCACTTGCAAATATGCCCCGTAGAGTGGCTTCCATCTTTTCTTTGCCCAAAGACATTTCTTATGACTTAATTGGTTTTCAAAACACTTCCTATAACCCTCATATTGGTTCCATTATATTATCATCTTATGAGTCAAACGTTCGTCCGACGTTACGAGGTGTTACAATATCCCCCCCTTGGGATCATTCGTCCTCGAATGATAACCATTCGGGATTCTACAAAAATTTCGCCAGAGTTTCCCCTGTAATAAGGCACTACCAACCTGTCACAACAACCCATAATATCATTGGCTCATAGGGCTATATGACAATAACATTATAAATTGGCCACACACGACCAAAAGCATGAAAAGAAAGCTTACATACCTCAAAATCTTGGTGCTTCATCATAAATCTCTTCTGCAGGCTGAAAAAAAGTGCGGGTACCTGGATTTCATATCCTCCTCGGCTTCCCACGTAGCTTCCTCAACTTCCTGACTCCTCCACAGGACTTTCACTGAGGCTACTTCCTTAGTTCTCAACTTGCGAACTTGACGATCAAGAATGGCTACAGGGATCTCCTCATAGGTGAGGCCATCCTTAAACGTTATAGTATTAGCAGGAATAACCAACGATGGGTCTCCTACACACTTCCTCAACATGAATACATGAAACACTGGGTGAACAACATCCAAATCTTGTGACAACTCAAGTTCATAAGCTACTAGACCAACCTTTCGTAGAATTCTGTAAGGTCCAATATATGGCGGGACTATGCTTCCCCTTCTTACCAAATATCATGCCACTCTTCATAGGTGAGAGCTTAAGAAATACCCAGTCATTAACTTCAAACTCTAAATCTCTTTGTCTCACATTTGTGTAAAACCTATGGCAATTCTGAGCCATTTTCAATCGCTTCTAAATCAACTTGACTTTCTCTATAGCTTGATAGACCAAATCTGTTCCTAACAACTCTGCTTCCCCAACTTTAAACTAATCAATCGGTGATCTACACCTTCGCTCAAAAAGGTTTCAAACGGTGCTATCCCAATTACCTTGAAATCAAGGACACAAGCTTACTGAACTGAACGAATACCAGATTGCTAAACTGCTGAGATACTAAACTGAATGTCTATTGAACTGACTGAAGACTGGGCTGACTAAATATTGAGCTAACTGAATACTGGATTAACTGAGTACGGGACTAGCATGAATACGTGAGTACTGGACTAATATCTGAGTACTAAGCTGACATAAATATCTGAGTATTGAACTAACATGAATATTATAACATGAGATCTGAATAGCGTATGTGTCTGACCATTTGTCTGAGGATGAAAAGTTGTACTAAGGTTCACCTTGGCACCCAATCCTTTCTGAAAGGATTTTCAGAAGTTCGCTGTGAACTGAGCACCATAGTCTGAAATAATAGACACTAGGGTCCCATAAAATCTGGCAATTTCACTAACATATGACTTGGTATAATCTTCTTGTTCAATCTGTGGTCTTAACTGGCAAGAAGTGCGCTGACTTCGTAGGTCTATCCACAATCACCCAAATTAAATCATGACTCCTATCTGAACGAGGTAGACCTAGAATGGTGAGCTTATGACATAATTCGCTCTCTGAGTCTATCTACAGCTGGCACGCATAATCTGCCTCGGTATCTCAAGATACCGTTATCTCCCCCTTGTTCAAAAGCTAAGGCTTTATGTTCGTGAATCCCCTCTTTTATATGCAGCAAGTAGGAATCACCAACTGCTTCTCTCTAACTTTTATAACTAAGGAGGAATAAGCCATGTTCTGGGCAACAACTCCACTCACTTTGGAGTCAAAAAGTCGAATTCCTAGCTTGGATAAGCGGTGGACTTCTTTCACCATAGTTCTCTTGTCTGCCTAAATCATGAGATGTACTTCCCATACTTGATTTTTTTTTTTTTAAGATACTTCCTAAAATACTCATAGTACTGTTGTGCGCTAAGTCTTTGACTAGCATCTTAAAGATTAGAGTCTTGTGCAATGGCACTACCCTTGTGACACATAACTGGCATGATTTTATAGCTTTCCTGTGATCGCCTAATCAATAATAATTGACCTTGACACGATTCGTTCGACGATCATTCTACTCATTTCGGGTTTCCTCTAAGTTGAGGCATATTCCTTATGTAGACTATCTCATTACGCCAACCTAACTGAACTGAGGTTCTTCATATCTCGTACTAACCTTTCGAGTCTTCAATTATCTCACTGGACTTACTGGCGATTCATGCATCTCCCCCTTAGACCAAGGCTAATGTCTTATACTTACAAATTCTTCTCTTTTGATGGGATCTAATTAACATTCTTTATCTTCTGTAATTCCTTTGTACTCTACAACACTAACGACTTTTTTGTTTTTTGACTCACATCCGAGCAATTTCTCATAGGGAAAAACTAAATTTACTTACATGAACGGGTTGCTCCTGTATTCATAACTGGCATACTCCATCTTAACGACTTAACTCTGCTCACACTGTAAATCTTAGGACAAACCCTCTTTGACAACTCTTAAAGGTTATTCTTCTGTAGTTTGCTGTCTTACGACTTAGCTGATTTCTTCTTCCATTAATCACTCGACTCTAAACTTAACTTAAGCCCTTGGTTTCTAGCACACATATTCGGATGTATCTGAACTATCACCCACTCAAGGTGTTCATCTGAATAGGAAATCAAATCATATTTCTAATAGTTCTGCTGAAATTGCTAATGCGTTGTATCTACTCAAAACTTACTTACTATTTTTCTGTTAATCACCTGCTATCTTCATATTTTCTTATTCTGCTCTGAATAACCTATGTTATTTCTTACTCTCCCTCATCGTCTGACGCTATTCTATGGTTGTATACTATCTTTTCTGAACTATGGATCACACTTAAGAAACCTTTACCTATCTTATACGAAAGATACCCAAGCTTTCTATACACTTCAAAGTCATATCAGACTATACCCATCTGGAATAAACACTTACTCACATAGCTTAAGAGAGGACTGTCACATCTCCTTATCTCATAATAATAAATACTTCTGAATTAACTTACAGCCGTCATACTCTCTAACTCTGATATGACTAAAACTTAAACAAACTAAAATCATTCATATTCGTCACAACTCTTCCTCCTTGGTATTCTTGTCTCAATCATACTATTACTTCTTTAACATATAAACTCGTCGTAATTTATCCCTGCTTATAAATTCAGTCGATACCTTAATTAGGATTGGCCAGCCTCAGAAGTAATTAACATCATTCTTCATCACTCATATGAATACAACAAATCCCAAGTCAACAATCCAACAACTCTAGCATAGTTCATATAATTCCCTTCATCAAACCCAATTATTATTCTCCCAAGAATACATCAACACTTTAATCATCATGAGAAAGTCATGAAACTTACCTTAGATAGTGGTTGAACAAGTCTTGAGTGGAGTTACTCCTTTACCACCAAAACCCTACTTCACTTCCCTTGGGTTTTCTTGAATTAGATGAACTTTGGCTAGGTTTCATACATCTGGGTTCATGGATTTGGTGTTATTGATCATGGATTTCCCTTGAATTTTCTTGTGGATGAATGTTAGAGAGTATTTTAGAGGTTTTCTTGACCAAGAATGATGAAAATATGATTTTGGACGAGTTGGGTCTTATTTAAAGTAGTCCAGAAAAGTCTGGACAAAATCTCTCTGGCACAACTTGCGACGGGACTGCGGCGTCGCATGTAGTGTTTGCGAGTCGCATCCTGAGTCGCATCTTGTGACAGAGGGTGATATTCTGTCGAACAGTCTGTCGTATAATAGGCATAACGCTTTGCACAGATGTCCGTTTGAGGCCCATAATATACCGTTGGAAAGATATTTCAAGGGGCTACAACCTTCATCAAGGAATGTTTCCCAAAATCCAAATTAATTGAGGGGTTATGGTCGTTGGAAGTAATACCTTCCATAAACTCACTTGCAAACATGCCCCGTAGAGTGGCTTCCAACTTTTCTTTGGCCAAAGACATTTCTTATGACTTAATTGGTTTTCAAAACACTTCCTATAACCCTCATATTGGTTCCGTTATATTATCATCTTATGAGTCAAACTTTCGTCCGACGTTACGAGGTGTTACAGTAGAAGACTTCTTGGAAGTGTTTATGGATGTTTTTTCTGTTATGGGCGATTCGTTTGATGACTGTCTTGACTATCTGGGTCAAGTGCTAAAATGATATGAAGAGACAAATCTTGCTAAATTGGGAGAAGTGCCACTTTATGGTAAAGGAAGGGATTGTCCTCGGTCATAAAATATCTGAACAGAGAATTGAGGTCGATCAAGAAAAGATAGATGTGATTGCAAGACTTCCTCCACCAATCTCAGTAAAAGGTGTCCGGAGTTTCTTGGGACATGTTGGGTTCTACAGGCGCTTCATAAAAGATTTCTTCATGATTGCTAACCCGATGTGCAAGCTTCTTGAAAAAGAGGCTAAGTTTTTATTTGATGACAAGTGTCGAAAGGCATTTGATGAATTGAAGGAGCATCTCACTTCTGCTCCTGTTATTGTTACTCCTGATTGGTCCCTTCTTTTTGAGTTGATGTGTGATGCGAGTGGTTTCGCGATTGGTGCTATACTTGGTCAGAGGCACAATAAAATTATGCACCTGATATGCTATGCTAGTAGGACTCTTAATGTGGCGCAAATGAACTACACCGTGACTGAGCAAGAGCTGCTTGCTATAGTATATGCTTTTGAGAAGTTTCGGTCCTATTTGTTGGGGTCCAAGGTTGTGGTGTTCACTGATCATGTTGTGTTGAGGTATCTTATGGCAAAGAAATAAGCTAAGCTATGACTGATTCATTGGGTCTTTTCATTGCAAGAGTTCGATTTCGATGTGAAAGATCGAAAAGGGCCTGAAAATTAGGTTGCTGACCATCTCACTAGGTTTGAGGAAACTGGGGTGCCAGCAGAGGAACTTGATATTGATGATGCTTTTCCGGATGAGCAAGTTTTGGCGATGACTATACAAGCGGAACCTTGGTATGCGGTTTTGGCTAATTAATTGGTGACTGGTATCATTCCTGACGAGATCAAATCTTACCAGAAAAAGAAGTTTTTGCGCGATTCTCGTCAGTACTATTGAGATGAACCATACCTATTCAGAACATACGCTGATAACATTATTCGGCATCGTGTTTCATAGAGTGAAGTGTTGGAGATTCTGAAGGCTTGCCACGACTCTCTAGTTGGGAGACATCATAGTGGTACAAGGAATGCTGTAAAGGTTCTCGACTAAGGCTACTATTGGCCTACTCTCTTTCATGATGCTAATTTGATGGTGCGGTCTTGTGATCAGTGGCAATGGAAAGGGAATATTGGTAGAAGGCAAGAGATGCCTATGAACTTTGTGATGGCAGTTGAGGTGTTTGATGTCTGGGGGATTGATTTTATGGGGCCTGTTGTGAGCTCTTGTGGCATGAAATACATATTGGTAGTTGTTGACTATGTTTCTAAATGGGTAGAAGCTGTGGCTTTACATAATAACAAAGCCAAAAATGTCATGGGATTGTTGAAAAAGAACATATTTACTAGTTTCGGTACCCCAAGGGCAATAATCAGTGATGGTGGTTCTCACTTTTGCAATAGAGCCTTTATGGGATTGATGGAGAAGTATGGAGTCAAGCATAGGGTGGAAACCACGTACCATCCTCAGACAAGTGGGAAAGTTAAAGTCTCTAATCGGGAGATTATGAGTATTTTGGATAAAATGGTGAATGCAAACAAAACTGATTGGGGCGCAAGTTCGATGATGCTCTATGGGCTTACCGTACTGGTTTCAAGACTTCGATTGGGACTTCTCCTTTCAAGCTAGTTTTTGGTAAAGCATGTCACCTGCCAGTTCGACTTGAATATAAGGCCATGTAGGCCTTGAAGAAGTTAAACATAATTGGGAAGAAGCGACCAAACACATGTTGTTTCAATTCAATGTGATGGATAAGTTCCGCTATCAGGCCTATGAAAGTGCAGCATTATACAAAGAGAGGATGAAGCAGTATCATGACAAGAGAATCCTGAAGCGGGAATTTTACAAGGGTAATCCTGTCCTGCTATTTAACTCACGATTGAAGCTGCTACCGGGCTAATTAAAATCAAGGTGTTCTGGTCCTTTTGAAGAGGTAAGTGTCTCACCCATGGAGCGAGGGAATTAAAGTCCGAAGATGGAACTCAGACATTTAAGGTGAATGGGCAGAGGGTGAAGCACTACCATGGTTGCATTGAAGGGGATAGAATTATTGATCGGTACGAGTTAAAGCATCCGGGAATAGATCCTGGGCCAGAGTAAAAATGGGTTTGACCGTCGTGCCATGACGTTAAATCAAACGCTTCTTGGGAGGCAACCAAAGTTTAGATTCCTGTAAATTTTGTTTTTTTGTGGTGTTTTTTTTTGTTCAGTAGTGTATCTGGGCTGTTTGACGGGTGTTGAGTGTGCAGGAACTAAACTCAGGAACTCAGTGCAAATTAACGGACCGTCAACAGTGTTGATGAACCGTCGATGTTCATATGCAGTATGCAGAGGTCCAGTTCAGAGAGTCTGCAAGTTCAACTCTCTGAACAGGCAATTCGACGAACTGTCGAAATTCAACAGTATCGTCGATGTGCAATGACGGTCGGTTGAATTTCCTAGGTAAGTGCTGCGTAAAAACAAAATTAAATGGTTTAAATAAAAACAAAACGACGAACAAGGATTTAAATCCCTCACTACCCGCGTCTTTCTCTCTTCTTCACTCGCCCACTTCTCCACCTATTCAACTCCCTCTATAACACCATTATCCACTTCCCCACTTCCATTATAACTCCTCAAATTCCTAAATAACTCTATAAAACTCTCCATCTCACCACCACAGAAAACCAAAACTCGTTTGCCCTTACTCTCACATAAGTTCTCTCTATTTTTAGTAGTGTTGAATCTTGTTTTCTTCTAATTTCAACTCATAATATGGTACGTTGAGCCAAAAATGACCCTTTCTTGGTTTTAGTTGTTGTTAATCTATTCGAAAATAAGCATGCCTAGGGTTCCTAATTTAGTATATTGTCACGGTCCAACCGGAGGGTCATAACGGGCACCCGGAGCTAACCCACCCGAACACCTCTCATCATACTTTCACAACCATAAATAGGTGAGCCACATGGCCTGCTAACAATCTCTACGCATCAATAATACCATTTCCATTGGGCTAAGGCACTTTTATATCAACATCAACGAACATGCCCATATATATATATATATACAAGCCGACGAGGCTGACCAAAATGATATACAAAATATGAGCCGACAAGGCTGAGAGATATCTAACTATACATAACTGTCTATGAGCCTCTAGAAAGAGTATGTAACATCATATAGATGGGACAGGGGCCTGCTATGCCCATATATACGCAAAAGAATAGTACCAACAGTTGCAGCTCCGAATCAAGTGGAGCTTCTCTAAGCAGTCTCTGAATAAGCAGCCTAAGGATCAAGTCTATCTCTCTGTCCTACTGCGAGCAACCTCCACGACGCAACATCCACAAATAAAAGGACGTTAGTACGAATAATGTACTGAGTATGTAAGGTATAATCAATAACATAATAGAAGCATGAGCAATAACATAAGATAGAAGTGTCATGGAATGATAAAGCCATTTATACCTCTATCGACGTTCATCATATTCACTTACCCTTTTCCTAATGGGAAGATTCCATTACATACACTTATATATATAGTAGTACCATACCCGACCATAAAGGTTCGGTGTCACACATACCCGACCATGACAAGGCTCGGCGTTATACATACCTGGCCCTACCAAGGCTTAGTGTTATCCGTACCCAACTGTAGTGGTGCGCCCGCAGTATACATTATACCCGAGCACGTAGGCTCAGTGTTAAATACTTGCCATACATACATACTTACATATACACCTAGGAGTACTTACGTAGCGTCAACGTCATCATCGTCCATATATTTTTCTTTAGAGGGTCAACTATCATAGAATAAGACCAATGGTATAATGAGGATATCAAGAACTATGAGCTCTTGTGATACTACGAATGAAGTCATCATGGAAGACATTATGGAACTCATGTGAAGGTACAAAACAATATGATCATGCCTTAAGAAAGAAGGGTTAGTCTTACATACCTTTTCATCTCCTTAACTACTTAACATTCATCTCCAAAGCTTGAGAGATCTACATTTAAAAGGATTTATACCATGGTTAAGTCTTAAAGACACTCTTAAATTCAAACTAGAATAATTCATGAGTTAACGAAAATTGGGAAGCATTTCCCTTATTTCATCGACTTCGACCATATCACAAAACAACTCCCCAACAACTATAATAACATCCACAATATCATAATCAAGTAATCATATTCCATTAAGTCTCAAAATGCATTCTCATATTCAACTTATATCAACAACTTTACACCAACCCCTTGCATAATTGCATACAACACTTTCTTGTCATTATTATCACCCTTCTCAACATGATTATACCCATAGCATTCTAAGAATCATATCTCAAGCTAATTTCCTACTCAAAATATCATTAGTTCTACATTTGAGCTTCATTTTCTACTTTCTTCCCTCACCCAAGTTATTCAACAACCAAGCATGCTTAAAAACATGAAATATACATGAAAAATAACATTTTATCTCATAGGAATGAGCTTTGGATCAAGTTACCAACTTGTATGAAAACCCTAGTTTGAATACCAAAGAAATTCTTGAAGTCTACCAACCCTAGTGAGTCTCTCAACACATGGATACCTTGATTCTTGCTATTTAATATTTGATTTCTCTTGAGTTTGAGTGGAATATTCTTGGGAGAAGGTTCTAGAGCTTTTAAGAGTTTGGGAGAAATGGAAAATGAAAAATAAGACGAGGGTCGTCCATATATATAAAAAGAAACAAAAACTGCCTGAGCGATTATACGGCCATTTATACGGTCCGTATAACTTATATGGTCCATACAAATGGACCGTATAATTCAACCATGGGATTACCCTTCACTGGAATGGTTATACGGACCATTATACGGGCTGTATAAGTTATCCGGTCCGTATAACCAAAATTGTTTTGAAACTTTCTCTTGTTGATTCATTCAACCTCAAATCCTTATTCATTAACCATCTAAGAAGCCTTATAGCTCCTCCTCAAGACATTACTAAATAAATATTAGCTCAATTATTTTGAAAACCTTTCTAAACATGACTCACATTTCACTTTCTTTGACGAACTTAGTTCCACCGATTCATATGATTTCAAAATCTCGTGGTATGCTCTTTAAGCTATCTAATACTCTCCATAATCTCATAAATACTTCATATTCACCTTAAGCTCGCATTAGTCTACTCACAATGCAACAAGTCCGAAATCTCAGAGATGTAACATATATCTATTAAATATGAACTAGGTGTGTGCTTATACCATGATTAATTGATTAATGGGTGTAGTAATTGGGTGAGGGTTGTGATATATGTGATGTTGAATGCAGTGTATCATGACCTAGGGTTTGTAATTATTTGATGAAATTCTTGGCATAACTTGAAATACTATGAAATTGGTGGTTGGGGGAAGGGAGTTTGGTATGTTTGCTGTTAGTAGGACTCATATGGAAGAGAATATCATACCCCCGTTGAATCAGCCGATATTTTGATCCACAATTTGTGTTGATTCATTATGCCCGCCAATGGTTTGTAAAAGGGAAATTCTGATAAACATGCAATTAGAGGTTCAATGTCTGAGTGACTCCACGATTAAAAAATTTGGTTTGATATAGTTATACCCACCAAACGAAACCCGAGAAAGTACCAAAGGTCAAAAAGGTCAAAAATGAGGGTGAAGTCTGAGTAACCCGAAGCCCCGATCGCAAAATGTGCAAGTATTCTATGATATTTGTGTGGGGGGGTCTGAAATTGAACTTGCAGAAACATAAGTTACTGCAGACAGGTTGTAAAAATGTTGACGGTACTGTCAATAGGTTGACGGACCGTCTTTGTAAAAAGACTATAACGTCGAGCTATTCGACGGTCCGTCCTATCACAAAGACTGTCTGCAGACCTAAGTTTCAGGGAACTGACATTTTTTTTTTTGCACATCAGAATCACTTAGTTGGAATTTCACTTGTACAGGTTCTCTAGATTTTGATGCTTACAGGTATGGCTCCACACAAATTGACAACTACATGAGGGGGTGGTTCAAGGCAAACACAGAGATAAACGGGTAGAAGGAGGCCCGACGGTCAACACACTCTGAGAGATGAACCCTCGAATGATGAGCCCGAGGTTATACTAGAAAAAAAGAATAGGGCTGCCATTCCAGTCTAGAATAGACAGGTCACAGTACCAACTCCTACACCTCCAGTTCCTTCCAGTCTAAAGAGGAGGGATCATCTGCATCTATATCCGGTGATGGAGCCGAGGGCGATAATTTTGATGTTGCATCCAGAGGTGGCTCACCTGCCTCTCCATCTGGAGGTGATTCACAGGCCTCCCAGTCACCCACCGATCCCCGACTCAACAGAGTTCACCTTCAACCCAACGTGATTATACTACTACATCTCGAGATGTCAGAACCAAATATTTTGACGATGATCGACACAGGTTCACATTTAAGGGTGCTAAGGAGCTGTTTGAGGTTGGGATTGCATTGAAAAACTGTACATGGCCGAACGAGAATAGAACCATCCATGAGGAGAGGCGTATCAGTTTTGAGGGTCTGGAGATCCTCCCCCGCACCAGAGATACCATTGAGCAATATCAGTTGGGTTTCCTGAATGATTCTCCTTGGAAGTACCATTAATTGTTGGTGCGGGAGTTATATGTTGCATATGGAGCATTGATTGCCAAAGTCAGAAAACCGAGATAGAGGCTGACAGAGATTGACCCATTAACAGAGGTCAAGCTGAGAGGAGTGAAGGTTGATATCTCCGCTGAGGCAATCAACAGGGTTGTTACACCTAGCACTTTCAGATCATGAGCATGCCACATACTTCTCCATATTAATAGAGTATTGGAGACGTCCCATGAAGTTTTGGAAGGTGAAAGCCACGGGAAGTGCGTAACAATAAAGTAAAAGATGAATTACGATCTCATAAGTCGTAACGGGGAAGTACAATCTTGGAACCAAAGGAGATGACAATTATCAATGATTAATAATAAATATCATGTATGGAAAGTTTCGGAAGATTCCGGGATCAAGCAAATCGAAGAAAATAGGTTTGTCAAAAATTTGGAAAAAAGTTTTCAGAATTTTGGACAGAATTTCGGGTCAACTTTAGAGGGGTATATCTCTGGGTATATCAGGAGTTTTAAGGTGTTTCAAAAGCCTAAAATAAAGTTCGCCAAGTCTAGTTTCTAACGCAACAAATCGTTCGTCAATAAGACATCGGAGTAGGAGTTATTAGCGTTTTAAAACGGACAGCAAGAGGAATCCGAACCTGGGCGGAAAATCCGGAAAGCTCACTTATGTGGTGACCAGCCCAATCCAAGTTTGGCATGTTACACCTCGGAAATTTCCCCGTGAATGTACAACGGGTAGACCAACGAAGTGTAGGAGTGTGCAATGTTTTACTAAGTAGGGAATGACTATTTATGAATTTTGGAAATGAGAAAGTTACAGATTTTCACTTCGACCCAGTGGGTCGTAAAATAGAATACGGCCCGTAAAGTGGTTTACGGACCGTTAACTGCCATCGTCCTTCAACATTCCAAAAACTTCAACTTTCTGCCAAATGACGAAATGGATAAATACAACTCAGAATACGGACCGTAAAGTGAAATACGACCCGTAAACTGTGTCCGTAAATCACCACGTCTCAGCCTGAGTTTTTGGTTTTGATATGCTTAAATATGGTCATGAAGGATGGACCGTAAACCAGAACACGGTCCGTAAACTGGGTTTACGACCACTGTGCATCCCAACTACTGTTCATAGAAATCAGATTTTGTGATTAATATAAGGGACCCTTTTAATTCATTTTCATTTCATTTCTCATCTACACAACTCAAGAGAACTCTAGAACATTCCAAACATTTCATCCACAAGAATTTAAGGGAAATTAGTGGTCAACTACATGAAATCCATGGAACCAAGGGTGTGAAGCTCATCAAAGTTCATCTACACAAAGAAATTGCAAAGGAAGTGAAATAGGGTTTTTGGCATAAAAGAGTGTTGTTGCTGAAGGCTTGTTCCAACACTACCCAAGGTAAGTTTGATGACCTTCTCATGATGATTGAAGCATTAATACATTGAAACACATGGATTATAGAAGAGTGTAGTAAATGGGTCATAAAATGTGAATGGTGCCATAGTTGAATGATAGTTGGATTGCATTATGAATGTTGATGAGTTGGGAGTATAAATATGTTATAAATGACGTGTAGACCATGAAATAGGTGTGATGTATGAGAAAATGTGATGATGAGCTAAAGCCCATAAATGTGGAGAAATTGGAGAAAAATGGTGGAATGTGGTAAATATAGATAAAGGATGATTATTGAATACAATATTGTGAACGTTGTTGTGAGCGTTTGGGAGTTAATATAGAATATGGGAAAAGTAGTATAAACAAGGGAAGTGCCGCCCAATTTTCCCTAGAAATAGTAGCGCGTTCTTATAGTCAATTAACTAACGTAAATGCGAATTCTCTTTTGAAGGTAGAAATGCGATATCGAAGGAGAACAAGCAAACGATAGTGTTACACCCCGGAAAAATTTCGCGTTACCAAAACTGTAGACGGCTTAGTATGGGCCAAAGGAAGAGTAAAGTTATGCCAGGATTAAGGAGGTTAAGCTTCCGAGGCTTTGAAATAAAGTTAGGCAAGGTCTGATAGGAAAATTTTGGTCTAAATGGAGGAAATGATATGTTCTAGTATATTGAGGGTTTTGAAGTAAAACAAAAGCTTAAAGTGAAGTTCGGGAAGTCTAGTTTCCAACGGGATAAGCGGCTGCTCAATCGGACACCGGGATAAGGAGATATGGACATTACAAGTTGGATGGGCAAGCCAGGAAAGTGGTCTGCGCGAACGCGCCAGGGAGTGGCGCGAACGCGCAGAAGGCCAAAGGGAAAATACATCGCGAACGCGCTGCACAAAAAATTGAAAATCAAGTTCAGAATGAAGGTTGTGTTATAAGAAGGTAATAATAACATATATATGACATTTGGAGACCATATGGTGTAAATTAGTTCATATGTTATTTGATGAAAAGCCCTTGCTGCGGCAAGCTAAGCGGGGCTCACATACCGGAGCTTCATAAAGGACATATGATGAGACATATGATTAGTATATGGAAAGTTGAGCAAGTCCTAAGAAGGACCCTTAAGCCAAAAAATGGGCATAATCCCTCCAAAGGGGCGATTTAAGGAAACATTTTCGGATGATCTGACTTCGAGGGGAAACAACGGCATTATAAGTTTGGAATTGGGGAAACCCCCAGAAATAAAGGTTGTAGATAATTGCAATAGCTTTTCAACCATAGGTCGTGGGCCCTCACACGATATCGGGATCAAGAGTTATGACCGTTTTACTGAACGAAGGTCCAGGCAGAAAAAAAAAGGCCAGCGCGAACGCGCTGAACACTTTTCCAGTCGGTTCTGGCAGCTTCTAAAACGTTATATAAAGGGGCTTAACCCCTTATTTTCAGATCCAAACACCCCTAAATGCTCCCAAAAATCTGGAGAGCCTTCCCAACACCCAAGCCAACTTTTTAGCCCAAAACCAGGTATAATTTCCAAATTCCAGTCCGAGTAGCATATAGTTATTGGTGCAGAATCGTATGGCGGTGCGTTGTGGCATAAAACTAAGGTGAAAAAGTGAAGATCAACAATATCAAAGGGATAAAGGTATGAATCTCTTTCTACTTGTGTTAATATGGGATTATTATGAAGAAAGCGTGATTAAATGATTGTATACTGAGTTAATTAGTTATGAAAGTTGGAAAACAGCGTGTGGGCTGTTTTATGAGGCATTTTGGAGTTGGAAACATTATGATTGATGTTGGTATTGTTGTTGTTGTTGTTGGTTGCTGAATTGAGAATTCGGGCTAGGCATATAAACAGGGGAGGTGCTGCCAGATTTTCGGCAGAATATAAAATAGTATAATTTGAAGTATGGTACAAATGTACGATGAAAAGGCTAACATTAGTGTGAATCATTTTAAATGTAGATTTATGAGCTCGGACACATAAGCATAGCCAATAGGAGGTGGAACAGGTATGTAAGGCTTACCCTTTGTTTCTTTTGGCATGTCCTAGAGCCAAGTAAGGTATGATATGCACCTTGGGGTTACCCTATTCTTTGATTCCGAGCTTGTTTACGATTCTTATTCACTTCTTGTTATGAGTATGCTTAGTATAGTCGAGCTTATTGTATGATTACATGACGAGCAAAGCATAAAGAGTTCTTGATTTTAAAGAGTTCTACAAGTGTTAATGTCTCTAACTTTCGTAGACGGTCTCGGATTGCTTTAAAACGTTCGTAGAAGGTTTTGTAGTAAATGAAGGTCATAAATTTCTTATGCAAACTCGGATGGACCCGAAACGTGTTTACGATCTTTCAAGTGTCGGTTTATGTACTTATCTATCGAGTCTTAAGAAATTTATTTATGTGCATATGGTTTCTCACTACTCTGCTCGTGCATGCCTCAATATGTCCTTCACTGCGTCCCGGGCCAGGGCATGCTCTCGTGCGTACTCCACTGCATTGTTCACCGCGTCCCTCACTAGAGGGCCGGGGCATGTTATATATATATATATGATATGATGACATGATGATATGATGACGGGGTGGCGGCCAGGATGGCATATGATGACTCTATTCACCGCGTCCCTCACTAGAGGGCCGGGGCACGTTACATGCATATATGATACATGATATTGACATACATGATTTTATTCACCGCGTCCCTCACTAGAGGGCCGGGGCACGTTATATGTATATATGATATATAATGATGACATGCATGATTTTCATTTCAAAAGGCAAGTGCATTGACGTTTTTAAAACACATACTTGTTTCTGGTAAATCTCCGTTTTTTTGTTATGGTCCTCTTTATTGTATTTCATGCTTTACATACTCAGTACATATTTCGTACTGACCCCTTTTCTTAGGGGGTTGCGTTTCATGCCACGCAGGTATACACAGATGAGTAGAAGACATTGCTAAAAGATGTTCTAGCGGGATTGGCGAGCTCCATTATTCCCCGGCGTGTTTCCGAGTCAGAGTACATATGTTATGATTCCTGATTGATGTTAGAGACTTTGCAGACAGAGTCATGTATGTGGATTGTCAGTCTTGTAACCGGCTCTGCAAGCCGATGTGTCATTATGCATTGTATTACAAATTCCATATGATTACAGATTTTATTTGATTTGAGAACGACGAAAAGAATGTTTCTGAAATCCTTTACTATGTATTTCATTTTTATTCTATTCAAGAGTCCTAAGAGATTATGTGTGTAATAATAGTCAGCGGGTTCGCTCGGCCCTAAATAAGGGTCGGGTGCCCATCACACCCTAGCAGGATTGGGGTGAGACAGATAGCATAGTTAAACGTCAAAGGTATGTGAGGCTAGTCCCTTATTTCTAATGGCATGAATCTCATAGCATAATTTTCCTCCTCTTCATGAGTCCCTATATTCCGGAAAGCTAAAAGCCTATATCCATGAATGGTAATGTAAGATGAGAGATATGATATGATGATCTTAAAATGGCATGATGTTATTTATTGCTCACACTCACCTTTATATTCTAGTTCTTTCAAGGTGAGGCAGGATGTCGATAATTGCTCCATAATGAAATCGGGGGAGCACGACCTTACGTCACCCTGATAAAGTAAAGTTGTTCATAAGCCTTATGCATGTATTGTGATAAGTATGTTACGATAAGCATATTATGATGAGTATGTATGATGTTGATATAACACCACGCCTAGTTGGCCGGGCAGTCACCGCTAAGGCGGGCAGCTATACGATACACCATGGCCAAATGCCATAGGCAGACACCACTAGTGGGCGGCATGAGATGATACCCCGGATGCGGGAGGCCTGGACGCAGGCTCATGTTATGATTATCACACCGATCGGATATGGACGGGCAGCTTATACATTACTACACCGCACCTATATGAGCGGGCAGCTTATACATTATGCATACATTATATGATGACGAGTATGAGTAAGACAACATGGCTTAATTCTTTTATACATGACCGTTAGATATAGATGTCCCATATTGATATTTCCTTTATGTCATTGTTCTATTTCATTGTTTATGCCTCTCTTACTCAATACAATATTCGTACTGACGTCCGTTTTCTTTGGACACTGTGATCATGCCCACAGGTAGACAGGGAGGAGAGCTCGACCCAGACCAGCAGTAGCCGTCAGCTGATTGAAAGCACTCCTTTGTTCGGAGGTGCTTATGACGATTCTCTTGTGTATATTCATGTATATGTATTTTTGGGCATGACGGGGTCCTGTCTCGTCCTTATGCTTGGCACTCCAGTAGAGGCTGGTAGATGCGCAGTGTGGGTTAGATGGTCTCACGAGATGCTATTATATGTATATATTATTTTGATGGCCGAGAGGCAAATGTATTAAAAGAGTATTTATGATTCCATATAAAATATGATTTTCCTACTATTTGAGTATAAAACTGATAAAAGACCATTAAATGAGCAAGATAAGTAGTAGCACGAGTGGTGCTCGGTGGCTAGCCTCGGGTACCCATCATGGCCCCTAGCTGGGTCGTGACAAAAGTGGTATCAGAGCTGTTCAGTCCTAGGAAGTGTCTGCGAGCCGTGTCTAGTAGAGTCTTGTTTATGGTGTGTTGTGCGCCACATAAATAAACAAGAGGCTACAGGGCATTTAGGAAAAAATGACCATTCTTCTTCCTATGCGATCGTGCGATAGAGCCATGTATAAGATTTTATCCTCCCTAATAGTGTGTTGTGATTTCAGAATGCCGCCAAAGGGGAAGGCTACAGCCGCCCAGAAGGGCAAAACTACCGCAAAGAGGTGGGTAGAAAGAGAGCCTCCGATGAACATAAAAAAAGGCGAATCACACAATAAGGCCTTGTCTAATACCTCTTCTACCCCGCCTAATGTGGAAGAGCAAGGAAGAGCTCCAGCTCCAATTCCTCCACCGGTTCCTCCGAATTTTTTCGGGTCAAAGCCGGATGAAGACCCGCAAGGTTTCATAGATGAGGTACTGAGGACATTGAAGATTGTCCATGCCTCAGAAACAGAATCCGTGGAGTTAGCATCTTATAGACTCTGGGATGTGGCCGTCTTGTGGTACAACAACTGGGTATTATCAAGAGGAGGGAATGTACCTCCTCCGGTTTGGCAAGAATTCGTGGATGCATTTATTCGCCACTATTTGCCACCCGAGGTCCGCCGAGCTAGAGCGGATAGATTTCTAAATCTGAGGCAAGGAAATATGAGTGCCCGGGAGTATAGCATGCAATTTAATTCTTTGGATAGATATGCCCCGGCTATTGTGGCCGACATGGGAGATCGGGTACATAGATTTGTAAGTGGCCTAGGGCCACATTTGTTCAGAGATTGTTTGACGGCTTCCTTGCAAGACGGGATGGATATTTCCCGAATACAGGCCCATGCTCAGAATTTACAGGGGCGATAACAACCACCAAGGAATGACCGCGATAATGAAAGAAGGCAAGGCAAGAGGGCGAGATCTATAGGAGCAGGCAGTGGTTATAGAGGGGGATCAAGGCAGACATATTCTGGTTACTCAGGCCAGTCGGTGACCAGTGCCCCTCCTCGATTTACAGGTAGGAGATTTGATCGCTCCTTCCGCTCAGGACAGGGCCAAAGTTCGAGAACTCCAGATTCCCAGTTCAGGGAAGATTATAGTCAGAGGAGACCCTCGGTACCGCGATGCAGCCAGTGCGGTAGATTGCATTCCGGACAGTGTCGCCAGGGTTCGGACGCTTGCTACACTTGCGGCCAAGTTGGGGACATGATGAGAGATTGCCTGTTGATGAGTGGTAGAGTTGGAATTCAGCCCACAGGTTCAGCAGCTGGTTCTTCCTCAGCACGCCCGGCAGGACAGATTCCCCAGATGTCAGTAGGCCGAGGTAGAGGTAGAGGGGCAGCATCTACTTCAGGTGCCACTCAGCCCCGTGTATATGCTTTAGCCGGACGGCAGGATCTTGAGTCCTCCCCGGATGTGGTTACAGGTATATTGTCTATATTCTCCCGTGATGTGTACGCCTTGATAGATCCCGGTTCTACTTTTTCTTATATTACTCCATATGTTGCTGGTTGTATTGGGGTGAGACCCGAGTCAATTAAACCTTTTGAGGTACTCACTCCGGTTGGTGATCCCGTGATAGCAAGGCAAGTGTATAAGAATTGTGTCATTATCATATGTAATCGTCAGACCAAAGCTGATCTGATTGAGCTGAAAATGATAGATTTCGATGTAATCATGGGTATGGATTGGTTGGCCTCGTGCTATGCTAATGTTAGTTGCCGAACGAAAGTGGTTCGATTTCAATTTCCGGGAGAGCCCGTGCTTGAATGGAAGGGTAATGCAGCATCTCCAAAGGATTGGTTTATTTCCTACCTTAAGGCAAGGAAGATGATAGCCGAGGGTTATATTTATCATTTAGTTCGGGTTCATGACACCGAGGCAAAGCCGCCAACTTTCCAATCAGTTCCGGTCGTGAATGAATTCCAAGATGAGTTTTCAGATGAACTTCCAGGACATCCCCCAGAAAGGGAGATTGACTTCGCCATTGATATGTTGCCAGACACCAAGCCTATTTCTATTCCTCCTTATCGAATGGCTCTGGCAGAATTAAAAGAGCTAAAGGCGCAGTTGAAAGATTTGCTAGAAAAGGGGTTTAATAGACCCAGTTCATCACCGTGGGGAGCACTGGTCTTGTTTGTAAGAAAGAAAGACGGGTCTCTACAAATGTGTATCGACTACAGGTAATTGAATAAAGTGACGATAAATAACAAATATCCTCTTCTGAGGATTGATGATTTATTTGATCAGCTACAGGGTGCCAAATGGTTTCCAAAAATAGATTTGAGATCGGGTTACCATCAGGTGAGAGTTAGAGAAGCGGATATTCCCAAGACGGCCTTCAGAATGAGATATGGTCACTATGAATTCCGAGTGATGTCGTTTGGGTTGACTAATGCTCCGGCTGTGTTATGAACTTGATGAATAATGTGTTCAGGACACTCTTGGATTTATTTGTAATAGTATTTATTGATGATATTCTGGTATATTCTCGCACTGTATCAGAACATGCAGATCATTTGCGAATTGTTCTTGGCATTCTTCGAGCCCGGGAATTATATGCAAAATTTTCAAAGTGTGAGTTTTGGCTGAATTCTGTAACATTTCTGGGTATTCTGTTCATCCTGGTTCCACTAAACTGTATCATGATCTCAGGTGTTTGGATTGGTAGGACGGTATGAAGAAAGATATTGCAGAGTTCGTTAGTCAGTGCCCGAATTGTCAGCAAGTTAAAATTGAACACCAGAAGCCCGGTGGGTTATTACAGGAGATGGAAATTCCAGCCTGCAAATGGGAGATGATTAATATGGATTTCGTTGTTGGGTTACCGCGCACTCCACACAGGTATGATTCTATTTGGGTTATTGTTGACAGATTGACGAAATCAGCCCATTTTCTTCCAGTACGGACTACTTATTCGGTTGAGGACTACGCTAGATTGTACATTAGAGAGATAGTCAGACTTCACGGAGTCCCTGTATCTATTATTACTGACCGAGGTGCTCAGTTTACGGCAAATTTCTGGAGGTCATTTCAGGAGGGATTAGGGACTCAGGTGAGCCTTAGTACAACTTTTCACCCTCAGTCCGACGGGCAGGCCGAGCGCACTATTCAGACGCTTAAAGATATGTTGCGGGCCTGCGTTATTGATTTCAGGGGCAGCTGGGATGATCATTTGCCGCTTATTGAGTTTGCCTAGAATAACAGTTATCACTCCAGTATTCAGATGGCTCCGTACGAGGCCCTTTATGGCAGGAAATGCAGATCTCCTATTGGCTGGTTTGACGTGGGCGAGACTAAGCTGATTGGGCCAGATGTGATCCAAGAAGCTGTAGATAAGGTAAAGCTTATTCGGGAACGATTATTGGCTGCTCAGAGTCGACAGAAAGCCTATGCTGATAGACGACGTCGACCGTTAGAGTTCCAGATCGGCGACTGGGTATTCCTGAAGGTGTCGCCCATGAAGGGTGTTATGACATTTGGTAAGAAGGGTAAGTTGAGCCCGCGGTACATTGGGCCGTATCAGATTGTTCGGAGGATAGGCGCAGTCGCCTACAAGCTAGACTTACCATCCGATTTGGAGGTCGTACACCCGGTATTTCAAGTGTCTATGCTGCGGAAGTGTATTGGTGATCCTTCCAGGATATTCCCAGCGGATGACCTTCAGGTAACGGAGCAGTTGTCTTATGACGAGCAGCCTGTGACTATTCTGGATCGACAGGTGCGGAGACTACGCACTAAAGAAGTTCCCTCCGTCAAAGTCCTGTGGCGCAACAACAATCGGGAGGAGATGACTTGGGAGGCGGAGGACGAGATTAAGAGGAAATACCCTCACTTGTTCCCGACGTCCACAGGTAATCTAAACCTTTCAGTTTGTTATGTTGGTTGATAAAAAAAAAAAAATTGTATGCCACTAATAGTAAAGAACTCCCCCGCCTTGGTCATAAGACTTTATAAGGCTAATTTAACATTCGGGGACGAATGTTCTTAAGGGGGGGAGAATGTTATGTCCCGTGTTTTCGTATAATGGGAAATCGAGAAATAAGTAAGACTTGTATGTTATAAGGAAATATTTTGATTCTAGTTGACATGACTATGTTGGTTATCAAATCATTAATGTTAAGACATCGGGGAAAGCCGAGGGTAAATTTGGAATTTCGGAAATTAGTTTCGGAAATTGCAAAACGGGACTTTTAATGCATTGGGCCAAGAAATTAGAACACAAAATTGAGGCCCAAGTCCAATAGGGTAGCCGGCCACGGCATGGCCCAAGAACCATTTTAAGTGGTCATGTGATTATCACATGACCCTTAATCAATATATATCCACATTCTCTTTGGAATTATCAAGAAACCAAACAAAACACAAAAAAAAATTGACGAACACCCATTTGAAGCTCTCGGCCGAACCCTTTAAGGGGGAGAAAGAAAAAAAATTCTAGCCTTGTTTTAATCCTAAAAATCATGTCCTTTGTTGTAGTTATAGCAAGCGCAAGACGCTCTTCAACGTGATACAATTTAATTGGAGGAAGAATCACGTTTGCGACAAGTCGGATTTTCAAGAAAAGGTAAGAATTTTGTTACTTTAATGTTATGGAATTGGTATGAATATGTTAAGGATTAATAATAGACGAGAATCCCGTAACTTTGATGTGTGAATGAAGCCGTGTGTGTGTGTGTGTTTTGCATAGTGGCCGTGAGCCCTAAGAAGGAGAAAGAAGTGTGAATTTGATCTTGTTTAGTTTGTTCAATGCGTCGTTGTGACCTTTATAACGTAAATGAATGTTTAATGAATTGAATTGGCGTTGGAAAAGGATTTCGGAACATGACGGGAAAGTATATACCTTTGGTATATTTGTGTATATCTATGATACTAAAGACTTTAAATGTGACTTATGATTGATGTTAACGAATTCGGAATGAAACGATGAAAGTTAGAACGTTTGTCGTAATTTTGATGCTTTGGATGAAATATGGAAAGTAATGAACTTCGGGAAATTTTGTATATTGTTTGGAGTATAATTGGGACGTGTTTGAATAGCCTTGAATGGGTGAATGAATATAATAATGTGGACATAAGTTTGGAATTGTGAAGTTTGAATGAAAGTTGCCAACTTGTGTAGTAAGGTAGAACTTTGAAGCTAGAATGATTTGATTGTGGTTTATGTTGTTTGATGATGATTGGGTTGTTGTTGGTGGTGTATTTTGAGCCGAGCTAAGTCTCGGGGGTGTTAGATATATAGGGGAAATGCTGCCGAAATTTCGGTAGACAAAAATCAAGTTAATGGAAATTTTAAGCCTAAGAATCTCTAATTGGTAACTTTGACCATTTGCAGATTCTGGACGAAACGGGATTTGATTTTAAGGGGAGCATAAGACGTCTATAAGGTATGTAAAGCTTCCCATTTCTTCGTTTGGCATGTCTTAGTATGTTAGGTGAATATTGGAACCTCCGGAGCATTTCTGCTCCTCGAAACCCGATCTACAAAACGGCTACTATTCATTCCATTCAATTGAAGCCTAAAGGCTCTATTTTGGCTAGAATGCACTCAAATGTCCGAAACCTATCGAAATGTGATCGGGTCACTTTGAAATCATTATGTATGATCTTTAGCCCCTAAATATTCGTAAATTATGTTCGCCACCTCAATTTGACTCGAGGTGGGCCCGCTAACCCCGAGACGCCCTATTTGTCCTATTGGCTCTCTTTTTGGATGAACTTCGATATGAGATCTTCGACTTTGAAACTTCCCCCTATGAGATATGTTTGATTATTATGATATGTTAAGCCACATTTTGAGCCATACGTACCACTTTGGAAACATTTTGTTAAACAAACTTTCGTATCAACTAACGATTCGACTATTTTAGTTTATGAAATGACTTAGGAAATCATTATGTTTTGAAGGGATATTTTGAAATATGATTTGCATTTGTTTGCTCACGACTCCGCTCTTGCCTTACTATGACTTCGTTCGCCGGTTCCCGGGCCGGTTATGATTCGTGCGCCCTATGATAATTCGGTCGTATGCTGTGTTACGGTTCCCGAGGCCTCGCCATAGGGCCGGGTTCCGTTTGGAGTTATGCTGTGATATGGCTAGTGATGCGATACGCTCACTTATGTTTGTGTTCGGGGATGTACGAAGATTCGAAACCTTCTGGTGTTATGCTGTGTGTGGCGCCAGCGTCGGAGTGGCGACCACGTTCTTGAGCGTTTGCATGATTTCGGTTGCATTATGTATATGTATATGATTGGATACGGATTTTGACATACTGATTGGTACTTCCCTTTGATATCCGGTTTGCTTTCGGTTTTGGCTCATATTTCTATACTCCGTGCTTTACATACTCAGTACATATTTCGTACTGACCCCCTTTCTTCGGGGGCTGCGTTTCATGCCCGCAGGTACAGATATTGGTGATCCTCCACGGTAGGCTTCACTTTCTGCTATCTTGGAGTACTCCCTCTGATCCGGAGTCCATTTTTGGTACAGACATCTTTGCTATGTATATGTATTTGTACATTTGACTATTTGGGTACGGCGGGGCCTTGTCTCGCCATATGTCTTTCTTTCGAGTTCGTAGAGGCCTGTAGTCATATATGTGGGGCGAGGGTCCTATGTATGTTTGTTTGATTTTGTTTTCTGGTTTTACAGCGGTCAGTTTGTTATGATGGCCCTAAATGGCCCTTATGCTTATATTTGCACTTAGGGCCGGCGATGTCTATTCCGCCGCTCCATTTGGATTTGATATGACATTTTGATTTGAGCGACCGCTTAAGACATATTTTGATATAAATTATGTTTGATATGACTTTTATGAAATTCTGAAATAAGTTCGGATTTGGTAAATGAATATGTGGTTTGGTCTGGGTACCCAGGTAGGGTGCCAGTCGCGGCCCACGGGGGTGGGTCGTGACAGAGGGCAGTGCATACCTTTAAGTGTGGGGTGGGGAAATACGTCCCTGGTTTGTAACACCATGTTTTGAGGTTGCGGATGATGACTAGAATGCCGTAGTTTTTTAGGATTCCTTTTTCATTTTGCATCTTAGTGTCGAAAAAAAAAACAAAAGTGGAAAAATTTCAAAAAGATTTTATTTTTCTTTATTTTTCTTTGATAACTTCTTAAGTCCCTCATTAGTAGGCATTCATCATCCACCCCCTTTGGTTTTCTTATGGCCTCGGTTCTTTCCCGAGGGGGGGCCTTTGAACCGGGCATAGGTAGATTTTTTTTTTATTCATAGGAAGGGTTGTTCCTGATGACGGGTGGATGACAACCTGCTTGTGGGAAAATCAGTCCGTAGGCTAAGAACATTCAAATGCTAGGTGCACGGGATAGGTAAAGTTTCTGCATATGAACGACCTTGAAATGTTTTGTGAAAGCATGCCGTGAAACTGTATTACTTTTCTTGGAAGCACTTGAAAATGTTTTTTTTGTGGTGACTCATATGACCCACTTGGCATTGTTGAGTTCCATTATGTTTGATTGTTTCGAGGGACAACCGGATCCCTCTTGCATTGATTATGTGCCATGTGTGAGTAAGGTTTCGTTTTTGAATCCATGTTTGGTATCGACATCTAGAACTTGCCCCGTGTGTTCACAAAGCAAAATGAAGTTGGTTGAGCCTAGAAAGTGATAGAGGCATTTCTTTGGTTAGTCACTAAAAATCCTAAAACGCTAACCTACCAACTTGCAAATAGCACCCTAGTTAACCCTTTTGAGCCTTTAGCCTTTTCTTTGATAGCAGTTAATTAACCTTTACCCCTTCGTTCTATAAAACTTGATTTTTGATCCAAATACTCTCTGAGCACTTTAATCATTTACATGTATAATGGGAGTTGGGAGGAGAAATAAAGAGCGGAAATGATTGTTAACTGTAATCTAGGAAGACAATAGGAGCACCGAATGAACAGAACTAAATTCACGTGTTAGTGGGAAAAGAAAAAAAAAATGTAGCGAAAAAGTTTCCCTTCTAACGTGTGTAACTTCTAAAAAGAGTGGTGCTAGAACAAATAAAATGGGTGAATTGGGAGAAATTGAAAGGTTGGTTGGTGTTGAATAAGGACTAATGAAGAAATTGGGAAAGAATGACGAATGTATGAGTATTAAAGTGCTTAGGGAGGTTAGTCACTATTACCCAAATAATTCCTACCCGTCCCATAGCCTACATTACAACCCTCTAAGTCCTACTTGATTCTAGGTTCGTCTTACTTGGATTAGTAGAGTGGTTACACTACGGGCAAGCCTATGGCATGTCGTATTTTACATGTGATGTTCTTTGTGAGAGTGAGCCTACTTATTGACTTCAGGTCCATTGGTTTAAACTTATGTGATTCTTGATGAGATATGGACTACTTTGTTGTGGTGAGGGCACATAATTAGCAATATAGTGGTGAAGTGTTGATTTCTTGATCATAAGGTGACCTATATGCGTTAAAGTGGTGTCGTTGAGTCAACTGTTTTGAAATTTGAAATGTCTTCTTTGAAAAGAAGTACTTGTTGCTGAAACTGAGGCTTTTAAAACGTTTGGCATGGCTTTCGCAATCTGGGTCGCTTGTTTGTTTTTGCAAAATCTCGCTTCAAGAGTTAGCCATACTAGCCGAACCCCATTGCAGACCTGTTTGAATGAGTGAGCTAGAAATGTAGCCTGATGTTGGTTTGTGTTTGCTCGAGGGCGAGCAAAGTCTAAGTGGGGGGTGGTGATATTTGGCACAAATATCATGTTTTGTGTCGTATTACAACTTCTTCTTATGACTTTTATCGCTTAATTCATGACGTAACCGTCGCATTTGAACTTATGTCG
Source organism: Lycium barbarum (assembly GCF_019175385.1). Taxonomy (NCBI): domain Eukaryota; kingdom Viridiplantae; phylum Streptophyta; class Magnoliopsida; order Solanales; family Solanaceae; genus Lycium; species Lycium barbarum. The sequence continues at coordinate 67,006,828 of NC_083339.1, forward strand.
TTACATTTTCATGTGTATAGGTACGATGACGACAAACGATGGAAAATGCGCTTGAAATGATTGGAATTCGTAGCATATGTCGATTGGCTGAGGTGACGAGTCGATGACCGCAAAGGACGAACAAAGAAGGAAAAGAAGAGTTAACCACTGAAGGAACCTCGCTTTCCTTCCACATCGCGGAAGGATCGCGAGAAGCTTCAGAACTTCAGGCTATCGATCCGCATCGCGTGAAGAAAGCAGAACAACCAAACTCAGACATCAGGTTGCGCGATCGATCCGCATCGCGGGCAAAAGGCGAGAAGCTGCAGAACATTGCGCGATCCTTCCGCGATGCGGAAGGAAAGCGGGACTCTGCGGATTTTTGTTTTTCCCGATTAGACTAGGATTTGGATTCTTTATGTATTATTTTTACCCTAGCCTATATATAGACGTTTTAATAGCTGAGAACGGTATTCTGGGAATATTCAAGGATTTGTAAGCCACCGTTCTCCTTTTTCTCTCTCTAGGTTATTTTCTTTTTCATCTTTTTCAACCCTAGTTTATTCATGGCTTCTTTTGTCTATGATCAAACCATGAGTAGCTAAATCTCTTAGTTCTAGGGTTGTGGCGAAAGACTTGAAAGTTGATGTGATGACAATTATTATCTATTGATTTTCCATATTGTGGGTTACTTATTTATTCTTGATTTCAATTGTTTGATTATCTGGCCAATAGTTAGACACTATCTGTGGTGCGTGAATTGAACTTGAGAAAGGGAATTCACGTACGTAATAAGAATAAATAGAGTTTGTTCGATTTAATCGTTTAGCTAATGAGGATAGAGATATACCCTTTAGCCCTACTTAGTTGAATACGGTGAAATAAATGCGTTCTTGTTACATCTGATGACCATAGAGATATAGGCATTAAGGTAACATCTACAGGCTTGTGAGTAGTTCGAGAGAATATCATAAAGCATAATTAACCCGTTAACTAGTAACCCAGGAAAGAAAATAGGTGAAATTGTCAGAAGATCAACTGGATTGTCGAAAGCCATAACCCTAGATTTTTCTCTCATCTGATAACTCTTACAATCTTTGTCAACATAGTCCCAGTCCTAAAAACACCCATCACAAATTGTCTACTTTTCAAGTTTTAGTTTAGTACAACAAACAATCTTGATTTTTACTCTCTTGGATAGTCTCATTCGAATTTGAATTAGTTTAACAGTATAATCTAAGTCCCTGTGGGATCGATATCTGGATTTAACAGTCTATATTACTTGTACGACCACGTATACTTGCGTGTGCGTTTGGGAGCAACAAATACCTTGCAAATATACCCTGTTCTTTCTTCTTCTTCCTTCCGCCAAAGCTAGTCCATACTCAGGAATATTTCCCATACATCCTTCTATTTCCTTTATAATTAAATCTCGGTATTCCTTATCGTTATCCCATGTCATTGATGTACCACCACTCGGTTAGCTTTGTTAGTTCATTATCCTTTCGCTTGTCCTTGGTGGTTGCTCAATTTTCCTTTTCTTCACTTCTTCTTCTTTCCTCTCCTTTTGACCAACCTATTAGTGTATCTTTCCTGCTTTCCTCCTTTTGACCATCAGTATAACTACACATTTATCCCTTTATATACCTCTCGAGAGCTGAAGATTTCTTAGTATCGTTGCAAGGCCTGATCATTCTCTCTCTTACTTCACATCCCTATTTGTGATTACTATCCTTTAGTCCCACTTATCGAATTCTGTTTTCTAACCCCACACATTCATCTTTTGTTTCACACTACAATACATTATCACTTTCGCATGCCTACCTTTGAATTTTATCCAAATAGTCCCTTTCCTTGCCCGTCGTCTCTCTTGGAAGCTTCACTCACCCCCTGTTTCTTACACTTTACTTTCTATATACTCACTTTCTTCCTTTCCCTGATGTTATTGCATTAGGACTTTCCAAAACTAACATGTGGTGAAAATATCATCAACTTACCTTGTAATATCTATCACTTGAACTTCACTACCCTGTTTGATTAATGCCTACAGTATACCGCAACATCAGTTGCTGGGACACATATACCGGTCATACACATACATACATACATATATATAGATATATACATATATATGTATGTATATATGCATATATGTTACACCTCCGAAAATTTTTCGTTGATGCACAGTGAATAGACTAACGAAGAGTACGAGTATATGATATTTCAATAAGAAAGGAATGACGTTTGATGACCCTAATTAAGATTTCAAAGGAATTCGAGATAAGAGAAGAAAGTTTGCCGAGAGAAGGAAAGTCATACGATGTGCATCGGAAAGAAATTACGAGTAACGAGTTAATGATAACTAAATGGTGATTTGGAGAAGAGTTATAACGTCCCTTAGATTGTTAATGAGGTGATAAACAAGTGCTAAGAAGGTTCCCTAAGGATTAGATATCAAACGAAGTGACAAGAAAAAGATCAGTGGAAAAATGAGTTATACGGTCGATTATACGGTCCGTATAATGTTATACTGTCGTATAATGGACCGTAGGATTGTCACACTGAAGTTCCTCATGGGTGAGATTTTACGGTCACTTATACGGACCGTATAAAATTATACGGCCCGTATAAAGTACCATCAAATGGTCACCGAAGCGAGTGGAAAGAGGGGAAATTTCACGGTCACTTATACGGACCGTATAAGTTTACACGGACCGTATACGTGTCCGTATAATTAGCCGACAGATCAGATTTTCACGATATTAAAAAGGGACCAAGTCATTATTTTGCATTTCATTTTTCATCCACACCTCAAGAACTCTCTAGAAACCCTCTCCACTCTTCATCTACAAGAACACAAGATAAATCTATTATCTACTTCATCAAGCTAAGCAAACCAAGTGTAAGAAACTCATTAAAGATCATCCAAGTCAAGAAATCTCACTGGGGGTGAAACTAGGGTTTTGCTCAAGTGAAGTATTTCCACCCAAAGCTTATTCCTACACAATCTAAGGTAAGATTTATGGTATTTCCATGTTGTTTAAGGTATTTGAAAGTTGAAACACTTGGATTGTAAAAGGATATAGAAAATGGGTCTTGAATATGGGAATAGTGTTATTTTTGAGTAATAGATTGGATTACGTCATGATTCTTGATGTGTTGTGATATAGATATGATATAAATGATGTTAAGAACATGGGATAGGCAATGTGTATGAATGAACGTAGTCGTGTGTTATGACCATGGATATGGGTGAATGGAAGTGAATTGAGAAATATAGATAATGTGGATAAATAAAGGCTATTGTTAAGATATTGTGAATGTATTATTGATGTTTGGGAGTTTATTTACGATATGGAGGAATGTCGTATAAATAAAGGAGATGTTGTCCAATTTTCTCTAGCCTTAGTCATGTATGCTAGCTATCGATTTTCTAATGATAGTATAACTTTAATGAAGGTAGAAACATGAGCGTTGAAGCAGAACGTGCAAGTGATAAAATAGTTGAACGGAAAGGTATGTAAGGCTAACCCTTCTTTCATAAGGCTTGGTTCTTTGGCCAATCATCTAAATTTTTTATAAGTCCATGATGTCCTCCAAATGATTCTATCTTCAGAGCTATTAAGCTCACGATTCTTGATGTGTATTACGATTGTACTAAATTCCACATATGACGAATAATCATATAAGGATAGATGTAATGAACGACGATGATAGTGATAACGATAATGATGATGACGATGAAAATGGTAATGATACTAAAGAGGCTTATGAGATATTATGTATATGTGTCTATCTATGACTATTACGGAACCCCGAGCTTATAAGGCCAGGTAGAATATGTATATATTTATGAAACGCGCGCGCACCTCTGTAGTTTGGTACGAATAACCCTAAAACCTTGGTAGGGCCAGGTATGTGTAACCTTGAGCCTTGGTTGGCCAAGTATTTATGATAACCGAGCCTACCCATGGTGGGGTACGTGAAACACCGAACCTTCGTGGTCGGGCATGCTATGTAAATGCTATGTATATGATATGGTTATGTATATGATATAGATATGAGTATGAATACGAATATGATACGAATACGAATAAGACTACGTATATAGATACGACTACGGATACGAATGTAAACGAGTACGGATACGAATACGGTTGTATGAACACAACCTCGCATTAGAAATGGAAAGTCCCTATGAAAAGCAAGTAAGTGCTGATGACGATGATTCTACTATCTCCCATCTTATGCTATTTCTTATGTTGCTTATTATGCTTCTATATTGATATTGATCATGCTTTACATACTCAGTACATTCTTCGTACTGACGTCCTTTTGTTTGAGGACGCTGCGTTATGCCCGCAGGTGGCCAAGGAGACAGACTTTATTCATAGCTACATTACTCAGGGACTACATAGCGGAGCTCCACTTTATTCGGAGCTATAGCTTTTTGGTATTGATTCTTTTGTGTACATATTTATGGGCATAGCGGGGTCCTGTCCCGCCTATATGATATGACATACTCTCCTTAGAGGCTCGTTGACATGTGTATATGGTTAGATGTGTTTGGCCTTGTTGGCCTATATTTTGGATAATATTTTGTTAGCCTCGTCGGCTTATGTACATTGATATGGGCATAGTTGTTAATGATGATATAAATGTATTGATGGTCCAATGGGATTAGTACGATTAATGAATAGAAAGTCTGATTTGATATGTGGCTCACCTGGATGTAAATGCAAAGGTATGTTGAGAGGTGCCCGGGTGGGCTAGCACCGGGTGCCCGTCACGACCCTCTGGTTGGGTCGTGACAATATATATATATATATATATATATATGTTTCCTAACGGCTCGCTTACAAAGTACTTCCTAATACTATTCGAACTCATCTTAATTCTAGAGTTCTGATGCACCTTCTTTCTTTTTACCGGTCTAGTTCACCTCATCCTTCGCGATCTTTTTGGGTTTCCAACCACTCCGCATACTCCAATTTCCGTTAGGCTACTCTAGCTTCTCATATGTCTCTTATGTCAGAATTTGTAGGACTCTTAATATGCCTCCCAGAAGGTCTACCATCCTACTATTACTCTCACCCCAGCACGCTTAACCTTGGGGTGCTAATGGGATCCGGTGCGTTAGTGCTGGTACGATCATATCCACCCTATTGCGTGACCTTTATCACATGACCTAGAACAAGTTGAAGTTCTAACGGGTCCCAATAAATTCTCATAATGCATCTCCTTCAAGATTAAAAAGGATCTCTTACTCTTCCGACTAAGCAAATGTTATTTTAGTCTTTGAAATCTTCAATAATCACCTTCAATCTGCATGTATGACTACTTTTCATCCTAACTTTTAAGATTCCCAATGGTGGCGAAAGCATCTTAATCGCAGTTACTTATAAATACTTTGGTTATTGGTCCCTTAAGGATTTCCGCTCGTCGCTATTAAGTAATAATCTACAGTAAATGCTCACACATAGGAAATTTCCATAAAATACTCATATACCTATAGCCGATCGGTCCTTAGCCTGATCTGGTGGGCTATAGAGTGAAGTGTGCTTTTCATCCTTGTCTTCCCACCATCTACTAGTCTGACCTAACATAATACTAAAACGTAGGAAAAATATAGATGTGCCAAACTCTGTACTTCCTCAATTATGTCTTCGTCCACAGGAGTCTCGTAAACCCTTAAACAGGTCTTTTTCATATGATTTCTCAGTCGGGTCTCCTTCTACTAGAGCCACATCCTTCGATGGGTCCGCCTCAATGGAATAGCTGATGTTTTTTCGTATACCTCTTGAAATCCTCGATCCTGAGTCAACGGGTGTTACAGGTCTCATGTCCCCCTTCGGAGCCTCACTTATGCTCCCATTAACTGAACTTGTCCTCTTCTCCAATACAATCCTGCAATTTAACAAAAACTGTACCAAGAACTAGCTTTCCTATCATTGGCTCTACTGCACGATCTATGATCAGAAAGAAAGATGACATCCTAAATGTCCTGTCCTGTTTATAGATGTGGTGCACAACACACCGATAAACAAGACTCTACTAGACACGATCTGTGGACAATCCGAGGACGAACTGCTCTGATACCACTTTTGTCACGACCCGAACCGATGGGCTATCACTAGTGCCCGAGCTGGACACCCGTGTACGAACCTGCAAGATATAATCAGATTGAACTAAGGACAATATGGAAATTTGTAAAAGCATGTTGTAGACTCATAATGTCATATATTAGAATAGACCTGTCTCCTGAAGAGTCACAGCTAACCAAAACATAATAAAATATGCAAGCTGACAAGGCTGCCACTATATACGGGAATATCCAAAATGAACTACGTCAATATAGCTGAACAAACATATATACAAGCCGCACATGTCTGCAGACCTCTAAGAGTATAACAAAATCTATGTCAAAAGGATCTGTACCAAAATGACTCCAGCTCCGGAATAATGGAGCTCTCCAAGCAGCTGAGCAGAAGTCCTAGGCTGGAGGATCACCAAACTTAGTGCATGTACCTGTGGGCATGAAATGCATCCCCCGAAGAAAGGGGGTCAGTATGGAAGATGTACTGAATATGTAAAGCATGAAGTACAGTAATGAAGATCATGACTGAGTGGAAAGATGACAGGAAATAAGTATGATAATCAAGGAATACCAAAGCATTTGTACCTTATGTTGAGAGTCATGCATATATAATATACCGTACCCAGCCAATTATGGGACTCGTTGAAATAATATATAGCATACCCGGCCCATTATGGGACTCGGTGAAATAATATATAGCGTACCCGACCCATTATGGGACTCGATGAAATATAATACGTACCTGGCCGTCTAGTGAGGGACTCGGTGAAATATAATACGTATTCGGCCCTGTAGTGAGGGACTCGGTGAAATATAATGTTACACCCTATATCTTCGAAGAAGAAGTTATCAAATTTGAAACATAAGTACATTGAGTTATGGTTAAGCAAAATCACTTTGGAATGTGAGGAGCAAGGATTATTAAGTATATTTAATGAGTGAAGGATGTATATAAGGTACACCGGAAGGTTTTATAAGGAAATGAGTGGAAGAAATGGAGTGTTACGACTTTGGAGAAAGGATGGGTGAAGTTTTGTGTGAAACTTTTGGTCCAATTTGAGAAGAATATATCTTCGCATATGAAGTGTTTTGAAGTGAAACAAAATCCTAAAATGAAGTTCGTCGAGTCTAGTTTCCAACGCAATAAACCGCTCGTCGATAGGACATTGGAGTAGAGAATTATGGACGTTACCAGTTTGGCTGACAAAGCAGAAACACGTGCTACAGTACTGCCTCAACAACCGACTTGCTACAGTACTGCTACAGTGACCTCGACACGAATTTGACCCCTATAAAAAGGGGAATAGCCCCCTTTTTCACCAGATTTTAGCATAGAAATTTCCAGAAATTAGAAGGAGAGTGAGAGTACCAAAAAGTGAGCAATTTTCAAGCGGTGGAATATTAGCTTAGGTTCGGATAACGTGCAGTTATGTTTGTAGTCTTGTTTTGTGGTGGATTCGGTTTGAATTCTAGGCGAACACTGAAGATATTGTTGTCCTAGTGAGAATAAGGTATGGATCTCTTTCTATTTACATGAATACCGGTTTATTCATGAAGATAGAGTGTTTAGATAATTGTTTAGTAAGTTGATTAGTTGTGAAAGTTGAAAAACAGCGTGTGGGCTGTTTTATGGTATATATTGGTGTTGGAAATGATGTTATTGATGTTGGTGTTGTTGTTGTTGTTGGTTGTTGAGTTGAGGTTTCGGGCTAGGCATATAATCAGGGGAGATGCTGCCCGATTTTTGGCAGGATATAGAACAGTTTTACATGAAAGCTTAACACAAGTATACTATGATCAGTCTAACGATAGTGTGAATCCTTTTAAATGTAGACTCGCTCGAACGAATAGGTGTAGATAATTGGAGAGTGAGCAGGTATGTAAAGTTATCCCTTCTCTCTTTTGGCATGAATTACATAAAACGCGAGCGATGAACATACATGACTCCAATGAATTCTAGTTCTCAGCGGTACTTAACATGACAATTGTCTATGATTCTCAAGTGTTGGTTCATTATAATTATTCTATTGAGCCTCAGAGGATGATTAATTTAGTACATGATTGTTCCTAATATTCTACTCGTGCACAGTTTTATATGATTTCACCGAGTCCCTCACTAGAGGGCCGGGCACGGTATATATATGATTATTTCACCGAGTCCCTCACTAGAGGTCCGGGTATGGTATATATATGATTATTTCACCGAGTCTCTCATTAGAGGGCCGGGTACGGTATATATATGATTATTTCACCGAGTTCCTCACTAGAGGGCCGGGTACGGTATATATATGATTATTTCACCGAGTCCCTCACTAGAGGGCCGGGTAGGGTTTATTATATATGCATGACTCTTATCTCATAAGGCACAAATGCATTGGTATCTTGATTATCATACTTGTCTCCTGTCATCGTTTCCTCAGTCATGATCTTCTTTATTGTATTCCATGCTTTACATACTCAGTAATTTTTCTGTACTGACCCCCTTTCTTCGGGGGCTGCGTTTCATGCCAGCAAGTACAAACACTCAGTTTGGCGATCCACCACCTTAGGACTTCTGCGCGGCCAGTTGGAGAGCTTTATTGTTCCGGAGCTTGAGTCATTTTGGTACAGATCCTTTGACATAGGCTTTGTTATACTGTTAGAGGTATGTAGACATATGTGGGTTGTGTATATATGTTTTGGTCAGCTATACCGATGTAGTTCGTCTTGGATGTCCCCGTGTATAATGGCAGCCTTGTCGGCTTGTATACTTTGTTATGTTTTGGTTTGCTGTGGCTTCGCAAGGGACAGGTTATTTTTGATGTATGACAGGATGAGTTTACAGCATGCTTTTACAGATTGCCGAATTGTTTCAGTTTCAGTCTGATTATACCTAGCAGGCCGTATACGGGTGCCCAGCTCGTGCACTAGTCATGGCCCATCGATTTGGGTCGTTATAAAAGGGGTATCAGAGCAGTTCGTCCTCGGAGTGTCTACAGACCGTGTCTAGTAGAGTCTTGTTTATCGGTGTGTTGTGCACCACATCTATAAACACGAAGCTACAGGAAATTTAGATGTCATCTTTCTTTCTGATCATAGATCGTGCAGTTGAGCCAATGATAGGAATGCTCGTTCTTGGTACGATTTTTGTTAAATTGCAGGATTGTAATGGGAGCGTAAGTAAGGCTCCGAAGGGGGACATGAGACCCGTACCGCCCGTCAACTCATGATCGAGGATGTCAAGAGGTATAAGAAAAAGCATTAGCTATTCCATTGCGACGGACCCATCGGAGGATGCGGCTCCAGTAGGAGGAGACTCGACTAAGAAATCATATGACAAGGACCCGTTTAAGGGTTCACGAGACTCCTGTGGATGGAGACGCAATTGAGAAAGTACAGAGCTTCGCACGTCTAGAGTCTCCCTACGTTTTAGCATTATGTTAGGCTAGCTTTGCATGTTAGTATCATAGAGGTACCTAGTTATCTACCTTGGGATTTAGTTAACCAGGAGCTGCCGGATTATCCGTGTCCTTCTGATTCGGATGAGGGAGATGACGAAGGCTAGACTAGTAGATGGTGGGAAGACAATGATGAAGAGCACACTTCACTCTATAGCCCACCAGATCAGGCTAAGGACCGATCGACTATAGGTATATGAGTCTTTTATAGAAATTTCCTATGTGTGTGCATTTACCGTAGATTATTACTTAATAGCGACGAGCATAAATCCTTAAGGGACCAATAACCAGAGTATTCATAAGTAAATGCGATTAAGATGCTTTTGCCACCATTGGGAATCTTGAAAGCTAGGATAAAAAATAGTCATACATGCAGATTAAAAGTGATTATTGAGGGTTTCAAAGGACAAAATAGCATTGCTTAGTTGGAAGAGTAAGAGATCATTTTTAATCCGGAGGGAGATGCATTATGAGAATTTATTGGGACCCGTTAGAACTTCAACTGGTTCTAGGTCATGCAATAAAGGTCATGCAGTACGGTGGATGTGATCGTACCAGCACTAACGCACCGGATCCCATTAGCACTCCAAGGTTAAGCGTGCTGGGGTGAGAGTAATACTAGGATGGGTGACCCCCTGGGAAGTCTATTAAGAGTCTTACAAATTCAGACATAAGAGACAGATGAGAAGCTAGAGTAGCCTAAGGGAAATTTGATTATGCGGAGTGGTTGGAAACCCCGAAAGATCGCGAAAGTTGAGGCTAACTATACCGGCAAAGAGAAAGAAGGTGCATCACCGCTGTAGAATTACGATGAGTTCGAATAGTATTGGGAAGTACTTTGTAAGTGAGGCATTAGTAAACATATATATACATATGGATGTGTATGACATCCCATATGTGGCTACGCCAACCGATATGTGTGTCCCAGCAACCGACTTTGCTATATACTGAAGGCATCAATTGAACAAGGTAGTGAAGTTCAAGTGACAAATGTTAGAAGGTAATTCGATGTTATTTTCACTACAGGTTAGAGTTGGAAAGCCTTAATGCGATAATATCAGAGAAAGGAAGAAAGAGAATATATAGAAAGTAAAAAGATTAGAATGTCTTGAAAAAAGAAAAAAAAACGTAAGAAACGAGGGTGAGTGAAGCTTCCAAGAGGGACGAAGGGTAAGGCAAGGGACTATTTGAATAAAATTTGAAGGTAGGCATGCGAAAGGGATAAAGTATGGTAGTGTGAAACAAAAGATAAATGTGTAGGGTCAGCGAACAGACTTCGATAAGTGGGACTAAAAGATAGTAATCACAAATAGGGATGTGAAGTAATAGAGAGAATGATCAGGCCTTGCAACGATACTAAGAGATTTTCAGCCCCCAAGAGGTATATAAAGGGATAAAAGTGTAGTTATACTGACACGGTTGCCTCGGTGTTACACCTAGAAAAAAATTTCCGTTAACATACAGTGAATAGACTAACGAAGGGAACGACGTATACGATGTTTTGGTAAGTAAGAAATAACATTTGATGATTCTAAATGAGATTTCAAAGACGTTTGAGGTAAAAGACGAAAGTTGTTAAGGAAAGAAAGGTATATGTTGTGTGTCGGGCAAGATTTATGAGTATTGAATTAATGATAGCTTAATGATGTTTTGGAGAAGAGTTATAATGTCCCTTAGATTGTTAATGAAGTGTTAAACAAGTGCTAAGAAGGTTCCATAAGGATTTGAGATCAAACGAAGTGACGAAAACAAAATCGGAGAAAAGATAGATTACACGACCAATTATACGGTCCATATAATGGTCCGCAGAATCGTCACAGTGGAGGTCCCTCACTGATGGGATTATACGATAATTTATATGGACCGTATAAATTTATACGGACCGCATAATGTGTCGTATAATGGTCACAGAAGCGAGATGTTGATGGGGTGATTTCACGGTCACTTATACAGACCGTATAAGTTTATACGAACCGTATAAGTGTCCGTATATTTTCCCAACAGATCAGATTTTTAAGTTATTAATAAGAAGACCCAAGTTCATTATTTCATTTCATTTTCACCCAACACTTCAAGAATTCTCTAGAACCCTCTCCACTCTTCATCCACAAGAATCCAAGAGAAATTCATGATCAACATCATCAAACCAATAAAATCAAGTGTAAGAAACTCATTGAAGTTCATCTAAGTCAAGCAATTCCAATGGAAGTGAACTAGGGTTTTGGTCCAAGAGAAGTATATCCACTCAAGTCTTATTCCTACACTATCTAAGGTAATTTTTATGATCATTCCATGTTGTTTAAGGTAATGAGAGGTTGAATGACTTGGATTGTAGAAGGAAATAGAAAATTGGTCATGAATGTAAGAATAGTGACATTTTGAGTAGTAGTTTGGAATGAGTCGTGAATATTGATATGTTGTGATTATAAGTATGCTATAAGTGACATTTAGAACATGGGATAATTATTATATGTGAGAAAACGCAATAGTGAACTATGGCCATGATTATGAGGAATTGAAGTGAAATTGTGAAATGTGGATGATGTAGATGAATGATGATTGTTGCTTATAATATTGTGAATGTTGTTATGGATGTTTGGGAGTTGATATGGAATATAGGGAAGGTTGTATAAACAAAGGAAATGCTGCTCAACTTTCTCTAGCTTTAGTAAACACATTCTTATAATCGTTTAGCTGATGTTAATACGAACTCTCTTGAAGGTAAAGACTTGAGCATTGAAGGAGAACGATCAATCAGTAGAATAGCTAAAGGAAAAGGTATGTGAGGCTAGCCCCTTCTTTTTAAGGCACGAATCTTATGACATGATCTTTCCTCCTTCTCCATGAATTTCCTACATTCCGGAAAACTAAGAGTCTATGTTCATGAATAGCCATATGAGTTAAAAATAAGAGATATTATGAACATGATGATGATGAGCTTAAGTCCAAAGATTCTAGAGTTCACGAATATGATGTTTCTACAAAGCTAATGATGTTAACTACGATCCATTGATGTTGTTTATTGCATACACTCACCTTATATGCTAATTCCTTCAAGGTGAGGCAGAATGCTTATGATCACTCCATAATGTAATCGGGGGTTCACGACCTTATGTCACCCCAACATAGCCACAGATGCCTTCTGGTTCTAATGTATGTTTGATGATAAATGTAAAATGATGCTAAGCCTATGATATGCCTATCCAATGTATGAAAATGTTAAGTTTACGATGGGTATATGACAATACGATTCCACCGTGCCTAGTTGGCCGGGCATGTCACAGCGAAGGCGGGCTGCATACGATTCCACCGTGCCTAAATGGCCGGGCATGTCACCGCTAAGGCGGGTTGCTATGTTTACACTGAGCCTAGAGGGCCGGGCATGACACCACTAGTGGGTGGCATATGATGGTTACCCGGACGCGGGTTATGATGATGATATATGTGATACGATGATGTATGCGCTATGATGATACATGTCCTAAGATTATATATGATATATGTATGAAATGTATCCGTCCTTAAAAGTTACGCAAGTTATATCTTCATCTTATGTTTTATGATTCCTCTATTATATTCATTTCATTCATGCCTTACATACTCAGTACAATACTCGTACTGACGTCCGTTTTCTTTGGACGCTGTGTTCATACCTATAGGTAGACAAGGAGGTGGTCCAGACTCGTAGGAGCTAGCAGACTTGTCCATTGTTCCGGAGGTGCCATTGATTTACTCTTTTGTGTAAATATATGTTTTGGGCATGACGGGGTCCTGTCCCGTCCCGTCTATATGTCTAGTACTCTAGTAGAGGCTCGTAGATATGCATTTGTGGGTAGTATGGTCTCACGATTTTTCCCACGTGTGTATATATATATATATATATATATATATATATTTCTTGATAGCCGAAGGGCTTATGTATATAAAAGTAATTATGTTTCAAAGTGAAAAATAGTTTTCCTATGATTTGAGTATAAGATTAATGAATGGACGCTTGATGTGTACGATGGGTACTGGTATGAGCGGTGCTCGGTGGTTAGCCCCGGGTACCCATCATGGCCCCTAGTCGGGTCGTGACACTCGGAACCAGAGAAGCTTTCCTAAAAGATGATTTAAGAATAGAACGGATTTTCACATTTAAAGGAATATTTCACGAACTTCAGGGTCAATACTATAAAATAACAAGTGGAGAAAGGCGCTCGAGCAGGAAGGAACTCAAGGAAGGTTTGAGGATGAAAGCAGGAAAGGTACACTAATGGGCTGGTCAAAAGGAGAGGAGAGAATAAGAAGGGGGAAAAAAAAGGAAAATTGAGCAATCACTAAGGACATGCGAGAGGATAATGAACTAACAAAGCTAACCGGGAGGTAGTACATCAGTGACATAGGATGATGATAAGGAATACCGAGATTTAATTATAAAGGAAATAGAAGGATGTATGGGAAATATTCGTGAGTATGGACTAGCCTTGGTGGCAGAAAGGAGAAGAAAGAAGAGAATATATTTGCAAGGATTTCACCATATGAACAAGAAGTGGCAGAACAGTGGAAGAACTACAACACATAGGTGGGACGCAAATAAGTAGTTAAGGAAAATTTTGGATAAGTGAGCTAAGTGAATAAAAGGATTGATAGTGGAAGTGGAAGAGTGTAGCATATTAACTCTCAATGATATATTGTAGACGTAAAGTGAAACCGGAAACTCAGAGTATGAAGAATTTCAGTGATAATAGTCGTGGGGGAAGACGAGGGATAAAAAGAGCAAAGTGTGACCAAACGCTCCGTAAAATGTTTTGATGGATTCCAATGTCCCCATTAACCCGTTGGTTCGGGAAATGTTCAGTCATAAAAGGTAGAAGTAGAAGGGACTTAAAGAAGGTAGCGAGAATGGATCTGTAATGCATAAGCGCTTCGTTTAAATGCAAAGCCCTCGATTAGCAGAAAGGAAAATAAGTCAAGCTATACGATGAGAGAATTCCGATATTATAAGAGACCAAAGGAGTTCGAGGATCGTTAAGGTCGGCCGATGACTACTGATATTTTGGGGAGTTACTATTGTATAAGAATACACTTAAAAAGGGGGGAAGAGCAGATCTAGTCCTGAAACGAGGTATGGCATTGTCAAAATTCCAAGGAATGAAAGATGTTAGCTTAAAGAGGCCAAAATTTGGGATGTAGTGGCATATCAAGAATGCATTAAGAGGGAGCAGGAACGAATTAAAGATAAGCATACCACAAAGCAGGTATGAAAAGGAATTAAAATAGTTTAAGGGAATACTTCATGAAGACGTGAGATATCATATTTCTAGACCAGGGAAGTTTGTGCTGCACCTAAATAGGCAGCGATGTATCCTAAAGAGTAATAAAGAGAGTAAGACGAAATGGATGATGAGTACAAAGGGCACTTTGGGTTACAACGGGAGGAAATCTTGATATTAAAGGAAAAATATGAGAATCTTAACAAAAGGAGTAATGATAAGAGGTGTGGCGATCTCTAAAGAGAGGAAGAACGATGTGGGTGCAGATAGAAAGACAGCAGCTTCACTAGCAATTAGAAAGTATATCACGGGTCATTAACCATACTGAGCATAAGGGTATGTATTATAGAATTATATAAACCATCAGCGTAAGGTTATGTCCCACATATGGGAATGGACACACCAGAAAGCCAACAAGGAATGACAACTAACTAAGTGATCACTGAAATAAGGAAGTAAAGGGTAAGTATACCATACTGATGTTGGAAAAGAAGCTGTGGTAGAGTGAGAATTGCCCTAACTTTAAAATTATAAGTTAAATTGCAGGATTTGGGGCAAAGAAATTAAAGGGAGATTTTTGACAAACACTCGAAGATATTGTGAGCTATAGACCAGTTCGAACTATGATTATTGGTTCATCGCAATATATAATCCTGCCACAAGGAATAATAAAGATGGTTATGGAACATTAGGAATGTATATTTAAGAAATTGTATTGAGGATGTGGTTATAACTTATCATGGAAAGGAATTAAGACGGATGGTTGAAGAAATGTAACCGGTATGAGTAAGGATTTGTCAGTAGCAGAGTAACGCCGAACAATCAACGGGACATTAGTATAAGAAAATTTACGATGAATCAGAGAGCTTGGCTGATGAATTATGAGGGGATAATCTAGCACTTATCTAAGCTCAACATGTACAAGTAGGGATAGCCAAGATAGCATCAGAGGAGTCAACAAAAGAAAGTGATGTGTTCGAGCAAGGGAGTTATCCGTTAATAAAGAAACAAGGAACGAAGAGGAAGGACGCTCGCAGGACGGCAAGTAAATGTGGAGTGGCTAGTTAAACCACAGGAAGGAAGACAGAATGAGAACGGAATACTAGCTGACTTGTGTACACGAGGATTGAAGACTGTATGACTCACAAATGAATTTGATAAAGAGTTAAGAAAGAATAGGACGAAACCGACAAACTATAGTATAAGTATATGGTAATCGAAAACAATTCAATGAGGATATTAAGGATCGGTGCACTACAACATTCGAGGATGAATGTTTTTAAGGGAGGAAGAATGTTACACCACATATCTTCGAACAAGCACTTACCAAATTTGAAACATAAGCACATTGCGTTATGGTTAAGCAAAACCACTTTGGAATGTAAGGAGCAAACAATATTAACTATATTTAATGAGTGAAGGATGTATATAAGGTATACCGGAAGGTTTTATAAGGAAATGAGTGGAAGAAATGGAGTGGTACGACATTGGAGAAAGGATGAGCGAAGTTTTGTGTGAAAATTTTGGTCCAATTTGAGGGAAGAATATTTCTTAGCATATGAAGTGTTTTGAAGTGAAATAAAATCCTAAAATGAACTTCGTCGAGTCTAGTTTCCAACGCAACAAACCGCTCGTCGATAGGATATCGGAGTAGAGAATTATGGACGTTACAAGTTCGGATGACAAAGTAGAAACGCGTGCTACAGTACCGACTTGCTACAGTGAACCCAACCCGAATTTGACCCCTATTAAAAGGGTAATACCCCCCGCCCCCCCCCCCCCCCCCTTTCACTAGATTTAGCGCGCAGTTGTGTTTGTAGTCTTGTTTTGCGGTGGATTCGGTTCGGATTCTAGGCGAACACTGAAGATATTATTTTCCTAGTAAGAATAAGGTATAGATCTCTTTCTATTTACATTAATATCGGTTTATTCACAAAGATAGAGTGTTTAGATAATTGTTTAGTAAGTTGATTAGTTATAAAAGTTGAAAAACAGCGTGTGGGCTGTTTTATGGTATATATTGGTGTTGGAAATGATGTTATTGATGTTGGTGTTGTTGTTGTTGTTGTTGGTTATTGAGTTGAGGTTTCGGGATAGGCATATAAGCAGGGAAGATGCTGCCCGATTTTCGGCAGGATATAGAACAGTTTTACTTGAAAGCTTAACACAAGTATACTATGATGAGTCTAACGATAGTGTGAATCTTTTTAAATGTAGACTCACGATCTCGGACGAATAGGTGTAGATAATTGGAGTGTGAGCAGGTATGTAAAGCTATCCCTTCTTTCTTTTGGCATGAATTACATAAAACGAGCGAGCGATGAACATACATGACTCCAATGAATTCTAGTTCTCAACGGTACTTGACATGATAGTTGTCTTTGATTCTCAAGTGTTGGTTCATTATAATTATTCTATTGGGTCTCAGAGGATGATTCATTTAGTACATAATTGTTCCTAATATTCTACTCGTGTATAGTTTTATATGACTTCACCGAGTCCCTAACTAGAGGGCCAGGTACGGTATATATATGATTATTTCACCGAGTCCCTCACTAGAGGGTTGGGCACGGTATATATATGATTATTTCACCGAGTCTCTCACTAGAGGGCCGGGTACGGTATATTATATATGCATGACTCTTATCTCATAAGGCACAGATGCATTGGTATCTTCATTATCATACTTGTCTCCTATCATCTTTTCCTTAGTCATGATCTTCTTTATTGTATTCCATGATTTACATACTCAGTACATTTTCCGTACTAACCCTTTTTCTTCGGGGGCTGCGTTTCATGCCCGCAGGTATAGACACTAAGTTTGGCGATCCGCCAACTTAGGACTTCTGCGCGGCCGCTTGGATAGCTCTATTGTTCTGGAGCTTGAGTCATTTTGTTACAGATCCTTTGACATAGGATTTGTTATACTCTTAGAGGTTTGTCCACATATGTAGGTTGTGTATATATGTTTTGGTCCGCTACACCGATATAGTTCATCTCGGATGTCCCCGTGAATAATGGCGGCCTTATCGGCTTGTATACTTTGTTATGTTTTTGTTAGCTATGGCTTCGCAAGGGACAAGTTCTTTTTGATGTATGACACGATGAGTTTACAACATGATTTTATAGATTGCCATATTGTTTCAGTTTCAGTCTGATTATGCCCAGCAGGTCGTATACGGGTGCGCAGCTCGGGCACTAGTTGTTATATCCCGTATTTTTATATGTCGAGTTATTCGCAAGAGAATCCACTCAAGTTAAAGACGGGATCATTTTCGGGCACGAAACAGAAAATCTTTAATTTTCGGTCTTTATTAGAAAATGAATTGTTTATGAATTTTACTTAGTGTAAAAATATTAATGGAAAGTTGGGATTAATTTACCATGATTAGATTATTAAGTGGGGGTTAAAATTTAAATTTTTCACTAAACAAGTCATTAGTTCACAAAGTGGGCCCCACCAAGACATGTGGCCAAATTTAATTGGCTCAAGCCTTGGGTGGGCCACGTGTCCAGCCCATGAGCTGCATCTAAATGGGAAAATAATGACTCACAAGTCCACCCAAACCCTCATTTCATCTTCCACAACAAGCTAGAGAGAGAGAGAAGACACAAGCCATGGCATTCGGCCATGGCTAGCAAAATTGGAGCTCGAATTCCTTGATAAAAAAAATCAGATTTTCAAAGTATTCCAACCAGTTAGGAAGTCTATAATAACGTGGATTAGTCATTTGGAGCAACAAGAACAAGTATTATTTCATTTCACAACTTCTAGCCAAATTAAGGTAAGATTTCGTTTTCTTTTGTTATAAGATTGGAGTTAATGATGTTGTAATGGATCTATTAAGTTGTATTATGTGAAGTTGGAAGTAAGAATTTTTTTTGATTAAAGTTGGCATTAAAAATGGGCAGATTTGGAGTTGTTTTAATTGGGTTGAGTTTGATTAGTGTTGTCACTATTATGGTATGATATTTGTAGATAATTGTTTATATTGAAGGGCTGGAAATATGGTTATTGACATGTATAGGGGCTGTTGTCAATGGTAAAAATTATACTTGGTTCCATGTGCTTGTGATTTTGTGGAATAAAGGTAGAAAATTGTATTTCGATGTTGTAGTGTTGATGGACTGTTTTGGGTTTCCTATTGAAACAAAATTGAAGTAATTCTTGTACATGGATGGTTGTTGTTATTAATGTTATGGATTATGTGTAAAAGGTGAAAGGAAAGTTTAAATCATGTTAGAACTTGTTGTGAAATTAGAGCAGTTTCCTTGCATATAATAGTTGATGTTGTTGTTGTTGTGGGCTGTTTTGATAAGGTTTTTGGAGGAAAATGTCATGTGATTATATGGTTATTTGAGGTTGTCACTGTTATGGTTAAATTGTAGTTAGGGGCTGTTCTTGAGGAATTGGAGAACTAAGGATAGTTAAGAATTGTATTGTGACGTTATAATGGATGGGGCTGTTTTAGAACTTGTTGTAATGTTACGATAGTTTCCTTGCATATAGAGGTTGATGTTGTTGCTGATGTGAATCATCAAACTTGGAGGAAAGAAGCGTATAAAATATCGTATGCGAAGTGTGTCGATCTGCTTGGTATATTCTTAGATGTTCGTGAGATTATCGGTCATTGTTATGTGGTAACTAAGGGCTGTTTTGGGGCTGTTTTGTAATGAATTTCGTGGATGTTTTGTGATGAATTTCATGGCTGTTTTGTGATGAATTTTGTGGCTGTTTTGGGGCTGCTTGTTATAAATTTCGTGGCTGTTTTGTAGTGACATTTTGGGGGTTGTTTGTTGTAATTTTCGTGGCTGGTCTTGTTGAGTCGAAATGCAGGGATTATAGTTATGATTATGTACAATATATGTAGTATATTTGCTGGAGTATGGGCTGTTCTTGATGGCTGGTCTAACATTGTTAAAGGGGCTGGATAAACATAAGGAATTAGTGTATTAATCACTTTGTTGTTGTGGTTGTTGTACTCCATGGATGTAAAGAGAAAGAATGATAGCAATGGTGTATGTAGTGCATATGGGGCTGATTTAGTTATGTCCTTGAGTTGTGTCTTGTTATTGATGTTGTTGACCTCGTATGTGAGTTGTGGATTTATGCAAGTAGTGGAAGTGCTGCCCACTTGTTTTTATACAAGAACGAGTTATCGTTTACTAGCAACCACCAATTTGACGGACATGCTACCATTGTTATAGGTTGAAGTGCCAATCGAGACGAGTTTAAATTATTGAATTGGTACAGACGACAAACGGTATGTAAAGCCTACCTTTTTTTCTTTTGGCATGACCTTTATGAAATGAACGAATAACGTATATGTATGCTTCTAAAGAAAATCCTATTCTTAGGGCCACTAGGATGGCTAATATCTTTGACTTCCATAAGCTATTCCATATGGCTTGATACGTATTTATGATGTTCGAAGATTCTAGTTGTTATGTTTCCGAATGTTGTTCGAAAGAGAATCGATATGACTAAAGTCTTTTATGAATATTTTGATACGTAGATATGGTCCTAAAGTCTCTATTTGATTTGACCCATAATGTTATTTGAAAGTTCCCCTAATATGAAGGTCACTCGATTTTCCGAAAAGAGCTTCTGAAATGCCTTTAGAAAGTTCTGTACTTCAAAAGTTTGTAACTTCCGTATACTAACTCCGATTGACCCGAAACTGATTTCTGAGCCTTCGGATGCCGTAAATATATTTGTTTATTGAGTTTTGAAATTTATTTATTTATATGCATATGGTTTCCGCACTACTCTGCTCGTGCCTACTACTATGATATCGCTCGCCGGATCCTGGGCCGGTTTTGTGATCGTGCGCACTATGTATATTCGGCAGTATGATGTGTTGCGGTTCCCGAGACCTCGCCATAGGGTCGGGTACCGCTTATATACGGCGTTATGATGTGATATGGCATATGATATGTTCTGATGTTTTGATATGATGTGATGATATGATATGTTCGGGGATTGTACGGAGATTTGAAACCTTCTGGAGTATGATGTGTTGTGGCGCCAGTGTCGGAGTGGCGACCACGTTCCTGAGCCTTGTGCTTGATTTTATTTGCATTATTTATGTTTTTAAAACAGGTTTGATATACTGATTTTGTAACCGCTTTCCATACTCCCTATTTCAGTTCTGATTTGGATTACTGTACTTCATGCTCTACATACTCAGTACATATTTCGTACTGATCCCCTTTCTTCGGGGGCTGCGTTTCATGCCCGCAGGTACAGACGTTTTTTTCTGGTGACTCGCCCATGTAGGATACATGCTGCTACTTTGGAGTGCTCCTTTGACTCGGAGCCCATACTTTTGGTAAAGACCTTTCATTGTATATGTCTCTGTATATGTATGTATGACTATCTGGGGTACGGCGGGGCCCTGTCCCGTCATATGTTCTGTTATGGTTTGTAGAGGCCTGTAGTCATATATGTGGGTCATGGGTCATGTTTGTTCAATTATGTTTGTGATTTGTGCCTTAAGCAGTCCCGTTTGCTATTATGGCCAAAACGGCCCATATGTTTGTATATGTATGTGTATCCGGGCGATGTGTATTCCGCCAGCCTATCGGTTTTCGGTATGATATTTTTGTACGGGTGACCGCTTAAGATGATATCTGTTTTCAGTATCTGTTTAAAATGACGTATGATAAGTTTGAATAAACCTTTGATATGTCGATCTGGTATGTAAGTTCGTTTGGGTGTCCAAATAGGACACCAGTCGCGGCCCACGGGGTTGGGTCGTGACACCAGTCAAGGCCCATCGGTTTGGGTCGTGACATTTAATACGTACCCGGTCCTCTAGTGAGGGACTCGGTGAATAATGCCTGTGCACGAGTAATAGGAGCAATCATGTACAAAATGAATTATCATTTGGGATTCAAGAGAATAATTAGAATGAACCAACACTTGAGAATCAAAGACAACTGTCATGTCAAGTACTACTGAGAACAAGAGTTCATTGGAGTCATGTATGCTCGTCGTTTGCTCATTTTATGTAATTCATGCCAAAGAAGAAAGAAGGGATAGCTTTACATACCTTGAAGCTTATCTATTCGCTCAACTTCTACTTCTCGAACTCGCAATCTACAATCAAGGGAATTCATACTATTGTTAGGCTCACTATCAAGTGCTTATCTTAAGCCTTTACATTGACTCTTTCTACAATTTGCCGAAATTTCGGCAGCATCTCCCCTATTTATATCCCTAGCCCGAAATCACAATACCAACAACTAACAACAACAATCATAATACTATCATCAACAACATTACCATCAATGTCCAAATGCTCCACAAGACATCCCATATGATGCTTATCAAATTTTTCAACCAACTACTTCATTATACTACCATTTAATCGCTCTATTTCTGTAAATAAACCTAGAGCAATATCAGTTGGGAGAGATTCATACCTTTTCTTACTAAAATAACAATACCTTCAGTGTTCGCCTAGAATCCAAACCAAAATCCACCGCCAAACGATGCCGCAATCACCACTGCGCGCTATCCGCACCTAAACTAATACTCTGCCACTTGAAAATTGCTCAATTCTTGATATTCTCACACCCTCAACTGTTTTTTGAGTCTTTGGGGAAAAATCTGGTGAAAAAAAGGTGTTTTACCCTTTATATAGGGGGTAAAATTCGGGTCGGGTCACTGTTGCAGTTTACTGTAGCAGCAATGTAGCAAGTCAGTTACTGTCGCACGCGTTTTTTCTCTGTCAGCCAAACTTGTAACATCCATAATTCTCTACTCTGATATCTTATCGATGAGCATTTTGTTACGTTGGAAACTAGGCTCGACGAACTTAATTTTAGGATTTTGTTTCACTTCAAAACACTTCATATGCTAAGAGATATTCGTCCCTCAAGTTGGACCAAAATTTTCACACAAAACTTTACCCATCCTTTCTCCAAAGTCGTACTATTCCATTTCTTCCACTCATTTTATTATAAAACCTTCCGGTATACCTTGTACACATCCTTCACGCATTAAATATACTTACTTAATAATTCTCGCTCCTTATATTCCAAAGTGGTTTTACTTAACCATAACTCGACGTACTTATGTTTCAAATTTGATAAGTGCTTCTTCGAAGATACGGGGTGTAACAGAAATGTACTGGCTAAAGGAGCCAAAATTTCAAGATGAACTGATATCTCAAGAATTTGCTAAAGAAAAGTGAGAATGGATTAAATGCAGCTATATCATGAGATAACTATGGGAAGGATAATAAGTTTCGCCAATGCGATACATTGTATTCCGGACTATAACTCGAATCACTCGTGCCGAAGAAATTTTAGGTACATTTAGATATGCAGTAAAGTACTCCAAGGGATAGTAGAAAGAGTGAGAAAGGCTGCATGTGACCAGGGATAATCGAGATTACCAAAAAGAACTTGTAGCATTAGAAGAGATGAAAGTTTTAAAAGAGAAATATTTATAGGAAGTTCAATAATCTTCAAAGGAAAGAAAGATAGTGTACCTATGGATAGCAAGACAGCAGTACTGCCTGAGATTAGGGAGTACCTCGTAAGTCATAAAATACGAAGCTACTGGTTATATCAATTGTGAGAGTGTATGGCATAGAACCATATAAACAGTTGCCATGATAAAATGGCTAACATAATGCTGCAAGGACGACGATAAGGTGCCGAAGAAGAATGGAGGCTAGTTTAAGTCTCAATTAGTCACCAGTATAAGAGAGCCAAGGACTTAAGGAGGGAAGCATACTCGTATTGGAAGGAAATTATGAATAAGTAGGATTTTATCTTAGTTTCATGTTCATGAGTTTATTTTGTAATTATACAAAAACTGAGGAGAGGAAATTGGAGGAAAAGTTCAAATATTAATATGATGATATTGTAAGGAATTAAGAGGGGTCTGACCAAGGAATTAAAAGGAGCTGATATGGTATGTATATAAGGTTGACTAGTACAAAAAGGGATGATCTAAAATAACACCAGAGAAGCAAGCAAGGAAAGGTGCCATATCTGAACAAGAGAATGTGTCTACTAGTAGAGAAATAAGGAGCAAGGCAAAAGAGTACAACAATTAAGAGTGCTCACAGACCGGCAGGGAGCCGTAGCAATAACGTGTTAAGACCATCTTAGTGGCAACAGGTCCCAGGATGGTAGCTAGATATCAGTTGACCCTTGGGTACATACATAGGAACATGAGGATATGGAACTAATTAATGAGTTCGACAAATAATTTAGAGAATATGAAAGAAGACTAATGAGCCCATAGTATAAGAGCATGAAGATTAGGAACTAAAGGAGGACAACCATTTCAAGAAACTAATGAAAGCGTCGTAAGTCCGCAAGCTACAACATTCGATGACGAATGTTTCTAAGGGGGGAAGGATGTTACACCTCGCACTTTCAGAGCATGAGCATGCCACGTACATCACCATATTAATAGAGTATCAGAGACATCCCATTATGTTTTGGAATGTACAAGCCATGGGAAGTACATAACAATAAAGTAAAGGATGAATTATGATCTCGTAAGTCATAACTGGGAAGGACAACCTTGGAACCAAAGGACATGAACATTATCAAGTATGATTAATAATAAATATCACGTATGGAGAGTTTCGGAAGATTCCGGGATCAAGCAAATCGAAGAAAATAAGTTTGTCAAAAATTTGGAAAAAAGTTGGCAGAATTTTTGACAGGATTTTTGGTTAAATTTAGAGGGGTATATCTCCGGGTATATCAAGAGTTTTAAGGCATTTCAAAAGCCTAAAATGAAGTTCGTGTCTAGTTTCCAACGTAACAAACCGTTCGACAATATGACATCGGAGTAGGGAGTTACGGGCATTTTTAAATGGACAGCCGGAGGAATTCAAACCTAGGCGGAAAATCCGGAAAGCCCACTTATGTGGTGACCAGCCAAATCCGAGTTTGGCACCTATAAAAGGGCCTCTACACTTCATTTTATTCATTTTTCTTTAACTCCACAACCCTCTAGAAATCTCCTAACACCTCCACACCTCTCTAGAATCTCCCATACTTCTCTCTCCATTATAAAGGTGTTCTTGAAGGTTCTCCAGCATTCCAAAACATTCTACACCATCACAAAAGAGAATCAAACTCCGAAACCCCAAGCTAATTCATGGAAAGGGATTGTTTTTGTCTCTACTTAATGTTGTGATGAATTTGGTATTGGAAGAACTTGAGTGAGGTGAAGTTCTTCTAGTGTAAGGTATGTTCTACATTCGATTTTTCATGATTAAATTGATTTGAAGGTTTAGCAAGTCCTATGAAAGAAAATAATCAAAATGGAGAAGTCACAAAGTATTGCATTGACGATGATGACTATGGGATGAATTTGAAAGGAGATTTTGGATTAATTTGGGATTAAAGTGAATATAATTCAATGATTATGATATTGTGGATATTGTAATGGTTGGTTGAGAAATTAGGGAAAAACATTATGTGGGATGTTTTATGGAGTATATTGGTGTTGATGATGCTGCTTCTGATATTAGTATTGCTATTATTGTTGTTTTGTTGGTATTGTGATTTCAGGCTAGGGATATAACCAGGGGAGATGCTGCCCGAATTTCGGCAGATTTTAAAAGGAATTAATTTGAGGGATTAAGATAAGCATATGACGATAAACCTAATAATAGTATAAATTTTCTTGAATGTAGATTTACGAGCTTGGAAGGATGAGCGTTAAGTAGTAGGAGACCGAAAAGGTATGGTAACACTAAACCCTTTATTTCTAAAGGCATGATTCTTTTCTTATGAATCCATACATGCTTACATCCTTATTCCCAAAAAAGCTAGAAGTTTATGATTCTCAAAGTTTTTATGATGCCAAAGATAGATGTTTTCTATGATAATAATGATGATGATGAGGATCCCATTTCTAGAGATTCCAAAGCTTATGGATTTGATGCTATTATGAGATTATTGAGCTTATTTTATGATTTCCTTAATTTTATTCATTGTTGTTGATCTCACCTTATGATAGTTGTCCCTTCAAGGCTAGATATAGCGATGATGATTGTTCCATAATATAATCAAAGGCTACCGACCTTACATCATTCCGATAGAGTTGGGGTTTTTATTTGGGCTCTCATGCATGCTTTATGTAAATGTATATGTATGATTACACCTGGCCTAGTTGTCCAGGTAGACACCACTACGGTGGGCGTAGTGGGCTGGTTATGGATAATGATAATAACACCGTGTCTACATGGCACGGGCAGACACCACTAGTGGGCGGCGTGAGATGATTACCCCGGATGCTAGCTAATGATGATAACACCGTGCCTGTATGGTCGGGCAGCATAACACCGTACCTATATGGTCGGCCAGTTTACTTATACATATACATACATACATACATATATATATATATATATATATATATATACATATACATTTATAATGTTGATTTTAAAAGTTAAAGTTAGCATGCGTGGTATCCGCCTTAAGAGGCAATCAGATATACCGGTTATCTTTTTATCCCATGCTTCTTTATTCTTATTTATGTTATTATTCATGCCTTACATACTCAGTACACTGTTCGTACTGACGTCCTTTCTTGTGGACGCTGCTTCATGACCGCAGGTAGATACGGAGACGAATTAAATCCGTAGGTGCTTTATCAGCGGATTCTCAGGAGCAGTCCACTTACTTCGGAGCTACAGTCTATTAGTATTGGTCTTTACGGTCACTTGTATTCTATGTAGAGGCTCGTAGATATGTGTGTATAGTTAGACGTTTCCTAACCCTACCAGTTAATATCGTTGTGTAACATTTTAGTAGCTTTGTCGGTTAGTAATGATGGACATAATTGTTGAAGATTATATAGAGATGTGTCATTATGTTGTGATATATGTCCTTACAGATTATGATATCCATGAGCTATCTTTATGGTGTACCCAGTAATGATTATGAGATGTATGTTTGGAGGTGCTCGGTGTGTTATCGCTGGGTGCCCGTCATGGCCATCTAGTTGGGTCATGACAAGGGTGTACTTCAGTAATGACTATGCTGCTCTGAGATAGGCAGATGAGTTAGATGACAAACTTGACAGAAGGAATGAGCAGACAGTCCGAGATTTGGTGGCAGCAGTGATTGGCGGACCTAGCCAGAGGGCGGAGACTACTGATATGTCACAGCGGATAAAGAAGCGTTGGTTGACACTTGATGCCACGTTCTGGTGTAGTGTGCTACAGTTGCGGCTTCTTCCTATTTAGGCCGACAATGTGCTAATTTTTGACAGATCCATCATCTTGGCTGCATTGATGACTAGATACGCGATTAATTTTGGGCGGTTGGCTATAGATGACATTCAGCTGAGGGCTTTACAGCCCATCACTTCATTGATATATCCGTGTTTTATCACCGAGCTCATTCGAAGGTCATATGTCCTTATGCTACAAGATATTGATCACCGAATTACAGCTTTGCATGTGTACTCGGTAAAGAAGAGCAGAGATGAGGCCATTTAGGGAGAAGAGGATGGGTTCCCGGTTGCATTTGGAGGGTTGCCTATGCCTTAGGAGTCTGTTCATTTAGGGGCCACGGGTGACTCTACGGAAGAGTTACCCGCCACTACTGCCCTAGTTGCTGAGACTAGCCGGACTTCAGATCTTGAGCCTCTAGCTACTGCGACCATTGATGCTGCCATTGAGACACCGACTGCTGCTACTGAGCCACAAACTTCGACTGTACAGCCACAGAGGGCAGCTTCACAGCTTTAGCGAGTGGCCCCACAACCAGCGATTCCCGCAGCACAACCCCAGGGTGCAACCAGAGTTGACCCCTATGCCTTCTCGCTTGAGAACTTCAGAAAATTTGCCAAGCAGGCAACTACAGCGGATCAGCAGTCTAAGGTTATAGTGGCCCAGCTAGATGAGTTTGTCAATCAGAGGGTTGCGGATGCTATGGTACCACTAAGGCAGGCCACATCTGCTAACTTGGATAGCTTTGAGATGCGGCTCGCAGCTTTGGAGTTGTCTTAGCCGAGTACTTCTACTGATGCATTGCGTGTGGAGTTAGAGCAGCTGAGGGCTGCATTATTGATTTTGCAGGCCCGTGATCTGATTGTAGGGATAATGCCACCTCCAGCCAGGACTGAGGTGGAGGAGGACGTGCTTCCAGTGATACAGTTGCTTGATGTTCAGGGAGTCCCTCCAGCGGGTGGTGTTAAAGAGAAGAGGCAAAGAGTGATGGAGGAGGATGAGTTGAGAGAGAGGACTAGCCCGAGGGGTTTGAGTATTGAGGAGTAGCAGATGAAGGAGGCCATTTGGAACTCTCTTGTGCTGAACTTTCCTTTTGGGTCCGCAAGAGCCACCTCGAGCAGTGCTCTAATCGGAGAGACATTGTCATCGACCCTTCCTACTCCAGAGCCAGTGCTTACGGGTACTACCACTACTACTACTGCTACTGATACTGCGGCTGGTGCGGTTGGGCCACCTGATGCCTTGCAGACCGATGAGTTGCGAGATGACCTGTGAAGTGATCTTAGGCCTTGTTTGTGTTAGGAACCCCTTTAAGCCTAAATAAAAGCCAACCTGTAGATAAATATCCCTTGTTTCCATTTTGAGCCTTAAACCTATTCTTTGACAAGTCGTAATAAGCCAATACGCATTCTAAATATCCCTCTCTTGCACCCGGTCTCTCCTTGACACTAAAAATGATAAGAATTGAGGCAAAAAGCCTAAGTTGGGGGTGATAGGTAAAATAAGGGGGAACATGAGGCATAAGCCTAAATTTGGGTAGAAGTGAATTGCCTAGTTAAAAGACATCAGTGTGGTAAGTAGAAAAAACAAAGAGAAAAAAAAAAGAAAAAAGTAGCAATAAAACCACACCGAGGTAATGAAAAAGAGAAAGGGAAGAAAACAAAAAGGGGAAAAAGGTGAATAGAGAAAAAAGTGTAGTGGTCAAGGAGGGTGAGTCACAGTTATCCAAATATACATCCTACCCGTCCCCAAGCCTACATTACCGCCTGAAAAAATCCTAGTGTGATCACAGCCGAACAGTCCAGAGTCTAGGGCACTGAAAATAAGGGCAAGCCTATGGTATTTGCATGCGTAGCTAGAGAATTTCTTTGTGAGTGTGAGTGTTTCTCTTCTTCTTAGTATTCTGTCCCACTTTTTATGTACATATGTGTTGGGACATTCTTTGATCTTTGTGAGGGCATGAGAATTTGTTAAGTGACTGGTTCCCATAAGTCTTGGTTCAGGTGTGCTATGGTTTCTGTAATAACTAGATGTCAGTGATTGAAGCCTCATTGTTAGTTGCAACGGATCCTTGATTGGTTTTATTCTCTATTGGGGCGAGAGTTATTGGGATATAAGTGAGATGCCGGTAGTTAATTACCACAACCACTGTAGACAGTTTTAGTTTGATGTGTTTTGTGTGTTGTGCAGGTATTTCGATGTTAGATTGCATGGCCAGTAAAAACAAGGAAATTCTGGCATTCAGTACTGGTGTGGCACTAAGTACGGACCGTCGTCATGTTGGCGGTCCATCGTCTTGGTCATCAAAATGCATGGAGAGTTCTTGCAGCTGAGGTAGGTTGATGAGATACAGAGCTGACAGATTGACGGTCCATCGATATGTTCGACGGTCCGTCCAGTTGCATCGTCGACATAAATCCTGTAGATTGAAAAGTGTCATCAGACCGTCGAGTTGCACCGTCAATATGATCGACATTAGTCGAAGTGCAAGACGGTTGAGGCTCTGCAGGTTGAAATTTTGTCATCAGATCGTCATATTGCACTGTCGACTGTCAAAGCAAAAATACGATCCGTCGAGTTGCAAGCTGGCCTGAAACTGGATTGGGATTAATTATTCCGAGTTTAACTTGTATAAATACTTGTTTAGGTTTTATTTTTTAGACATCTGGAGCTTTAGACTTATAGTGATTACTTTTGGGTTCTTAGGTCTTTTGAAGATTTTCCAAACAATTACATCCGTTACATTCAGTTTTATTCGTAAGTCAATAACAATTTCAATTATGCAATCTTCAATCTTTTATTGTTTCCTCATTGTCATGAGTAGTTAAGCACCTTTAGTAAGGTGTTGAGCCCAAGGATGGTGTTTTGTGATTGGGGATTGTGAATGATATACGCATAATGGATTGTTAGGGTTTATTTGTTCTTCGTTTTCATCATATAGTTAGTGGTTGTAAACATTAGCTAACGCCATAAACTTTGGTTTATTTGGTAAGAAAACATAACAAGAACTCAAGGCTTTAAACCTTTTTTAATAAATTCGCTTAGGAATAAGAGGAATATACTTGGCATAATTAACTGTTCTTCATGCATAGTTTCTTATCTTTGGGAAAAGCATACAAAGAAATAATCTTTTCTTATTGGGAAATTGTCTAGATTCACATATAGGTTAAGTGCATTCATACAACGATCCATTAGAAGTATATCAAGATCAAGACCCATGATCATACACTTTATCTGACGGGGACGCAAGTCACTTTAAATTAGTCCACAAACCAAAACTCTTATAAAACCCCTTTTCTGGAATACACCAGGACCTCAAGATTAGTATAATACTTATTTAGTAAACTTTTCACACCATATTCTCTGTGGGATTCGACCCCAACCATGTTGGGTTACTATATTTGACATAGTTCGCTTTACGCTAATAAAAGGTATAATTTGAGAGTATTAATGTTGAGTTGATTTTGAGATTTATTAAGTATTAAAGTAAAGAGAATCATGGTAGAGAAGTCATGAGGTATTAAGTTGAAG
This sequence comes from Lycium barbarum, assembly GCF_019175385.1. Lineage (NCBI taxonomy): Eukaryota > Viridiplantae > Streptophyta > Magnoliopsida > Solanales > Solanaceae > Lycium > Lycium barbarum. The sequence goes on from NC_083339.1 coordinate 67,037,351, forward strand.
TTGATGTATATGGATTGATTTTTGAAAGGGATTTTGGATTAATTTGAGTCTAAATTGAATGCAAATCTCTTGACTGTGGAATTTTTGACATTGTTTTTGATGTTTGGGTGTTGTTTAAAAGATTAGTGGAAGTAGAGGAAATAAAGGAAATGTTTCCCAATTTTCGTAAGCTCATTTATTAGTCTAGTTGTCTTTATGAGAGTTTCAATAGCTTGACCTTGGTATGAATTATCTTGAATGTAGATTTGCAAGTCTGGGAGGATAGGTGTTAAGTAGTTAAGGAGACGACAAGATATGTAAGGCTATCCCTTTCTTTCTTTTGGCATAATCCTTGTGAACCGAACGTACATGTAACGTCAATCCATAATGGCTCCACTCTTAGAGTTAGGAATATCTCATTTGATTCATGTTCCACAATGTATCTTCAGAAAGTCTTCCTTCAGATTCAGTATAATCTTTAGAGTTACTTGTACTCGTATCATGTCTTGCATTGCATTGCATATATATGTACATATGCTTATACAAACCTATGACCTCTTAAGCGTTATATGCATGTATATTATGTATTTTATATATATATATATGGGGTATGGGAAAGGTAACAATGTTCTACACGCACTACCACCTGATCAGCTGGTCATATGATGATACGATAATGATGTTGATGATGGTGATGATGATGCCCATAGAGGTCGATACGATACGATATGATACGATGGGATGCCCACAGAGGCTTGACAGGCATTATACACACACACACACACACACACACACACACACAGATATATATATATATATATATATATATATATATATATATATATGACCTCATGCATGCATGCACAGTATTTATGCATATCATTAGCCCTCAGAGGTAGTTCAGATGCATAGTAATTATATACATGATTCACTCACAGGGATAGTTCAGACGTACAGGTTGCATTCACTTACCTTATAGTTTCTTATGTCTCTCTTATGTTGCTCTCAAGCCTTACATACTCAGTACTTCGCCCGTACTGACATCCTTTTGTGGTGGACGTTGCGTTCTTGCCCATAGGTAGATAGGGAGACGGTACAGATTTTTAGGCTGTTATGTCAGCGTTGGTACAAGGGCACTCCACTTGTTCTGGAGTTGCATTTCAGTATGGTATGATTCTTTTGCGTATATGTATATGGGCATGGCGGGGTCCGGTCCCATCCTTATTATGTTATGTACTCTATTTAGAGGCTCATAGAAAAATGTGTACAACAAGATGTCTTATGACATCCTCGGTCTATATTTTTGTTATATCCTTTGATAGTCATGTCGGCTTGTATATATAGGCACAGTTTATGATGTGTGTGTGTGTATATATATATATATGGCCATGTGTCCCTTCCAGTTTTGATATTTATGAGTTAGCTTCATGGCCCACTCAGATACGACTATATGTCGTATGCTTTTAGGTACTTGGTAGGCTAGCTCCGGGTGCCCGTCATGGCCCTCTGGTTGGGTCGTTACAAAATCATGGGCATATTTACACTCAAGGGTCATATGTAAACACATACGTATCCTTTCCACGTCTTACCTCAAGGGGAAATTGCAACTCCCATCTAATCATACCGATGTCTCATTAGTAAAACACCTCTAAGGTTGCTAACAACTTATAGTATCACCACAGTCATTTTTTACCGCCTAACTGAAAATCCAATCAAACTTCTTTTCTTTTTAGGTCCCATCGGTAATACCCAAAATTTATCTTAACAAAATTGCATAGGATCTATCAATACTATCCTCAAGGGTATATAAACATTAATAGAACACTAATTGTACCTGGCGTTATCACTGATCCCCTCATACTGTACTATCTTCTCTTACTTACAAGTCAGTTATATCTTGTTTGGTACCTATCACTCATAATTCTGTAGATATAATCTCTCCATCAAACTATGGATCCCACCATACCTTCCCTGTTTTATTATACCATTGCAATATTACCACAACATATCTTCTTCCACCGTTCTATCAACATATTCACCATTTTAATCCATCGTCTGGCCACAAATTCCACTTAAAACGCCTCCTTGATATTACTTTTTTTTCTTTCCTTAATATAATCATTGGGGTTTACGACTTACCGTCATTGCATAACATAAAACATTTAAAAATCATACTTGCCTAATTTTAACACTTTATCAAAGTGACAAATATACCTTTCATCAGTAGGTGCTCTGGTCCTGAAATATTGATGGATATGAGCCTCTCTATGGACCTACTCTAAAACCTTAATCTGGCACTAATCGCTCTAGCATTGGCTGAGAAAATTCTATTTCCTGCTATCCCTCTATCGGTTGTTCACCACCACCCGGAACTTCTACAAATGTACAAACTATACTAACCTGTCCGGTCTGGCCACCACCTTCATTTGAACTCTGCTTCAAAGATGCTGTCAAGTCTTGGTTAATAGGGTCCTCAGGCTGCAAACTCCTCGGTTTCTCAGAAATCCCTACACTCTCCGCTGGTCTACCATAATCCGAAGCTTGGAGATCAACTCCCAGCATTGACCTCTCCCTTCTTTGCACAGCTATGGCCAAAGGTGAAACTGGCAACATCGGAGTTTTTCCAAGCTCCTCTACTCTTATGAAAGTCTATGATATCTGTAGCACTGACTCATCCTGAACCTCTAACGGGTCTGTTTCATTAGAAGACATGATCTCATATGGGTCCGTCTCAATAGAGGGTATATCCTCACTTAGGTCCTCCTCCAAACCGTAACTTAATCCTCCCCCTATCATCAATGCAACCCTCAAATCGCCCTTAATATTTTTTGAAGGAGTCATCGTCAAACTGTAAAATAACAAATGTCAGTGTTGAAGATTTTACACCCTATAACTCAGCTCTATAGCACAATCTAGGATACAAAGAAGATAACCATTCTAAATGCTCTGCAGCATCCCGTATTTTTTAACGTCAGATTATTTGCTGAGGTGGGACCCACACATCGAGATTTTTTTTGGGACATCTGAAAATTCATATGAATCACATATGAGAAGTTAAACACAACTCAAGAAGGACCCTTGGGCCAAATCAAAGTGGAAGTCCTCCAAACGAATATTTTTAAGAAAACGTTTTCGGGTGATCTGACTTCAAGGGGCAAAAACGGTATTATAAGTTTGGAATTTGGAAAAGTACCAAGAAATAGAAGTTGTAGATAATTGAATTAGCTTTCCAACCAGAGGTCGTGGGTCCCCAGGTGACGTCGGTACAAAGAGATATGAACGTTTTAAGGTCGAAAGGTCAGTGGGCTAGACCCAACTCGGGACCAAACCGAGTTGGCCCAAAAAAATCAAAAAAAATAATAAGGCCCAAATTTGTGAGGCCCAACCGGCCATGGTTATGGCCCAAGCCAATATTAAATAAAATTTGGTCAATAAAAGGATGACTAAGTCATCCTTATCACAATAAGTTCTAGAGGTTTCAAGAAAAGAAGAACAAGAGAAAGAAGAGAGAAAAGCTTAAGGTCATTTCGGCCATAGAGAAAGTCCATGAGAAAAATTGATAAAAATTCTTCAAAAATCAATCCCTACCAAGTAAAGGGTGCTTAACAAGGTGGAGTTGTTGTTGGAGCAAGAAAGATTCAAAATCATACAATTTGCCAAGTTGTAGTCAAGTGAGAAGTTGAAGAAGAAAGGTGAGTTTTGATCTTTCTTTATGTGTTATGAATGGTTTATATGTGTTGTAGTATGTTAAAATGGATGAAATTCATGAAAGAGATAAAAATAGGGGTGTGGCCGTGAGGTATGGAACATGTATATGTGTGTAGAAATTGTGTTTTAATTAATTTATCTAGTGTTTGGTTGTTATTGTTGTGAATGATATGTGGAAAATGGAAGTTGAATAAATTTGGAGAGGTTGTAGTGTGTATGCTTGATGTTGGCCGTGTAGTTGTAGAGTAATATGGAAGAAAAGGAGTCAATTCTATTTAATGCTTTGGTTGTAGTTGAATTGTGGATGCTAGATTGCTAATGAATGCATAATAATCATGTGAAGTTGAAGTAGGTGGAGGTTTGTTTTAGAAGTTATGTGAATTGAATGTAATGTTCTTGCATGCATGGAAGGTAATGTGGTTAGTATGATGTTGTTGGAATATAGATCATGAGGTTGTTATTGTTTTCATTAAAGTTAGAAAGTTTTTGGAAAAAGTAGTAAGTTGATTGAATATGGAAGTTGTTAGTATTGTTGTTGTTGGAATTGTGGTTGATATTTTGGCCGGGTTTGAATTCCCGGGATTGTTGTTGATTGTAATTAGCCAAGTTGAACTTGGTGGGATGGAGTATTTATAGGGGAAGTGCTGTCGAAATTTCGGTAGCCAAATGTTTCCTTAAAGAATTCAACTCTAAGTATCCTAATAAGAGTTTTGGTAAACATGACCAATTTGCAGATTTTGACGAGATTGCAACGTGAATTCGGAATAGCAAAAGAAGCGGAAAGAGGTATGTAAGGTTTCACCCTTCTTTCTATGGCATGTCTTAGACGTAATAAGTTGGGTACGCGCCTCGGGGACAACTCTCTTCCCCGGAATCCGCATCCAAAGTTTTCCACTTTTTGTTCAATAGAATTGAATTAGAAAGTGTGCAAATGATGGAAAGACCTCTTAAACCCCTAGAACTTGCATAAGTGGGACCCGATTACCCTAGGACCCTCACAAGTAATGACATGACACGTAATATATGTAAATCATATACGTCACCCCATCCAGCCCGAGGTGGGCCCGCTACTCTCGGATTTTTTCCTTACAGTCTTGCTTGACTTACTTGAAGTCAACCCAAAGGGAACCTTTGATCCCGATTTCGTTACCAAATGATATATACTATGACTCCTCTAACAAGGGCACTTCCATGACGATAATGATAACAATGGTGTTAGATAAGAGAATATGCCTATGATACGTAATACCGGAACGACTCTATGACTAAGATGACTAAGCTAAGTATCTTATGTAAACATGAAAATGATAAACTAATTTTTTAGTCTTATTTATATTTCCTAGCTATGACTTTATTTTCTAAAAGATTTCAAAGTCTATGAACTTTCATCTATGATGCCCCGATTTCATTCTACGTTTACTTTAATATTATTCCCCGTTGGTAGTCTCACCTTAAAATACTCGTTCCTTCATGGTGAGACAAAGCGATCACGAGTATTCTATAATATAATCGGAGGTCACCGACAATTACGTCACTCCGATGACTACATGATTCTTCTTTGGGCTTTCCTGCGTGCCTATGAGACATATGTATATAGGATACGTAAATGCATATAAGACAGGTAAATGTATGTAAGATATGTGTATATATATTTAAAACATGCACATGACGAAAGAGCTAGAGCGCTATAGACGCTGATATATGTACATGATATATGCATGTGTATACGAGGAAAATGGAGGTAAGGGCAGAGCGTTATGAACGCATATCCACCTGATCAGTTGGCATTACATGATATGATATCGTCCCGGACGCGGGATGCCCGGACGCGGGATGTGCATATTTATGGTTAAATGGATCGGCTGCCGATGCCTCGGCAATATGATATATTCTATTTTATGTATATATACATATATATGAGTAAGGAAAGCTAAGGAAGCACGACATCTGCCCAAGGGCACTTATATGTACAGGTTATGTTTCTATCCCAGGACATGTGTTGTAACTCTCTTATGTCATTATACATGATTCATATTTTCCGTATATTACTATTCATGCCTTACATACTCGGTATACTATTCGTAGTGACGTCCCTTCTTGTGGACGCTGTGTTTCATGCCGCGCAGGTCAGCAGACAGGTGGACTTGATCCTTAGAAGCCTTACCAGCAGTGTTAACAGCGCTCCAGTTGTTCCGGAGCCCCACTTTCGTGGTACTATTTTGTGTATGTATTTTCGGGCACGATAGTACTCGACCCTTTCTATGTATAAGTGTACTGTGTCTAGAGGCTCGTAGACAGATATGTACAGTCAGTTAAGTACAGTTAGGAATATGGTGTTTTGGCATGCTAATGTTGATGTATAAGTTATAACGAAGTTTATTAGTCTATGTTCAGAACGACGCCGCTAATGTTAATGTTCAAAAAAAAATGGCTCTGTTTACATGGCTTGCTAAGAGGTAAAGGTAAAACGATAAACAAGGGGTGCTCGGTACAAGTATCGAGTACTCGTTACGGCCCCTAGACGGGTCGTGACAGAAGTGGTATCAGAGCAGTTCGGTCCTAGGGTTTGTCTACGAGCCGTGTCCAGTAGAGTCTTGTTTATGGGTGTGTAGCGCGCCACACTTATAAACAGGAGGTTACAGGGCATTTAGGTAATATGAATTTCTTTGTACGCAAGATCGTGCGATAGAGCTATGCTACCAGGTTTCCACATTCCTTTCCTAATCCTGTGTTATGGTTTCAGTAATGCCGCCGAAAAGGAAGGCTACGACGGCCCAGAAGGGCAAGAGGGTGGCTGGCAGCAGAGTTGAACGGGAGCTAGAAGAAGGAGAATCTCACAATGAAGCTCCCCCTCAGACCTTTCCTGCTCCCCCTGCACCAGCAGAGCAGGAAAGAGTTTCAGCTCCAGCCCCCGCACCTCCAGTTCCACCGCCAGCAGCCCCAGGCCAGCAGATGGCCTAGGCCATTCAATTATTGACCCAGTTAATTGCTGCACAGGCTCAGCGGCAAGATGTAGACCTAGGAGACAGGGCGGTAAGTGCAAGGGCCCGCGACTTTATCACCCTGAAGCCTCCAGAGTTTTATGGATCCAGACCAGAGGAGGACCCGCAGAGTTTTATAGATGAGATGCTGAGGACTCTAAGGATCATACATGCTTCGGATACGGAGTCCGTAGAGTTTGCTTCATACAGGCTGCGGGATGTGGCAGTTTTGTGGTATAGTAGTTGGATATCCTCGAGGGGAGCGAATGCACCTCCCCCGGTTTGGCAGGAGTTTACCGAGGCATTTCTGCGACATTTCTTACCGCCAGAGGTTCGACGAGCACGAGCCGAGATGTTCTTGAACCTTAAACAAGGAAATATGAGTGTTCGGGAGTACGACCTTCGTTTAAACTCACTAGCCAGGTATGCCCCAGCCCTGATAGTAGATAGGGGAGATCATGTGCACCGATTCGTGAGTGGGCTAGGGCCACATTTAGTTAAGGAGTGCCTGACGGCTTCACTCCAGGATGGGATGACTATTACCCGCATCCAGGCCCACACCCAAAATTTGGAAGAGCAGTACCAGTCACAGAGAGGGGAGCGGTATCTAGATAGGGGTTCCAGAAAAAGGGGCAGATTTTCCAGGGCTAGAAGCGAGTATAGAGGGGGACAGGCACCGGAGCAATTTAGGTATTCAGAACAATCGACGGCCAGTGCACCTCCTCGATTTGCGGATAGGGGGCTTGACCGTTCTACTCACTCGAGACCAGATCAGGGTACTAAGGCGTCAGGATCCCAGTATAGAGCTGATTCTAGCAGGATGATGCCACCCCCGCCACGGTGTGCGCGATGTGGTAGACCACACTCTGGAGAGTGTCGTGCAGGTATAGGTGCATGTTATACTTGTGGGCGGGTTGGCCATTTGATGCGTGATTGCCCACTGAGGTATGAGGGAGACCAAGCCCAGCCCGCGGGTCCGCGGTTGGTTCATCGTCGACCGTACGCCCTCTTGGACAGACTTCCCAAGCTCCAGCGGGCCGCGGCCGAGGGAGAGGAGGGACACCTAGTTCAGCTGGTCCTCCGCACCGCCTATATGGATTGACAGGACGACAGGACCCTGAGCCTTCCGCAGACGCGGCCACAGGTACTTTTTCGACACCTTCTATGATATGTATGTTAATTGATTCGGATTCTATCCTATCCTACGTTGCCTTTATATTGCTGATCATATTAAGAATTAAGAAATTAGGACGAAAGGTAGCCATACGCATAGGTAAAAAGGACGAATACTAGAGATTGCGGAGGTTAGAACTGTAAATAAAAGAGGAGATGTGTTACGCGGCGTTTCGAAAACTGCTAAGACCGCAACTCGTTCCATAATATGTGATATAAGTAGTGCGAGGGAGTGGGGGCGAAAATACTAACGCTAAGACGCTGAAATGCACTAAAGTTTCAAGGTTAAGCGTGCTAGGGTGAGAGTAATTTCATGATGGGTGACCCCTGGGAAATATGCTGAAATTTTCACAAATGTGGGAACAAGAGACGAATGTGAAGCTAGGTAGTCCAATGTAAATTAGAGTGTGTGGAGTGGTTACAAACCCTATAAAAGTCATGTAGGCTGAGACGGACAAGACTAACGGAAGAGGAGAAAGCGTGACAGAAAGGGGACTTATTAACGTAGGGCCAACGTTCGGAGCTTACTCAATGGACTTACGACATAAAAGCGACCTAAGCGACATGTGAGATGTCTACGAAGAAGACCTCCCCGAAGTATTATGATACACTATGAGGCCAGTTTAACATTCGAGGACGAATGTTCTAAAGGGGGGAGAATGTTATATCCCGTATTTTTGAACGTCAGATTATTTGCTGAGGTGGGACCCACACATCGAGATTTTTTTTTGGGACATCTGAAAATTCATATGAATCACATATGAGAAGTTAAACACGACTCAAGAAGGACCCTTGGGCCAAATCAAAGTGGAAGTCCTCCAAACGAATATTTTTAAGAAAACGTTTTCGGGTGATCTGACTTCAAGGGGCAAAAACGGTATTATAAGTTTGGAATTTGGAAACGTACCAAGAAATAGAAGTTGTAGATAATTGAATTAGCTTTCCAACCATAGGTCGTGGGTCCCCAGGTGACGTCGGTACAAAGAGATATGAACGTTTTAAGGTCGAAAGGTCAGTGGGCTAGACCCAACTCGGGACCAAACCTAGTTGGCCCAAAAAAATAAAAACAAATAATAAGGCCCAAATTTGTGAGGCCCAACCGGCCATGGTTATGGCCCAAGCCAATATTAAATAAACTTTGGTCAATAAAAGGATGACTAAGTCATCCTTATCACAATAAGTTCTAGAGGTTTCAAGAAAAGAAGAACAAGAGAAAGAAGAGAGAAAAGCTTAAGGTCATTTCGGCCATAGAGAAAGTCCATGAGAAAAATTGATAAAAATTCTTCAAAAATGAATCCCTACCAAGTAAAGGGTGCTTAACAAGGTGGAGTTGTTGTTGGAGCAAGAAATATTCAAAATCATACAATTTGCCAAGTTGTAGTCAAGTGAGAAATTGAAGAAGAAAGGTGAGTTTTGATCTTTCTTTATGTGTTATGAATGGTTTATATGTGTTGTAGTATGTTAAAATGGATGAAATTCATGAAAGAGATAAAAATAGGGGTGTGGCCGTGAGGTATGGAACATGTATATGTGTGCAGAAATTGTGTTTTAATTAATTTATCTAGTGTTTGGTTGTTATTGTTGTGAATGATATGTGGAAAATGGAAGTTGAATAAATTTGGAGAGGTTGTAGTGTGTATGCTTGATGTTGGCCGTGTAGTTGTAGAGTAATATGGATGAAAAGGAGTCAATTCTATTTAATGCTTTGGTTGTAGTTGAATTGTGGATGCTAGATTGCTAATGAATGCATAATAATCTTGTGAAGTTGAAGTAGGTGGAGGTTTGTTTTAGATGTTATGTGAATTGAATGTAATGTTCTTGCATGCATGGAAGGTAATGTGGTTAGTATGATGTTGTTGGAATATAGATCATGAGGTTGTTATTGTTTTCATTAAAGTTAGAAATTTTTGGAAGAAGTAGTAAGTTGATTGAATATGGAAGTTGTTAGTATTGTTGTTGTTGGAATTGTGGTTGATATTTTGGCCGGGTTTGAATTCCCGGGATTGTTGTTGATTGAAATTAGCCAAGTTGAACTTGGTGGGATGGAGTATTTATAGGGGAAGTGCTGCCGAAATTTCGGTAGCCAAATGTTTCCTTAAAGAATTCAACTCTAAGTATCCTAATAAGAGTTTTGGTAAACATGACCAATTTGCAGATTTTGACGAGATTGCAACGTGAATTCGGAATAGCAAAAGAAGCGGAAAGAGGTATGTAAGGTTTCACCCTTCTTTCTATGGCATGTCTTAGACGTAATAAGTTGGGTACGCGCCTCGGGGACAACTCTCTTCCCCGGAATCCGCATCCAAAGTTTTCCACTTTTTGTTCAATAGAATTGAATTAGAAAGTGTGCAAATGATGGAAAGACCTCTTAAACCCCTAGAACTTGCATAAGTGGGACCCGATTACCCTAGGACCCTCACAAGTAATGACATGACACGTAATATATGTAAATCATATACGTCACCCCATCCGGCCCGAGGTGGGCCCGCTACTCTCGGATTTTTTCCTTACAGTCTTGCTTGACTTACTTGAAGTGAACCCAAAGGGAACCTTTGATCCCGATTTCGTTACCAAATGATATATACTATGACTCCTCTAACAAGGGCACTTCCATGACGATAATGATAACAATGATGTTAGATAAGAGAATATGCCTATGATACGTAATACCGGAACGACTCTATGACTAAGATGACTAAGCTAAGTATCTTATGTAAACATGAAAATGATAAACTAATTTTTTAGTCTTATTTATATTTCCTAGCTATGACTTTATTTTCTAAAAGATTTCAAAGTCTATGAACTGTCATCTATGATGCCCCGATTTCATTCTACGTTTACTTTAATATTATTCCCCGTTGGTAGTCTCACCTTAAAATACTCGTTCCTTCAAGGTGAGACAAAGCGATCACGAGTATTCTATAATATAATCGGAGGTCACCGACAATTACGTCACTCCGATGACTACATGATTCTTCTTTGGGCTTTCCTGCGTGCCTATGAGACATATGTATATAGGATACGTAAATGCATATAAGACAGGTAAATGTATGTAAGATATGTGTATATATATTTAAAACATGCACATGACGAAAGAGCTAGAGCGCTATAGACGCTGATATATGTACATGATATATGCATGTGTATACGGGGAAAATGGAGGTAAGGGCAGAGCGTTATGAACGCATATCCACCTGATCAGTTGGCATTACATGATATGATATCGTCCCGGACGCGGGATGCCCGGACGCGGGATGCCCGGACGCGGGATGTGCATATTTATGGTTAAATGGATCGGCTGCCGACGCCTCGGCAATATGATATATTCTATTTTATGTATATATACATATATATGAGTAAGGAAAGCTAAGGAAGCACGGCATCTGCCCAAGGGCACTTATATGTACAGGTTATGTTTCTATCCCAGGACATGTGTTGTAACTCTCTTATGTCATTATACATGATTCATATTTTCCGTATATTACTATTCATGCCTTACATACTCGGTACACTATTCGTACTGACGTCCCTTCTTGTGGACGCTGCGTTTCATGTCGCGCAGGTCAGCAGACAGGTGGACTTGATCCTTAGAAGCCTTACCAGCAGTGTTGACAGCACTCCAGTTGTTCCGGAGCCCCACTTTCGTGGTACTATTTTGTGTATGTATTTTCGGGCACGACAGTACTCGACCCTTTCTATGTATAAGTGTACTGTGTCTAGAGGCTCGTAGACAGATATGTACAGTCAGTTAAGTACAGTTAGGTATATGGTGTTTTGGCATGCTAATGTTGATGTATAAGTTATAACGAAGTTTATTAGTCTATGTTCAGAATGACGCCGCTAATGTTAATGTTAAAAAAAAATGGCTCTGTTTACATGGCTTGCTAAGAGGCAAAGGTAAAACGATAGACAAGGGGTGCTCGGTACAAGTATCGGGTACTCGTCACGGCCCCTAGACGGGTCGTGACACTACTGGACACGGCTCGTAGACAACCCTACGACAGAACTGCTCTGATACCACTTTTGTTACGACCCAGCCAGAGAGCCATGATGGGAACCAGGAGCTAACCTACCAAGCACCACAACACACTGGACTGCAACTCCGGAACAAGTGGAGTGCTCTGTTACAACTGCTAAGAAGGCAGCCTAGGAGTCTGTCTTCCTGTCTACCTGCGGGCATGAACGCAGCGTCCACAAATGAAAGGACGTCAGTATGAATAATGTACCGAGTATGTAAGGCATGAAGGACAACATAATAAAGATATGGAAATAACATGAGTTAAGAGAGAAATAACCTGTACATCTAGATGCCTCTCGAGGTAGATGACATGCATGCTTGCCATTTAAAAAAAATTCATACATATATATAATACCGTACCCGGCCTTAATGAAGCTCAGTGTGATCCGTACCCACCCATATTGGCTCAGTGTTATCCGTATCCGACTATATAGGGTCGGTGTTATCCGCACCCAACTGTAGTGGTGTGCACAATAGGTGCCATACCGGGCTAACTATAGCGTGGCTCGGTGTCATAAAATAGATACATATATATAAAGCATGCATGATAGCTCAAAGAAAAGTTATAACTCTATCGGAGTGGCGTAAGGTCGGTAACCTCCGATTATCATTTGGAACTATCATCGTCGGCGTATCTCACCTTGAAGGTATCAATGACCATAAGATGAGATCAACAACTATAAACAAGATCAATAACCATGAGACAAGATCAATGATCATGAGAGAAAAATCAATAATATCATAAGAGGATCATGAACATAAGCTCCTAACATTTCTAAGAGTGGAGTCATTCTAAATATCATTCATGTAAACTCGTAACATAAGAAAGAGGGACAACCTTAACATACCTCAAGTCGTCCAAGAAATCCAACAACCGAGCTAAATACAACTAGCGCGCCAATCCTATAACATGGAATACATATGAAAACTTATATGGCGCTAGTATATCATGTATATCAACGATAACTCGATTCTAAAATGAAACGGGCAGCATTTCTCCTTACCCTCCAATCTCACCAACATATATAACAACCCATAGTAACAACAATAGGTTTATAAAAATCCTTAAATACTCCAACATGTACAACAACCCATAGTAACAACAACAGGCTTACAAAAGTCCTTAAATACTCCTTTTAGCTGTCCATACAAACACCATATACCAAACAACCCAAAGTACACCAATATACAATAACAATATACACTTCCTTTCTTGCCAATCAAGGAGAAGAATCTCTTGAACATATCAACAACATTAGATACTACTCATACACATGGAAATTAGCTTAACAACACAACCACAACATGCTCAAAACAATCCATAGTCTCAACATAATTCCTAATTCATGTTTGGACTTCTCTTCACATTTTCTTCCTTTAATCAAGTTGCATAATTATCAAACAATATCAAGAACGTATAATAGAGGTGAAACCTTACCTTAATCATGCAAGAACAAGCTCTAGATCAAATTACTCCACTAGGATGAAACCTCCAACTTCAACATCAAGAAATATTTGAACTCTACTAGCCCTAATGAGCTTCTTATCACTTGAATCACTTAATTCCCTTGATTTTTGCTTTGGTTTGGTGTAAGAACTCACAGAGAGGGTTTAGGAGTGTTCTAGGGTCTATTTTTGGAAGAAAATGGTGCCCCGAAGTAAAAAAATGAAATTTAAAGCAACTTTTAAAATCCACCGACAAAAAGTACAGACAAAATGTATGGGCCGTACTTCATTGTACGTCCAATACTTTCAGTCCATATTTGGAAGGTCAAAATTCCAACTTTCTGGAAAATTCTGCTAAAGTACGTCAAAAAAAGTACACCCCGTACGTTTTTGTACAGGCCATACTTTATCCCGTACTTCTCAAAATTGCGATTTGTCAGTTGCATTGGAAAGAAGGCTCACCGAAATTGAACTTAAATAGGTTATGCATTCCATAACTCCTCATATTTTAGGAGATATACCTATCTCAATTTGGACCAAAATTTTCTGTCCAAAATTCTGCCAAGTTTTCCCAAAATTTTGACAAACTTAATTTCTTCGATTCGCTTGATCCTGAAACCTTTAGACACTTGCTTAGCACTTGTTAAAAGTCTTCCTTAACCTTATAAGGGTTCCATGACTCTCTAGGCTTATGTTAGTTTACTTTCGACACAAACGATGCAAAATATTTTGAGGTGTAACATTATTTGCATTTTAGACTTGTGTATTAGACATTCTTGTAGTTCCTCTTGTACGAGGCAGACCAGTTCCTTGGGGATAGTAATGTCTTCCTACACTTATTCTTAAGTGATATTGAAATTTATTGTTATTTAATTTGTTATTTCGCATTTATAGTTGTATGCTAGCTAAGGAAAGGGTTCACCTACCAAGTTGGGGAATGGGAGGTGCCTGCACGTTCCCCGAGTTAGAGCCTGAGACTGATGCATATATGTGTTTTGATGATTGACAAAATTTCACACTGAGTGATACCATGAAGAAGACAGACAATGTTCACATTGAGTGATTCCAGGTCTAGATACATGAAAGAATGCAAAAGAATGATTGAACAAAGGTAGACATCTGGTTGAATGAAGCAGATGTTCAAAACAGAAAGAAATGTCTGATTATGAGCAAGCATGCAATGCACATGGAACTAGTCCAGTGACCTGATTTATCGCAAGGAAACAGTTGAAGACATGGTGAAAAAGATGACCTAGACGGGCACACAGAGATGTTCAGCGTATAACATGAATTTTCTATGAATAAAATAATTGAACAAAGCAGGCTGCAAAAGGGAGAGTAGATGACCCAAGAGGAGCAGCAGTTCATTAAAGAAATAGAAGAAGTATCCAAACCATGTTATATGTCAAAGTGAGTCATCAGACGAGAGGAGGAATGATCATAGGTCATCAGGCGCAGTAGATGAATTACCTTGAAGCAAAGACATTGTATGAAGAACAACTTAAAGTGATTATAGGTGAATTGACCAGTTGCAGACATAGAACTACATATATATATATATGAAATAGGTTTGTCAACTTGTTCCAGCTAATATCTCAGAAACAATTCAATGGCGGATGAAGAATGGAAGAGATTGGTGGAACATGTTCTATCTTAGACAGTGTAGTGATTCAGAGGCAGACGAACCAGGTGGATGAAACAGGTTCGTGAACATGTTCCAGGGAAGGTCCTATACCAACTAGGATTTGCAGAAATATGGAAAGAACTTGGCAGTCAAGTATGAAAGATTCCTTCCCACATTTTTAGGGATTAGTAAGCCTTCTACACATATTAGAAGAGGCCTCAACAAGGCAAGAATCAAAAGACTACACAAACCCTACGTACATGTCATTGACCGACTAGGAAAAGGTTCTATGTTTGCTGACATGCTATGCTTCAATGTTATAAATACCCATGTTTTTCCAAAAAAATAATTGTGCACCCACAAAGAGAGAGTTTAGAATATTGTGCTATCAAAAGATTTATGCAGCATATTCAATATTTTAGGGTTGCGTCCAAATTACACAGAGAAGGATCGATGGATCTATTTTACTGAATAATGTTTCCCAGTTCTGAAGTATTGATTTATGTATTAGGTTTGGTTTATAGAGTTGTATCTTTATCAGCTTTCATAGAAGCATACAAATATATACAAACAATTGTAACTCCAAGTAGGAAATTTACTAGTTGAAGATAGCTTGGTAGTCAGAGGTTGGGTAGCAAGGCTAGGGTTTAAGGTTAGATTATAGAGGTTGTAATTTGTAACTAGCATTTGGCTCATTATTGTAGTGAAGTTTTGAGAAAATCTTGCAGTCTGCAGGTTATGGTTTTTATCACCTTTTGAGCTGGGTGGTTTCCACGTAAATATCATGTGTCCTTTACTTACCTGTATATTAGATTCCACAAGACGATTAGCATAGAACAAGTAGAGTAACATGCTCCATCCTATAAGCGAAGATAAGGTACACACAGGATAGGAAGTAGGTCGTGCAAACTTACACTTCTATTCTTTCATTCTTTTCATGCTAATTTGTTCAAGCAAAATATCAGACTTCATATCTTATTCTCTCACAGATGGTGAGCGCGGATGCGGCTAGGGATGAGACACCAGTACCTACTGCCAGAGCTATGGCACGTGGTTGGGGCCTAAGTAGGGGCCATAGTATGGGTAGACCCCATGGAGCAGCACCAGCCAGAGGTCGGGCAGCTATGGTGTTACACCTCGGAAATTCCATAATGTGTTGCCTTGGGATAGGCTAATGTGAGCTTAAGTTGATTATGAAATCCCTATGAGGTTAAGTGAAGGATTAGATAGCTTGAGGTGCATACAATAAGATTTCGAAGTTCTATGAATAAGTGAAGTTTAGTTTGTTGAAGGGAGCGAAATGTAAGTCGTGTTCGGAAAGGTTCCAGTATGATTGAGCTAATGTTTATATGGTGATGTTTTAAAGAGATGCTATAGAGCCTATTGTATGGTTAATGAAGTATTATACAAGTGTTAATAAGGTTCCATAAGGATTGGAGATCGAACGAAACGACGGAAACCATTTCAGGGAAGTGGAGTTATACGACCACTTATACGGTCCGTATAACTTTATACGGTCCGTATAAGGTGTCCGTATAATCCCAGCAAGGAGATGGTTTTCTGGTTGGTGAACCACGACCACTTATACGGACCGTACAATACTATACAGACCGTATAAGTGTCCGTGGAAGTCCCGACGGGCAGATTTTTAATGTTTGTATAAATAGATGCCTTGGGTTCTTTTACTTCATTTTTCATATTCTACAGGTGTTGAGAGCTCAAAAACCCTCCTCTAAGAATATTCCACTCAAGTTCAAGAGAACACAAAGATCAAAGACTAGAATCAAGTGTTTATGTGTTAGAAAGCTTCCATGGGCTAGAGGACCACAAGAAATTTCCATTGGAGGAGAACTAGGGTTTGGTTCAAGTGAAGTATTTCCACTCAAGATTCATTCCCACACCAACTAAGGTAAGTTTTATGGTATTTCCATATTTTTTTAAGGTGTTTGAAAGTTGAAACACTTGGATTGTAAAAAGGATATAGAAAATAGGTCTTGAATGTTAGAATGGTGATGTTTGTGAGTAGTAGTTTGGATTGAGTAATGATTCGTGATATGATACGATTATAATCATGTTCTAAGTGATGTTAAGAACATGGGATAGACATTGTATACGAACGAATGTAATCGTGTGCTATAACCATGGATATGAGTGACTTGAACTGAATTGAAGAATATGGATAATGTAGGATGAATAAAGACTATTGTTATGATGTTGTGAATGTATTATTGATGTTTGGGAGTTGATATATGTAATGGAGGAAGTCATATAAACAAAGGAGATGCTGTCCAGTTTTCTCTAGTTTTAGTCATGTATGCTAGATATCGATTTTCTAATGATAGTGTAACTCTAATGAAGGTAGAAACGTGAGCATTGAAGGAGAACGTGCAACTGATAGAATAGTTGAACGGAAAGGTATGTAAGGCTAACCCTTCTTTCATAAGGCATGGTTCTTTGGCCAAATATCTATTCTTCTATAAGACTATGATGTCCTCCAAATGATTCTATCTTCAAAAGCTACTAAGCTCATGATTCTCGATATGTTACGATTGTACTAGATTCCTTATATGACGAGTAATCCTATAAGGATTGATGTAATGAACGACGATAATAGTGATAACGATAATGATGACGATGATAATGGTAATGATGCTTATGAGATTTTATGTATATGTGTCTATGTATGACTATTATGGAACCCCGAGCTTATATGGCCGAGTAGAATATATATATTCATGTAACGCGCGCACACCACTGCAGTTGGGTACGGATAACCCTGAAGCCTTGGTAGGGCCAGGTATGTGCAACCCTGAGCCTTGGTTGTCCAGGTATGTATGATAATTGAGCCTAGCCATGGTCGGGTTCGTGAAACACCGAACCTTCGTGGTCGGGTATGCTATGTAAATGCTATGTATATGATATGGATATGAATATGATATAGATATGAGTATGAACACGAATATGATGCGAATATTAATAAGAATATGTATATGAAACGACTATGGATACGAAATGTAAATGAGTACAGATATGAGTATGGATACGAATACGGATGTATGTACACAATCTCGCATTAGAAATGGAAAGTCCCTATGAAAAGCAAGTATGTGCTTATGACGATGATACTACTATCTTCCATCTTATGCTATTTCTCATGTTGCTTATTATGCTTCTATAATGATATTGATCATTCTTTAAATACTCAGTACATTCTTCATACTGACGTCCTTTTGTTTGTAGACGCTGCATCATGCCCGCAGGTTGCTAGGGAGACAGGCTTCATCCATAGCTATATTTCTCAAGGACTACATAGCGGAGCTCCATTTCATTCGGAGCTATAACTTTTGGTATTGATTCTTTTGTGTACATATTTATGGGCATAGCGGGTGTCACGACCCAACCCCGTAGGCCGTGACTAGTGCCCGAGCTGGACAGTCGTATGTACCTGTTATCTATAATCATCCACAACTAGCATAATACAGACTTATCAATACCAAGGCAAGAAGTCGTCTCAAAACTATCGCATTATTTACACGTATCACAACAACCTGTCTCCTGGGGAGGTACAACTTTCAACAGACATTATAGTACATAAGCCGACAAGGCTTTCATAATATATAAGGGAACATCCCCGCCATAAACGAGCCGACAAGGCTATCATAACACATTACTTCTCAAAACATGTATATCCCACCGTACCCCTGGATAAAATACATATACACCACAGAGATTCTGTACCTAAATCCAGGCTCCGGAACAAGGGAGCTCTCCAAGATAGCTGAATAGGACTCCTAAGCTGGCGGGTTACCAACGGGAGCATCTGTACCTGCGGGCATGAACCCAGCCCCCCGAAGAAAGGGGGTCAGTACGGAATATGTACTGAGCATGTAAAGCATAAATACAATAAACAGGATCATACTGAAGTGAGGAGTACAGAAAACCAGTACAATAACTAGAAAACCACAAGGCTTACCTTTGAATCATAAATCATGGTGTCAATATCAGAATTAACTCGTTACGAAACTTAATGTCACCATTAGAGAATCATTTTGTTCATATGCAAATGTATAACGTGTCCCGACCCTCTAGTGAGGGACTCGGTAAATAAAATCATATTATCATCATGTATATATATAACGTGTCCCGGCCCTCTAGTGAGGGACTCGGTGAATAAGATCATCATGTGCTATCCTGGCCGCCATCCCCATATCATCATATCATCATATACATATATATAACGTGTCCTGGTCCTCTAGTGAGGGACTCGGTGAATAATGCAGTGGATCTGTGCACGAAAACATGTCCTGGCCCGGGACTCAGTAAAGGATGTAACAGTCAGCACGAGCAGAGTAGTGAATAACCATATAGATACAGATCGCCTTTTGAGACTCAATAGATAAGTAGACTAATAAGCTCTCAAGTATCAGGATAATAGCCATATTAAGTTCTTTCTAAATGTCATTACGAACTATATCAAGGAACGTCTCAAGGATCATAGACATATATCAAATTAATACGAGACAGATTATGAAAGTCAAGGACACCACTCATTATGGAATTCATTAAGAATAGGAACTTTTATACATCATATACTAGTAAATCATATAAGAGACTCGAGGGCAATAGCTCAACCATCCTGAGAGTTCTAACATCAAGAAACGAATAAAAATCATAAGTCATGCTCGGAACTAGTGAGTAGAATTACCCCAAAGCTCATATCAAATCTTACTTACATCTAGGACATGCCAAAAGAAAGAAATGTAGGATAGGTTTTACATACCTGTTAGAAGCTATTCGTAAATCCGTTCGCCTCGTCACTCTTTTAGCCTATTTAATATAAGAATAACGATATCGTTAGTAACTATATTTTCTAGTTCGCAAATCTATAGCCCATTTCTTATAGAACTTATCCTTTAGCTTCAACATCCTCGTTTAGGGTTTTCCATTAGTTAAAGACTTACGAAAATCGGGCAGCATTTCCCCTATATATTCGCCTGACCCGAATTTCCAATTATTTTCCTGTTAACACAGAGATATAAATACGAAATTCTCACAATTCAGCCCATAACAATTCTAACAGCCTAACAACTTCTCTAAATCCATTTCAACCGACAATTTCCTATAACATCGATTTCATGCATTTTCTTAATTCCAATTTCATCCAATCCAATTTTAATAAATCCATTACAACACTATTAACACAATTACACCATAAAAATAGAAAATCTTACCACAATTTTCTCGGAGGAATTTCTACGCTTAATTGCTCCAATTTTACAATTTCTTCTCCTCCAACTTAAAATCCAATGTTGCTATCACCTCCTTGCATTTTCAAACTATCTTGGAATTCAATTAACACAAGAAATATATTTTTTTTCGTCCCATCCATGGCTGGCCGTGAGCAGCCATGGATGTGTCCTTGATTTTCTTTATTTTTGTAACATTATGATTTTAGGAAAAATGCATTATTCCTTACCTTTCTTTGGGACATATACATTCCCTCCAATTTTGACACGTTAGTGCCACTATTCTTGGCCACTTGCTGCCACGTGGCAGCCTACTTTGGTGCCACGTGGCAGCCCATTAATTTTTTTTTTAAAATCTGGTGGGGCCCACTTTGTAATTAACTTTAATTAATTTAATTAATTACTAATTCCTACTTAATAATCTAGGAAAATTTTTATTAATTCCTAATCTCCGATAATAATATTTTTACACTAAATAAGATTCATAAATAATTTATGTTTTAATTAAAATTGAAAATTAAAGATTTCTATTTCGTGTCCGAAAATAATTCCGCCTTTAACTTGATTCGATTGTTCTTGTGGATAATTCGATGTGTAAATATACGGGGTATAACATCCTTCCCCCCTTTAGAACATTCGTCCTCGAATGTTAGACTGATTACGAATTCTCAATACTTCCTCAAGTGTCCTTTTATTCAGTTATGCCCTTCATATATCTCTTCCATTGTCGATTTGCCATAACTCATTATAACATATTCCAGGTCTTTATTTAGTCATTCCTGTAATATCTCCTCCTTCTGCTGCTTCTCGAAATAATTCCATGCCTTTGTTTTTACTCTTCTCTTTGTTTCACAGTTGGTTATCAACTGCATTTCGAGCTGTTCTGCTGAAGTGTTACTATCTCTCTTATCTGCATATTGTTCAGTTGTACTGTCATTGATTGATTCAGACTTCTACTCATAGTGCATGTAGTCCTGATTCGACTCTTTCTTTTTCTATTGTTGTTCCCTTAAGATGACGTATCGTTCACTTCACTTTACCTCTTTATCTTTAAATAAGATTTTGTAATGCGCAGACGTCCTCCATTGATTCATTAGACTTTAATATCCTTGGAGTACCGCTTGTCTCTAGTATCCTGTGGACCCTTCGCAGGTTCTACGAGTAAAATGAAATTCCCCAGAGGGTAACATTTTTGTACTCCATTATCCCTGCTTTACTCCGCAGTGACTGTCCGTATTCTGAAATCCTCAGCATCATATGTCACTCCCTGACTTTCTTTTTAAAGGTATTTAAGTACCATTTGCTTTTATTTCTCAATCCCAATCTTTAGGGTTGGCTATCAAATAGTGCTAGGGTCCCTTCATATTATAAGTTTACTGTCACCCAGTAACCAGTAACCCGCTTGTGCTGATTGTCTCGATTAGATCATTTCGTAATTCCCTTTACCCTGGCTGGCAATCCTTTAGGCATATTATCTCGTGTTATTTCTCTATTTTTGACTCAAACTCTGTTATTGCCCCTTTACTCTAACTTGCTCTTAGTCTTCCTATCACGCATCTTATTGCAATCTTTACACGGGTATGTGTAGGTGCTCAAATCAGTCCAGAGAATACCTTAGCGTTGCCTTCTGGTCTTTATGCTGACCCTATTTTTTTCTCTCATATCTTTCAATTGATATAAAGGCTCAACTACGACTTTTGCCCTCAGTACTAATTATATCTCCGTAGTTTTGCCTCAAACCATCTTATACATTTCTTGGATGTATCCGAAATATCGCAACCACATTGTTGTTACTGAATTCTTACTCTTCTTATCAAGTGCTCACTTGGCCTCGTTCTTAGTAAACAAGTATTTGTAGGTTGCATAATTATTCTTGTACAATTTGTACAAGTGCATCCAATCTTTGTTATAGTCTTTCGTTCTCCCGGCTTTTCCTGCTCGACATATCTTATTGTACTCTCACTCACTTACTGTCTATTTCGCCATACTCCTTTCCCTTCCTGTATTTACCATTTGGTTTTCTCGTATCCTACTACAGGAGAGATTTCCTATCCTTTTTCCTTTGCTAGTTATAGGTCACAACATCATTGGCCAATAACTCCGGTGTCAACATCTTGACCTTTAATCTCGTATAGCCTTGCTATTCCTGATCATACCCTTTTACGTTACTCGTTACCATTTTCTGGTCATATTCTTCTCTTTTTATAAGCACCCATCTTCTGATGCCATATTATCCCAGGTCCCTTCCAATAATTGTCGGCACTACCTCAAATACTATCTTGACTACTGTTTGTCTATCGCTGGCTCAGGTTTTACCAACTCATTTCAACATGAGATTTCACTTGAGGTTTGAGTATCTATATGGGGTATATCATAACGTCAATTGTTTCCATCGGTACTTACTTTAATTTCTCCCGCTTTTTCATTCTTGTTGTATACCCAACGCTAACTTCTAACTTTCTCAAAATCATACTAAATTCGTCTTACTAATGGTCTTGTCTTGTCACCTTCTTGTCGTACTACACCTTAAGTTCATAATCATATATTTGCCTCGCGTCCCATACTCATACTCAATCAGTTACGTCTGTCTTGAGTGCTTCCTTTAGCATCCCTTCCATTTTTCCAGTCTATGTCCATCTTTTATTTGTGCATGAACAATCTCATGGTACCCCTATATCTTTCGGAAAACACTACTTCTACATAATCCCTTTCTTGTTTTTAGAATATATTCTGCTCATTCCTATTTGTTCTTATCATACCAGTCATTTCTGGAATTCATCCTGTCTTGTTGCTCATCTTCCTTTAGGGTGGTCTTTCACAGTTCTGTCACTTGTATTACTCGTTTTTCCAAGCCATACATGTCATAACGCATCGCTATACTATAATCCCACTCGCTTTCTGCTTATCTTCCCCTTGCTATTAACTCCTTCTCTTTCAGTGCTCGATTTCACTTTCGTTACCACTTGACTTTTATTCTGGATTTTCCCTATTGAACTTTGCAAGTCTTTCTTGTTCGTTCTACATTTGCTTTTCCGTTTCACACTAATCACATCGTATTCTTTAGCTACTTCCTTGCGAGGCTTAACTCATTTCTATGGCAATCCTTATGGTGTTCACATTACATCCTGTCCGTAATCCATCCTATAACGTATCACTTTTTAATCTTATTCACGATGCTTACTATATTTTAATTACACTCGGTAGATTAGGCGTACTTTAACCCTTCACCCCTTCTGATCAATCGTATCCTTTAACATCTCACAAGCTGTCTTATCAATACTTTCATGACTTGTCATAACTCTTCCTCCTCCGTACTTTTATCTTAATCATACTACTATTCCTTTTAATTGTAAACTCATCGTGACTTATCCCTGCTCATTCGCTCAGTCGATACTTCAATATAACCTTTCCTGACCATCCTCTATGCCTTGAGGTACGAAATAAACCTACCCCTCGGCGATGCTATATTTCTCATCCACTCTATAAGTGACTCTCCTGGAAACTGAAATTGGACTATCTTACCCCTACCATCAGCGTTAGTATAACAAGAAGCTAACCAATCCATACCCATAATAACATCAAATTCAGTCATATCTAGCTCTATATGATCTGCCTTGGTGCAACGACTGTATATGATCACCGAACAATCTCTATACACTTGCTTTGCTATAACAAAATCTCCTACTTCTTGTCACTACCCGGCTAGGGGGCCGCGATGAGCACCCGGTGCTACCCCACCCGAGCACCCCCTTATCGTACATAACATAACATCTAGGTGAACCATAAGTCAATTCGTGCTTTTCTCATCGTTAATCATATTGATCCCATTAGACGACCATCATCATTTAACATATCATAGGCATCTATGCCACATCATAAGTACAAGGCCGACGTGGCTAACAAAAGATATACAAAACATGGGCCGACATGGCCGAACATCTCTACCCACATACACATGACTACGAGCCTCTAAGAGTATGACATATCGTATGAGCGGGACAGGACCCCGCTATGCCCATAATTATATACACAAAAGAATAAGTACCCAAAAGCTACGGCTCCGAAAGAAATGGAGCTCTGCTATGCAATCTCTGAATAAGCAGCTATGGATCAAGTCTGTCTCCCTGTGCACCTGCGGGCATGACGCAGCGTCCACAAACAAAAGGACGTCAATACGAAGAATGTACTGAGTATGTAAAGCATGATCAACATCAATAAAGAAGCATAATAGATATCATATGAAATAGCATAGGAGGGGAGACAGTAATATCATCATCATCATGTCGCTTACTTGCATACATCGTCGTTCGTATCCCATAATAATACATAGTCTTATCACATTCATATTCATATTATATACATAGTCATTTCATATACATAGCATTTACATAGCATACCCGACCTCATAGGATCGGTGTCTTATACATGCTTGGCCAACCAAGGCTCAAGGTCATACATACCTGGCCCTACCAAGGCATCAGGGTTATCCGTACCATCTGTAGAGGTGTGCACGCGTTTCGTAATCGTATACATACTTCATACAAAGTAATATACATATAGTCTTACCCGGCATCATAAGCTCGGGGTCTTATCATAGCCCTTCATAGGCATACATATACATATATCATACCTCGTAAGCATCTATAATCTCATTTTACTCTCATCATCATTACTATCCTCATCATTGTCGTTACATCTACATTATAGACTTACTCGTCATACGATGAACATAGTATAATCATAGTACATATCAAGGGTCGTGAGCTTATGAGCTCGAAATGTCAACCATGTGAAGACAACATACTCATATAGAGGAATTAGGAGTTTGGCCAAGAACCATGCCTTATGAAAGAAGGGTTAGCCTTACATACCTTTCCGTCAAACTATTCTACACTTGCACGTTCCCTTCCAATGCTAGCATTTATACCTTCATTAATATCATAACAATGGCCATTAGTCATTCACATTATCCACATTATCTAGATTCCTCAATTTGCCTCTAATTCACCCACATTCATGGTCATAACACCCATCTTCGTCCATTCGTCTAAAGTGTTTAGTTCATGATCTTAATACCGTTTATAACACATTCATATCACAACACAACAACATTCATAACTCAATTCAAACTATTTCTCAAAATGTCACTATTCATCATTCATGACCTAGTTGACCACCTTTTCTACAATCCATGTATTTTAATTCTCCAATACCTTAAACATCTTGTAAAAATCATGAATCTTACCTTAGAAGTTGTAGGAACAAGCTTTGGTTGATAATACTCTTCTTTGAGCAAAACCCTAGTTTTTCTCCATTTGGATTTCTTGACTTGGATGATCCTTGATGATTCCCTTATCCTTGATTCACTTGTCTTAATGTTATTGATGGCTTATTATCCTTGAAAACTCATATAATAAATGTAGAGAGAAGTTGTAGAGAGAAGTGGTGTAATGTTGTAATGAAATAAAATAAGTCTTGATCATCATATTTAATGAATTGGAAAATCTGTGTTGGGTGAACAGTGGTCGTCCATGGAGGTTTACGGTCCGTATTTCAGTTTACGGACCGTCCCTCGTGGTCGTCTTTAAGCTTAAGCAGGACCAGAAACTTTGGCCTGCATGCATGGTGATTTACGACCATGGTTTACGGGCTGTAAATCACTTTACGGTCCGTCCACCAGGTCGTATTTAGCCATTTCCTCGGCTGGCAGAAAGTTGAAGTTGGAGATGCCAGTTTACGACTTCAGGTTTACGAACCGTATTGCACTTTATGGTCCGTATTTTGCACTATACGACCACTGGGCAGTTTTGCCAACTTTCAATTTTTCTCATTTCTCGACTTTTCATTCTAATCATTCTCGTCCATTTACGCACATTGATCATGAAACATTATACACTCACACTCCTTGCACACATCATTAGTTCGTTCACTTGCGTACCAACGGGAAATTTTCCGAGGTGTAACACTTCTCAGTTCACCCGATACTTCAATAAAATGTCTTGTTGAAATTTGCCACCTTTTTTCCCAATCACCCCTTAGTATTACAAACCCTTCCGAATTGTCCTAGCGTTTCATCAACCATACGTGGAACACATGATCCATAACAGCTCACAAGTTTATGTTTTCCTTCCACAAATTCTATCTTCAATTAGTTGATTAAAAACTAATAAAAGGTTACTATGAAACATTCTCCAACCACCAGCAGAAGAAAACTAGAACCACAGGACTCCTTAGTGCTTGATTCGCATAGTTTACCTCCATATTTGTCCTG
The DNA here is from genome assembly GCF_019175385.1 of Lycium barbarum. Taxonomy (NCBI): domain Eukaryota; kingdom Viridiplantae; phylum Streptophyta; class Magnoliopsida; order Solanales; family Solanaceae; genus Lycium; species Lycium barbarum. The sequence continues at coordinate 67,063,797 of NC_083339.1, forward strand.
GGGTCGTGAGCGAACCATTTAGTTCACCAACTGCTTGTTGTATGCTTTGTACTCTTCTAATAAAGGGAAACTTAATTGCTGGGCATTTTCGCCCATCAACGTGAGCCTTTTTCTAAGGCAAAGATATGGCTGAAAGGTATTCTGGTCCATTCAAATGAATTCCAAACTCTGTTGCTCGTATACGCTTCTTCAAAACAATGTCTCCCAAATAAGAATGATACCTCTTATGGATGACGTGGGGGTATTTCTTAAAGCTTTAGTCCAACATAATAAATTTACCTTGTCGGTATCAACCCTCCAAACATATTATGAATTTATCTCATTCCCTTCTTTTTCCGATTTCTGGGAAAATTTTGGGCAGAGTTTCCTCTGTACTTCTTACTATCCCAGAACCTGCATGCAGGAAATACCAACAATGCCTCACAGGGCCAACATATATACACATATATTATATCGTATCGTAGCCACACAGGGCTCCCAATTTCAAATAAAAGGTATAAAGGTGTCGGGACTTACCTGTCATATCGCATCTCGAGACGTACCTGATTCCTTAACGATCCATCCTGCTATACCTTCCTATCTACCTTCTCTTTCATTTTTCCAACTTTACATCTCAATCATATTTCAATATTCTTACCTGTATACTGTGTAACCTCCAATATCTTCTGTCACTTTCTTCTGTCAATGTCGTTCTTCAGCTGAAATCAAATGTTAGTAAAGGGAATTTCATTTCCTATGGCTGGGCTCTATCGCACGATCTTAGATATGAAAGAAAGGTAACATCCTAAATTTCCTGTAGCTTCCTGTTTATAGATGTGGTGCACAACACACCGATAAACAAGACTCTACTAGATACGGTCTGTAGACACTCCGAGGACGAACTGCTCTGATACCACTTTTGTCACGACCCAACCCCGTAGGCCGTGACTAGTGCCCGAGCTGGACACTCGTATGTACCTGTTAACTATAATCATCCACAACTAGCATAATACAGACTTATCAATACCAAGGCAAGACGTCGTCTCAAAACTGTCGCATTATTTAGACGTATCACAACAACCTGTCTCCTGGGGAGGCACAACTTTCAACAGACATTATAGTACATAAGCCGACAAGGCTTTCATAATATATAAGGGAACATCCCCGCCATAAACGAGCCGACAAGGCTATCATAACACATTACTTCTCAAAACATATATATATATATATATATATATATATCTACACAAGCCGACAAGGCTACCACTACCAATGGGAACGTCCCAAAACATAAGCCATATAGACACAACTGAACAACATCGATACACAACACACACATATGTCTACAGACCTCTAAGAGTAACAACGGTATCATATGACGGGACAGGGCCCCACCGTACCCCTGGATAAAATACATATACACCACAGAGATTCTGTACCAAAATCTAGGCTCCGGAACAAGGGAGCTCTCCAAGATAGCTGAATAGGACTCCTAAGCTGGCGGGTTACCAACGTGAGCATCTGTACCTGCGGGCATGAACCCAGCCCCCCGAAGAAAGGGGGTCAGTACGGAATATGTACTGAGCATGTAAAGCATAAATACAATAAACAGGATCATATTGAAGTGAGGAGTACAGAAAACCAGTACAATAACCAGTAAACCACAAGGCTTACCTCTGAATCATAAATCATGGTGTCAATATCAGACTTAACTCGTCATGAAAATTAATGTCACCATTAGAGAATCATCCTGTTCATATATTCATATGTATAACGTGTCCCGACCCTCTAGTGAGGGACTCGGTAAATAAAATCATATCATCATCATGTATATATATAACGTGTCCCGGCCCTCTAGTGAGGGACTCGGTGAATAAGATCATCATGTGCCATCCTGGCCGCCATCCCCATATCATCATATCATCATATACATATATATAACGTGTCCCGGCCCTCTAGTGAGGGACTCGGTGAATAATGCAGTGGATCTGTGCACGAAAACATGTCCTGGCCCGGGACTCAGTGAAGGATGTAACAGTAAGCACGAGCAGAGTAGTGAGTAACCATATACATACAGATCGCCTTTTGAGACTCAATAGATAAGTAGACTAATCAGCTCTCAAGTATCAGGATAATAGCCATATTAAGTTCTTTCTAAATGTCATTACGAACTATATCAAGGAACGTCTCAGGAATCATAGACATGTATCAAATTAATACGAGATAGCTTATGAAAGTCAAGGACACAACTCATTATGGAATTCTTTAAGAATAGGAACTTTTATACATCATATACTAGTCAATCATATAAGAGACTCGAGGGCAATAGCTCAACCATCCTGAGAGTTCTAACATCAAGAAACGAATAAAAATCATATGTTATGCTCGGAACTAGTGAGTAGAATTACCCCAATGCTCATATCATATCTTACTTACATCTAGGACATGCCAAAAGAAAGAAAGGAAGGATAGACTTTACATACCTGTTAGAGGCTATTCGTAAATCCGTTCGCCTCGTCGCTCTTTTAGCCTATTTAATATAAGAATAACGATATCGTTAGTAACTATATTTTCTAGTTCGCAAATCTATAGCCCATTTCTTATAGAACTTATCCTTTAGCTTCAACATCCTCGTTTAGGGTTTTCCATTAGTTAAAGACTTAACGAAAATCGGGCAGCATTTCCCCTATATATTCGCCTGACCCGAATTTCCAATTATTTTCCTGTTAACACAGAAATACCAACACAAAGATATAAATACGAAATTCTCACAATTCAGCCCATAACAATTCTAACAGCCCAACAACTTCTCTAAATCCATTTCAACCCACAATTTCCTATAACATCGATTTCATGCATTTTCTTAATTCCAATTTCATCCAATACAATTTTAATAACTCCATTACAACACTATTAACACAATTACACCATAAAACAAGAAAATCTTACCACAATTATCTCGGATGAATTTCTACGCTTAATTGCTCCAATTTTACAATTTCTTCTCCTCCAACTTAAAATCCAATATTGCTATCACTACCTTGCATTTTCAAACTATCTTGGAATTCAATTAACACTAGAAATATTTTTTTTTCGTCCCATCCATTGCTGGCCGTGAGCAGCCATGGATGTGTCCTTGATATTCTTTGTTTTTGCAACATTATGATTTTAGGAAAAATGCATTGTTCCTTACCTTTCTTTGGGACATATACGTTCCCTCCAATTTTGACACGTTAGTGCCACTATTGTTGGCCACTTGCTTCCATGTGGCAGCCTACTTTGGTGCCACGTGGCAGCCCATTAAATATTTTTTTTTTAAATCGGGTGGGGCTCACTTTGTAATTAACTTTAATTAATTTAATTAATTACTAATTCCTACTTAATAATCTAGGCACAATTTTATTAATTCCTAATCTCCGATAATAATATTTTTACACTAAATAAGATTCATAAATAATTTATGTTTTAATTAAAATTTAAAATTAAAGATTTCTATTTCGTGTCTGAAAATAATTTCGCCTTTAACTTGATTCGATTGTTCTTGCGGATAATTCGACGTGTAAATATATGGGGTATAATAGCGGGGTCCTGTCCCGCCTATATGATATGACATACTCTCCTTAGGGGCTCGTAGACATGTGTATATGGTTATATATGTTTGGCCTTGCCGGCCTATATTTTAGATGTCATTTTGTTAGCCTTGTCGGCTTATGTACATTGCAATGGGCATTGCTATTAATGGTGATATGTATATATGTATTGTTGCCCAAATTAAAATAGTATGATTGATGGATAGAAATTATGATTTAATATGTGGCTCACCTAGATGTAAATGTAAAGGTATGTTAAGAGGTGCCCGGGTGGGCTAGCACCGGGTGCTCGTCGCGGCCCTCTAGTTGGGTCGTGACATATGGCGGGCTTGACCAGTGCAAGATCATTCTCTCCCGAATCGGATACTGAGCATGAGGATGTGCTTTGGTGGAGGAGAGGTAGGGACCATCCCAGGCACCTCCTGAAATCATTGCTACACCAGTTGATAAGATTCAAATTTGAAAAACACAAAATTAAACAACACAAGTAGGATAGATAGAAATTAATGGAGAAATATGAGAAATAGGTTAAAACTAACAATTAAATATACATTTAACTATTAGTATAAACCAAGGAAGTATAGAAACTTGAACTCATACTTGGATTCACTCATCCAAAGTAGTCAAAGGGTTCAAACATAAAAGAAAGAGAAATTCCTAAAAATCCTCAGAAAGAGCACTTGCTCAAATTTTCATACTGTACATAACCTTACCCTAATAAAATGACACAGTGTAGTATTTATACTAGGTTAAGAATAAAGACTAATAATGATTATTACTAAAATACCCTCCATGAAATAAGGGTCTTCTTAGTCTTCTTTGGCACACAGGATTGTGTTTTTAAAAATAGCCCCTTTGCATAAATGTCCTCTTTTGTACTTCTATTTTAGCATCCCTTCAAGCCCCAAATCCTTCTTCCATGCATCTTCAAAGTACTTCAAGCAATATTTTGATACAAGGTCGAATCTGCAAGCTTGATAGCCATCTTCGGGTGTATCATTCCCTCTTTCTTTAAAGAAATTCGTCCTCGAATTTTTGTCTAACATGATAAACTCAACAAAACCCAAGGAATATCCAAGTTATAGCAGGTGTAACGTCCAAGACGGGTTAGCAATAATAACACAAGCACGAGAAGCATCAACAATATTCTTTCCAAAATGTACTCTTATGATATAACCAAGCATCTGGAAATTCAACAAAGGGCATGTATGACACAAAACATGTAGAATCTTCAAGCAACTCTTCACAACAACACATTCCCACAATCATGCACTTTTCATATTTTAAAACACTATTTTCATCATGTACAAATAAGTCAAAAAGAAAGGTTTCACTTAATATAAAATCATCAATGATGCCCACATTTTCAAGCTCACTTTTAGATTCATCAAAATTAAGCAGAAGATTAAGATTAGGACAATTCAAAGGAGTATCATGTTCTAAGCAAGTGTTATCTTCTTTCAAAACACAAACATTTTCATCACGACTTGAACCACCACTTGAAACAAGCATGCCATAATTCAAGAGACCATATGAATCAAGCAATTCATTTTTATCTTCATCAAACAAAGGTTGAGAGTCATACAAAGAGTCACTATCAATGCCAACATTGTATGAATAATCTTTAGTTGCGTTTCTCAAATAATGAACCAAATCAAATTCTTCCTCAACCAAAGGATCATCCTTTTTCAAGATAGAAAGGTCTGCATCAACAAAGAGATAGTTAGCACAATCGTCATCCAAGCCTATGTTGTTAATGGAATGCACGGAATAGAACAAAGAATGAATTTTTATCATGCTATCTTTCTTTTCAAGCAAATTACTCTTTCTACTCTTTCAAACACATGACATTGCACTTGTATTCTTCAAACTCAACTCAAAGTTACTTGCACAACTAGAGTTCGTGCCTTTACAAAATAAGGAATCAAGACAACTAAATTCACTTGCAAAAAGAACCATCCTCTATCAAGTTAGCAACAAGAATAGTGTTTCTATGAGAAAATGTAGCAATACGATCATGAATTAAACTTACTCAAGGAAGCACTTTCAAGCTCACTAACATTCTTAAATTCCACATCACTAGTTTGTAACTTCACAAGCTCACAAGAAATGACTTCATTAGCTACACAATTGAGATCAACTAGTGGATGCCCATGACAATCACTATGGTTCATAATGCAATAAGATGAATTATCACGATTACACAAAGACAAGCCACCACTCACATTCAAGGTGTCAACAATATTACCATTCTCATCACAAGTGTCAACACTAGGTGGACACAAATTGATCTTGCTAGAAGAATCAATTCGGTCATCAAAAGGATCAACTAGTGTATGAGCACTCTTATCACACAATGTTGCGCTATCATTCATATGACAAGTGTCAACACTAGATCAACACAAATTTATCTTATAAGAAGATTCAATTCGATCATCAAAAGGATCAACTAGTGTATGAGCACTTTCATTAATAACATTATAAACACTTGAAGTATTAAGGATAGCTATTTTACCTTGATGCTCTAGAAAAGGATCTTCATTACCTTGACTTCCCAATTTCAAGTTCACTTGATCAATTGAAGAAATGGTCTTGGCCTCCATTTTATCTTTCAAGCGTGGGAAAATTTCGGGTTCTTTAGGAGCACTTCCCTTTGGATCCTCCAACAATGATTTGCTTCCAAAAGTACCTACACAAGAGAAATCACAAATAGGAGAATAAAGATTGAAATTGTTAGAGTTATAAAAAGTGTGTTGCAACTTTCTCACATCACTCCACGCATTCTATCCTTTTTCCTCTCTTAAGTTGCCACTTTTCTCTCCCTTACTCCTGTCAATCTTTTGTCTCTCATCTTTGGGGGAGTTAGGGTGTACTCCAAGAATGACCTTTGAAGGATTAGGATGACACTTCAAATCAATTCCAAGCCTTGGACTTAGAGATCTATCTTTTGACTTCTTAGACTTCTTCATTTTCGATTGGTCACAAGACTTAGAGATCACCTCTTGAGCAGTTCTCAAGCAAACACTTGTTTCACTAATTTCATGGCTTCTTGAACTTTTAGGACTTCTTAATCTATCATCATGTGAGGACTTATAGAAACTTCTACTTGGAGTAGAATAAGATGACACATTTCTTCTCTCTTCTTGGTAGGCTCCCACAAGCTTACTCCTTTGTGTTTTTTCGATAGGCTATTCCTTAAAGAGACGTTCATTAAAACCCCAATGAGTATGAACTATGAATCTTCTTCATAAATAAGATCATAACCTCGTTTATACCAAGGAGATCCCAAGCATAGGTCACAAGTGGTCAAAGGAAACACATAACAAGTTGGCGAATTATAAAAATATTCTCCTTTACTAATATATACATTATCCACCACTTCATTGATTCGTGTCCCATTGAATAACTTTGAAGTAGACAATTGGTAACAACGTAGCCTTAACCTATTAACAACCGCAGGACTAATAAGATTTTCTGATATGTTTCTTCCCACCTCAATAGTATATCCCCTTTGGTAGTTGATAGCTACCTCAAATCTACAAATCCCTTCTTTCACATCAATTCCCCTTAAATCTTGAGGATTCTCATTCAACTCATCATAACAATATTCATATGATATTCTACTAGTATGAGAGTTACAAGAAGGAATATACTTCAAAGCTTCATAGCCATCCATCCCTCCCATATAGCTCTTTGTACCTATTGAAGACATTTTAAAACAAAGAAAATGGTTAGTGGAAATCATGGACCTCACAATCACACCCTCACCTTTATATATGGCACTTAATCAATTTCTCTCAATTTTCGCTCGTGTATCACTCAAAGGCCGATGGCTTTTGTGACCTCACTCAATTGATCTCACCACTCAAGCCTTTCCCACAAGTAGCCTAGATCCTCAATCTCATGAACCACAACTTCAACTGTCCTTTGAATGAGCTCCAAGTATCAGTCCGAAGTGAAGTTTATGTGACGCAAAGAACAGACAAACAAAAGCGAAGCAAAAATGAGAAGAGCATAAAACAATAGGCATGAAATGATAAAGGCACACAAAATGAACTAGACAACATTAATATAGACTAATACCAATGTTAGCTTCCTGAAATAAACAAAATAAGATGAAAAGGAAATGAATATAACAAAATAGAAAATCTTGTATATTAAATTGGATAGAAATTGGCTACTGGACTCAAATAGACTAATTTGGGCTATTTCTGCAAAATGGAAATTAGAGCAGTTCATCTTCTTCATGTGAACTAGACTGAAAATGGATCCATATGCACTTCAAATCTGTCTAAAAATCCTTCAAATCAGAGATATGAGCTCCTCACAATGTTTCCGATCATTTGAGCTAACAGTCACTCGCTTCGATTCATATTTGCAGCACTTCAATGTTTTCAAAATAGAAGCTCAAGCTGCGTTAATAGCGGAACATGGAGCCTGCAAGTTCCTCCTCGTTCCAACCGCAATCTAAGATAGATCTTAGCTCCCAAAAAATCAGTTGCCAACAATGTAATCAACAAGTTTCAACTCTGATGATCCGAGACAAGCAGTGATGAATTTCGAACCGAAACTTTGTTGGCCTTCAATGGAGTTTCCTGCTATGTTCCTCAAATTTTAAATCCAGAAATGCATCCCCTGTTCCTTAAACTCAGTAAATCAGTTTGAATCATATTTGAAAATTTCAATTAGAAACCAATTCGATTCTCAGTTTTCGTCAATGGAGGATTGCGCCATTTTTCCTCCAAATGCTGGAAATAATAAAACACAAGCTGCAACACATGTTAAATCAAACCACAAACATCAGATATGAACATCAACTAGTTGAATGAATCAATCTCAAGTTATAATCCGCAGCACATCTTGATCTAAAGATTTCAGCTCCATTCAAAATTTCAGATCTACAAGTTTTGGACCTAGAAATAGTGTTCTTCGACTAATCTGTTTCGGGTGCTAAATCACCACCAAGAGCTAAAAATAAAAACCAAGTCAGGAGAAACACAAACAAGAAATAAACTGTGAGCTCAATGTAACAATAATCCCAAAAGTACCAAGAACGCACACACAACAACACTATTTCTTTAGGTTTTTTTTTTCATATTAATTTTCAAATTTTTAATTGTTTTATTTGTCAAACCCAAGATTAGATTTTTTTAACTATTTGCAGTAACAAATCTATACTCGGCTCTAATACCAAATGATACGATTCAAATTAGAAAAAATATGGAATTAAGCAACACAAGTAGGATAGATAGAAATTAGCGGAGAAATATGAGAGAAAGGTTAAAACTAACAATTAAATATACATTTAACTATTAGAATAAACCAAGGAATGATAGAAACGTGAACTCATACTAGGATTGACTCATCCAAAGTAGTCAAAGTGTTCAAACATAAAAGAAAGAGGAATTCCTAAAAATCCTCACAAAGAGCACTTGCTCAAATTTTCATACATCAACATAATCTAACCCTAATAAAATTACATAGTGTAGTATTTATACTAGGTTAAGAATAAAGACTAATAATGATTATTACAAAAATACCCTTCATGAAATAAGGGTCTTCTTAGTCTTCTTTGGCACACAGGCTTGTGTTTTTAAAAATAGCCCTTTTGCATAAATTTCCTCTATTGTACTTCCATTTTAGCATCCATTCAAGCCTCAAATCCTCCTTCCATGCATCTTCAAAGTACTTCAAGCAATATTTTGACACAAGGTCGAATCCGCAGGCTTGATAGCCATTTTCAGGCGTATCACCAGTCCCACAGGATGCCATGGTGTGCATTTTGAGCTTACTTGAGGGTTTGACCCAGGTCGGCGCATTCTAGGATACACCACAGACCAGAGCTAAAGGACAGACTCCTGACGAGTTTCATACTCTGGGGGCACTCTGCATTGAAAAGATTTCAGCACCTGATTTCACTCCTCGCATAGTAACTAGGTTAGTTATGACCTGAGATGCGCTGAGGATATTTGATCAGTTCACTAGGATGAGTCCTCCCTAGTTATATGGTACTCCTGAGGAGGATACGTATGAGTTCATTGTTAGTTGTCATGAGAGACTCCATAAGTTTTGTGTAGTGGGGTCACACGGAGTTGACTATATTTCTTTCCGTTGTATTAGGGATGCTAAATAGTGGTGGAGGTCTTACATTTAGTGCCGACCAGCTGGGTCTCCTTTTTTTACTTGGACTCGATTCTATTAGATATTTCTAGACAAGTATGTTCCCTGTAGCTTGACAGACAGAAAGAGAGACGAGTTTGCCAACTTGGAGTAGAAAGTATTACCTGTTGTAGATTTTTGAGCCTCGATATCACGCTCTGGCTTGTTATGCTATGTTGTTACTCCCTACTGAGGCAGAGAGGGTGAGGCATTTTTTAAAGGGGCTAACCCTTCCGCTTTGATTAGCGACGTTACATGTAGTAGCTTCTGGGGCTTCATTCAGGCACTGGTGGATCATTCTAAGAATGTTTAGTCAGTGAGGTGGTAGGCTCAGGGTAAAGGTGATGATAAGAGGACTTACAGATTTGGTAGTTTCAGTGGTTCCTCCTCTAGGATGGGGGACACTATGGCAGGGGTCATTATTATCATTCCAGTCGCCCCGTTCAGTCTGCACTTCAGACTTCAGTGGGTAGATTTTATGGGCATAGTGAGTTAAGTTCTTGGGCAACATCTCGAGGTTCATATCCGAGGCATTCAGACCGTGGAAATTATTCAGGTTCTTTCGTATATGTTGAGCAGCCCATGTCTGGCAGGGGTTGTTTTGAGTATGGTGACCTAGGGCATTTCAAGAAGAAGTGCCCCAGACTAAGACAGGGTGAGTCCAGTAGGGTTCCCCGATTCAGGAACCTAAACAACCAACAAAACCAGCTAGAGGAGATGGATATCCCAGTAGAGGAGGCTCACTGCCTATAAGAGGTGGTCATCAGTCTGATACGGGTAGTTGTCAGCCATCCAGGGGTTGAGGTCAGTCAGGCCTTGGTAATCACGGAGGTACATAGTCCGAGGGTGGACGACGCCATTTTTATGCTTTTCCTGGTAGGCCAGAGGCGGAGGCTTCCGATGCAGTTATGACAGGTAGTATTTCGGTCTGTCATCGGTTAGCTATGAAATTATTTGATCCAGGCCTTACCTACTCTTATGTGTCTACTTACTTTGCTTCGAGTCAGGACATGATTTATGAGTCGTTTGGTTTTCCTATTACCGTTTCTACTCCTGTTTGGGATTCTGCAGTGGTGGATCGAGTGTATCGGTCTTGCGTGTCACTTTAATAGGATATGACACTTAGGCTGATTTGAAGATTTTAGACATGGTGAATTTCGACATTATCTTAGGCATGGATTTCTTGTCTCCTTATTATGTTATTTTGGACTGTCACTCTAAGAATTTACGATAGACATGCCGGGAATCCTAGGTTAGAGTGAAGGGAGCTACTGGTTGCGTGCCGAAGAAGTTTATTTTAAAACTTTAGAGCCCAACGGATGGTTGAGAAGGGGTGCTGGCTTACTTAGCTTATGTTCGGGATACTAGTGCAGACACTCATCCCCTTGTGTCAGTGCTAGTAGTAAGGGAGTTTCTTGATGTTTTTCCAACAGATTTACCAGGTGTGTTTCGCCATAACGTGATATTGATTTCTCCATTGACTTGGAGCTAGGCACGAGGGCTATTTCTATTCCTCCATATCGGATAGCGCCAACAGAGTTGAAGGAATTGAAGGAGTAATTAAAGGATATGTTGAGTAAGGGATTCATTAGGCCTAGTGTTTCATCTTGGGGTGCTCCGGTGTTATTTGTGAAGAATAAGGATGGGAGCATGCGTATGTGTATCGACTAACGGCAGTTGAACAAGGTCATCATCATAAACAAGTACCCCATTCCTCGCATTGATTACTTATTTGATCAGCTTTAGGGTGCTTCGGTAATTTCTAAGTGTGATTTAAGGTTCGGTCATCACCAGTTGAAGATTAGGGTGGAGGATATCCGTAAGACAGCTTTCAGGACCCACTATGGTCTTTATGAGTTCCTCGTTTAGTCCTTTGGTGTCACACCCCACCCTTGGTAAGGCGTGATTGGCACCCGACACCTTATGGAAACTGAGTGAACCAAATTATAACTTGTGTTCTCTATGTCTCAAATGAAAACATAAGGCTAAGGCTAGATATGAAGGTAATATCATGTATACATATATGTCCAATGGACCTACCACACCAATATCACGACCGACAGAACATAACTAAGCTATACACAGGAACTGTATTCAAAACCTCTAAGAACATGACTGAAGTATACAAGTCAGGACAGGGCTCCCGACATGCCCTGAACAAAAATCATACAAACATATATACATGGAGACTCGGCAGCGCTCCAGGAAGAAATGGAGCTCACCAATCAGAACTGGTACCTGAAGGCAGCCGACGATGAAAGATCCTCGTCTTGTCTATCTACACTTGCGGGCATGAACGCAGCGTTCAAAAGAAGGGACGTCAGTACGAACGATGTACTGAGTAAGTAAGACATGAGATCAACATGTACATAAAATCATGGAATACATTTGAGACATGTCAATAAATGTGCAAGATAAATGAATCAGTATGGCTATATCAAGAAAACACATATAATATAAATATTAGTGTTGCAGAACGTGCAACCCAATCCTTAAATGTTCGTGCCGAGGAACATACGGCCCGATCCATATAAGTTAGTGTCGAGGAACGTACGGCCTGATCCACATAAGTTAGTGCCGAGGAATGCATGGCTCGATCCATATAAGTTAGTGCCGAGGAATGTACGGCCCGATCCATATAAGTTAGTGCTGAGGAACGTACGACCCGATCCTCATAAGTTAGTGCCGAGGAATGTACGGCCTGATCCATATAGGTTACTGCCGAGGAACGTACGACCCGATCCATATATACCATGTTCATATACATAATTTAAATAGTATCCAAGAAAGCTCATATAAAAGCTACAACTTTATCGAAGTGATGTAAGGTCGGTAATCTCCGATTCATATTATGGAACAACCATTATCGCTATATCTCACTGTTACACCTTGGAAAATTTCCCTTTAACGTACAGTGAATAGGCTAGCGAAGGGCACGACGTATACGATGTTTTGTCAAGTAAGAAATAGCATTTGATGATCCTAACCGAGATTCAAAGACATTTGACGTAAGGGAAGAAGGTTGTCAAGGAAAGTAAAGGATATGTTGCGTGTCGGGTAAAAATTATGAGCGACGGATTAATGATGGTGTAATGATGTCTTGGAGAAGAGTGATTGTTATATCCCGTACTTTCGCGTATTCGGGAAAATTCGGAATAATTTTGATTTGTAAGGAATAGGTCATATGTTAATTTGAATTAATATATGTGTGTGTTGCTCATGAAAATATTGATGTGGAAACCCGGAGGAAGGCTAAGGGCAAAAATTGGAATTTCGGAAATTATTTTCGGAAATTACAAAACGGGCATTATAAGTCATTGGGCTCAAAAAAAATAAGAGAATGAAGGCCCAAATGGAGAGGTTTGGCCGGCCATGGCTCATGCCTTGGCCCAAACCCACAATATGAAATTGTCATGTGATTAGTCATGTGACAATTATATTTAAAAGAGGTCTCTATCCTTTGAAGCTTCAAGAAACATAAGAGATGAAAGAACAAAACAAGAGAAACAAAAAAATAGAGTATATTCGGCCATGACCATGGAATTTTAGCCCTTTGAAATCTCCCTCCAAAAATTATTTTCTTGTGGTATTCCTACTATATTAAGGGCCCTCTACAACATGGTGCAATTGTTTGGGAAGAAAGAGCCCTTGTTTCTTCAATATGACAACATGTTTGAGTGAAGAAGATTGGAGAAAAAGGTAAGAATTCATTCCATGTTATTATGTTATGAAGGTTTGTTTGTGTTGTAGTATATGGAAATAAGTGGAATTCATGAAAATATGGAAGTTTGCAAAGTGGGTGTGCATATGTATGTGTGGCCGTGTGTGTGTAGTAATGTATAGGTGTGATGAGTTGAATTGTATGTTGCCTTCTAGTTGTATGTAGGATGGAATGTATATTGGAAATGAAGGTTGAATGAATTTGATGGAAGATGGAAAAATTGAATGTTGGCCGTGTGGTATTTGAAGTTGGAATGAGAATGAATTAATTTGGTTTAACATGTTAGTTGTGTTATTGTGATGCTTGCAATGTAAATGAAGATGAAATGATATAAGTTTGCATTGAAATGGAATGTAGAAGTTTATGTCGTTTTAGTATGATTTTATGACATTATGAAAATGGAGTTGTTAAGGTGCAAATTATGATAATTGTTGATGAATTTGGGATATGGAAGCGTGTTATGAATAAGTATGTTAAAGATTAGAAGTTTTAAACGAATTATGGTTTTGGTGGAACTTTTATACACTTTATGGAATAATGTGAAATGGTTCCGAATCGTATGTAAATGGTCTTAAGTTAGTTAATGAATATGGAAATGTTGATATTAGTTTGAAATTATTAAGTTGCAATGGAAGTTGTTGGACTATGTGGAAAGGAAGACTAGTTATGTTATAATGTATTTTATGATGATTGTTGATGTTGTTGGTATTGTTGTTTTGCCGTTGTTGATGTTTTGGGCCGAGTTGAATTCTCGGGGGTGTTATATGTATAGGGGAAGTGCTGCCGAAATTTCGGTAGACAAATGCATAGTTAAATGAATTCTTGGAGTCTTGAAATTCTTAATTGGTAACTTTGACCATTTGCAGATTCTGAGCGAAACGGGATTTGAGTTTTGACGAGCGTAAGACGCACGAAAGGTATGTAAGGATACCCCATTCCTTCTTTTGGCATGTCCTAGGTATACTAGGTCGATATCGGAGCCCTGGGGGCAATTCTGTTCTTGGAAATCCGAATTAGAAATTGGGTACTATTCATCCAATTCAATTGAAGCATAAAACTCTCATTTGTGTTAAAAAGTGATCTAATGCCCGAAATTTTTGTAAATGTATTCGAATCGCTTCGGAACCTTCATGTATGATTCCATAGACCCCAAATGTCCATGATTCATGTCCGCCACCTCGACTTGACCCGAGGTGGGCCCGCTAACCCCGAGACTCTTCTGTTTGTTCTATTAGTCTCATTTTTGTATAATGTCGGCAAAGGACTTTTGTTTATGAATTTGGCTATCGTAAAATAATGTTTGGATCGCCACGATATCCTAAACTATATTTTGAACCATAATTACCATTTTGGAAATATTTTTGTGAAATGAACCCCGCTTTGATTAATTGTTCGAACTATTTTGACTAATGAGTCAACATATGATTTTATCAAGTCTGCAAAAAGTATTTTGATATATAAATTGCATTGTCTGCTCACGACTCCGCTCGTGCCCTTATTATGACTTCGTTCACCGGTTCCCGGGCCGGTTATGATTCGTGCGCCCTATGATTAATTCGGCCGTATGCTGTGTTACGGTTCCCGAGACCTCGCCATAGGGCCGGGTTCCGTTTGGAGTTATGCTGTGATATGGCTGGCGATATGCTATGATGATATGTGTGTTCGGGGATGTACGGAGATTTGAACCTTCTGGTGTTATGTTGTGTGTGGCACCAGCGTCGGAGTGGTGACCACGTTCCTGAGCTTTGCATGATTTTATCTTCATTATGTATATATATGTTTTGGTACAGATTTTGATATACTGGTCAGTATTCCCCTTTTGTATCCGGGTTGTTTTTCAGTTGTGATTTACATTTCTGTACTCTATGCTTTACATACTCAGTACATATTTCGTACTGACCCCCTTTCTTCGGGGGCTGCGTTTCATGCCCGCAGGTACAGAGATCAGTGATCTGCCAGTGTAGGCCACACGTTCTGCTATTACAGAGTGCTCCTTTGATCCAGAGCCCATATGTCGGTACATATCCCTTGTGATGTATATGCATATGTATATTTGACTATTTTGGGGTACGGCGGGGCCCTGTCCCGTCATATGTTTTCATTCTGCATTTGTAGAGGCCTGTAGTCATATATGTGGGTTGAGGGTCCTATGTGTGTCTACTTTAGTCACGATTTGTGTCTTAGTGCGGTCCGTCAGTTATGGTGGCCAAAATGGCCCTTATGTTGTATCTGTACATACGATTAGCGATGTATATTCCGCGAACCTATCAGATTTGGATACGGCCAAATGGCCTGTATATGTGCATTTATATGGCGATGTGTATTCCGCCGCTCCTTCCTGTTCTGATATGATATTTTGATACGTGTGACCGCTTAAGACAAGTTTTGATTTGAATTATGTTTAAATGGCTAATATGAAATTTGAGTTAAGTTTGGATTTGATAATTGGGTATGTAAGTCTGTCTGGGTGCCCAAGTAGGGTGCCAGTCGTGGCCCACGGGGTTGGGTCGTGACAGTGATAATGCCCCTTAGATTGGTATTGAAGTGTTAATCTAGTGTCAAGAAGGTTCCATAAGGATTGGAGAACAAACGAGTCGACGAGAACGAGTTTCGAAGAGCTGGGCATTATACGGCCAAACATACTGGCCGTATAAAACATACAGACCATATGTCCAGCCGTATGTGTTATATCCCGCATCCTTGCATGTTCGGAAAATTCGAAATAATTTTGACTTGTAAGTAATAAGGCAATAAGTTGCTTTTTAATTAATATATGGGTGTTGTTCATGAAATGTTGATGTGGAAATATCGAGGAAGGCTAAGGGAAAAATTGGGAATTTCGGAAATTAGTTTCGGAAATTACAAAATAAGACCAATATCTAATTAGGCTCAAAATAAATGAAAAAAAAAAACAAAGAGGCCAAAGACATAGTAGTGGCCGGTTATGGAGGAAAATATGGGCCAAGCCCATGTGCCCATTAAATTTAGGATAAATAAATGGAAGAAGGGGGCCATAAGTCTTCATTCTAGAACAATCAACAAGAAAAGAATTTGAGAGCACAACAATAAGGCCATTCATCCATAAGAAAAAAAAACAGGAAAACATTTTTTCCCTACAACTTTGATCCAAAAATCTAAATTTTCTTGTATTCCTACTAAGCTCACGACCCTCTTCAACGTGGTATAAATTTTGAGGCAAGAAAGTGATTTTTTTACCAGGCGGAAAAATTGGAAAAAGGTAAGATTCTACTCTTTTTATCTTGGAAGAATTTTATATATATGTTGTAGTATATGGAAGTGAATGTAAAGTATGAAAATTTTGTGTTATGGGTATGTGTGGCCGAAAATGGTTGTTGATGGAGAGGGATGATCAAAATTTTATTTATTATGTTAAATTGTGTTGTGGTGGCCTTGTGATGTAAATGGAAGAATATTTGTTCAAGTTGGCATGAAAAATTGGTTGTTAAATTGTTCTAGGAAATTTTGTGATTTTATTATAGTTTATGTAATTATGGGATTGGAATTGTTAAAGTGCAAATTGTGGTTGTTGTTGATGAAATTGGAAGATGAAAAATGTGTTGTGAGTGTTGTGTCGAAGGTTGGAGATTTCGGATGAATTATAGTCTTGGTGGGATTTTTGTATATTTTGTAGAATGGTATGAAATGCTTTTGAATTGCACTTGAATTGATCTTGAATTGGTAGTGAATATGTAAGAGTCGATATCGGCTTGAAAATTCGTAGTTGAATTAAATGTTGATGAATTGTGTTGAAAAGGAAAGTTACTAGTGTTAGAATGTGTTTTGAATTGACTAATGATGTTATTGGTATGGTTGTTGGTATTGTTGGTATGATTGTTGATGAATTTGGCCGAGTTTAATTCTCGGGGATGTTGAATTTACAGGGGAGATGCTGCCGAAATTTCGGTAGACAAATACTAATTAGAATTTAAAATTCTAAGTACGTGTAGCTAATTTTTGGGTAATTGATAATACTATTGTAGATATTGGAGAGCCCGAGACTTGAGTCGGGATTTGTCTAGCGAGTGATCGGGATTTGTTAGCACGCGATTGAGGTATGTAAAGCCTACCTTTCTTTCTTTTGGCATGACCTTTTTGGAATGAACAAATAACGTATAAGTATGCTCCTAAAGAAAAATCCTATTCTTAGAGCCACTAGGATGGCTAACATCTTTGACCTCCATAAGCTATTCCATATGACTGAACATATATTTTATGATGCTCAAAGATTCTATTTGTTATGTTCTGAATCTTGTTCGAAAGAAAAACGAGAAGACTAAAGCCTTTGATGAATATTTCGATATGAAAATATGGTCTTAAAGTCCCCATTTGATTTGATCCATAATGTTATCCGTAAGTTTCCTAGTATGAATATATGATCCATAATGATGTTCGAAAAATATTTGATATGCCTAAAGTTTCGGATACATATATTTTGATACGTACATGTGATCTTAAAGGCTCCATTTGATTTTCTCCATAGTAATGGTTGAAAGTTCCCCTAATATGAATGTCACTTGAACTTCCGAAAAGAGCTTCTGAAATGCCTTTAGAAAGTTCTGTACGTCAAATATTTGTAACTTTCGTATGCTAACTCCGATTGACCCGAAACTGATTTCTGAGCCTTCGGATACCGTAAATATATTTGATCATCGAGTTTTGAAATTTATTTGTTATATGCATATGGTTTCCGCACTACTCTGCTCGTGCCTACTACTATGATATCGTTCGCCGGATCCCGGGCCGATTTTGTGATCGTGCGCACTATGTATATTCGGCAGTATGATGTGTTGCGGTTCCCGAGACCTCGCCATAGGGCCGGGTACCGCTTATATATATACGGCGTTATGATGTGATATGGCATATGATATGTTCTGATGTTTTGATATGATATGATGATATGATCTGTTCGGGGATTGTACGGAGATTTGAAACTTTCTGGAGTATGATATGTTGTGGCGCCAGTGTCGGAGTGGCGACCACGCTCCTGAGCCTTATGCATGATTTTTATTTGCATTACGTATGTTTTTAAAAAAGGTTTTATATACTGATTTTGTAACCTCTTCTATACTCCTTATTTCAGTTCTGATTTGGATTACTGTACTTCACGCTTTACATACTCAGTACATATTTCGTACTGACCCCCTTTCTTCGGGTGCTCCGTTTCATGCCCGCAGGTACAGACATTTGTTTTGGTGATCCTCCAGTATAGGATACATATTCTGCCACTTGGAGTACTCTTTTGATCCGGGGCTCATTTTTTTAGTACATATCTTTTGTTTTACACGTTCTGTATATGTATGGCTATTTGGGTACGGCGGGGCCCTGTCCCGTCATATGATTCTGTTATGTTTGGTAGAGGCCTGTAGTCATATATGTGGGTCATGGGTCATGTTTGTTCGTTTCTGTTTATGATCTGTGCCTTAAGCGGTCCCGGTTGCTGTTATGGCCAAAACGGCCCATATGTTTGTATCTGTGTATATATATATATATATATATATATATATATATATATATATATATATATATATATATATCTGGGCGATATGTATTTCGCCAGCCTACCGATTTTGGTACGATATTTTCTGCACTGGCGATCGCTTAAGATGATGTTTGTTATCAGTGTCCGTATGATGTCTGTTATCAGTTTCCGTATGAATAATGTACGTTAAGTCTGAATAAGTCTTTGATATGTCGATTTGGTAAGCGAATAGGTTTGGGTGTCCAATTAGGGCACCAGTCGCGGCCCACGGGGCTGGGTCGTGACAGAAGTGGTATCAGAGCGGTTTGTCCTCGGAATGTCTACAGGCCGTGTCTAGTAGAGTCTTGTTTATCGGTGTGTTGTGCACCACATCTATAAACAGGAGGCTACAGGACATTTAGGGTGTTACCTTTCTTTAGATCTTAGATCGTGCGATAGAGCCCAGCCATAGGAAATGCAATTCCTTTCTACTAACCCTTAATTTCAGGTGAAAGATGGTATCGACAGAAGAGAGTGGCTGATGATATTGGAAGCTGCACTGTACACAGGTAAGCAACGGTGCGAAAAGGGGCATGTTGGATAGGTAAGAATATCGAGATATGATTGAAAAATATGGTTGAAGAATGAAAGATAAGGTAAACAGGAAAGTGTAACAGGTGCAGTTTGAGTTGGACATGTGAGGTAAATCTCGACATCTTTATACTTTTACTTGAAATTGTTAGCTCTGTGTGGCTATGATACGGTATGATATATACGTATATATGTTGGCCCTGTGAGGCATTGTTGGTATTTCCTGCGTGCAGGTTTTGGGATAGTAAGAAGTACAGAGGAACCTCTGCCCAAATTTTCCCAGAAATATAAAAAGGAGAATGAGATATAAGTTCATAATATGTCCTAAAAGTCGATACCGATAGGGTAAATTTACTACGTTGGATTAAAGCTTAAGAGATATCCTCCATGTCATTTGTAAGAAGCATCATCCTTATTTGGGAAATTTTATTTCGAGAAAGCATATATGAGCAGCGAATTCGCAATTCATTTAAACGGACTAGAATACGTTCCAACCACATTTTGCTTTAGAAAAGCCTATGTTGAAGGGAAAAAATGTTCGGCGATTAAGTTTCACCTTATTGGAAGAATATAAAGCGTATGAAAAGCAGTTGGGAATTAAATGATTTGCTCATGACTCAAAAAAAAAAAAAAATGGAGGCAAACTATGTGAATTTAGTACTAAGAAGTTCTGTGGTGCTTGTCGGACTCTAGTTTTCTTCTGCTGGTGGTTTGAGAATACCTTATAGTAACATTTTATTAGTTCTCATCGACTAATTGGAGATGGAATTTGTGGAATAAAAATAAAAAAAAAAACAAAAAAAAAAACTTAAACTTGTGGGCTGTCTAGGATCATATATTTTATGTGTTGTTGGTGAAGTACTAAAGATGATCTAGGAAAAGACGAGCAATAAGACAGAACAAATATCAGAAATGACTGGTGTGATAAGAATAAAAAGAGATAAACAAAATTTGATTTGAAAATGAGACAGGGCTTACGTAGAAGTTGTATTTTCTGAAGGATACGGGAATAGCATGAGATTCCTCGTGCACAAAAAATAAATGGACATAGACTGGAGAAATGAAAGAAATACTAAAGGAAGTACCCAAGACGGACGTAATTAATTGAGTATGAGTATAGAAAAAAAAAGGGGGGGGGGGGAAACATATAATTATGAACTTAAAGATGTAGTGCGACGAAACGATAATAAGACAAGCCCACTATTAAGACAAATTCGACATGATTTCGGGCAAGTTAGAAGTTAGTATTTGATATACAACAAGAGAGAAAGAGTATGAGGCATAAAAGAGTACTGCGTATATGCGACGTGACCTCGGGAATAGTGAAATTTTTACAGGACAGGGGTTGTGGATTTGCGAGACAACTGATGTATTGTGAATTTATTAGAAGAAACAGACGATATTCGTTTGGATAAAGATAGTGTTATAAGAAAGTTTGGGACATTTATCAATAGAATATAAGTGCTACCTAATGGAGACTTTGAAACGACTATAAGCACTAGCAAATTATTGATCGGAATAAATGGAACGTGGCTTCGAATAAATTGCTACATTAATTACATTACTTGAGTGCCAGCCATCAGATAAGATTTTGTACTATATAATCGAGAGTTCTCATCGCCTCGTGATTTTGTTAAGGTCTCGTACGAAGATAATCAAGTTATAGATTATAAAGAAAAGACATGGATATGGTATAAGTACAACCCCAAAGCGGGGAGCGGGTGAAAGTAAAGTAAGTATAAATGGGAACAATTGACACACAGAAGATCGAAGCTGTAAAGAATTGGCCTAGGCCCACGACACTGACTGAGGTACGCAGTTTTCTAGGATTGGCCGGATATTACAGGAGGTTTGTGGAGAATTTGCTTCTATTGCGGCACCATTAACAAAGTTAACTCAGAAGGCAGTAAAATTTCAGTGGACCGATGCTTGTGAACGCAGCTTGCAGTTGCTGAAGGAAAAATTAATTACAGCTCCAGTTCAAGCTCTTCCAGAGGGGTCAGACGGGTATGTCATTTATTGTTATGCTTCTGGTATTGGGATAGGTTGTGTATTAATGCAGCACGGTCGAGTTATAGCCTATGCTTCTCGATAGCTCAAACCGGACGAGAGAAATTATCCTACCCATGATGTGGAATTAGCCGCGATAATTCATGCTTTGAAAATATGGCGGCATTACTTATATGGGGTCCATGTCGATATCTATACTGACCACAAAAGCCCTCAGTATATTTTTTTTAAAAACAAAAGGAGCAGAATTTGCGGCAAAGAAGATGGTTTAAATTATTGAAAGATTATGACGTCGATATTTTGTATCATCCTGGAAAAGCCAACGTTGTGGCAGACGCACTTAGTCGCAAATCTATGGGCAGTTTGACCGGTGTGCAGCCAGAGAAGAAGGAATTAGTTCGTGAAATTCATCAGTTAGCCACCCTTGGAGTCCGTTTGGCCGATTCTGGAAATATTGGGGTTTCTGTCCGAGAAATTGCTGAATCTTCGATTACGGAAGAGGTAAAACGACGTCAGTTCGAGGATCCTATTTTGGTACAGTACTGAGATGTGGCCCTTAATAAAGAAAAGACCCAATTCGAGATGTCACCTCACGGGGTATTTCTATATAGTGGCAGGTTATGTGTGCCTGACATTGCAGGACTGGGGCGACAGATTATGGGAGAGGCACAGTATGCTCGGTATTCTGTTTATTCTGGATCCACTAACATGTACCATGATCTAAGATGCTTATATTGGTGGGATGGTACGAAACGAGATATTGCAGAATTCGTTGCCCAGTGCCCAAATTGCCAGCAAGTTAAGATCGAGCATCAAAAGCCTGGCGGGTTATTGCAGGAAATGGAAATCCCAGCGTGGAAGTAGGAATTGACCAATATGGATTTCATCACAGGTTTACCGCGCACTCCACGCAGGTATGATTCTATATGGGTTATTGTTGATAGGCTGACGAAATCAGCCCATTTCCTTCCGGTCAGGACTACTTATTCGGCTGAGGATTATGCCAAATTGTATATTAAAGAGATAGTAAGACTTCACGGAGTTCCTACATCCATTATTTCCGACAGAGGTGCACAGTTTACAGCTAACTTTTGGAGGTCATTTCAGGAAGGATTAGGGACTCAGGTGAGTCTTAGTACAACACTCCATCCTCAGTCCGACGGACAGGACGAGCGTACTATTCAGACACTGGAAGATTTGCTACGGGCCTGTGTTATTGATTTCAGAGGTAGCTGGGATGATCATTTGCCGCTTATCGAATTTGCTTATAATAATAGCTATCATTCCAGCATTCAGATGGCGCCGTATGAAGCCCTATATGGTAGAAAATACAGGTCTCCGATTGGTTGGTTCGATGTGGGTGAAACTCAATTAATTGGTCCAGATATGGTCCAGCAGGCAGTCGATAAGGTGAAACTCATTCGAGAGCGATTATTAGCAGCCAGAGTCGACAGAAATCATATGCAGATAAACGACGTTGACCTTTGGAGTTCCAGATTGGTGACTGGGTATTTCTGAAAGTGTCGCCTATGAAGGGCGTAATAAGATTCGGTAAAAAAGGAAAGCTCAGTCCGCGATATATTGGGCCTTATCAGATTATTCGAAAGATTGGGAATGCCGCTTACGAGTTAGACTTACCATCCGATCTGGAGGCAGTACATCCGGTATTTCACGTATCCATGCTCCATAAGTGTATTGGTGATCCCTCCAGAATATTTCCCATAGAAGATGTTCAGGTAACAGAGGAACTGTCCTACGAAGAGCAGCCTGTGGCTATTTTGGATCGTCAGGTGAGGAGACTGCGCACCAAAGACGTGCCTTCTGTTAAAGTTCTGTGGCGAAACAATAACAGAGAAGAAATGACCTGGGAAGCGGAGGACGAGATGAAGAAGAAGTATCCTCACTTGTTTCCTATGCCTACAGGTAATCTAAATTTCGTAATTGATTATATTGATTGGTGAATGATTTATGCATGCTACCCCCTAGAAAGAAGCTCCCCCGAAATGCGTGCAAGCCCTTATTAGGCTAATTTAACATTCGAGGATAAATTTTCTAAAGGGGGGGGGGGGGGGGGAAGGATGTTATATCCCGCATCCTTGCATGTTCGGAAAATTCGAAATAATTTTGACTTGTAAGAAATAAGGCCATAAGTTGCTTTTTAATTAATATATGGGTGTTGTTCATGAAATGTTGATGTGGAAATATCGAGGAAGGCTAAGGGAAAAATTGGGAATTTCGGAAATTAGTTTCGGGAATTACAAAATAAGACCAATATCTAATTGGGCTCAAAATAAATGAAAAAAAAAAAGAAAACAAAGAGGCCCAAGACATAGTAGTGGCCGGTTATGGAGGAAACTATGGGCCAAGCCCATGTGCCCATTAAATTTAGGATAAATAAATGGAAGAAGGGGGGCATAAGTCTTCATTCTAGAACAATCAACAAGAAAAAAATTTGAGAGCACAACAATAAGGCCATTCGGCCATAAGAAAAAAAAACAGGAAAAATATTTTGCCCTTCAACTTTGATCCAAAAATCTAAATTTTCTTGTATTCCTACTAAGCTCAAGACCCTCTTCAACGTGGTATAAATTTTGAGGCAAGAAAGTACTTTTTTTACCAAGCGGAAAAATTGGAAAAAGGTAAGATTCTACTCTTTTTATCTTGGAAGAATTTTATATATATGTTGTAGTATATGGAAGTGAATGTAAAGTATGAAAATTTTGTTATGGGTATGTGTGTGTGTGTGGCCGAAAATGGTTGTTGATGGAGAGGGATGATCAAAATTTTATTTATTATGTTAAATTGTTCTAGGAAATTGGTTCAAGTTGGCATGAAAAATTGGTTGTTAAATTGTTCTAGGAAATTTTGTGATTTTATTATAGTTTATGTAATTATGGGAATGGAATTGTTAAAGTGCAAATTGTGGTTGTTGTTGATGAAATTGGAAGATGAAAAATGTGTTGTGAGTGTTGTGTCGAAGGTTGGAGATTTCGGATGAATTATAGTCTTGGTGGGATTTTTGTATATTTTTTAGAATGGTATGAAATGCTTTTGAATTGCACTTGAATTGATCTTGAATTGGTAGTGAATATGTAAGAGTCGATATCGGCTTGAAAATTCGTAGTTGAATTAAATGTTGATGAATTGTGTTGAAAAGGAAAGTTACTAGTGTTAGAATGTGTTTTGAATTGACTAATGATGTTATTGGTATGGTTGTTGGTATTGTTGGTATGATTGTTGATGAATTTGGCCGAGTTTAATTCTGGGGGATGTTGAATTTACAGGGGAGATGCTGCCGAAATTTCGGTAGACAAATACTAATTAGAATTTAAAATTCTAAGTACGTGTAGCTAACTTTTGGGTAATTGATAATACTATTGTAGATATTGGAGAGCCCGAGACTTGAGTCAGGATTTGTCTAGCGAGTGATCGGGATTTGTCTAGCGAGTGATCGGGATTTGTTAGCAAGTGATTGAGGTATGTAAAGCCTACCTTTCTTTCTTTTGGCATGACCTTTTTGGAATGAACAAATAACGTATAAGTATGCTCCTAAAGAAAAATCCTATTCTTAGAGCCATTAGGATGGCTAACATCTTTGACCTCCATAAGCTATTCCATATGACTGGATATATATTTTATGATGTTCAAAGATTCTATTTGTTATGTTCTGAATGTTGTTCGAAAGAAAAACGAGAAGACTAAAGCCTTTGATGAATATTTCGATATGAAAATATGGTCTTAAAGTCCCCATTTGATTTGATCCATAATGTTATCCGTAAGTTTCCTAGTATGAATATATGATCCATAATGATGTTCGAAAAATATTTGATATGGCTAAAGTTTCGGATACATATATTTTGATACGTACATGTGATCTTAAAGGCTCCATTTGATTTGCTTCATAGTAATGGTTGAAAGTTCCCCTAATATGAATGTCACTTGAACTTCCGAAAAGAACTTCTGAAATGCCTTTAGAAAGTTCTGTACTTCAAAAGTTTGTAACTTTCGTATGCTAACTCCGATTGACCCGAAACCGATTTCTGAGCCTTCGGATACCGTAAATATATTTGTTCATCGAGTTTTGAAATTTATTTATTATATGCATATGGTTTCCGCACTACTCTGCTTGTGCCTACTACTATGATATCGTTCGCCGGATCCCGGGCTGGTTTTGTGATCGTGCGCACTATGTATATTCGGCAGTATGGTGTGTTGCGGTTCCCGAGACCTCGCCATAGGGCCGGGTACCGCTTATATATATACAGCGTTATCATGTGATATGGCATATGATATGTTCTGATGTTTTGATATGATATGATGATATGATCTGTTCGGGGATTGTACGGAGATTTGAAACTTTCTGGAGTATGATGTGTTGTGGCGCCAGTGTCGGAGTGGCGACCACGTTCCTGAGCCTTATGCATGATTTTTATTCGACATTACGTATATTTTTAAAACAGGTTTGATATACTGATTTTGTAACCGCTTCTATACTCCTTATTTCAGTTCTGATTTGGATTACTGTACTTCACACTTTACATACTCAGTACATATTTCGTACTGACCCCTTTTCTTCGGGGGCTGCGTTTCATGCCCGTAGGTACAAACATTTGTTTTGGTGATCGTCCAGTATAGGATACATATTCTGCCACTTGGAGTACTCCTTTGATCCAGAGCTCATTTTTTTGGTACATATCTTTTGTTATACACGTTCTGTATATGTATGGCTATTTGGGTACGGCGGGGCCCTGTCCCGTCATATGATTCTGTTATGTTTTGTAGAGGCCTGTAGTCATATATGTGGGTCATGGGTCATGTTTGTTCGTTTCTGTTTATGATCTGTGCCTTAAGTGGTCCCGGTTGCAGTTATGGCCAAAACGACCTATATGTTTGTATTTGTATATATATATATATCTGGGCGATATGTATTCC
The DNA here is from genome assembly GCF_019175385.1 of Lycium barbarum. Lineage (NCBI taxonomy): Eukaryota > Viridiplantae > Streptophyta > Magnoliopsida > Solanales > Solanaceae > Lycium > Lycium barbarum. The sequence goes on from NC_083339.1 coordinate 67,090,258, forward strand.
GCCAGCCTACCGATTTTGGTATGATATTTTCTGCACTGGCGACCGCTTAAGATGATGTTTGTTATCAGTGTTCGTATAATGTCTGTTATCAGTTTTCGTATGAATAATGTACGTTAAGTCTGAATAATTCTATGATATGTCGATTTGGTAAGCGAATGGGTTTGGGTGTCCAATTAAGGCACGAGTCGCGGCCCACGGGGCTGGGTCGTGATAGTATGTCTTGCCCAGAATGAGGTTCTTCATTGGACCAGATCTACGGCCATACATACGGTCAGTATAAATTATACGGACCGTATATTGGTCCGTAGAGTCTGGTCGGGACAGATTTTAAGTTGATATAAGGACCCTCTCCCTCATTTATTTCATTTCATTTCACTTCTCCGCACTTCAAGAACACTCTAGAATTCTCTCCACTCTCCATCAACAAGAAACCAAGAGAAATCTACGATCAACTACATCAAATCCACAAAATCAAGTGTAGAAAACCTATCAAAATTCATCTAAGCCAAGAAATACCAATGGAAGTGAGCTAGGGTTTTTGTGCAAGAAGAGAATTCCCACTCAAGGCTTATTCTTCCATTATCTAAGGTGAGTTTTATGATCATTCCTTGTTGTTTAAGGTGTTGAAAGGAAAAAACACTTGGATTGTAGAAAGATATAGGAAATGAGTCATGAATGTGTGAATAGTGTCATTGTTGAGTAGTAGTTTGGGGTGAATTATGAATATTGGTATGTTGTGATTGTAAGTATGTTGTGAACAACATTTAGAACATGGAATAAGTATTATATGCGAGAAAATGCAATAATGAAGTATGACCATGATTATGGAGAAATTGGAGTGAAATTGTGAAATGCGGATAATGTAGGTGAATGATGATTGTTGCCTATTACATTGCGAATATTGTTATGGATGTTTGGGAGTTGATATATGATATGGAGAAAGTAGTAGCAACAAAGGAAATGCTGCCCAATTTTCTTTAGCTTTAGTAAGCACGTTTAAGTAATCGATTAGCTAATGTTAATGCGAATTCTCTTGAAGGTAAAAACGTGGGCATTGAAGGAGAACAAGCAAGCGATAGATCTGTTAAACGAAAGAGGTATGTAAGGCTAGCCCCTTCTTTCTAAGGCATGACTCCTATGATGGGAATCTTCTAAATTTTCCATAACCTTCCTAAAAAGTAACTATGAGTTCATGACTGTAATGAGCTATATATGTATGAGGTAAAGAACAGAGATACGATGAGCAAGATAATGATGATGATGAGTTAAGTATAAAGAATACTAGAGTAAAGTAAGATGTCCATGAATCTAATGTTTCTAAGTATGGTTTCATTGATTCTTTTCCTTGTATACACTCACCTTAACATATTAGTTCCTCCAAGGTGAGATACGATGTGGATGATTACTCCATACTATAATTGGGGGTTCACGACCCTATGTCACCCCGACATAGCCATAGTTGCCTTCAAGTTCTAATGTATGTTTTTAATGATAAATGTATAATGATACTAAGTCATGATATGTATATGAAATGTACAATAATGTAAGTTTATAATATTCCTATGCCATGTATGAAAATGTTGAGTTATGATTAGCATATGACGATACGATTCCACCGTGCCCAAGAGGCTGGACATGTCATCGCTAAGGCGGGTTGCTTATGATTCACCCGTTCCTAAATGTCCGGACATGTCACCGCTAAGGCGGGCTGCATATGATTCCCCTACGCCTAGAAGGCCGGACATGATCACCACTAGTGGGCGGCATATGATGGTTACCCGGATGCGGGTTAACGATGATGATGATAATGCAATGATATATGCGCTATGATGATACATGTACTATGATTATATAAATATACGATATATGTATGAAATGTATTCACCTATAAAACTCATGCAGGTTATATCTTCCTCCTATGGATTATGATTCTTCTATTATGTTCATTTCATTCATGTCTTACATACTCAGTATAATGTTCGTACTGACGTCCGTTTTCTTTGGCCGATGTGTTCATGCCCACAGGTAGACAGGGAGGTGATCCAGACTCATAGAAGTTTTCAGCAAATTTACAGAAGCACTCCATCACTCCGGAGGTGCTAGTTAGTTGATTCTTTTGTGTATATATCTATAAATATGTATTTTGGGCACGACGGGGTCTTGTCCCGTCCATATGTCTAGTACTCTAGTAGAGGCTCGTAGATACGCAGGTGTGGGTAGTATGGTCTCACGATGTTACTACTGTATATATATATTATCATTTTGATAGCCGAAAGGCTTATGTATATAAAAATGTTTATGTTCTCAAATGAAAAATGATTTTCTTATGATTTGAGTATGATGAGTAGTAGAATGGGTGGCGCTCGGTGGTAAGCCCCGGGTCCCTGTCACGGCCCCTAGTTGGGCCGTTACAAAATTGGTATCAAAGCAGTTCAGTCCTAGGAAGTGTCTACGAGCCGTGTCTAGTAGAGTCTTGTTTATGGTGTGTTGTGCGCCACACTAATAAACAGGAGGTTACAGGGCATTTAGGAAAAATGATCATCTTTCATCTTAAGAGATCGTGCGATAAAGCTGTATTTTAAGATTTTCTCCTCCTTCAGAGTGTGCTTTGATTTCAGCAAAGTTGATGAAAGGAAAAGCTACCGCAGCCCAGAAAGGCAAGGCAGTGATTGCAGAAGGGCTTGAACGGGGGCCATCTACGGATATGGAGGAGAGTGAACCCCAAAATAAGGCCCCACCTCGATTTTCCCATACTTCGCCCACTTTCGAGGATCAGAGGGGAGCCTCAACTTTAGCTCCGGCACCCCCAGTCCCTTCTCCAGATGCCTCGAGCCAAGAGATGAGACAGGCTATTCTTTTACTGACTCAATTAGTAGCCGCTCAAGCTCGGCAGCAGGATGTGGGCCACGGTAATAGGGGTTGGCGAAAGAGAGTTAATTCTTCAGGGTTTGATCATAAGTTTAGAGGTGCTCCGAGGCAACAATGCTCTAGGTACTCAGTTCGTTCAACAGCTAGTGCTCCTCCATAGTTTGTTGGACCCCGGTTTGATGGATCTACTTATTCTAGGTCACCCCCGAGTCTCAGAGTTTCCAGTTCTCGGATTTAGAGTGGTTCTAGTCAGACGAGATCCTCGTTACCACGATGTACTTAGTTTTCTAGGTTACATTGGGGACCGTTCCGCTTGGGCTCGTATGTTTGTTATACCCGTGCTCGGCCAGGTCATCTCAGGCGTGACTGCCTATGGAGGCGTGGTAGAGATAAGGTTCGACCTATGGGGTTAGTAGCTGGCTCTTCATCATTGGTACGCCCTCCGAGGCAAAGGCCGCAGATATCAGCAGGCTGGAACAGAGATCATAGAGGAATGCCCAGTCCAAGTGGATCCCCGCACTATACCTATGCATTAGCTGGGCGACAGGATCTGGAGTGCCCCCCTGATATTGTCCCAGGTATATTGTCAGTATCCTTTTATGATATGTACGCATCGATTGATTCGGGTCCTACGCCGTCATATATTACTTCTGATGTTATTGACTGTGTTGGAGTAAAAGTCTGGGCCAATCAAGCAAATTGAGATGTTTATGCTTGTTAGTGACCTAGTGATAGACAGAATCGTGATTTATGTGTAAGTTGATTGACAGTGAGTGAATATAAATAATATGTGTATGTATATAGATATTGGAATTCTAGACCGAGTGTGCAGGCACAACTTATGAGACAAGCTCTATTATTTATATCCTTTAATGGTAAGTGATCTTGTGTTGCTGAGTTGCGTATTATGTGTGTCCTGGTATATATCCTATTGACACATCGGACGTGTTTTCTGGGCTATGTGCAAGGTTGGGATTGTTATGCTTACAAGAGAAACTCTGCCGAAATTTTCCTGGAATCTAAAGGAAATAAGATATAAGCTTGAACTATGTCCAAACGGAAAAGGATGTTGTGCAAAAAGTAACGGCAGGACGAGATTAAGTTAGGAGTATCGTTGATGACTTCAAATAGTCCCTTCCCTTGCCCGTCGTCCCTCTTGTAAAATTTACTCTCCCTCGTTCCTTACACTTAAGACATTCTAATCCTTTTACTTTCTATGTACTCACTTTCTTCCTTTTCCTGGTGTTTTGGCATTTGGACTTTCCAATCTAACCTGTAGTGAGAATAGCATTAACTTACCTTGTAGCATTTGTTACTTGAACTTCTTTACCCTGTTTGATTAATGCCTTCAGTATATAGCAATGCCGGTTGCTGGGACATACATACCAATTTGGCGCGGTCACATATGGGATATCACACCAATACATATATGTCATTACTAACCCCTAACTTACAAAGTATCTCCAAATACTATTCGAACTCATCCTAAGTGTAGAGCTGTGATGCACCTTCTTTCTCGCCACCAATCTAGTCAGCCTTGTCCTTCGCGACCTCTTAAGGTTTCCAACCACTCCGCATACTCCAATTTCCCTTAGGCTAGTCTAGCTTCTCCTCTGTCCCTTATTTTTGAATTTGTAAGACTTTTAGTACGCTTCCCAGAGGGGTCACCCATCCTAGTATTACTCTCACCCCAGCGCGCTTAACCTTGGAGTGCTAATGGGATCCGGTGCGTTAGTGCTGGTATGATCGCATCCACCCTACTGCGTGACCTTTATCATATAACCTAGAACAAGCTGAAATTCTAAGGGATTCCGATAAATTCTCGTAATGCATCTCCCTCTAGATTAAAAGGATTCCTTGTTGCGGTAAAACTTCTTAATCGCAGTTATCTATAAGTACTTTGGTTATCGGTGCCTTCAAAGCATCCATTTGTCAACTATCAATGGTATCCTACAATAGTTTTACGCACATAAGAAGTTCCAATAAAAGACTCATATACTCTACCGTCCTCCTCTCGGTCTGTAGGGCTGTAGAGTGAAGTATCGTCCTCATCGTGCTTGCACCATTCTGCTAGCCATCTCATCATGGCAATTATCTGTATGGTTCTATGTCATATACTCTCGTAATTGATATAACTTGCGACTTAAAATTTCACGAGAGTTCATTGTCAGCAGCTCGTTTCGACCAACACAATATCCTTGAATCCTTTTCTTGCGATCTTATCTCCATCTACTTTCATGGCTTCTCCTTGCACTTTCTTAGCTCATCTTGCTTCATAACTCCCTATTACTTTTCGATTGCCCCATTATGGGGTGTCATAATTCCTCCAATACCTTAGTCAGTCCTTTTGCTCGTACTCAGGCTTACTCGTTTCCCCCTAAAGGTTTTACCTTATAGTGTTATATTTCATTGCAATTCTCGATCGAAATTTGTAGGGATACTCGAAGTAGTGATGTGCCCAACTATCTGTCCAGTCGGAATAACACTTTTGATTCCAATAACGGATGCCTAATGTCCACTTGTGGCATCATCTTTATTTTATCATCCCATATCAACGTGTCCTATACTTTCCCTTTAATCAATCTGTAGCAATCATAGACGTATAATCTTTGTTATCTCTTAAATCCTTGGTCTTTATCCTTAAATTTTAGGAAAGTTTTGACAGAGTTTTCCCTACGTCTTACTATCCAAATCCTGCACGCAGCCCAGAAAATACATGCAATGCCTCACAAGATCAAATATATACATGTGTAACGCACCTTAGCCTCACAGGGCTCACAATATCGAACATAAATGCAAAGATGACGAAACTTACCTTATGTGTCACAACTCGGAATATACTTGAACTTTTATCAATCTGCCCTGTATATTTCCCTGGTCACTTTCTCTTCTATTCATTGGCTATTCATTTCACTAATACTTGCACGATTCTTACCATATCTGACTTATAATCCCTTTTACCATTACTTACCTCTGTGTTGTTTCCTTCAACTTCTATCGCTTGCAATCTTACAACTGAACTTATCATTAAATTATACACGTAACTAATTCCCCCTGCTTTACTGTACAATCAGCTTAACTTGACTATGACCAATTTATTCTCACAGAAGATGCACATCTTGATGATGTAATTTCAACAAAGTGACTTACCTCTGTAATCCTAATATCATCATCCTCTTCCTTTATCAACACTATTCTTTCGCTGAAATCAAGGGTTAGTACAAGGAATTTTATTTCCTATGACTTAGCTCTCCCACACGATCTAAGATGAGAAAATAAGGTCAATCATTCCCAAATACCTTGCAGCCTCCTCTTTATAAATGTGGCCGGACTCTGCTAGACACGGCTTGTAGACAACCATAGGACAGAACTGCTCTGATACCAATTTGTCACACCCCACCCTTGGTAAGGCGTGATTGGCACCCGACACCTTACAGAAACCGAGCGAACCAACTTATAACTCATGTTCTCTATGTCTCGAATGACAAACTAAGGCTAGATATGAACATAATATCATGTATAAATATATGTCTAATGGACCCACGACACCAATATAACGACCAACAAAACATAACTAAGCTATACACAGGAACTGTCTGCAAAGCCTCTATGAACATGACTGAAGTATACAAGTCGGGACAGGGCTCCCGGCATGCCCTAAACAAACATCATACAAACATATATACATCCAGACTCAGCAGCACTCTAGGAAGAAGTAGAGCGCAACAATCAAAACTGGTACCTGAAGGCAGCCTATGATGAAAGATTCTCATCTTGGCTATCTACACCTGCGGGTATGAACGCAGCGTCCACAAGAAGGGATGTCAGTACGAACGATGTAATGAGTATGTAAGCCATGAGATCAACATGTACATAAAATCATGCAGGACATTTGAGACATATCAACAAATGTGCAAGATAAATGAATCAGTATGGCTATAACAAGGAAACACATATAATATAATTATTAGTGTTGCGGAACGTGCAACCCGATCAATAAATATTAGTGTCGAGGAGCGTACGGCCCGATCCATATAGGTTAGTGTCGAGGAACGTACGGCCCGATCTATATAAGTTAGTGCAGAGGAACGCATGGCCCGATCCATATAAGTTAGTGCCGAGGAACGCACGGTCCGATCCATATAGGTTAGTGCTGAGGAACGTACCGCCCGATCCTTATAAGTTAGTGCCGAGAAATGTACGGCCCGATCCATATAGGTTACTGCTGAGGAACATACAGCCCGATCCATATACCATGTTCATATACATAATGTAAATAGTATCCAAGAAAGCTCATATGAAAGCTACAACTTTATCGGAGTGAAGTAAGGTCGGTAATCTCCGATTCATATTATGGAACAACCATTATCGCTATATCTCACCTCGAAGGAACAATTCATAAGGTGAGATCAACAACAACGAATAGAATTGAGAAAAACATGAAGTAGCTCAACATCTTCATATCATTGTTGAAATCATAACTTGAAACTTTTAAACATAAAATCATCATCATCATAATCCTCATAAAAACATTCTCATCTTTAACATCATAAGAAGCTTTAAGATTCATAAACTTCTAGCTCTTGGAAACAAGGTGGTTATGGAAACATGTACGAGATCATAACATAAGAATCATGCCTTTGAAAGAAAGGGACGAGACTTAACATAACTTTCCGGTCTCCTTACTCTAATTACTACACGCTTGTCCTTCCAAGCTCGCCGATCTATATTTAAGAGGATTCAACTATTTTTAGACTCATTGTTGTATACTTGTGCTAAGTTTTCAAATCAAACTATTTTATATCCTGCCAAAAATCAGGCAGCATCTCCCCTGTTTATGTGCCTAGCCCGAAATCTCAATTCAGCAACCAACAACAACAACAACAATATCAACATCAATAACATCATTTCCAACACCAATATGCGCCATAAAACAGCCCGCACACTGTTTTCCAACTTCCATGACTAACCAACTTACTATACAATTATTTAATGACTTTATCTTCGTAAATAAGCCTTAAATAATACCAAAAGAGAAAGATTCATACCTTTTTCCTGTCCAAACGATAATATCTTCAAGATTCCACCTTAAATCCACGCTAATATCCACCGCATAACAATTCTAGAATCACATCCATGTGTTATCCGGACCTAAACTACTAGTCCGTTACTTGATAATTGCCCACTTTTTGATTCCCTCACTTCCTCTTCTAATTTTTTGGAATTTTCTAGGAAAACTCTGATGAAAAGGGGGGTTATTACTCTTTATATAGGGGTCAAATTTGGGTCGAGTCGCTGCAACAATTTACTGCAGCAGTACTGTAGCACGCGGTTCTGCTTTGTTAGCCGAACTTGTAACATCCATAATTCTCCACTCCGATATCCTATCGATGAGCGGTTTGTTATGTTGGAAACTAGACTCGGCGAACCTCATTTTAGGCTTTTGAAACACCTTAAAGAACTTCATATGTTAAGAGATACCCTTCCCTCAAGTTGGACCAAAATCTTCATGCGAAACTTTACCCATCCTTTCTCCAAAGTCATACTTCTCCATTTCTTCCTCTCATTTCCTTATAAAACCTTCTAGTATACCTTGTATACATCCTTCACTAATTAATTATACTTAATAATGCTTGCTCCTTATATTCCAAAGTGTTTTTACTTAACCTTAACTCAACGTACTTATGTTTCAAATTTGATAAGTGCTCTTCGAAGATATGGGGTGTAACATTTGGACAAAGCAATGCCTAAAAAACGTTTATGGATTTAATGAACATTGTTTTTAGATCGTACTTGGATTCTGTTGTGATCGTTTTCATCGATGACATTTCGATTTGCTCTCAGAGTATAGAGGAGCATGAGCAGTATTTGAGGATGGTACTTGGGATTTTGAAGGAAAAGCAACTCTACGCTATGTTTTTGAAGTGTGAGTTCTGGCTTAGTTTTTTTGCATTTTTGGGACATGTGGTGTCCAAGGATGGTATCATGGTGGATCAAAAAAGATCGAGGCGGTTTGTGATTGGGACCTACATCGGTCACCGAGATTCGGAGCTTCATTGGCCTCCCTAGTTATTAAACCCATTTTTGGAGAGCTTCTCATCTTTTGCATCACCTTTGACGAAGTTGACTCAGAAAAAATGTGGCGTTTCGATTGTCGGATGACTGTGAGGCAAGCTTTTAATAGCTCAAGAATTTGTTGACTTCAGCCCCAATTTTGACTTCACCTATAGAGAGAGAGGGTTTTACTATATATTCTGATGGTTCTTGGACTTGTGTGTTAACGTAGAATTTATGTTTGTTAGAATTTTCTCATTCTGAGGCACTTCGGAAGAGAAACGCTCATGTTTGATTGTTCGTGGCACCCACTCGGCATCGAGGTAGGTTACAGTATACTACTTTATACTTCGATTAAAGCGTGTATCTAGTCTATAAATTCTAATGGGTACTGGGTGTGATGGGGGTCCCACCTTAGTGATTGCGATGAGCACTTGGATGGGTACTGGTGTATATTTTGGGTAACTAGAATGACGGGGAAAACATGTTCAGCCTTCAAGCATAGTTGTGGTGATAAATCCACGTTGGTTGGTATGATTGTTGTTTATGTGGGCTATGATAGCCATTATTCGACTTATACTTCCTTGATTGAATTGATTACCTCATCGCTCCATATGTCACATAATTGTTAAAGGAAATGATTCTGGTTTATGAGTTGCCATATGAAACTACCTTATTGATTCATATCCATTCTCGAATTCATGATGTTGTTGACCTAGGATATTATGCATGTTGCACTCATTTTCCATTTATATGATCATTTGAATAAGTTGTGTCGACTAGAGGATGTGAGATGGTATAACGATCGAAAAAGGTAAGTATATTGTTCTCACAGTCCAGCGATACAGTCGGGCGGTACAAGTAGTGTCTCACAGTTCGTCGATAAAGTCGGGCGGTACAGTGAGTGGTCACAGTCCAAAAGAAAAGGACCTCAGACGGTACAGTGACATGTACATGGACCTCGCGAGTCCTTAGGGGTCATGACTATATGGCATGGCCTATAGCATGTGTGTATCGGGTATATCTTGGCCAATGCATTGCATTTTATTCTCATCATGCATGTGCTTCTTTATTCCTCTATGTGATATGTGCTTAACTGAGTTATCTGATTTCTCACTGGACTTCATAGGAATATGCTAAGTGGTCATTGTTAAGGTGTTTTAACTCTATCGTCCTACTTGATGCTTTCTTTAGTATTTATATGCTTTATACGTGTTTCTATCATTTTCGGCCTATGATACCTACTGGGTACTAGTGTTGTACTCATACTACACTTCTACACTCTTTTATATGATGTGCATCTAGCACTCCCTTTCCAGCTCAGGACCTTGTGGCTTATCCCAAGGAATTGTGTTCAAGACATTCAGGGTGAGCTACATAGTTGACTTGTGGCCCCTGGACATCTCTTCCTTATTTATTCCCAGTTGTTTCTACAGACAGTTTTATTTCGTCCCATGGGACTTGTATCAGACATTTCTAGTGCTCTTGTACTGAGTAGTCATTTCTCGCACTTGCGTCCCACCTTTCATAGGTACAGGCACACGCAGGCAGGTGCGATAACACCAAAACCAGCAAAACATGTAACTTCCAAATATCGATACAACACCAGAAACTCATCTGAGACCTCCCGGACGTGAACCAAATATGCAAACCAGTTCTAAAACACACTACAAACTCATTCGCGCCATCATCATTTCTAAAAGAGGTCACCTTGACTCGGCGTTGATCAAGGTCAACTCCAAATCCCTTAAAACTAGATTTCCAACAAAAAGACCAAAACACCCCCGAGTCCCTCGGGAACCGAACCAACTACTCAAATAAGTCATAATCGATATTCCGAACCTAATGGGATCGATTAAATTTCCAAAAAGACTTATTTACCACCGATGTTGACTTTGGTCAATCTAACACTTATGAAATTCCAGAAGTCCCATTTTCTCACCCCAAACCTCATCTGAATGCCTTGGGAACCAAAAGGACCTAACAGATCGTTACAGAAATAAAGATAAAGATGAAATAATTCCTAAGGTTGATGGATATCTACTACTTAAACGACCGAGTTTTCTATGAACAACTTTTGTATAACTAGTCCGCATGTGCATTGCACGAGTATGCCGAATCATATACTTTCTTATTTTACAAAAAAATATTAGTATTATCAAAATAAATTTTTGAATAAATATAATATGCATGATTAGAGCAAGTATTTGTGTGTGGCTAATGTGGATCGTAGGTAACTTTTGAAGTCAAGATAATTAGATATCATTTGAACCTGTGAAACGAGCTATCATAGTTTAATTAAATACATGATTTTTTTGCTTTATATGATTTTATAAAGTACAAACATGTAATGATGCATATATCACCTATTACTTCTTTATGAATGTTATTCTTGGTGTATGTTCGGTTGCTTTTGTAACGACTCATTAGGTCGTTTTTGTTGTTTAACCTATTTTACCCCTGTTGACCCTTCCCTTAGTTTCTTTAATGTATATTTGACTTGTGGGGATGGGTGGAGCAATTGTCGAGCCATTCGGATGTGATTTGGGTGAGAAAATGGGATTTTTGGAAGTTCTTAAGTGTTTTGTTGACCAAAGTCAACACGGGGGTAAATGAGTCTTTTTGGAAGATTCATCGATTCCATTAGGTTTGGATGTCGATTATGACGTGGTTGAGTAATTGGTTCGATTCCCGAGGGACTCGGGTGTTACATCCTGTAACACCCGCTATGTTCCGGATATGATGCATCGTAAGTAAACCAATATGAAACCGGAGGGATTACGGTCCCTTAAAACAAGTGTTAAGGACGTTCTGTAAGGATTAGAGGATAAAAGAATCGGAAAAAAAAAGTTTCGTCCAAGTTCGAAATGTGGAACAAGTTATACAGACTGTATGAAATTTTGATCATACTCATGTATGCAGATCAAGAGCTCAGTGCATAAAATGATGAAGTCCCGAAATAATTTAAGACTTATCAACTAGGACAACAGTGTTTGAAAATAATATTTTGTGTATACCAAGATAGTCTATGGACCAAAGCTATTTACATGATCATGATCATGAGTATATGAAGTGTGCTAAAAGTGATTAAAATTTAAGTTAATTGGGAACAAGAAATTAATGAACAATTAGAGATGGACACAAAGTTACAAATGTCATGGATGACATTGCCATGTGGCATCCATTGAGAAGGAAATTAGTGCCTATGTATTACAAGTTGAAGTGGTGGCATCTTTTGCTGTAATTAACCATTACAATGTAGTGAGTAGTGGATCTCATGGTCAAGGATAAAATCTTATCTTGACACCGCTTATACATAATTACTAATGAGATATCATATGTCATTTTTGAGATTAAGAAAAAACACTTTCTATTTTAATGGTAGTTCTGTAAATTGTTCACTAAATGGCTACAACTGAAAAAATCAATTGATAGTTCAATTATGACCCAATTGGAAATCAATTCCCATAATTGAGGTCATTATTGCAATTTTTTCTCTCTAGTTGATCAATTAAGGTCGTTTATGAAAATATGTTACTTTAAATTGGCTAATTGGACCAAAAGGCCATGATTGAAATAGCTTGGTTAAATTAAGTCAGCTAAGGGACAATATTTGTGAAAGATAACCTTTACTTGTTTAATTTGTCTTTTTTAATTATGATTAAGGGGCTAAATTAATTAGTTTTTTCTTAATTATGATTATTTATTAAAATAAGTGCCCAAACCTGGTATATATACGCATATATACACGGATATACATGTAGTATACATGTATATCACGTGTATACATGTATATAAATTGGGACAACCCATTATTTCTTTTATTAAAATGGACCCAATCCAGGCCCAATCAGACCGACCCGACCCACTTCATCTATTAAGGGATAATACCCCATACGCCTTCTCATTTTTGCCTAAAAAACACACCCCATACGCGTATCTCTCTCCCCGTTACCCCTAAAACCCTAGCGTCGCCTGGCTCTTCTTTTTCTCTCTCATCATCATCTACGCCTAAAATGGCAATTTATCAGATGGCAATCACCTAATCCAACCCAAACACGATATAAATCCTCCCTTTTCTTTACTTTTCTGAGTTTAAACGGTCAAACCTCTAAAAATCTTAATGGGTTTTGTTTGCACTTGTTTGAATTTGTGAATTTTGATTGGTTCTTGATGAACCTTATGGATCGATCACTTTTGGGTCGGCTCTAGCCTTTGATATATGTTTGTTTGACTCAATCTCAACCCTTGATTGTTATGTGAGGAACAAATTCTCAGAAAATGGAATTGTCCCACATCGAAATCAATTAGGATTTGGGGTACTTGGGGGTTCTATAAATAAGAGCCCCAATTCTCATTGGTTGATAGACCTTGACACTGAATTGCGTACATATTCACCTATATACTCGAAATACCTAAATTTCTAGGCAATTTGCTTTGAGATTTTAAGAGTTTGAGTTTAGTGAAATTTTAAAGTTTATTTTTTGTTTCTTGTGTGGGTTCTTTGTGGTTCGAGTTGAAGACAGGAGGTCTAGATGTCTTCCAAGTTCAAACTCGATCAAGGCTGCGCACAAAAAAAGGTAATTCCCCTCCCTTTTTAGTATTTCTCTTATTTTATGTGTTTAATTATAGTTTGATGTAGTTAAGTATGTTTGGTATAGTAGTTTTAGCTTAGTTTAGTATAGTTTGGTATAGTAATTTTCAGTTAAGCATGATTTAGGTGTTAATTTAGGTTGTTTTAGTTAAAAATGCCTTAGGTATTATTGGGCCTAGTCTGTTTATGTTAAGTATATATCATATGTTAGTTTTTTGTTCTAGTTAGCTATGATTTAGATACTGTTCTAGTTAGAGTTCATTAGTTAGTTGTGAGACTTAGGTGTTATTCATGTTGAATCTGGCCGTTAAGTGTATGTTAGTCTACTTTCTGCCTATTATCTTCCTAAGCACATGATATAATCTTGTTTGTGATCTTGTTAGCTCATTTGTTGCATTAAATGTAGTACTATAGTTTTGATTAAATGATATAGAAATGCTATAAATGACTCAAGTGTGTTGGTATTAAATACCTAAGCCTGCTTGGGCTCCATGTTGCCTCCTTTGTGAAGTTGACCATGTTGAATGTGTAACCCCTGCTTTACAACATTTTTTATTTGGTATGAGTCACTTTAAAGTATCATGTCTGTTTTATTGTTTCTATGTACAATATAGAAGGATATGTATTCTTGCATGATGTTTGTTTAGGTATATATGTAGGATGGGATTATTGTGTCTCAGTAGCATGTCTAAAAGAGAATATCCAAAGCATGCTCATACAGTTTAAATGCTTTTACTAGGTGCCTATTTTGTTTACACTTCCTACTCAAAATGTCTATGATCATTAACTGTGATACTATTTGCTTGTATTCCCCTTTGTATAACTGTTAAATGGGATTAAGTATGAATAAGGTAGCATGTGTAGGGATCAGCTGATTGTTGTCTCTATGCCTGTGATGAAGAGTATATTATGTTTGTCTGCTCACCTCTGTATGTGTCTAAATTGAAAAGTGTGGATTTAAGTATTGCCATTAGTTATGAAGGACTAAGTTAATACGAGGTTGGCACTTAAGGTATGGACAAAAATGAGTGTGACTTACCTAGGACCTAAGGAGAAAGGAGGAGGACTTAGAGTTTCTAGCTAACTCAGTCCAAATCTTCTATCCTAGGTTGCTGGGATTCCCTTATAGGAATCCATGTCTTATGGGACCCTCCTAAATAAGTAAATAAACCAGTAAAAATGGGTACATTTGAATTATGAACTTTCCCTTTTGGTCTGAAAATACTGTCTAGTATAATTATACTTCTTTTGAACTTAGAAAACCTGTATATCATGCATATCAAACTTTTATATTGTTTGTTGTTGCTTTAATCTTATTTACTGATACTTACATGGAATTCCCTTAGTGTTAAAAGCCTTAGTCATGATCCCCTTTTCCTGTTTCTTCATTTATGTGGCTGATTTTCTGAGGTATACAGTAGGGATATATTCAAATATACAAGTCCGTATGAGTAGTATACTTAGTATATGTGATATGCATCACTTTGTTTGAATAGAGGCTGCTATTAGGTTATTTCGTTTGGGCTTACTTCACTTTTTATACTTGTTGTGCCTTCGTATTAAAACCTGATTGGTGTTTGGCCCAATCTATTTGTTCTCACTTTTGATAAGTTGCCCGGGTCTAAACTTGTTTTATTTAACAAAGGCCCATTATTACATTTCACTTGTTTATCTGCATGTTTGCTGGTTTTGTATTATTTACTTTAATTAAATACATATTATTTTGCGTACTCAAAGTAGATACTAATTCTCATCCTCTTCGTGTCTCATGTAAATCCCAACTTGGGCTAGTCGGGCCACCCTCTGCATTGAACCTTGTTGGGCCAGAGGCCTAACAACCCTTTCTCCATCGAGTGCGTATGGCATGGGAAGCTAATATTATCTTGAAGGCCTAGCTATTGGTGAAACTAGCAAACTGGTGGACTTAGGTAGGCCCACTAGCCTGAACTCCTTCTTTTATATTCATCTTCATGTGAAAAAATGTATTTGTAAATGCTTGATAATTATTGAAACCTATGTGAATGTTAGAACTTAGAGAACTTAGGGAACACCTAGTATTTTAGGAAAGTCACCTCAAACATCTTTAAACTTAATCATTCTTTTTTAAAAATTCGTGAGAATTGAAATACTTAATTTAAAACTGGTTTAATGACAAGGTTAAATGATCTTCAAAAAAATGACTGAGTAGTAATTTTGGGCCTTCTGCCCTTTCAGTTGAAATTTGATAAATGTTTCGTTTTGGGCCTTAAGCCTGTGATTAAGTGGAACTGCCAAATGAGTCTTTAAAAAAACTGAATTTGAGTTAGCATAGAAACTTATTTCAAAATGTGTTGTAAAAATAATAAGAGAGAACTTTGAAAACCTGAGTTAATCAATAAAAGAGGTACCAAATTTGGATATTTTCAGAACTTTAAAGAAGGTCTTTTGGACCTGAAATGAGTTTTGGACAGCCTGAGAATTCGACTTGGATATAATTCTGGAAAAAGGGAAAGATCTTTGGGCCTGGAAGGCCAACACTAAATTTGCACCAAAAAATTGACTTATTGGACTGAAACTGAGGGTAAGAAGGATTTGGACCTGGAATATTATTGACATGGTGGGCTTCAATGCTAAAACCGGACTTAAACTAACAACTTGTAGTTTTCTTTAGGGAAAAGAGTCAAATGTACCACTCTACTTTAGTTTATTGGCTAATTTTGCCCTCCGTTAGCCAAAATAGTCAAATATACCCCTCTACATTAGTTTATTAGCTAACTTTGCCTTCCGTTAGCCAAAATAGTCAAATATACCGCTCCTGTTACAAGTCAGGGCCAAAGATACCCCTACCGTTAGCGAAGTTTCAAAAATATCTCTCATTTCTAACATATTCCCACATAAGCAAGTCTAGTCATTGGAATTGGGTGACATAGACGCAACATGACATTTAAGTTATTATATGTGTTGCCTACGTGACAATTTTTTTTAAAAAACAATCTAAAAAATCAATTTTTTTTTAAAACAAATCTGAAAAAATGGCTTTTATTAGAAATTTGAAACTATTTTGTTTTAAAAACCCCGTTTTCTTTAAATATATTCTCGAAAATTGGATATTTTAGTTAAAAAATCTGGAAAATGATTTTTTTTTAAATCTGGAAAACTGTAAAGTTTTGTTTTTCAAATAAAGTGTCTTATTTTTTTAAAAAAAATCTAGAATTGTAAAAAATCTTAAAACTGATTTTTAAAAAAATCATTTCCCAGATTTGTTAATGAAAATTTCAATTTCCCATAATTTTTTTTAACAAGCCGGTTTTATAAAATAAAATAAAAATCATAATTTTTAATAAAAGCCATTTTTAAGATATTTTTTTTAGAAAAAATAATTTTCCAGATTCTTTTTAAAATAATTGCCACGCAAGCACCACATAGAATAAGTTAAATGTCATATGGTGTCCATGTAACCCAATTCCAATGACTAGACTTGTTTATGTGGAAATATGTTAGAAATGAGAGGTATTTTGAAACTTTGCTAACGGTAGGGGTATATTTGGCCCCAACTTGTAACGGGAGGGGTATATTTGACTACTTTAGCTAACAGAGGGCAAAGTTAGCTAGTAAACTAAAGTAGAGGGGTATATTTGACCCTTTTCCATTTTCTTTACCTAAATATATATGTATAAAAATCGGAGATATACTCCATATATTTTATATATGTATAATAAAACCCGTAAGAACTAAACTCATTTTATTAGGACTAGAATAGTAGTGACTCTACTAAGTAGAAATCCCAGGTGTGTCCTAGTCCGACAAGTTGAACACTAGTGCAGATTTTTAAACCCAAAAAACCCCTTTTCTAAGGGGACTTTTTGCTAAAAAATTTCTTGAGTTTATAATAGAAATGAATGACATTTTTGCGGAAAGACTAAACACTTTTAAGCAGATAATACACTAATCACACATTGAAGCTCGTAGGTCAACCGTATTCTACGGATCTTTAATACTAGGGTGCATAAAACCTTCCCTAGGGGATCACTAGAACCCTTACCTCAAACTTTGGTCCAACAAGATTTTTTTCTCTGGCTTGGAAAAACTCTTTGAACCCGGTTTTTTCCTAATTATCGTTAATAAATTAAGTGGTGACTCTAAAAATACTAAAATCCAATTAGAGCACGATCACACCTCGTAGTATTGTACGTTGAAATTCGTTAGGTGTTGGTTGTCCTAATCGTGTAAACTGGAGTTATCTTCTAGGATATATGAGATTATATGTCCTATCTTATGGTTATGGAGGGTTTAAGTTCATGAAATAAGCTATGAAAGGATTTGAGAACAAGCGAACTAAGGAAATTAAGATTGTCGGAACTTTGGGAAAACTTGGCAAAATTTTGGACAAGATTTTCGTCCAAATTGAGAGAGGTATATCTCCTAGAATATTAAGAGTTTTGGTGTATTTGTGTTTGTCCAAATTGAAGTTCATTGAGTCTAGTTTCAAATGCAACAAACCGTTCATCAATGTGCCATCGGAGTAAAAGGTTATGAGTGTTTTAAGACAGACTGCTCTGGCAGAACATTTTGACGGACTGCACAAATTTCTGCGGCTCGTCAAATGGTATTTTCCCAGGGTAAAATAGTCACAGTGAGCCATGTTTGGCTGGGCAGTTTGACGGACCATAGGGATTTTGACGTCCGTCAAAGTGAGCGTAGAATTGCCCAACGGGACTTTAAGTCACGCTTTGTATATTTCATTTCACCTCATTTGAGCTCATTCTTTCCCCAAAACAGATCTTAGGGCTCTCCAAGTCCATAAACTAATCCAAGTCAAATCCACGAGATTCAAGTGCAAAGAAGCTTGTTAGGGTTTGTGGAACTTAAGTTTTCCTTTGGTAGTGATGTTGGAGACTTCACTTTAGTGGAGTAAGTTGATGCAAGACTTGTTCTTGAGTGATTAAGGTAATATTTCACATCTTTTACATATGGTTAAGGTTGTTTGATTGTTATACCATGTGGGTAAAGGAAGAAGCGTGTAAATAGAGTTCAAGTGTGAACTTGAGGATATTATGAGCTATAGGTTAACTTGAATTGTAATTCTTGGCATGTTATGAGTATAATCCTGTTGTGGGTGATACTAACGACGTTAGGGAAGTGTTGTATGTAAGTTTATATATGGTGCTGTGTTATAGCTATTGTTATGCATGATCATGAAAAGCAGTTTTGGAGATTGAGTGATACTTAACTTTAATGAACCCTCTTGATTATGGTATTGTTGATAATGTCGTTGTTGTTGGGAGTTCTTTTGGAAATTGGTAAACGTAGATGAAATAGGGGAAATGCTCCCCAATTTTCGCTAGCTCCTGAATTGTTCTAGTTTGAACTTAAGGGCGTTGTTAAGACTTGACCTTGGTATGAATCCTTTTAAATGTATATTTCTTAAGCTTTGGAGGCGAATGTTAAGTAGTTAAAAAGATGTAAAGGTATGTAAGGCTAAACCTTACTTCTTAAGGCATGATTCCATTGTTATGCACCTATTCATGAAATTCACCTTATCCTCCACGACGCCCCCATTTCTAGAAGTGTTAAAGCTCCTAAGTCTTGATACTCTTATGACATTTTTGATCTCATCCTGCGATAGTTGGCCCTCTAAGGAATGATATAGTGATGATGATGTTGATGATACTTATGTACTCCTACGTATATATATATGTATGGCTATTTGCTAATACCGAGCTTACATGGCCGGGTATGATATCTATTGCGCACACACCACTACAGTTAGGTACGGATAAGAACGAGCCGTGTTATTGCTGGGTATGTATGACACCGAACCTACAAGGTCGGGTATAGTACTACTATATATGTATGTGTATGTAATAGAAAGCTCATATTTGAAAAAGGGTAAGTAAATATGATGAACGTTGCTAGAGGTATAACTGGCTCTACTATCCTATGACTCTTTTATCTTATGTTATCCTTCATGCTTCTATTATGTTATTTACTATGCCTTACATACCTAGTACATTGTTCGTACAGACGTCCTTTTGTTTGTAGACGATGCGTCATGCCCTTCAGGTGGACAGAGAGATAGACTTGATGCTTAGGCTTCCTATCCAGAGACTGCTTAGAGGAGCTCAGCTTGATCCGGAGCTGTAGCTGTTGGTACTATTATTTTGTGTATATATGTATGGGCATGGCGGGGCTTTCTCCCCTCTTTATGATGTTACATACTCTTTCTAGAGGCTCGTAGACAGTTGTGTATAGCTGCCTCTTAGCCTTGTTGGCTCATATTTTGTATATCATTTTGTTAGCCTCGTCGGCTTGTGTATATGTATATGGGTGTAGTTGGTGATGTTGATATAAAAGTGCTCTTGCCCGATAATATTTGTATTATTGATGCACATGAATTGCAATGTAGCCTTGTGGCTCACCTAGTTATGTTTGTGAAAGTATGATGTCTATGTAGATATTTATATGGATCACAAGAGCCTTCAGTATATTTTCAAGTAGAAAGAATTGAATTTACGAAAGAGGTGATGGTCGGAGTTGTTGAAAAATTATGATGTTAACACATTCTATATCATCCCGGGAAGGTGAACGTTGTGGCTGATGCTCTTAGCCATAGACCTATGTGTAGCTTATGTGATAATCAGCCAGAGAAAATAGAGTGAGCTCGTGAGCTCTAGCAGTTAGCTAGCCTAGGAGTTCGGGTAATGGACTCGGGCAATATGGGAGCTACCATTCAGAATTTAGCTGTTTTGTCACTAGTAGTTGAGGTGAAAGAGCGCCAGTATGAGGATCCCACACTTGTTCGTTATAGAAATACACTTCCTCAGAAGAAAGAGTCATCATTTGAGATTTCTGAAGATGGAGTTATCCGATGTCAAGGCGCGTTGTGTGTTCCCGATATTGTAGGACTACGTCATCAGATTTTGAAAGAATCCCCTTGTTCCCATTATTCTGATCATCCCGGAGCAACGAAAATGTACCACAATCTTAAATACACGTATATTGGTGGAATGGAATGAAGAAATACATAGCGGAATTTGTGGCTCAATGTCCTAACAATCAGCAAGTTAAAATTGAACATCAAAAGCCCGGTGGGTTGTTGCAAGCTATGGAAATTCCAACTTGGAAATGGGAAGTGATTAATATGGATTTCATCGCAGGCTTAGCTCGTTCTCAGCGTAAATATGATTCTATATAGGTAATTGTGGATAGACTTATGAAGTCAGCTCATTTCCTACTAGTCAGGACTACATACATAGCTGAAGATTATGCAAAGCTTTATGTCAAAGAGATAGTACGAATCCATGGTGACCCAGTATCTATTATTTCCGATAGAGGGACACAGTTGACAGCCAATTTCTGGAAATATTTTCAAGAAGGTCTGGGGACTCAGGTGAGTCTTAGTACAACATTTCATCCACAGACTAATGGACAAGCTGAGCGTACCATCCAAACCATCGAGGATATGCTACAGGCATGTGTGTTGGATTTTTGGGGTGTTACACCTCGAAAATTCCATATGTGTTGCCTTCTGGATAGGCTAATGTGAGCTTAAGGTAATTATGAAATCCTTATGAGATTAAGGGAAGCATTAGATAACTTAAGGAGCATACCATAAGATTTTGAAGTCATACGAATATGTGAAATTTAGTTTGTTGAAGGAAGTGAAATATAAGTCGTGTTCGGAAAGGTTTTCGCTATAATTGAGCTAATGGTTAGTTTGAATATCTTAAGGGGATGATATAGGGCCTATTTTATGGTTAATTAAGTATTATGTAAGTGCCAAGAAGGTTCCACGAGGATTAGAAGTCAAACGAATCGACGAGAGGAAGTTTCGCATAACTGGGAGTTATACGACCACTTATACGGTCCGTATAAGGGGGTCCATATAACGTAACCCATTATAGAAAGGGGCTTTCCCATGGTGGTGTTATACGGTCCACTTATACGGACCGTATAATATTATACGGACTATATAAGTGGTCCGTATAAAGTCCATTGGGCAGATTTTACGTTTTTTTATAAATAGATGGCGTTTGCTCTTTTATTTCATTTCTCATCTTCGACAAGTATTGAGAGCTCAAAACCTTTCTCCAATCATATTCCACCCCAATCCAAGAGAAAACAAAGATCAAGAGGCAAGAATCAAAGTGTTCATGTGTTAGAAGTCTTCCTAGGGTTAGTAGACTACAAAATATCCTTGAGTATTGAAGCTAGGGTTTCACCTATGTTGAGAGCTGCTCCAAATCTTGTTTCTATGGGATAAAAAGGTTAGTTTCCATGCTTATTTCATGTTAATGAGAATGTTTGGTTGTAGCAAAACTCGGGTAGAAGAAGAAAGTAGAAAATGAAGTCTAAATGTAGCTTTTATGATGTTTATGAGTAGTAAACTATATTGAGTCATGATTCCTAGTATGATATGGATATAATCATGTCATGGAAGGTAATAATGGTGTTGAAGAGGCGTTATATGAAAATGCGCTAAAATGGGTGTGAAGTTGTAGGCATAACTTGAACATAAGGATGAATTTTAAAGGATTAATGAAGTGTGATTACTCGATTATGGTATTATGAGTGTATTATGGATGTTATTATGGTTGTTGGGAGTTGTTTTGTAAAATGGTGGAAGTTGATGAAATAGGGGAAATGCTGCCCAATTCTCATGAGATCATGAATTATTCTAATTTGAATTTAAGAGTGTCATTAAGGCTTAACTATGGTATGCCTCCTTCTAAATGTAGATTGTCCAGCCTTCAACGGTGAACGTTAAATAGTTAAGAAGACAAAGAGGTGTTTAAGGCTAACCCTTCTTTCATTAAGGCATGGTTCCTTTGCTCTCTCTCTCTCTCTCTCTCTCTCTATATATATATATATATATATATATATATATATATATATATATATATATATATATATATATATATATATATATATATCCTTTCATGAGTTCCATAATGTCTTCCAAATGACTCTATCTCTAAGATTACCAAAGTTTATGATTCTCGATACGTTCACGATACTATTGCCTCCTTTATATGGTAGTTGATCCTCCAAGGATAGAAGTAACAAAAATAATGATATTGATGATACTTATGGACTTTCATGTATACATGTCTAAGTATGTATGACTATTATGTAACACCGAGCTTATATAACCGGGTATGATACCTATCGCGCACACACCACTGCAGTTGGGTACAAATAATATTGAGCCTTGGTAGGGCCAGGTATGTATAATCACCTAGCCTTGTCATGGCCGGGTATGTGAAACATCGAACCATCATGGTCGAGTATGTTATGAATATGAATAGGGATATGATATGGATACGAGTATGAATACAAATATCTATATAAA
This sequence comes from Lycium barbarum, assembly GCF_019175385.1. NCBI lineage: Eukaryota > Viridiplantae > Streptophyta > Magnoliopsida > Solanales > Solanaceae > Lycium > Lycium barbarum. The sequence continues at coordinate 67,113,105 of NC_083339.1, forward strand.
TATATATATATAGATATAGATATAGATATGTATATGTATGTATGTATTTATGTACATGAGTAAGCATTAGAAATGGAAGATCCCTATGAAAGACAAGTAAGTAGATATGATGAAGGCCACTAGAGGTACATATGACTCTATTACCTCCCGATTCTCCCATCTTATGCTGTTTCTTATGCTAATTCTTGTGTTATCTCTTATGCTCATACTATTATGTTTATTATGCTTTACATACTCAGTACATTATTCGTACTGATGTCCTTTTGTTTGTGGACGCTATGTCATGCCTGCAGGTGGACAGGGAGACAGGCTTGATCCATAGATTTCTTATTCAGTGACTGAATAGAGGAGCTCCATTTAATCCGGAGCTATAACTTTTAGGTATTATTCTTTTGTGTACATACATATGGGCATGGCGGGGTCCTGTCCCACCTATATGATGTTACCTACTCTTCTTAGAAGCTCGCAGACAGTTGCGTATGGTTAGATGTCCTGTAGCCTTGTTGGCTCATATGTTGTATATCATTTTGATAGCCTTGTCGGCTTGTGTATATGGATATGGGCATTGTTATTGATGATGATATAAATGCATTGTTGCCCAACGAGATTAGCACTTTTGATGTATGTAAATTATGAGTAAGCCATATGGCTTACCTAGATGTGAATATGAGAGTACGATAAGAGGTGCCCGGGTGGGTTAGCACTGGGTGCTCGTCATGGCCCTCCGGTTGGGTCGTAACAGGAGGTAGTTGGGATAACCACTTACCGCTTATTGAATTTGCTTATAACAAAAATTATTATTCTAGCATCCAAATGACCCCGTATGAGGCTTTATATGGGCCCAAGTGTAGATCCCCAATTGGGTGGTTCGAAGTGGGAGAAACTAAACTTATAGGGCTAGACTTGATCCAGCAAGCAATAGAAAAGGTCAAGCTTATGTAGGATCGATTATTAAGAGCTCAGAGTCGTCAGAAATCTTATGCAGATAACCGTCGATGAGACTTGGAATTCCAAGTGAAGGATTGGGTATTCTTGAAGGTGTCTCCAATGAAGGGCTTTATGAGATTTGGAAAAAAGGGAAATCTTAGTCCTCGGTATATTGGACCTTGTGAGATTTTACGCACGGTAGGCCAAATGTCTTATGAATTAGATCTATCTTCGGATTTGTAGTCAGTCCATCCGATTTTCCATGTATCGACGCTTCGCAAGTGCATTGTAGATCCTTCCAGAATTGTGCCTGTAGATGATCTTCAAGTCACCGAGCAACTGTCCTATGAAGAAATTCCCATTGCCATTCCAGATAGGCAATTACGGAGACTCAGAACCAAGGATGTAGTTTCAGTTAAAGTCTTATAGAGAAATAACAATAGAGAGAAAATGACTTGGGAAGCTGAGGAAAATATGAGGTTCTGGTATCCACATTTATTTCCACCTCCAGAGCAGACTCAGGCACAGACACCATTGTCCTCAGGTATGTAATGCTTTCTTTTGATGCTTTCTTGGTCATGTGTGGCCATTGTTGTTGCTGCCATTGTTGTAGGCCTGTGAGGCGATATATTTTAGGTTGCTATGACAGGATGGTAGTAGCATACTACAGGGGAAACTCTGGCAAAAAGTTTTTAGAATCCCTAACAGCCCAACATTCGAGGACGAATGTTCTTAAGGGGGGAAGGATGTTACACCTCATAGGTTTGTACGTTAAAATTCGTTAGGTGTTAGTTGTCCTAATCATGGAAACTGGAGTTATCTTCTAGGATATATGAGATTATATGTTCCTATCTTATGGTTATGGGGGGTTTAAGTTCATGAAATAAGCTATGCAAGGATTTGAGAACAAGCGAATTAAGGAAATTAAGTTTGTCGGAACTTTGGGAAAACTTGGCAAAATTTTGGAAAAGATTTTCATCCAAACTGAGAGAGGTATATCTCCTAGAATATTAGGAGTTTTGGTGTGTTTTCTTTTGTCCAAATTGAAGTTCATTGAGTCTAGTTTCAAATGCAACAAACCGTTCGTCAATATACCATTGAGTAAAGAGTTATGAGTGTTTTAAGACAGACTGTTCTGGCAGAACATTTTGACGGATCAGTTTGATGGACAACAGAAATTTCTGCGGCCCGTCAAATGGTATTTTCCCAGCGTAAAACAGTAACAGTGAGCCATGTTTTGCTAGGTAGTTTGACGGAGCATTTTGATGGACCGTAAGAATTTTGACAGTCCGTCAAAGTGAGCATAGAATTGCCCGATGGGATTTTAAGTCACGCTTTATATATTTCATTTCACCTCATATGAGCTCATTATTTCCCCAAAATAGATCATTGGGCTCTCCAAAACCCTCTCTCCAAGTCCATAAACTTATCCAAGTCAAATCCAAGAGATTCAAGTGTAAAGAAGCTTGCTAAGGTTTGTGGAACTTAAGTTTTCCTTTTGTAGTGATGTTGGAGACTTCACTTTAGTGGAGTAAGTTGATCCAAGACTTGTTCTTGAGTGATTAAGGTACGATTTCACATCTTTTACAAATGGTTAAGGTTGTTTGATTGTTATACCATGTGGTTAAAGGAAGAAGAGTGAAAATAGAGTTCAAGTGTGAACTTGAGGATATTATGAGCTATAGGTTAACTTGAATTGTAATTCTTGGCATGTTATGAGTATAATCTTGTTGTGGGTGATACTAATGATATTAGGGAAGTGTTTTATGTAAGTTTATATATGGTGTTGTGTTGTAGCTATTGTTATGCAAGATCATGAAAAGGAGTTTTGGGGATTGAGTGATACTTAACTTGAATGAAGCCTCTTGATTATGGTATTGTTGATAATGTCATTGTTGTTGGGAGTTGTTTTGGAAATTGGTAAAAGTAGATGAATCAGGGGAAATGCTGCCCAATTTTCACTAGGTCCTGAATTGTTCTAGTTTTAACTTGAGAGTATCGTTAAGACTTAACCTTGGTATGACTCCTTTTAAATGTAGATTTCTCAAGCTTTGGAGGCGAACGTTAAGTAGTTAAGAAGGCGTAAAGGTATGTAACGCTAACCCTTCCTTCTTAAGGCATGGTTCCATTGTTGTGCACCTATTCATGAAATTCACCATATCTTCCATGACGCCCCCATTTTTAGAAGTGTTAAAGCTCCTAAGTCTTGATACTCTTATGATATTGTTGATCTCATCCTGTGATAGTTTGCCCTCTAAGGAATGATATATTGATGATGATGTTGATAATACTTATGTACTCCTACGTATATATATGGCTATTTGGTAATACCGAGCTTACATGGCCGGGTATGATAGCTATTGCACGCACACCACTACAGTTAGGTACGTATAAGACCGAGCCTTGTTATGGCTGGGTATGTATGACACCGAACCTACATGGTCGGGTATAGTACTACTATATATGTATGTGTATGTAATAGAAAGCTCCTATTTGAAAAAGGGTAAGTAAATATGATGAACGTTGCTAGAGGTATAACTGGCTCTACTAACCCATGACTTTTTTATCTTATGTTATCCTTCATGCTTCTATTATTTTATTGACTATGCCTTACATACTCAGTACATTGTTTGTACATATGTCCTTTTGTTTGTAGACGCTGCATCATGCCCGCAGGTGGACAGAGAGATAGATTTGATCTTTCGACTGCCTACCCAAAGACTGCTTAGAGGAGCTCCATTTGATCCGGAGCTACAGCTGTTGGTAATATTATTTTGTGTATATACATATTGGCATAGCGGGGCCTTGTCCCGTCTTTATGATGTCACATACTCTTTCTAGAGGCTCGTAGATAGTTGTGTATAGCTATATGTCTCTTAGCCTTGTCGGCTCCTATTTTGTATATCATTTTGTTAGCCTCGTCGGCTTGTGTATATGTATATGGGCGTAGTTGGTGATGTTGACATAAAAGTGCTCTTTCTCGATAAGATTTGCATTATTGATGCTCATGAATTGCAAGTTAGCTTTGTGGCTCACCTAGTTATGTTTGTGAAAGTATAATGAGAGGTGCCTAGGTGGGTTAACTCCGGGTGCCCGTCATGGCCCTCCGGTTGGGTCGTGACAAGCACCAACAACCTGTTAGTAGCTTTCATGCGCCCGTGTAGAGGTAAACCGTAACAGATGGAGACACTGTTGGGGATTTTCTAAGTTCTAACCACAAGGGTTTCAATATAATCTTATTTTAACTGTATTATTTGCTTATGTGTTTAAAATTCCGCAATTTTGATCTGTCATTCATTTCATATCATAAACTTCGTTACTCCTGCCAAAAATCATGGTTTCAAAATGGACACACGGGATCGCGGTCTAACCTTCACTAAAAACATCAAAACACCCTTTCTTTGGAACACGTTGAATGTTAAGTTGGTGTGTGGCCATCCAACAGCCGACAACGATTCACCCCGAGTAGTCTGCTCGAGTCCAAGGTCAATTCAAAAAGCCCACTCTTGCATATGCCTAGGTTAGAGCTAAGTCAAATCGAAATATGAAGTAGACCGAGTGGTTTGGATATTTTAGATATGTCCAAACCCGATAGGAAGACTACCCCGTGTTAATTACGATTTATTACCCGAAAAACACCACATCTCATATTATGTGCTATGTTGAAACATGTAATGTGCCTATGAATGAAACCATTACTGTTATATCCCGCATTTCGAATAATCGTATAATTCAAGACAATCGCGGGAAGACAACAAGCAAGGCCATATTTTATTTCGTTTGACATGTGAGTTGCTTATGAAAAAAATTTAGAAGTGGAATTAATGAGGAAGGTCAAGGGCATAAAGGGAAATTCTCAATATGACTCGTGGGAATATGGAAGAAAGACGAAGGGCAAATTTGGAAGTTGGAAAAATGTTTCATGAATTACAAGAACTAGCCCAAAAATAAGTGGGCTTGAAATTTTTAAGGAGATGGACAAGGCCTAACCGGCCATGGACTTGGGCCAAGCCCATGTGGGATTTAATTGGTAATTTATAAGAGATGACTAAGTCATCTTTACCTCATAAACTTCTAGAGAATTCAAGAAAACAAGAACAAAACAAAGGAGGAGAAAAACCCTCAAGGCCTTCGGCCATAGAAAAATTTACAAGGAAAATTGATAAAACAATTCCTTCAAAAATCAATTTCTACTAATTAGAGGGTCCTTACCAAGGTGGAGTTGTTGTTGAAGCAAGAAAAATTCATAATCATACAAGTTGCCAAGTTGTAGTCAAGTGAGAAGTTGTAGAAGAAAGGTGAGTTTTGATCTTGTTTTATGTGTTATAAATGGTTTATATGTGTTGTAGTATGCTAAAATGGATGAAATTCATGAAGGAAAGGAATATGGTATGTGGCCGTGCACATGTATGCATGTGTAGTAAGCATGCTTCAATTATTTTATTTAGTGTTTGGTTATTATTGTGGTGAATGCTATGTTAAAGATGGAAATTGGATGATGTTATTGAGGTTGACCGTGTAGTGTGTAGTGTGTATGTAGCCGTGCATGTGGGTTGAGTTGTGAAGGGATAGTGAGCAAGTTTATTTAGCATTTTAGTCGTTATATTGTGGATTTTATATTGCAAGTAAAGATTTGATAACCTTGGTAAAGTGTTGGTAGTTGGAAGATTGTGTAAATTAAAAATAATGTTCTTGCATGAATGGCATGTAATGATATTAGTATGGTGTTGTCGGAATATATATTATAAGGTTGAGATTGTGTTCATTGGATTTCAGAGGTTTTGAAGAAAGTAGTAAATTGATATCATGTATCTTGAATTGAATATGTGAATCGCTAGTGTGGTTGTTGAATTTATATTGATAGTTTGGCCGGGTTTGAATTCCCGGATTGTGATTGATGAGAATTTGACTAAGTTGAATGTTGAGGATGGTATATTTACAGAGGAAGTGCTGCCGAAATTTCGGTAGCCAAGTATTACCTTAAGATTTCAACTCTAAATATCTTAATGAAAGTTTGGGTAAATGTGACCAAATTGCAGATTTTGGCGGATTTGCAGCTTGAATTCGGAATAGCAAAAGGAGCGGAAAGAGGTATGTAAGGCTTCACCCTTCCTTCTATGGCATGTCTTAGCTGTAATAAGTTGGGTACGAGCCTCGGGGACAACTCCATTCCCCGGAATCCGCACCTAAAGTTTTCTCCTTTTTGTTCAATAGAATTGAACTAGAAAGTGTAAAATGATGGAAAGACCTCCTAAACCCCTAGAACTTGCACAAATGGGACCCGATTACCCTAGAACCCCCACAAGTAACGCCATGACATGTAACATATGAAAATAGTATACGCTACCTCATCCGGCCGAGGTGGGCCCGTTACTCTCGGATTTTCCTTACAGCCTTGTTGGACTTACTAGAAGTTGAATCCAAGGGAATCCTTTGATCCCGATTTCGTTACAATATGATAAGTACTATAAGTACTCTAACGAGGAGACTTCCATGATGATAATGATGACAATGATGTTAGACAAGAGGATATGCCTATGATAAGTACTACCGGAACGATTCTATGACTAAGATTCCTGAGCTAAGTATTCTATGTGAATACGAAAGTGATAAACTAATTCTTGAATCTTATTTATATCCCCTAGCTATGACTTTACTTTATAAATACTCCCAAGCCTATGAACTGTCATCTATGACGCCCACGATTTCATTCTACGTTTACTTTAATACTATTCTCCGTTGACCATCTCACCTTAAAATATTCGTCCCTTCGAGGTGAGACAAAAGCGATCACGAGTATTCCATAATGTAATCGGAGGTCACCGACCTTACGTCACTCCGATGGCTACATGATTTTTCCTTGGGCTCCCTTGTGTGCTTATATGATATATATATATATATATATATATATATAAAACATGTATATTTATATAATATATATATGTATATAAAACATGTATATGTATATAAGATATGTATAAGTATATAAAATATGTATATGTATATAAGATAAGTAAATGTATATAAGACATGTATATGTATACAAGCTATGTATATGAATACAAAAATATGTGTACGTATATAAGATGTGTATATGCATACAAAGTACATATATGCAAGCTATGTATATGAACCTGGGCTGGGGGGAAAGGATACATGGGGGAATGGGAAGGGAAATATGTTTCACTGCCACCTGATCAGCTGGCTTATCATCCTGGACGCGGGGTGCCCGGACGCGGGATATGTGGGTGAACCGGTGTATATCGGCGCTATGTGGGTGAGCCGACAATGTTCGGTGCTATGATATGACCTACCATGTCATGACCAGACATGCTATGATAAGATATGCTATGGTGAGCTATACTATGACATGATATGCTATGATCCGCCACGACAGGACATGATGTGACAAGCTACGCTATGATATGATACGCTATGACATGCTATGCTATGGTAAGACATGCTATGACACGCTATGCTATGACACGACACGCTATAACATGCTAAGTTATGATATGATATACTATAGCCTGACATACTATGACACGATATACTATGACGCGATATGCTACGACAAGACAAGATAAGATATGATACGATATGATAATACATGACATGATATAAGTTCTATTTTCTATGTCCTTTGACTCCATGACATTATTAATCATACACTATGTTATTGCTTGTGTTATCTTCCATGCCTTACATACTCGGTACACTATTCGTACTGACGTCCCTTCTTGTGGACACTGCGTTTCATGCTGTGCAGTTCAGCAGACAGGTGGACTTGATCCTTAGGAGCTCTACCAGCGGTACTCCACAGCGCTCCAGTTGTTCCGGAGCCTCACTTCAGTGGTACAATTTTTGTGTAGGTATTCTCGGGCACGACAGTACTTGGTCCTTTCTATGTATAAATGTACTATGTCTAGAGGCTCGTAGACAGATATTGTTATATCCCGTGTTTTCACACCTTTGGAAAATTGGAAATAATCTTGACTTGTAAGAAATAAGGCACTAATTGATTTTTAGTTAACATAGGAGTTGTGCATGAAAGAGTAGTGTCGTGGAAATGTGTGATAAGGTTAAGGGAAATTTTGAAATTTTGGAAATTAGTTTCGGGAATTGTTAAACAAGGATTTAAATCCATTGGGCCAAGAAAGATTGAAGAGAAAAATTTGGGCCCAATACTAAGGGGTGGCCGGCCACATAGTGGCCCAAACCCATGGTTAGTAATTAAATTGCCATGTGTTTAATTGACTTAAGAGATTATATTATATATAGTCATCCCTATCCCTTAGAAGACTCAAGAAAACAAGCAAAGCAAGAGCAAAAGACCAAGAACCATTCGGCCCTAGCTAAGCAAAAATCACTTCCAAAAATATTGCTCCTAAAATTTTTCTCTTGGTGAATTTCTACTAAGTTGAGTACCCTTTATAACTTGGTGTAGTTGCTTTGGAAGAAAGAACACTTGGTGCCTCAATTTGATCACTTATTCAAGTGAAGAAGACTTGAAGAAAAGGTAAGAATTCCTACCTTTTTATTGTGTTGTTGAGTTTTGTTTGTGTTGTAGTATATAGAAATGTGTTGATTGTATGGAAAAATGGAAGTTTGCAAGGTGGGTGTGTGGTATGTACATGAAGCCGTGGGTATGGGTGTGTTGTATACCTATAATGTATTGAATCCATGTTATATTCTAGTTGTGATTGTGATGAAATGCATATTGGGATTGAAAGTCGAATGATTTAGTTAAAGTTGGCAAAGAGGGTTCTTGGCCGTGTGGTATGTTGGCTATGGAATGGAATTGATTAAGTTTGTTTAATGTGTTAGAGTGTTGTTGTGATGTTTGTATTGTAAATGAAGTTAGAATGATATAATTTGTATCGAAATGGAATATTGAAGCTTATGTCGTTTTAGTACGATTTTATGACATTATGAAAAATGAAGTTATTAGGTTGCTAATTATGACAAGTATTGATGAACTTGGAAGAAGGAAACATGTTATGAATACGTATGCCAAAGATTAGGAGTTTTGGATAAATTATGACTTTGGCGGAAAGTTTGTATATTATGTATATCGTGTGTATAATTTAAGGAAAACCATATGAAATGCTTCTAAACTATGTGGTGGTGATCTAGATTGTTAATGGATGTGAAATCATTGATATTAGTTTGAAAGTTAAGGTTAAAGTAAAGGTTATGGCATTATGTCGGCAAGTAGAACTAGTTGTGCCATATTGTGTTTCTAGTGTTTGTTGTTGATGTTGATGTTGTTGTTGGGTTGTTGTTGATGATTGTGAGCCGAGTTGAATTCTCGGGGGTGCTATATGTATAGGGGAAGTGCTGCCGAAATTTCGGTAGACAAATGTGAACTTAAGTGAATTCGTAGAATCCATAATTTACAATTGGTAAATGTGACCATTTGCAGATTTCTGACGAAACGGGAACTGAGTTTGGAAAGGTATAAAAAGCTCAAAAGGTATGTAAAGCTATCCCGATTCTTCTCTTGGCATGTCCTAGATGTACTAGGCTTGGATTTACGCCTAGGGGATTATTCTGTTCATCGGAATCCGCGATTGAAATTGTCGCATTTTCATTCAATGGAATTGAACACCTTAAGAGTCCTTTTTGGAGAATTGTGCATATTTTCCCCAAATGGTCTAGAAAACTACGGAATGCCCTAGAGTCTTTCTAGGTGACCTCATAAGCATAAAAAAATGCGTAATTTGAGCCCACCGCCTTGCTTGTCCCGAGGTGGGCCCACTATTCCCGGTTTTACCCTTATTGTACTTAAGGCTTGTTTTCGAGCAGTTTTTGAAAGAAATGTCCTAACTACTCTTTTAATTACTAAACAAAAACAGTTTTAAATATTCCATTAAGTCTTATAAATTGTTTTGGCACCCGGAACGATTTCAGAAAGATTATGCTTCTGTAATTCTTCATGACATCTGAACCCCATGTATTAAGACTCCGTCTGACTTCATTGGATTTGTTTGTCATTACTATGCCTCATCGAGTCTCTGAAAATATTTATGATATTTTGACTGCATTTAGTTTCTCACTACTCTATCCGTGGATGCTCCAATGTTTCCCACACTGAGCCCGGGCTAGGATATGTTGTCAAGCGTAATCCCCTGCATTGTTCGCCGTGCCTCGATGTGAGGGGGAAGGTATATGCGTACATGGGTTTGTGGAGTATGTTGTGCCATGTACGTTTGTTCTGATATGATTTACTATGGCCATCTGTTATGACATATTATGTTACGGGGTTATGCCCCTATTCTGATTCTTCTGTGTTGTGGCACCAGCGTCGGGAGGGTGGCCACGTTCTGTCTGCCGAGTCCCTTGGCAGGGGCCGGATTTGATATGACATATGTTCTGTACACACTCTGCATGTTTTGGAAATATGTATCTGATACTTTGGATTTTCCGTTTACTTTCTGTATGTTCTGCACCAGTTATGATTTTGTTTCTGCAACTCAGGCTTTACATATTCAGTACATATTTCGTACTGACCCCCTTTCTTCGGGGGCTGCGTTTTCATGCCGCGCAGGTACCGACGACAGGTTTGCTGATCCGTCTGCTTAGGATCTCATTCTGCTATTCATGGAGCGCTCTTTTATTCAGAGCCATCTTTTGGTATAGTCTGTCACTTCTATCAATGTATATTCTCGTTCATGGGTACGGCGGGGCCCTGTCCCGTCATATGATTCTGTCGGTTTGTTAGAGGTCTGTGGACATGTTGTGGGTCGGGATCTTTCTGTACAGTTGGGTGCTTATGTTGTGTTTGGGCGATCCCATTCGCCGCGGCGGCCGGTCCGCATATATTTAAATGTTGCTTTGTTGGCCCTGTGTGGCCTTTGTTGGTATTTTCTGCGTGCAGGATATATGGGATAGTCCGTAAAACAAAGGAAACTCTGCCGAAATTTTTCTAAAAATTAGCTAAATTTGAAATAAAGCCTTGTCGGCTTCTGCGTTATACTAGAATGCGTTTGAGTGCCCAGATCGGGCACTAGTCATGGCCTACGGGGTTGGGTCGTGACAAAAGTGGTATCAGAGCGGTTCGTCCTCGGAATGTCTACAGACCGTGTCTAGTAGAGTCTTGTTTATCGGTGTGTTGTGCACCATACCTATAAACAGGAGGCTACAGGGCATTTAGGATACTACCCTTCTTTCTGTCTTAGATCGTGCGATAGAGCTGTGTTATCAGGATGATTCCTCCCTAACAAATTGTTACATTTGCAGTTATGCCTCCAAAAAAGGCGACAGCGGCCCAAAAGGCCAAGGCAGCAGCTGTGGGAGAGACTAGTCGGACCCAGAGGGTTACCAGGGCCCATGCTTATATTGCTCCTGATATTTTGCCCCCGGCAGAAGGCTCTTCCACCCCGCCACACGTAGAGGATATTGGAGCAGCAGCGGCTGCAGGTCGAGGGGCGGCTCCACCGCCAGCCCCCGAGATTCCAGTACCTGAGCCTCCAGCTCCACGGCCAGGGACTGAGGATCAGACTATGAGAGAGGCAGTCCAGCTATTGACTAGACTTGGGGCAGGACAGGTTCAGGGGCACGGACTGGGAGGTGACCGGGCTTACAGGCGTGACAGTTCGAGAGCCCGTGAGTTCTTGACTTGTGGCCCTCCAGAGTTCTTCGGGACAAACCGAGGAGGATCCCGAGGAGTTCATCAGGAAGATGCGGCGCACCTTACAGTTTATCAATGCTTCCGCGACAGAGTCAGTCACATTGGCTTCTTACAGGTTGTATGATATAGCGGCAAATTGGTACGAGTCATGGGAGTTATCCAGAGGCGACGACGCTCCCCCAGCAGTTTGGGATGATTTTTCTCAGGCTTTTCTTAGCCACTTTCTGCCTCCGGAGCTACGGCGAGCCAAGGCTGACAGATTCTTATTGCTGAGACAGAGGGGTCGCAGTGTTCGAGAGTACAGTATGGAGTTCGACTCATTGGCCCGATACGCACCTGCTGTGGTAGCTACTATGGCTGACAGGATGCACAGGTACATTATGGGGCTGGACCGTTATTTTGTCGATAGTTGTTTGGTATTGGCTGCTCAGCCCGGCATGGATATTGCCCGGATTCAGGCCCACGCCTAGGGCATGGAGGACCGGCATAGGGAGCGTCAGCCTGATAGGAGCCAGGATCGGAGACAGCCCAAGAGGGCCAGATCATCTGGGTATTCTGGAGATTCTCGGGGCAGGCAGCCTCAGCAGCCGCAGCAGCCTAACAGACATCTATCCCAGCCGGCACAAAGCGCACCTCCATAGCCTACAGGTCGCAGATTTGATAGCCCAGGTTATTCAGGAGCAGGTCAGAGCTCCAAGGCTTCAGGTTCACGGACAGACAGGGGTTCTGGTCAGACGAGGCCACCTAGGCCTCAGTGTTCTTATTGTGGCAGATACCATCCTGGGGAGTGCTATAGAGCCACCGGTGCATGTTTTTCTTGTGGCCGTCAGGGCCATTCTGTGAGAGATTGCCCATATAAGGGTAGTTCGGGTGGTGCAGCGCAGCCTACCGGATCAGCCGCCGGGTCTTCATCTTCATCAGTGGCTATGCGCCCTACGGGGCCAGGTACTTCAGCACCAGCGGGTCGCGGCAGAGGCCGTGGTGGAGCTTCTAGTACTAGCGGTCCTTCGAACCGCATTTATGCTCTGTCCAGCCGCCAGGATCAGGAGGCATCGCCTAATGTCGTTACAGGTACATTATTGGTTTTCTCTCGGTCTGTGTATGCATTGATTGATCCAGGTTCGACTTTGTCATATATTTCGCCTCTGGTTGCTTGTAAAATTGGTATAACATCTGAACCTATAGAGCCGTTTGAGGTAGCCACACCGATTGGGGACTTTATTGTAGCAAAACAGGTATATAAAGACTGTTCTATAATTGTATGTGGCCGTGACACTAAGGCAGATCTGGTGGAGTTAGATATGGTCGAGTTCGATGTTATTATGGGAATGGACTGGCTAGCCTCCTGTTATGCTAATGTTGATTGCCAAAATAAGGTAGTTCGTTTCCATTTTCCTGGGGAGCCAGTTATAGAATGGGTCGGTAATACAGCATCGCCGAAAGGTAAGTTTATTTCATACCTTAAGGCAAGGAAAATGATCAGAAAGGGTTATTTTTATCATCTGGTTCGGGTACAAGACTTGACAGCAGAAACGCCGACTCTTCAGTCAGTTCCCGTGGTTAATGAATTTCCAGATGTGTTCCCAGAAGAGCTTCCAGGCCTTCCCCCAGAGCGGGAGATAGATTTTACTATTGATTTGCTTCCAGATACTCAGCCGATATCTATTCCCCCGTACAGAATGGCACCGGCAGAATTGAAAGAACTGAAAGAGCAGTTGAAGGATCTGTTAGAAAAAGGCTTCATTAGACCCAGTACTTCGCCTTGGGGAGCCCCGGTATTATTTGTGCGTAAGAAAGACGGGTCGTTGCGTATGTGTATTGATTATCGACAGCTGAATAAGGTAACCATAAAGAATAAATACCCCCTCCCCAGAATTGACGATTTGTTTGATCAGTTGCAGGGCACCAAGTATTTTTCGAAGATAGATCTTCGGTTTGGCTATCATCAGGTACGGGTACGGGAGGCCGATATTTCTAAGACAGCATTCCGGACCAGATATGGGCATTATGAATTCAGAGTTATGTCTTTTGGGCTGACTAATGCTCCTGCAGTATTTATGGATTTAATGAACCGGGTATTCAGGCCATTCTTGGATATGTTCGTAATTGTATTTATCGATGATATTCTGGTTTATTCTCGGTCCGAGGCAGAGCACGCAGATCATCTGAGAGCGGTATTGGGGGTACTTCGGCATCAGGAATTATATGCAAAATTTTCTAAATGTGAATTCTGGCTGGCTTCAGTGGCATTTCTGGGGCAAATTATTGCAGCTGATGGTGTCCGGGTGGATACACAGAAGATTGAGGCCATGAAAAATTGGCCCAGACCCACGACGCCCACAGAGGTACGTAGTTTCCTGGGGTTAGCTGGCTATTACAGAAGATTTGTGGAAAAGTTTGCTTCGATTTCAGCACCTTTGACAAGGCTAACTCAGAAGGGAGCCAAGTTCCAGTGGACTGATGCTTGTGAACGAAGCTTCCAGTTGCTGAAAAAGAAGCTGACCACAGCCCCAGTTCTGACTCTTCCAGAGGGACCCGATGGATATGTTATTTATTGTGACGCTTCTGGCGTGGGATTGGGCTGTGTATTGATGCAGCACGGCAGAGTTATAGCTTATGCTTCTCGGCAATTGAAAAAGCATGAAAAGAATTACCCTACTCACGATCTGGAGCTTGCAGCAGTGATCCATGCCCTGAAGATATGGAGACATTATTTATATGGCGTTCATGTTGATATCTATACAGATCATAAGAGTCTCCAGTATATTTTCAGACAGAAAGAGCTTAATTTGCGGTAGCGGAGGTGGCTGGAGCTCCTGAAAGACTATGATGTGGATATTCTGTATCATCCGGGCAAGGCTAATGTTGTTGCAGATGCGCTTAGCCGGAAATCTATGGGCAGCCTGGTAGATTTACAGCCAGACAGGAGAGAGATAGTACGTGACATTCATCAGTTGGCTAATCTTGGGGTTCGTCTGGCCGATTCTGGAGGTACACAGTTTTCTGTCCGAGGGGTTTCTGAATCATCTATTAAGGAAGATATCAAACGGCATCAATATGAAGATCCTGTTTTGGCACAATACAGAGACACAACCTATGATAAGGAGAAGACTCCGTTCGAGTTCACTCCGGACGGGACTTTATTATTCAGGGGCAGGTTGTGTGTACCTGACATTGCAGGTCTTCGGCAGCAGGTTATGAGCGAGGCACACTATGCTCGCTATTCGGTCTATCCTGGGTCTACGAAGATGTACCATGATCTCCGATGCTTATACTGGTGGGATGGCATGAAACGGGACATCGTAGAGTTCGTCGCCCAGTGTCCCAATTGTCAGCAGGTCAAGATTGAACACCAGAAACCGGGTGGACTGTTGCAGGAAATGGAAATTCCGACGTGGAAGTAGGAGATCATTAATATGGACTTCATTACAGGGTTGCCTCGCACTCCACGGAAGTATGATTCCATCTGGGTTATTGTTGATAGGCTGACAAAATCAGCCCATTTTCTCCCCGTCAGGACTACTTATTCCGCCGAGGATTATGCCAGGCTTTATATTAAAGAAATAGTGAAGCTTCATGGAGTTCCTATATCTATTATCACTGACAGAGGTGCTCAGTTCACGGCAAACTTCTGGAGATCTTTTCAGGAAGGATTAGGGACTCAGCTGAGCCTGAGCACAGCTTTTCATCCTCAGAGTGACGGACAGGTCGAGCGCACTATCCAGACACTTGAAGATATGTTGCGGGCCTGCGTTATTGATTTCAGAGGCAGCTGGGAGGATCACTTGCCATTGATTGAATTTTCTTATAATAACAGCTACCATTCCAGCATCCAGATGGCTCCGTACGAGGCTTTATATGGTAGGAAATGCAGGTCACCTATTGGCTAGTTTGATATTGGCGAGACAGAATTAATCGGCCCAGATATGATCCAGCAGGCAGTTGATAAGGTGAAACTTATCCGGGAGCGACTATTGGCAGCCCAGAGTCGACAGAAATCATACGCTGATAAACGGCGTCGTCCTTTGGAATTCCAGGTTGGTGATTGGGTATTTCTGAAGGTATCGCCTATGAAGGGCGTGATGCGGTTCGGCAGAAAGGGGAAACTTAGCCCGCGTTATATTGGGCCTTATTTGATTGTGCGGAAAATTGGGAATGTCGCCTATGAGTTAGATTTGCCATCTGATTTGGAAGCGGTACATCCGGTATTCCATGTGTCTATGCTCCGCAAATGCATTGGTGATCCCTCCAGAATATTCCCTGCGGATGATATTCACGTGACGGAGCAGTTATCTTATGAGGAGCAGCCCGTAGCTATTTTGGACCGTCAGGTACGGAGGCTCCGTAATAAGGATGTAGCCTCTGTTAAGGTACTGTGGCAGAACGAGAATAGGGAGGAAATGACCTGGGAGTCCGAGGAAGAAATGAAGAAGAAATATCCTCATCTGTTCCCTATGCCCACAGGTAACCTTGAATCCCTACTTAATTTCATTTCAATGCCAATCGTATGTCATATGTGTTGTTTGTAACCATGAACTCCCCCAAAGTGTTTTCAAACCCTATAAGATTAATTTTACATTCGAGGACGAATGTTCTAAAGGGGGGAGGATGTTATATCCCGTGTTTTCACACCTTTGGAAAATTGGAAATAATCTTGACTTGTAAGAAATAAGGCACTAATTGATTTTTAGTTAACATAAGATTGTGCATGAAAGAGTAGTGTCGTGGAAATGTGGGATAAGGTTAAGGGCAATTTTGAAATTTTGGAAATTAGTTTCGGGAATTGTTAAACAAGGATTTAAATCCATTGGGCCAAGAAAGATTGAAGAGAAAAATTTGGGCTCAATACTAAGGGGTGGCCGGCCACATAGTGGCCCAAACCCATGGTTAGTAATTAAATTGCCATGTGTTTAATTGACTTAAGAGATTATATTATATATAGTCATCCCTATCCCTTAGAAGACTCAAGAAAACAAGCAAAGCAAGAGCAAAGACCAAGAACCATTCGGCCCTAGCTAAGCAAAAATCACTTCCAAAAATATTGCTCCTAAAATTTTTCTCTTGGTGAATTTCTACTAAGTTGAGTACCCTTTATAACTTGGTGTAGTTGCTTTGGAAGAAAGAACACTTGGTGCCTCAATTTGATCACTTATTCAAGTGAAGAAGACTTGAAGAAAAGGTAAGAATTCCTACCTTTTTATTGTGTTGTTGAGTTTTGTTTGTGTTGTAGTATATAGAAATGTGTTGATTGTATGGAAAAATGGAAGTTTGCAAGGTGGGTGTGTGGTATGTACATGTAGCCGTGGGTATGGGTGTGTTGTATACCTATAATGTATTGAATCCATGTTATATTCTAGTTGTGATTGTGATGAAATGCATATTGGGATTGAAAGTCGAATGATTTAGTTAAAGTTGGCAAAGAGGGTTCTTGGCCGTGTGGTATGTTGGCTATGGAATGGAATTGATTAAGTTTGTTTAATGTGTTAGAGTGTTGTTGTGATGTTTGTATTGTAAATGAAGTTAGAATGATATAATTTGTATCGAAATGGAATATTGAAGCTTATGTCGTTTTAGTACGATTTTATGACATTATGAAAAATGAAGTTATTAGGTTGCTAATTATGACAAGTATTGATGAACTTGGAAGAAGGAAACATGTTATGAATACGTATGCCAAAGATTAGGAGTTTTGGATAAATTATGACTTTGGCGGAAAGTTTGTATATTATGTATATCGTGTGTATAATTTAAGGAAAACCATATGAAATGCTTCTAAACTATGTGGTGGTGATCTAGATTGTTAATGGATGTGAAATCATTGATATTAGTTTGAAAGTTAAGGTTAAAGTAAAGGTTATGGCATTATGTCGGCAAGTAGAACTAGTTGTGCCATATTGTGTTTCTAGTGTTTGTTGTTGATGTTGATGTTGTTGTTGGGTTGTTGTTGATGATTGTGAGCCGAGTTGAATTCTCGGGGGTGCTATATGTATAGGGGAAGTGCTGCCAAAATTTCGGTAGACAAATGTGAACTTAAGTGAATTCGTAGAATCCATAATTTACAATTGGTAAATGTGACCATTTGCAGATTTCTGACGAAACGAGAACTGAGTTTGGAAAGGTATAAAAGCTCAAAAGGTATGTAAAGCTATCCCGATTCTTCTCTTGGCATGTCCTAGATGTACTAGGCTTGGATTTACGCCTCGGGGATTATTCTGTTCATCGGAATCCGCGATTGAAATTGTCGCATTTTCATTCAATGGAATTGAACACCTTAAGAGTCCTTTTTGGAGAATTGTGCATATTTTCCCCAAATGGTCTAGAAAACTACGGAATGCCCTAGAGTCTTTCTAGGTGACCTCATAAGCATAAAAAAATGCGTAATTTGAGCCCACCGCCTTGCTTGTCCCGAGGTGGGCCCACTATTCCCGGTTTTACCCTTATTGTACTTAAGGCTTGTTTTCGAGCAGTTTTTGAAAGAAATGTCCTAACTACTCTTTTAATTACTAAACAAAAATAGTTTTAAATATTCCATTAAGTCTTATAAATTGTTTTGGCACCCGGAACGATTTCAGAAAGATTATTCTACTATAATTCTTCATGACATCCGAACCCCATGTATTAAGACTCCGTCTGACTTCATTGGATTTGTTTGTCATTAATATGCCTCATCGAGTCTCTGAAAATATTTATGATATTTTGACTGCATTTAGTTTCTCACTACTCTATTCGTGGATGCCCCAATGTTTCCCACACTGAGCCCGGGCCAGGATATGTTGTCAAGCGTAATCCCCTGCATTGTTCGCCGTGCCTCGATGTGAGGGGGCATGTATATGCGTACATGGGTTTGTGGAGTATGTTGTGCCATGTACGTTTGTTCTGATATGATTTACTATAGCCATCTGTTATGACATATTATGTTACGGGGTTATGCCCCTATTCTGATTCTTCTGTGTTGTGGCACCAGCGTCGGGAGGGTGGCCACGTTCTGTCTGCCGAGTCCCTTGGCAGGGGCCGGATTTGATATGACATATGTTCTGTACACACTCTGCATGTTTTGGAAATATGTATCTGATACTTTGGATTTTCCGTTTACTTTCTGTATGTTCTGCACCAGTTATGATTTTGTTTCTGCAACTCAGGCTTTACATATTCAGTACATATTTCGTACTGACCCCCTTTCTTCGGGGGCTGCGTTTTCATGCTGCGCAGGTACCGACGACAGGTTTGCTGATCCGTCTGCTTAGGATCTCATTCTGCTATTCTTGGAGCGCTCTTTTATTCAGAGCCATCTTTTGGTATAGTCTGTCACTTCTATCTATGTATATTCTCGTTCATGGGTACGGCGGGGCCCTGTCCCGTCATATGATTCTGTCGGTTTGTTAGAGGTCTGTGGACATGTTGTGGGTCGGGATCTTTCTGTACAGTTGGGTGCTTATGTTGTGTTTGGGCGATCCCATTCGCCGCAGCGGCCGGTCCGCATATATTTAAATGTTGCTTTGTTGGCCCTGTGTGGCCTTTGTTGGTATTTTCTGCGTGCAGGATATATGGGATAGTCCGTAAAACAAAGGAAACTCTGCCGAAATTTTTCTAAAAATTAGCTAAATTTGAAATAAAGCCTTGTCAGCTTCTGCCTTACACTAGAATGCGTTTGAGTGCCCAGATCGGGCACTAGTCATGGCCTACGGGGTTGGGTTGTGACAGATATGCACAGTCAGTTATGTACAGTTAGATATGTGGTATTTTGGCATCTTAATGTTGCTATGTAAAGTGATAGCGAAGTTTACTAGTCTATGTTCATAATGACGCTGCTAATGTTAATGTTAAAAAAAAAAATATATAATAAACATATGGCACAATTCATACGGCCTGCTAAAAGGTAAAAGTAAAACGATAGACAAGGGGTGCTCGGTACAACTATCGGGTACTCGTCACGGCCCCTAGTCTGGTCGTGACAGAAGTGGTATTAGAGCAGTTCGGTCCTAGGGGTTTGTCTACGAGCCGTGTCCAGTAGAGTATTATTTATGGGTGTGTAGCGCGCCACGCTTATAAACAGGAGGCTACAGGGCATTTAGGAAATATGACCTTCTTTGTGTCCTATGATCGTGCGATAGAGCTATGCTATCAGGCTTCCACATTCCTTTCCTAATCCTATGCTTTGGTTTCAGTAATGCCGCCGAAGAGAAAGGCTACGATGGACGAGAAAGCCAAGAGGGTGGCGGGCAGCAGAGTCGAGCGGGAGCTAGAAGAAGGAGAATCTTATAATGGAGCTTCCCCTCAGACTTTTCCTGCTCCCCCTGCACCAGCAGAGCAGGAAAGAGTTCCAGCTCCAGCCCCCGCACCTCCAGTTCCACCGCCAGCAGCTCCGGGCCAGCATATGGCAGAGGCCATCCAGTTATTGACCCAGTTAGTTGCCGCACAGGCTCAGCGGCAAGATGTGGACCTGGGAGACAGGGCGGTAAGTGCAAGGGCCCGTGACTTTTTTACCCTGAAGCCTCCAGAGTTTTATGGATCAAAACCAGAGGAGGACCCGCAGAGTTTTATAGACGAGATGCTGATGACTCTGGGGATCATACATGCTTCGGATACGGAGTCCGTAGAGTTGGCTTCATACAGGCTGCGGGATGTGGCAGTTCTGTGGTATAATAGCTGGATATCTTCGAGGGGAGCAAATGCGCCCCCTCCGGTTTGGCAGGAATGTACTGAGGCATTTCTACGACATTTCCTACCGCTAGAGGTTCGACGAGCTCGAGCCGATATGTTCTTGAACCTGAGACAGGGAAATATGAGCGTTCGAGAATACAACCTCCGTTTTAACTCATTAGCCAGGTATGCCCCAGCCATGATAGCTGATAGGGGTGATCATGTGCACCGATTTGTGAGTGGGCTAGGGCCACATTTGGTTAAGGAATGTTTGACGGCTTCACTCCAGGACGGGATGACTATTACCCGCATCCAGGCCCACGCCCAAAACCTGGAAGAACAGTACCAGTCACGGAGAGAGGAGCGTTATTCAGATAGGGGTCCCAGAAAAAGGGGCAGATCTTCTGGGCCTAGAAGCGAGTATAGAGGGGGGCAGGCACAAGAGCAGTCTACGTATTCAGGCCAATCAGTGGCTAGTGCACCACCTCGATTTGCAGATAGAATATTTGACTGCTCCGCCTATTCGGAACCAGATCAGGGTACTAGAGCTTCGGGGTCCCAGTATAGAGCTGAATCCAGCAGGATGATGCCACCCCCACCACGGTGTACCCGGTGTCCGACATCTTTTCTGTAATATATGGGAGTTAAATTGAATTGGATTTTTCTTTATCTTACACCGTCCTTGGTATTACGGAACATATAAAGAATTCGGGAAATTTAGGACAAAAGTAACCATACACACGGGTAAAAAGTGAATGTTAGTGATCTCGGAGGCTGAAATAGTAATTAAAAAGGAAAGATGCGTTACGAGGGCGTTTTGAACATTGTCAAGACCCCAACTTGCCCCATATTATGTGATATAGGCAGTACGTGGAAGCGGAGGTAAAAATACTAACACTGAGACACAAAGATACATTAAATTTTCAAGGTTAACTGTGCTCAGCGGGGGAGCAATTTCATGATGGGTGACCCCCTGAGAAATATGCCGAAAATTTCATAAATGCGGAAACAAGAGACGAATGTGAAATTCGGTGTTCTAAAGTAAATTAGAGCGTATGAGGTGGTTAAAAACCCTATAGAAGCCGGGTAAGTGAAGACGGACTAGACTAACAGAAAAGGGGAAGGCATGACAACAGAAAGTTTTGAGGATGAAGGAGAAAAGTACAGATGTCACAGGGTTAGACTGATATTGAATCCACACTTGCTAAAGCAACCTAAGCTCCTAAGATGGATATGCTAAGTGACATGAGGTATCCACAAAAGAGACCTCCCCGAAGTATTATACTACGCTACGAGGCCAGTTTAACATTCGAGGACGAATGTTCCAAAGGGGGGGAGGATGTTATATCCCGCATTTCGAATAATCGTATAATTCAAGACAATCGCGGGAAGACAACAAGCAAGGCCATATTTTATTTTGTTTGACATGTGAGTTGCTTATGAAAAAAATTTAGAAGTGGAATTAATGAGGAAGGTCAAGGGAATAAAGGGAAATTCGCAATATGACTCGTGGGAATATGGAAGAAAGACGAAGGGCAAATTTGGATGTTCGAAAAATGTTTCATGAATTACAAGAACTAGCCCAAAAATAAGTGGGCTTGAAATTTTTAAGGAGATGGACAAGGACCGACCGGCCATGGACTTGGGCCAAGCCCATGTGGGATTTAATTGGTAATTTATAAGAGATGACTAAGTCATCTTTACCTCATAAACTTCAAGAGAATTCAAGAAAACAAGAACAAAAGAAAGGAGGAGAAAAACCCTCAAGGCCTTCGGCCATAGAAACATTTCCATGGAAAATTGATAAAAACATTCCTTCAAAAATCAATTTCTACTAATTAGAGGGTCCTTAACAAGGTGGAGTTGTTGTTGAAGCAAGAAAAATTCATAATCATACAAGTTGCCAAGTTGTAGTCAAGTGAGAAGTTGAAGAAGAAAGGTGAGTTTTGATCTTGTTTTATGTGTTATAAATGGTTTATATGTGTTGTAGTATGCTAAAATGGATGAAACTCATGAAGGAAAGGAATAAGGTATGTGGCCGTGCACATGTATGCATGTGTAGTAAGCATGCTTCAATTATTTTATTTAGTGTTTGGTTGTTATTGTGGTGAATGCTATGTTAAAGATGGAAATTGGATGATGTTATTGAGGTTGACCGTGTAGTGTGTAGTGTGTATGTAGCCGTGCATGTGTGTTGAGTTATGAAGGGATAGTGAGCAAGTTTATTTAGCATTTTAGTCGTTATATTGTGGATTTTATATTGCAAGTAAAGATTTGATAACCTTGGTAAAGTGTTGGTAGTTGGAAGATTGTGTAAATTAAAAATAATGTTCTTGCATGAATGGCATGTAATGATATTAGTATGGTGTTGTCGGAATATATATTATAAGGTTGAGATTTTGTTCATTGGATTTCAGAGGTTTTGAAGAAAGTAGTAAATTGATATAATGTATCTTGAATTGAATATGTGAATCGCTAGTGTGGTTGTTGAATTTATATTGATAATTTGGCCGGGTTTGAATTCCCGGATTGTGATTGATGAGAATTTGACTAAGTTGAATGTTGAGGATGGTATATTTACAGAGGAAGTGCTGCCGAAATTTCGGTAGCCAAGTATTACCTTAAGATTTCAACTCTAAATACCTTAATGAAAGTTTGGTAAATGTGACCAAATTGCAGATTTTGGCGGATTTGCAGCTTCAATTCGGAATAGCAAAAGGAGCGGAAAGAGGTATGTAAGGCTTCACCCTTCCTTCTATGGCATGTCTTAGCTGTAATAAGTTGGGTACGAGCCTCGGGGACAACTCCGTTCCCCGGAATCCGCACCTAAAGTTTTCTCTTTTTTGTTCAATAGAATTGAACTAGAAAGTGCAAGATGACGGAAAGACCTCCTAAACCCCTAGAACTTGCACAAATGGGACCCGATTACCCTAGAACCACCACAAGTAACGCCATGACATGTAACATATGCAAATAGTATACGCTACGTCATCCGGCCGAGGTGGGCCCGTTACTCTCGGATTTTCCTTACAGCCTTGTTGGACTTACTGGAAGTTGAATCCAAGGGAATCCTTTGATCCCGATTTCGTTACCAAATGATAAGTACTATAAGTACTCTAACGAGGAGACTTCCATGATGATAATGATGACAATGATGTTAGACAAGAGGATATGCCTATGATAAGTACTACCGGAACGATTCTATGACTAAGATTCCTGAGCTAAGTATTCTATGTGAATACGAAAGTGATAAACTAATTCTTGAATCTTATTTATATCCCCTAGCTATGACTTTACTTTATAAAGACTCCCAAGCCTATGAACTGTCATCTATGACGCCCACGATTTCATTCTACGTTTACTTTAATACTATTCTCCGTTGACCATCTCACCTTAAAATATTCGTCCCTTCGAGGTGAGACAAAAGCGATCACGAGTATTCCATAATGTAATCGGAGGTCACCGACCTTACGTCACTCCGATGGCTACATGATTTTTCCTTGGGCTCCCTTGTGTGCTTATATGATATATATATATATATATATGAAACATGTATATTTATATAATATATATATGTATATAAAACATGTATATGTATATAAGATATGTATAAGTATATAAAATATGTATATGTATATAAGATAAGTAAATGTATATAAGACATGTATATGTATACAAGCTGTGTATATGAATACAAAAATATGTGTACGTATATAAGATGTGTATATGCATACAAAGTATATATATGCAAGCTATGTATATGAACCTGGGCTGGGGGGAAAGGATACATGGGGGAATGGGAAGGGAAATATGTTTCACTGCCACCTGATCAGCTGGCTTATCATCCCGGACGCGGGATATATGGGTGAACCGGTGTATATCGGCGCTATGTGGGTGAGCCGACAATGTTCGGTGCTATGATATGACCTACCATGTCATGACCAGACATGCTATGATAAGATATGCTATGATGAGCTATACTATGACATGATATGCTATGATCCGCCACGACAGGACATGATGTGACAAGCTACGCTATGATATGATACGCTATGACATGCTATGCTATGGTAAGACATGTTATGACACGCTATGCTATGACACGACACGCTATAACATGCTATGTTATGATATGATATACTATAGCCTGATATACTATGACACGATATACTATGACGCGATATGCTACGACAAGACAAGATAAGATATGATACGATATGATAATACATGACATGATATAAGTTCTATTTTCTATGTCCTGTGACTCCATGACATTATTAATCATACACTATGTTATTGCTTGTGTTATCTTCCATGCCATACATACTCGGTACACTATTCGTACTGACGTCCCTTCTTGTGGACGCTGCGTTTCATGCTGCGCAGGTCAGCAGACAGGTGGACTTGATCCTTAGGAGCTCTACCAGCGGTACTCCACAGCGCTCCAGTTGTTCCGGAGCCTCACTTCAGTGGTACTATTTTTGTGTAGGTATTCTCGGGCACGACAGTACTTGGCCCTTTCTATGTATAAATGTACTATGTCTAGAGGCTCGTAGACAAATATGCACAGTCAGTTATGTACAGTTAGATATGTGGTATTTTGGCATCTTAATGCTGCTATGTAAAGTGATAGCGAAGTTTACTAGTCTATGTTCATAATGACGCTGCTAATGTTAATGTTAAAAAAAAAATATAATAAACATATGGCACAGTTCATACGGCCTGCTAAGAGGTAAAAGTAAAACGATAGACAAGGGGTGCTCGGTACAAGTATCGGGAACTCGTCACGGCCCCTAGTCGGGTCGTGACAATTACCTTGTTAGGGGGGGGGGGGGGGAGAATTAACCTCAACTTCTGTTTTGTAGATGTCGATCAGTTTGAATTTTGAAAAGGTTTTGACTACACCAGAGTCGCTATGTATTTGGTGGGGCCAAATGTCCCCGAATTAGAAAAAGGGTATTTCGTGTTATTTACAAAATTTGACATCCATTATTACTATGACAAGTTGCAAGGAATAAATAGAACTAAATACCGAGTTTTGGGAAAGAGATCGGATGGTTTTCCGATTTGGGGATGACATCGAGATGACGCCTACCTTAGAGGAGTTGAGGGATATGTTGACTAGCGTAGGCTCGGGATTGAAAAGAAGAAAGAAATGTCATGACCCAAACCGATGAGCCGTGCAAGGGGTCTGACCTCTAGCGACCAAACACCCCTAAACACTTATCTGAAACATGCTGAACATCAATAGCCCATAAATGGCACAAACTAATCTCATAAAGAGGAAACATCCGAACTCTGTACAATCTGCATATATACACAACATGCGCAAGAATAGTGCAAGCCAGCTAGGCTGCTATATATACTGTACACAAAAGAATATAAGCCGATAAGGCTACATCGTCTGACTACTACATACAACTGTCTACAGACCATTACTGGAATAAAGCTGTAGAAAGGGCGATACAGGGCCCCGTCATACCCATCTATATACATCACAAAAGGATGGCCTACAAAAATAGACTGCAACTTCGGATCGAATGGAGCGCACTGATCTCTGTTGGATAAGGGTCCTACTAAGCTGGACCACCTCCCTGTGTACCAGTACCTGCAGGCATGAACGCAGCCCCCTGAGCAACGGGGAGTCAGTACGGATAATGTACTGAATATGTAAGGCATAAAAACAACATGTATATATGTATAGAAATCATGAATAAGATCTGAACTCATAAGCTGAAATGACTATCTGCATGAACTAGTATCTATCTGCATCTGACTGAATCTGTATGTCGGGAAGTATGGACATGCATATATGTATATATATATATATATACATCTAGTAGGTACACGCCTCATTGTCACATCACGGGCCACACTATATATATATATATATATATATATATATATATATATATATATATATATATATATATATATATATATATATTGATATATATATCTAGTAGGTACACGCCTCATTGTCACATCACGGGCCACACCTTCACCCCCTGTCAATTGTGCCTTTCTCATGTATGTGCTCCAACATCATAGGCCACTCATGGACCAGTCATAGGCCACACCTTCACCCCCTGTCAAGTGTGCCTTTCTCACATAGAACATAATATCATAGGTCACACCTTCACCCCTTGTCAAGTGCGCCTTTCACTCATACCCCTGAGAATTGGAAGTAAATGCGCAGTACAAGTAAAATTGAACGACAGGATTCTCAAACAATAAAATGATAGTTTGCCTCTCATGGGCCTTACTCAACTCATACTACTAGGACAGGAAATCATAAGATCTGTATATGGGGAGAATACCATAGCCGGGGTACGGGAACATCAAAACTATATTTCTCTTAGTACTTATAAGACTAGAGTAATATGGAAACTCTCTTACTCGTTTATCGGTTCATATCATAGGATCATGCAAAAAAAAGAAGGAATAACCTTAACATACCTTGAGGGGTCAAGAATCCCAAGAATCACTTTAACTTCAACTCCCTAAGCTTCCCATTCTTGGAGAAACCCTAAAAGAAACCTTGTTCTTCCGAAGCTCAGGTTTACGGGGTCCGGGTCTTGTCAAATCTTCGCTACAATGCCATAAATGTTGGGAGAGCAAAATATTAGGGTTTTCTGATCTGGGAATGAGAGAAATAAGACATAAAGTTTTGGACCACGTATTTATACTGGGAGAATTAAATGCTTCAGTGGTCCGGTTCGAAGGGCAGGTCGACAACCCGTTGACGTGTCGACGGTCCGTCGACCTGCACCTGCAGAATGCAGGGCTGCGGAACCCTGTTGACACCGCAAAACGACGGTCTGTCGACAGGTTCGACGACTCGTCAATCATGACTGGTGTCTGCAGACTTTTCCAATTCGGTTCATATCGTGTCAATTCGATTCGTTCAACTTCTAACCCTATAAATCACCAGGAATTCCTGCTGGTACCATTGCACACGGGGTAGGACACTTTCTTTCTCCAAAACTCGGGTTCGGGTCTCAACTCCCAAGGCATACCCAACTAGGAAATCATAAGTTCTACCACTACGAAGACGAGGGGTGTAACAAGAAACTCGACCAAAATGCCTTAATCCGAGAAAAACCCACGTACTCCCAAATTTGCTAAATGCTTTCCTTAAACTACGCCAATTGGGCCCATGGTTCAACCACACCCTTTAGAGAGTTATACAAATAGTTTGGGAGCCTTAGTGGATTTATGAAACATCCTGGGGAGTTCAAGACTTATATCAAATGGACGACCACCATACCTTTAGCTTTCACCATTTTCTTTCTGGGAACCATGGTTTTCCCAAAGATTGGTCCTTAGCCATAGACACCCGAGTCATTGCAGTTTCCCATGTCATCTTCTACGGCATAACCCAACAAGAAGAAACTAAATACTTTGACCTAAGCCCAATTATCCTAGCCGACTTGTACCAAGCTTTGAGCCTCTATTGAAACCATTACAAATACTTCCATGGTTGTAACCTACTCCAACAATGGTGAATCAAGCATATGATCAAAGTTAAGGGTGAATAACACCTAAGTAAGCTGGTCGAAACAGATGGTAACCTTGATTTTGGCCCGAGCTTGGGGAACAAAACAAACAAAGTTGGACCTTCACCTTTTCTAGATTGAGAGAAGAAAGTATTCAATGGTAGATCAATGACTTTGTGTCCGACATTGTTATTGTTAAGGGTAGGAAGTGTCTATTTTTATCGCTTATGGGGATCTGAGGGATTCACCCTTACGCCCCTGCTAGGGTCTTAAGACAATTTGGGAGGATTCAAGTCGTACCCCAGGTCCGAGGCATGGGAGATTTTATCATTAACTATGATATCGATAGACCACTGAGGGCTTTGGATTGCATACGAGAATGGAAAGGTCGCATGATTTGGGGTCCTGATACCTTAGCCGAAGATAGGTTTCGTCCAGGTGGTGTTGTGGAGTATCAAGATTGGTTGAGGGCACACTTACAAAGTGTCACGACCCATCCCCGTAGGGTGTGACTAGTGTCCTAATTGGACACCTAAACTCATTTGCTTACCAAATCGACATATCAAAGACTTATTCAAATTTAGCATATGTTATTTTGAACAGATACGGAAAACAGACGTCATCTTAAGCGGTCACCTGTAACAGAAATATCATACAAAAGCCGGCTGGCTGGCGGAAACACATTGCCCAAATATACATACATATACAAACATATGGGTCGTTTGGCCATAATAGCAAACGGGACAGCTTAAGGCACAAATCGCAAACATAATCGAACAAACGTGACCCATGACCCACATATATGTCTACAGGCCTCTACAAACCATAACAGAAACATATGACGGGATAGGGCCCCGTCGTACCCCCAAATAGTCATATATACAGAAATATGTGTGACAAAAGATATGTACCAAAATATGAGCTCCAGATCAAAGGAGAAGTACAAATAGCAGAATAAGTGTCTTACACTGGCGGGTCACCAGAACGAACGTCTGTACCTGCGGGCATGAAACGCAGCCCTCGAAGAAAGGGGGTCAGTACGAAATATGTATTGAGTATGTAAAGCGTGAAATACAGTAATCCGAATCATAACCGAAGTGAAAGGTACAGAAAGTGGATACAGAATTAGTATATCAAAACCTGTGCTGAAAATATAAATAATGCAAATAAAAATCATGCATAGAGCTCAGGAACGTGGTCGCCACTCTGATGCTGGCGCCACAACACATCATACTCCAGAAAGTTTCAAATCTCCGTACAATCCCCGAACATATCGTATCATCATAACATATCACAATATCAGAACACATCATATGCCATATCACATCATAACGCCGTATATAAGCGATACCCGGCCCTATGGAGCGGTCTCGGGAACCGTAACACATCATACTGCCGAATATAACGTAGTGCGCACGATCACAAAACCGGCCCGGGATCCGGCGAACGATATCATAGTAGTATGCACGAGCGGAGTAGTGAGGAAACCATATGCATATAAGTACATAAATAAATTTCAAAACTCGATGGACAAATATATTTACCGACATCTGAAGGCTCAAAAATAACATTCGAGTCAATCGGAATTAGTATAAGAAAGTTACGAGCTTTTGAAGTACAGAACCTTCTAAAAATATTTCATAAGCCATACTTGGAAATTCAAGTATCATTCATATTAGAAAACCTTCGAACATCATTATGGATCAAATATTCATATTAGGAAACTTTCGAATAACATTATGGATAAAATCAAATGGAGATTTTTGGACCATATTTACGTACCAAAATATTCATTAAAGACTTAGTCCTCTCGATTTTTCTTTCGAACAACATTCAGAAACATAACAACTAGAGTCTTCGAATATCACAAATATGTATCAAGCCATATGAAATAGCTTATGGAAGTCAAAGATGTTAGCCATCCTAGTGGCTCTAAGAGTAGGATTTTCTTTATAAGCATACATATACATTTTTGTTCATTTCAAAAGGGTCATGCCAAAAGAAAGAAAGGTAGGCTTTACATACCTCGATCGCTCGCTAACCAAATCCAGACTCAAGTCTCAGGCTCTCCAATATCTACAGTAACGTTATCAATTACCAAACATTAGCTACAAGTACTTAGAAATCCAATTCTAGCTAGTACTTGTCTACAACAATTTCGGCAGCATCTCCCCTGTAAATTCAACATCCCCGAGAATTCAACTCGGCCAAATTCATCAGCAACCACACCAACAATACCAACAACCATACCAATAACATCAAGAATCAATTTAAAGCGCATTCTAATATTAGTAACCTTCTATCTCTACGTAGCTAATCACATTCAATTTAACTACGTATTTTCAAGCCAATATCAACGCTCACATATTCATTACTAATCCAAGATCTTCAGATACAATTCAAAAGCATTTCAAAAAATCTACAAAATATTCAAACAATCCCACCAGCATCATATTCCACCCGAAATCTCCACAAATGCAACAAGGCTACAACGTCGCATTTTCTTCTTCCAATTTCATCAACAACAACACCAATTCACACTTTAGCAACTCCATTTCCATAATTACATAAAAACTTTATTAAAATCACATAATTTCCTACAACAACTTACAACCAATTTTCATGCCAACTTGAACCATTAGTCTTCCATTTACATCACAAGGCCACAACAACACAATTAACATACTAAATAAATTTAATTCATCTTCCTTCACCAATAGGAACCACACGGCAACACATACACAACACACCCACACGGCCCACACACAACACACGACATTTCCATGATTTTCATTCAATTCTACTCACTACAACATATATATAAACCTTCCATAACATAAAAAGGATAGAATCCTTACCTTTTCTTCAATTTTCCACTTGCCACAAAAGTAGTTTTCTCGCTTAAATAATTATACCACGTTGAAAAGGGTCTTGAACTTAGCAAGAATACTAGAAAATTATGATTTTTGGATCAAAGGTTCATGGGCTAAAATTTTCCTCTCTTTCTCTCCCTTGGCCGAACTCTTCTTGCTCTCACTCTCTCTCTTTTGTTTTGTCTTGAATGTTCTAGTGTGTTGAAGACTAGTGGTGTTACATCTGGCATTTTTGCATGTTCGAAAAAAATTGAGATAACTTGACTTGTAATGATTAAGGCCATATTTGGACCTTACTTGGTATGAATGTGTCGGCTATGAATATATATTGGTGTGGAATAACGAAAGGAGGCCAAGGGCAAAAATTGGAATTTTGAAAATTTGCTTCATGAATTACAAAATGTAACCATTTGGACTCAAAAAAATATAAGAGAAATGAGGCCCAAAATGGGAGAGCCCAACCGGCCATAGGTTGGCCCATGTCCATGGAATTAATTTCCATGTGATAATTAAGGATAAGGGACCATATTATATGCAAGTCATCTTTATCAATTAGAAGCTTCAAGAAAAATCAAGAACAAAAAAAGAGAGAGGCTCACGGCTAGAAAGAAAGAAAAGGAAAGAAAGAAAAAACAAATTCTTGGAGCCTAATCTTGGGTTCAAAAATTCATTTCTTGTGGGATTATTACCAAGCTCAAGATTCTCTACAACTTGGTATAATTATTTTGGCAAGAGGACAACTCTAGTGGCAAGTGAAGAATTTGAAGAAAAGGTAAGAATTTCATGCCTTTGTTATGTTATGGAAGGTGTATGCATGTTGTAGAGTGTGGAATTGAGTAAGGAGTATGAAACTTGTGTGTTATGTGTATGAATATGTGTTGGCCGTGTGGGAGGTTTTGACCGTGTGTGTGTGTGTGTTGTATACTTATGATGAGTCGAATTTATGTTATAATCTAGTTGTGGTGATGATGGAATTTGTATTGGAAATGAAAGTTGAATGAATTAATGAAAGTTGGAAATTTTAGTGCATGGCCGTGTGGATGTATAAATATGTGTGTGTGGCCGTGTAGTGCTATATGTTGGAGAGAACATGGATTTGTTATAATTAGTATGTTAATTGTGTGGTAATCTTGTGATGAAAATGAGAAAAAGTGTTGTTAATTCGTTGTCGGAAAGTAGATGATTTAATATAGTTTATGTGATTATGGGAATGAAATTGTAAGAATATGCTATGGATGTTTATGCTAAAGATTGGAGGTTGCGGGTGAAATATGCCCTTAGTAGGAAACTTGTATATTGCGTATATCTTATGTATATTTGGTGAAAACGATATGATATGCCTCCGATTCATTTTGTAATGATCTTGATGAGTGATGAATATGAAAATGGTAAGATTGGGTTGGAAGTGTAAGGTCGGAATGAAAGATATTGTGTTATGTCGGAAAGATGGCTAGTAATGCCATATTGCACATTTTGTAATACTTGTTGTTGTTATCGATGTTGTTGTTGGGTGCTGTGTTGATATATTAAGCCGAGCTAAGTCTCGGGGATGTTATATATATAGGGGAAATGCTGCAAAAATTTCGGTAGGTAAGTATGCAATGAAATTTGGAATCTTAAAGGCTCGAATTTGACCATTGGTAAACATGACCATTTGTAGATTCTGGACGAAATTGGGATTGAAGCTAAGCGAGCATAAGGCGCAACTGAGGTATGTAAAGCCTACCCCTTCATTCTTAGGCATGTTCTGAACATAATAGGCTCGGCCGCGAGCCTTAAATACGACTCCGTTCCTCGGAATTCGAGATGGAAATCCGCTCCAATTCTTTCAGTAAGATTGAATCCATTTCCTTATAACTTGTCTTCAAAGTGAACCTTAACTATGCAACCTTCCTAAACGGAGTCGGAATACTTCCAAATCATTATGGACGACCTCATAAGGTCTACTATCTATAATTTACGTACGCCTCCTCGGGTTGGTCCGAGGGGGGCCCACAAGGCCCGATACTTTCTGTATAACTTCAACTACTTTGTTTCTGTCCGCCTTTCTCAGACAACATCTGGATTAACATTCTAATCATGATATGATGATATATTCTATAAATCTTACAAAATGATTTTGACATCTGAAAGTCTTACTCTGGTAATAATCTACCGTGCCTTCCTAAGTAGGATATAGGCGCGTATTATGAACACTATCCGATTACTCTGATTTGACTCACCGTTTGGCTTACTTCAGTTTGATTGAGTCTGTATAATGATCTGTATGTATGTGGTTTCTCATTAATCTGTTCGTGCATGTCTCAATGCTTCCTTCACTGCGCCCGGGCCAGGTTCTCTTATCGTGCATACTCCTCTGCATTGTTCACCGCGTCCCTCGGTGTGCGGGCCGGGATCTATTTATATCTGTATATATTATGATTTGTGTATGGGGATGGTGGCCAGGATGGCATATGATCTGATTCTGTCTGTCCACCGCGTCCCGTACTAAGAGGGCCGGGTTCTGTTACCGCGTCCCTCATGAGAGGGCCGGGATCTGTATGTATGTATATGCTATCTGTATCTGTATAAGCATATGACTCTGTATGACTCTGCATGCATGATTCTGTCCGTCCGTTTGGATCATACTTCTGTCTGTCCGTATGAATTATGATTCTGTCTGTTCGCCTGGACTATGACTCTATCCGTCCGTCTAGACTATGATTCTGTCTGTCCGTCTGGGTTGTGATTATGTCCGGTACATTTCTGTCTGTCCGTTCGGATTATGATTCTGTCTGGTATTCTTCCGCCTGTCTGTCTGAATTACGACTCTGTCCGGTATACCTCTGTCTGTTCGTTGGATTATGATTCCGTTGGCTATACTTCCGTGCTTCTGATTCAGACTATGATTATGTTTGTTATAATTCCGCTTTACATACTCGGTACATTTTTCGTACTGACCCCCAGTTTTTCGGGGGCTGCGTTACATGCCCGTAGGTACAGACGCACCCAGTGATACGCCCCCAGTCTAGGGCACAGATTCTGCTATTTTGGAGAGCTCCTTTGATCCGGAGCGTGTTCTTTTGGTATATATATCTTCTGACATCTGTATATTCTGTACGTATGGTAACTCAGGGTACGGCGGGGCCCTGTCCCGTCATATGACTCTGTATGTCTGTTAGAGGCCTGTAGATATGTATGTGGGTTACGGGTTACATCTGTTCAGGTAGGTGCATACGATTTTGCGACTCTGTCTGTTATGTTAGCCTCATCGGCTTATGCAAAAGTTTCAGTATGCATATATATATATATTTTCGCGCGCGCCGTATCTGTATTGGCTTGAATCTGTAAACACATATTTGAAATGTTCTGTCTGGTACGTCGATTCTGTCAGGTAGGTACGTATGGGTATCCAGTTAGGATACCAGTCGCGGCCCACGGGGTTGGGTCGTGACAGAAGTGGTATCAGAGCGGTTTGTCCTCGGAATGTCTACAGGTCGTGTCTGGTAGATTCTTGTTTATCGGTGTGTTGTGCACCACATCTATAAACAGGAGGCTACAGGGCATCTAGGATGTTACCCTTCTTTGGATCTTAGATCGTGCGATAAAGCTGTATGGTTAGGATGTTGCTTCCCTACGAATTGTTGTATCTACAGCGGGGCTCCAAAAGAGCATCAGTGTCAGTATTTGGGGAAAATGTTTCTGACCCTCTTCCTGCAGGTGATTGTAGATTGACAATAATGAAGAGGACTGCTTCTGATGATGGGGGTGCTAAGAAGGCCCCTAGGATATCACCAGGACCGAGTAAGCAGATCCCCAGCTACTCGATTGAGACAGACCCTTCGGAGGATCCAGAGACAATTCCTCTGGAGTTTCTGATTCCCCGAGCAGAGGATCCCAGAGAAGATAGTTATGATACTGACCCTTCGGAGGATCCGGCGACGATACCTCCAGAGCTTCTTACTCCCAGGGAGGAGGATGGCTATGATGCAGATCCCCCCGAGCATTCCTCTGGGACGCCGGAGGAGGAGGTTTCCGGGGATGTGCCAGCAGCTCTTGTGATAGAGCACTATGTTAGACAGGCTTCCCCGGAGAGTGTTACGCCCTATTCCAGTCCATTGTCCTGGCCATCAGTGAATCAGGAATTGCCGGGCTACCTATACTCCTCTGATTCGGACGCAGGTAATAGCGGGGGCCAGGCGAGTGGGGGCCAGACAGATGATGATGATGATGGACATAGTTCCCACGGCAGCTCCCCAGGTTAGACCCGAGATTGATCATTACGAATACTTAAGTTTCCTAGAATTTCCGATGTGTGTATGATATCTGTAAAATAGTATTCGATGACGACGACGGAAAGTTTAAAAGGATTAAAGACCTAGTGGTTAAAAGCAAGGGTGACTGAGATGTCTCCACTATTAGTGTGAATCTAGAAACCCCAGATGAAGGTGAATATTGAAGATTCAGAAAGACAACATGGTAATTGTATGGTATAGCCCGGGGTGGGACCCACTACGAGAATTTTCCGAAAATTTACTAAGATCCCGATCTGCCCTAAATTACGTGGCAATGGTCGTGCGGGGCAGTCGACGAAATTACACTAGCCTTAACGCGTCAAAACGCGTGAAAGTTTTGAGGTTAAGCGTGCTAAGGCTAGAGCAATTCTGGGATGGGTGACACCCTGGGAAGTATGCAAGAATTTTATATATTCTGATATAAGAGACGAATGGAAAGTTAAGATAGCCCGAGTGGGGTTAGAATATGCGAGATGGTTGAAGATCATAAAAGGCCACACAGCACGCGATCAGATAGATTAGAGAAGTAACAGAAAGAACGCTACGGCTTGGGAATTAGAATAGGTTTGAACGATGTTTGGGGATAATGTGTGGCCTAGTTGAAAATAAATATGTATGCACATATGAATGTGTATGATGCTTTATCTGTGATCGTACTAGTGAATACGTGTGTCCCCGCGGCCGGTGCTAGAATGCGAAAGACACCAATTGAATAAGGGTAAATGGTACAAATGTTATCAGGTAGGTTGTTGTCATCCCCTCTATCTGTTAAGTTTGGAAAGTTCCAGTATAATGATATTGGAAAGGAAAGAGACTAAGGGAAGCAAAAGCAAAAAGGTCAAACATTAGGAGGAGACGAAGGGTAGGAAATATGACCGAGTTCAACCTCCAGAAAAGGATGGAGTATGGTTATATGAAACGAGGGAAAAGTATGTGGGGTCTGAGAAACTGACTTAAACAAGCAAGACCAAAGGGTGCAATACCGCTCGAAAATTGAGCGAATTTGATTAATGTTCGGAGACGTTCGCAAGTAAGATATTAGTAAATGTATATGTATGTGTGTGATTTTCGTCTGATACCCATATGGATCAAGAGCCGAGTCCCGGCGACTGACGTTGTGATAAACGAAAGGTCTTACTAAACTGAATACACGAAACGAAGCGGAGGTGAGGACACGAATGTTGTCAAAGAATAGAGAAACCCCGATTACCTTACAACTCGGTTTAGTGCGATGATATCTGCAAAAAAAAATGAGTATGGATAGTAGGAAAGATGAAGGATAAGAGATGTGATTAAGCAAAACTTTCGAAACGGTCGATAAGCGACACGTAAGACGATTTATGTGACAATTTGACGAACAAGTTTATGAATGAGTGAACAGGTTTCGATGAGATAACCTGTGATACAATGGTCGGGGCGAATAACGAAATGTCGACAAAGGGAAATTTTCGTAAATCACTGGAGCCTTAATAGGAGTGGTCTGGTCCTAATCAAAACTCTGTTTGCTGTATTTCTGCACCTCTGATTCTGATAAGGCTCTGTCTATTACGCCTCTGTACTTCTGAATCCGATTACGTTTCCATCTGATATGCCTCTGTCCGACTGACTCTGGATATGAATCTGTCTGATATATCTCTGTATGTCTAACCCTGATTACGAGTCTGTCTAACACATCTCTGTATGTCCGACTCTGATAACGAATCCGTCTGATATATCTCTGTACGTCTGGCATTGATCACGAATCTATTTGATACATTTCTGTCCGTCTGACTCTGAACACGGATCTGTCTGACATACTCCCATACGTCTGATTCTGACTACGAATCTGTCCGCCATAGTTTAGTACGCCTGCCTCCGATTGCGAATCCGTCCGATATGCTTCTATGCGCCCGATCCCAGTTGTGAATCTGATTGGTATGACATGGGGATACTATGATGTGGTAAGGAACTGAGGAGTGTAACAAGAAGGGATATGGATTATGATGTCTGAAAAGCTTGGACGGAAAGGAAGAAGGGACACAATGTCTGTGAAAGAGCGAAAAGCATTCATCTGTTACTAGAATACAATTCATGGCCCAGCGATTATATGGGATATAAGAAAACACGTTATGAGAGCATATGAGTCAGTAATGTGAAGAATTACTCCGCCATATTGGTAAAGAGTCCGTATCGAAAAGTCGACAAAGGAAGATTATAAAAAGGACCCTCCCGAAATAGTATGACGCCCTATGAGGTCAATTTAACATTCGAGGACGAATGTTTTAAAGGGGGGGAGGATGTTACATCCGGCATTTTTGCATGTTCGAAAAAAATTGAGATAACTTGACTTGTAATGAATAAGGCCATATTTGGACCTTACTTGGTATGAATGTGTCGGCTATGAATATATATTGGTGTGGAATAACGAAAGGAGGCCAAGGGCAAAAATTGGAATTTTGAAAATTTGCTTCATGAATTACAAAATGTAACCATTTGGACTCAAAAAAATATAATAGAAATGAGGCCCAAAATGGGAGAGCCCAACCGGCCATAGGTTGGCCCAAGTCCATGGAATTAATTTCCATGTGATAATTAAGGATAAGGGACCATATTATATGCAAGTCATCTTTATCAATTAGAAGCTTCAAGAAAAATCAAGAACAAAAAAAGAGAGAGGCTCACGGCTAGAAAGAAAGAAAAGGAAAGAAAGAAAAAAAAAATCTTGGAGCCTAATCTTGGGTTCAAAAATTCATTTCTTGTGGGATTATTACCAAGCTCAAGATTCTCTACAACTTGGTATAATTATTTTGGCAAGAGGACAACTCTAGTGGCAAGTGAAGAATTTGAAGAAAAGGTAAGAATTTCATGCCTTTGTTATGTTATGGAAGGTGTATGCATGTTGTAGAGTGTGGAATTGAGTAAGGAATATGAAACTTGTGTGTTATGTGTATGAATATGTGTTGGCCGTGTGAGAGGTTTTGACCGTGTGTGTGTGTGTGTTGTATACTTATGATGAGTCGAATTTACGTTATAATCTAGTTGTGGTGATGATGGAATTTGTATTGGAAATGAAAGTTGAATGAATTAATGAATGTTGGAAATTTTAGTGCATGGCCGTGTGGATGTATAAATATGTGTGTGTGGCCGTGTAGTGCTATATGTTGGAGAGAACATGGATTTGTTATAATTAGTATGTTAATTGTGTGGTAATCTTGTGATGAAAATGAGAAAAAATGTTGTTAATTGGTTGTCGGAAAGTAGATGATTTTAGTATAGTTTATGTGTTTATGGGAATGAAATTGTAAGAATATGCTATGGATGTTTATCCTAAAGATTGGAGGTTGCGGGTGAAATATGCCCTTAGTAGGAAACTTGTATAGTGCGTATATCTTATGTATATTTGGTGAAAACGATATGATATGCCTCCAATTCATGTTGTAATGATCTTGATGAGTGATGAATATGAAAATGGTAAGATTGGGTTGGAAGTGTAAGGTCGGAATGAAAGATATTGTGCTATGTCGGAAAGATGGCTAGTAATGCCATATTGCATATTTTGTAATACTTGTTGTTGTTATCGATGTTGTTGTTGGGTGCTGTGTTGATATATTAAGCCGAGCTAAGTCTCGGGGATGTTATATATATAGGGGAAATGCTGCCGAAATTTCGGTAGGCAAGTATGCAATGAAATTTGGAATCTTAAAGGCTTGAATTTGACAATTGGTAAACATGACCATTTGTAGATTCTGGACGAAATTGGGATTGAAGGTAAGCGAGCATAAGGCGCAACTGAGGTATGTAAAGCCTACCCCTTCATTCTTAGGCATGTTCTGAACATAATAGGCTCGGCCGCGAGCCTTAAATACGACTCCGTTCCTCGGAATTCGAGATGGAAATCCGCTCCAATTCTTTCAGTAAGATTGAATCCATTTCCTTATAACTTGTCTTCAAAGTGAACCTTAAGTATGCAACCTTCCAAAACGGAGTCAGAATACTACCAAATCATTATGGACGACCTCATAAGGTCTACTATCTATAATTTACGTACGCCTCCTCGGGTTGGTCCGAGGGGGGCCCACAACGCCCGATACTTTCTGTATAACTTTAACTGCTTTGTTTCTGTCCGCCTTTCTCAGACAACATCTGGATTAACATTCTAATCATGATATGACGATATTTTTCTATAAATCTTACAAAATGATTTTGACATCTGAAAGTCTTACTCTGGTAATAATCTGATTTGACTCGCCGTTTGGCATACTTCAGTTTGATTGAGTCTGTATAATGATCTGTATGTATGCGGTTTCTCATTAATCTGTTCGTGGATGTCTCAATGCTTTCTTCACTGCGCCCGGGCCAGGTTCTGTTATCGTGCATACTCCTCTGCATTGTTCACCGCGTCCCTCGGTGTGCGGGCCGGGATCTGTTTATATCGGTATGATATTATGATTTGTGTATGGGGATGGCGGCCAAGATGGCATATGATCTGATTCTGTCTGTCCACCGCGTCCCGTACTAAGAGGGACGGGTTCTGTTACCGCGTCCCTCATGAGAGGGCCGGGATCTGTATGTATGTATATGCTATCTGTATCTGTATAAGCATATGACTCTGTATGACTCTGCATGCATGATTCTGTCCGTCCGTTTGGATCATACTTCTGTCTGTCCGTATGAATTATGATTCTGTCTGTTCGCCTGGACTATGACTCTATCCGTCCGTCTAGACTATGATTCTGTCTGTCCGTCTGGGTTGTGATTATGTCCGGTACATTTCTGTCTGTCCGTTCGGATTATGATTCTGTCTGGTATTCTTCCGCCTGTCTGTCTGAATTACGACTCTGTCCGGTATACCTCTGTCTGTTCGTTGGATTATGATTCCGTTGGCTATACTTCCGTGCTTCTGATTCAGACTATGATTATGTTTGTTATATTTCCGCTTTACATACTCGGTACATTTTTCGTACTGACCCCCAGTTCTTCGGGGGCTGCGTTACATGCCTGCAGGTACAGACGCACCCGGTGATACGCCGCCAGTCTAGGGCACTGATTCTGCTATTTTGGAGAGCTCCTTTGATCCGGAGCGTGTTCTTTTGGTATATATATCTTCTGACATCTGTATATTCTGTACGTATGGTAACTCTGGGTACGGCGGGGCCCTGTCCCGTCATATGACTCTGTATGTCTGTTAGAGGCCTGTAGATATGTATGTGGGTTACGGGTTACATCTGTTCAGGTAGGTGCGTACGATTTTGCGATTCTGTCTGTTATGTTAGCCTCATCGGCTTATGCAAAAGTTTCAGTATGCATATATATATATATATATTTTCGCGCGCGCCGTATCTGTATTGGCTTGAATCTGTAAACACCTATTTGAAATGTTCTGTCTGGTACGCCGATTCTGTCAGGTCGGCACGTATGGGTATCCAGTTAGGATACCAGTCGCTGCCCACGGGGTTGGGTCGTGACAAGTGGCCCCTTCCTTTTATTTATTACTTGGATTAAATCTATCACATGGGCTTGGGCCATTTGCCCTTCTATGGCCGGCCACTTACACCCATTGGGCCATTTTTTTTTTTTGACTTTTTCCTTGCCCAATTACTTGTGGTTCATATTTTGTAATTCACGAAACTAATTTCCAAAATTCCAATTTTGCCCTTAGCCTTCCTCGATATTTCCGCATCAATATTTTTCATAAACAACATGTATTATAAATAAAATCTAAATATTGCCTTATCTCTTACTAGTCACAATTATTTCAAATTTTCCGAATATGCAAAATACGGGATATAACATCCTCCCCCCCTTTAGAACATTCGTCCTCGAATGTTGAACTAGCCTTATAGGGTCTTACAAGCATTTCGGGGGAGTTTCTTTTTATGGGCAGCACATATAAATCATTTACCAATCAATATAACCAATTAAGAAATTTAGATTACCTGTAGGCATAGGAAACCAGTGAGGATACTTCTTCTTCATGTCGTCCTCCGCTTCCCAGGTCATTTCCTCTCGGTTATTGTTTCGCCATAAGACTTTAACAGAAGGTACATCTTTGGTGCGTAGTCTCCTCACCTGACGATTCAAAATACCTACAGGCTGCTCTTCATAGGACAGTTCCTCTGTTTCCTGGATATCTTCTATAGGAAATATTCTAGAAGGATCACCAATACACTTACGGAGCATTGATACATGGAATACCGGATGTATTTCCTCCAGATCAGATGGTAAGTCTAACTCGTAGGCGACCTCACCTATTTTTTGAACAATCTGATAAGGCCTAATATATCTCGTACTGAGCTTTCCTTTTCTGCCGAATCTCATTACACCCTTCATAGGCGACACTTTCAGAAATACCCAGTCACCAATCTGGAACTCTAAAGGTCGACGTCGTTTATCTGCATATGATTTCTGTCGACTCTGGGCTGCTAATAACCATTCTCGGATGAGTTTCACCTTATCGACTGCTTGCTGGATCATATCTGGACCAATCAATTTAGTTTCACCCACGTCGAACCAACCAATCGGAGACCTGCATTTTCTACCATATACGGCTTCATACGGCGCCATCTGAATGCTGGAATGATAACTATTATTATAAGCAAATTCAATAAGCTGCAAATGATCATCCCAACTACCTCTAAAATCAATAACACAGGCCCGTAGCATATCTTCCAGCGTCTGAATAGTACGCTCGGCCTGCTCGTCGGACTGAGGATGGAATGTTGTACTAAGACTCACCTGAGTCCCTAACCCATCCTGAAACGACCTCCAAAAGTTAGCCGTAAACTGGGCACCTCTGTCGGTTATAATAGATATAGGAACTCCGTGAAGTCTTACTATCTCTCTAATGTACAACCGGGCATAATCTTCAGCCGAATAAGTAGTCCTGACCGGAAGAAAATGGGCTGATTTTTTCAG
The DNA here is from genome assembly GCF_019175385.1 of Lycium barbarum. NCBI lineage: Eukaryota > Viridiplantae > Streptophyta > Magnoliopsida > Solanales > Solanaceae > Lycium > Lycium barbarum. The sequence goes on from NC_083339.1 coordinate 67,154,845, forward strand.
CCTATCAACAATAACCCATATAGAATCATACCTTCGTGGAGTACTGTTATGTCCCGTGTTTTCGCATAATTTGAAATCTTGAAAATAATTAAGACTTGTATGTTATAAGGCCATATCTTTGATTTTAGTTAATATGCCTATGTCGTTTATGAAAGTATTGGTGCAAAGACGTCGGGGAAGGCCGAGGGCAAATTTGGATTTCGGAAATTAGTTTCGGGAATTACAAAAAACGAGATTTTTACGAATTGGGCCAAGAAAAAAATTGAATAAAAATTGAGGCCCAAGTGTTAGGGGTGGCCGGCCAAAGGCCAAGGCCCAAGCCCCATTTTAAGTGGTCATGTGATTTCCATGTGACCAATTAATCAAGTATATAGTCATCTATATCATTAGAATGTTCAAGAAGAAAACAAACCAAAACACAAAAAAATTAGAGAGCACCTCAAAAGGGCCCCTCGGCCGAACCCCTTAGCCAACAAAAAAAATATTCCTAGCTTTGTTTCCAATCTAAAAATCTTGTTCTTCTTGTATTCATAGAGTGTGCAAGACGCTATCCGACGTGATATAATTAGTTAAGCAAGAGAGCGACGTTTACGGCAAGTCGGAATTTCAAGAATAAGGTATGATTTCTATGTTTTTATGTTATGAAATGGGTATATATGTGGTAGTGATTAAAGTTGCATGACGATTATGGAATTGTGTTATGTGGAGCATGGCCGTGTGTGTGTGTGAAGGGTGTGTTTGGCCGTGAGCCATATTGGTGTGGGAGGAGTAGTGAATTTGATTTTTGTTTAGTTTGTTAGTTGCGTCGTTGTGGCATTTATGACGTAAATGAATGTTTAACGAGTCGAATTGGTATTGAAAATGGTTGTGTGTCGTTATGGGAAATTAGGCGACTTTTATATAGTTTGGTATAATTATGAAAGTAAGATGCTAGGACGGGAACTAATGTTGTTGTTAATAAATTTGGAAGGAAATAATGCGAGTTAGTATGTTCGTCGTAGTTGTTGACGTTTCGGATAGAATATGGAAAGTGGCGGATTATTTGAATTCATGTATATTGCATGGAATATTATTGGAATACCTTTGAATAACCTTGAATGAGTAAATGAATATGATAATGTTCATATTAGTTTGATATTGTGGAGTTTGAATGGAAGTTGTCACCTTATGTAAAACTGAAGGATATTGATGTTAGAACTTATTTTGTTGTGATTCTTGATTCATTTGGTATTGTTGGGTTGTTGTTGTTAAGATATTGAGCCGAGCTAAGCCTCGGGGATGCTCTATGTATAGGGGAAGTACTGCCGAAATTTCGGTAGACAACTATGACCTTAAGTTGACTTCTTAGAATCTATAACTTACAATTGGTAACTTTGACCCTTCAAGATTCTGAGCGAAACGGGATTTGAGTTTTGACGGGCGTGAGGCACTTATAAGGTATGTAAGGCTACCCATTCCTTCTTTTGGCATGTCTTAGGTATACTAGGTCGATATTGGAGCCCCGAAGGCAATTCTATTCATGGAAATCCGAATTGGAAATCAAGCACTATTCATTCAATTGAATTGAACTATAAAAGTCATATTTTGTCGAAAAGTGATCAAATGTCCGAAACTTTTGTAATTGTAATCTGATCGCTTCGAAACCTCCATGTGTGATTCCATAGACCCCGAATGTCCGTAATTCATGTCCGCCACCTCGACTTGACCCGAGTGGGCCCGCTAAGCCCGAGAATTCTTTGTTTGCCCTATTATGCCCATTTTTGTATAAAGTCGGTAAAAGACTTTTGGTTATGAATTTGGCTATCATAAATAATGTTTGACCGCCACGATATTCTAAATTATATTTTGAACCACAAATACTACTTTGGAAATATTTTGTGAAACGAACCCTGTGTTAACTAATTGTTCGACTACTTTGACTAATGAGTTGACTTATAATTTTATCAAGTTTCAAGAATGTTTTGATATACAAGTTGCATTGTTTTCTCACGACTCCGCTCGTGCCCTTACTATGACTTCATTCACCGGTTCCCGGGCCGGGTATGATTCGTGCGCGCTATAATAAATTCGGCCGTATGTTGTGTTACGGTTCCCGATGCCTCGCCATAGGGCCGGGTTCCGTTTGGTGTTATGTTTTGATATGGCTAGTGACACGTATGATGATATCTGTGTTCGGGGATGTACGGAGATTTGAACCTTCTGGTGTTATGATGTGTGTGGCACCAGCGTCGGAGTGGTGACCACGTTCCTGAGCTTTGCATGATTTTAATTGCATTATATATATATATATATATGTTTGATACAAATTTTGATATATCATTCAGTACTTCCCTTTGTATCTTGTTTGCTTTCAGTTGTGGCCTATATATTTCTGTACTCTATGCTTTACATACTCAGTACATCTTTCGTACTGACCCCCTTTCTTCGGGGGCTGCATTTGATGCCCGCAGGTACAGACGCAGGTGATCCATCACTGTAGGCTCCACTTTCTGCTATTTCGGAGTACTCCCTTTTGATCTGGAGTCCACTTTTGGTACATACATCTTTTGTTATGTATATATTTCTGTATATCTGACTATTTTGGTACGGCGGGGCCCTGTCCCGTCATATGATTCTGTCAGTCTGTTTAGAGGTCTGTGGACATGGTTGTGAGTTGGGTCTTTCTGTACGGATGTGTGTATATGATGTGTTTGGGCGATCCCATTCGCCGCGGCGGCCGGTCCGCATATGTTTACATGTTGCCTTGTTGGCCGGTGTGGCCTTTGTTGGTATTTTCTGTGCGTAGGGTTATTTTGGATAGTCTGTAAAACAGAGGAAACTCTGCCGAAATTTTTCTGGAAATTATCTAAATTTAGAATATAGCCTTGACGGCTTCTGCTATATACTTGAATGCATATGATAGATGGGTTTGGGTGCCCAGATCGGGCACTAGTCACGGCCTACGGGGTTGGGTCGTGACAAAAGTGGTATCAGAGCAGTCTGTCCTCGGAATGTCTATAGGCCGTGTCTCGTAGAGTCTTGTTTATCGGTGTGTTGTGCACACCATCTATAAACAGGGGGCTACAGGGCATTTAGGGTGTTACCTTTCTTTGGAATCTTAGATCGTGTGTTAGAGCTGTGCTACTAGGATGATTTTGATCTGATTCGTTATTGTGTTTGCAGTGATGCCTCCGAAGAAGCCAATGGCGGCCCAGAAGGGCAAGGCAGGGATGGCAGGCACTAGTCAGGCACAGCGAGTTACCCGGGCTCGTGTTTATGATTTGCCCAGGTTTGTGCCCCATTCAGAGGGATCCGCTACACCACCACCGGCGGAGCCTTGAGCAGGTCCATCAGCAGCTCCAGGGGCCTGAGTACCCGCACCCGAGCCTCCAGCTCCTCAGCTAGGGGCGGAGGACAGGACACTGAGAGAGGCTGTGCGGTTATTGACCACACTGGTAGCGGGGTAGGCTCGCAGACGCGGGCGGAGAGATGATGACGATGACGACAGGCGTGACAGCCTGAGGGTTCGAGAGTTCCTATTATGTGGCCCTCCAGAGTTTTTCGGGTCTAAGCCCGACGACGACCCCCATGACTTTATTCGGGGGATGCGGCGCTCACTAGATTTGGTCAGAGCTTCAGAGACTGAGTCTGTTGAGTTGGCTTCGCATAGACTACGGGATGTTGCTGCTCGCTGGTATGAGTCCTGGGAGCTATCCAGGGGTGAGGGTGCTACCCCAGCTACTTGGGACGAGTTCGTGACTGCTTTCACTCACCACTTTTTTCCCCCAGAGTTACGGCGGGCGCGGGTTGACCGATTTTTGCATCTGCAGCAGAGGGGTCAGAGTGTTTGTGAGTATAATATGGAGTTTGATTCTTTGGCCCGATATGCACCTGCCATAGTAGCAGATATGGCCGATCAGATGCACAGATACGTGATGGGGTTAGACCGCTATTTGATTGATGGCTGTATGGCGGTGGCATTGCAGGCAGACATGGATATTGCCCGACTACAGGCTTATGCCCTGGATATGGAGGATCGACATAGAGCTGATTATTCCAGCAGAGATCGGGACAGGAGGCCGCCCAAGAGGGCCAGATCCACAGGTTATTCTGGGGATTCTCGAGGCGGACAGCCTCAGCAGCAGCAGTCAGGCAGACATCCTCCTCCGTCAGGCAGGGGTACACAGCCAGCCGGTAGGAGATTTGATAGTGCAGGACAGTCTGGGGCTGGTCAGAGCTCCAGAGCATCAGGGTCACAGATAGCCAGAGGTCCCAGCCAGCCCAGACCACCCAGGCCCCGTTGTTCCCATTGCGGGAAATCGCACCCGGGAGAGTGTTATCGACTTACTGGAGCCTATTTTTCAGGCGGCGGTCAGGGCCATATTATGCGAGATTGTCCGTTGGCGAGCGGTTCTGGTAGTGTAGCTCAGCCGACGGGATCAACCGTTGGTTCATCATTTGCTCCATCAGTTGCACGCCCTGCGGGGCGAGGTATGCCGGCACCGGCGGGACACGGTCGAGGCCGTGGCAGCGCTTCAGGTTCTAGCGGTCCCTCGAACCGCATATATGCCTTAGCCAGTCGCCAGGACCAGGAGACTTCGCCTAATGTCGTCACAGGTACATTACTGGTTTTCTCCAGATCCGTATATGCACTGATTGATTCTGGTTCTACTTTATCATATATTTCCCCGCTCGTTGCTAGTAAAATTGGGATAGTGTCTGAGCTTATAGAGCCATTTGAGGTAGCTACACCGTTTGGGGATTGTATTATAGCGAGGCAGGTATATAGGGATTGTTCTGTGACTATATGTGATCGCTGCACTAAAGCTGATTTGATAGAATTAGATATGCTGGAATTCGATGTCATTATGGGAATGGACTGGTTGGCTTCCTGTTATGCTAATGTTGACTGCCAGAAAAAGGTAGTCCGTTTTCAGTTTCCAGGGGAACCAGTTATAGAGTGGTTCGGGTCTACAGCATCGCCGAGAGGTAAGTTTATTTCGTACCTCAAGGCTAAGAAGATGATTCAGAAAGGTTATATCTACCATCTGGTTCGTGTGCACGATACTACAGCCGAGACACCTACTCTTCAGTCTGTTCCGGTTGTTAATGAATTCCTAAATGTGTTCCCAGATGAGCTTCCGGGTCTTCCGCCTGAACGGGAGATAGATTTCACTATAGACTTGTTGCCGGATACGCAGCCTATATCTATTCCTCCGTACAGAATGGCACCGGCTGAATTGAAAGAATTGAAAGAGCAACTGAAAGATCTGTTAGATAAAGGCTTTATCAGACCCAGTACATCACCCTGGGGAGCGCCGGTATTATTTGTAAGAAAGAAAGATGGGTCACTGCGAATGTGTATTGATTATCGGCAATTAAATAAGGTGACTATAAAGAATAAATATCCCCTCCCCCGGATTGATGATTTGTTTGATCAGTTGCAGGGTTCCAAATATTTTTCAAAGATAGATTTGCGCTCGGGTTATCATTAGGTGCGAGTGCGAGAATCAGATATCCCGAAGACTGCTTTCAGGACCCGGTACGGGCATTATGAATTCAGAGTTATGTCTTTCGGGTTGACTAATGCTCCAGCAGTATTTATGGATCTGATGAATCGGGTATTTCGGCCTTTCCTGGACAAGTTCGTGATTGTGTTTATCGATGATATTTTGATTTATTCACCAACAACAGAGGAGCATTCGGATCATTTGAGGAAAGTACTTGGCACTCTCCGTCAACAGAAATTATATGCTAAATTTTCCAAATGTGAATTCTGGTTAGCTTCTGTGGCTTTCTTGGGCATATTGTCGGAGCAGATGGTATTCGGGTCGATACGCAGAAAATTGAAGTTGTACAGAATTGGCCCAGGCCTACTACACCGACAGAGGTGCGTAGTTTTCTGGGGTTAGCCGGATATTATCGGAGGTTCGTGGAAAATTTTTCTTCTATTGCCGCACCACTGACGAAGCTTACTCAGAAAGCAGCGAAATTTCAGTGGACCGATGCCTGCGAGCGCAGCTTTCAGATGTTGAAAGAAAAATTAATTACAGCACCAGTATTAGCTCTTCCAGAAGGATCAGACGGGTATGTTGTCTACTGTGATGCCTCTGGTATTGGGATAGGTTGCGTGTTGATGCAACACGGTCGAGTCATAGCCTATGCTTCCCGGCAGCTCAGACCGCACGAGAAGAATTATCCCACTCATGATCTTGAGTTAGTCGCGGTGATTCATGCTTTGAAGATTTGGCGGCATTATTTATATAGGGTCCACGTTGATATGTATACGGACCATAAGAGTCTCCAGTATATTTTTAAACAGAAAGAACTAAATTTGCGGCACAGAAGATGGCTTGAGTTATTGAAAGACTATGACGTTGATATCCTGTACCATCCTGGGAAAGCCAATGTGGTAGCGGATGCACTTACCCGCAAGTCCATGGGCAGTTTAGCTGATGTACTATCTGACAAGAAAGACTTGGTTCGTGAAATTCATCAGTTGGCCAGCCTTGGAGTTCGTTTGGCGGATTCTGGAGATTCTGGGATTTCTGTTCGTGCAGTTGCTGAATCATCTATTATAGCAGAGGTAAAGCAGCGTCAGTTTGAAGATCCTATCCTGGTTCAGTACATAGATGTGGCCCTTAATAAAGAAAAGGCTCCGTTTGAAATTTTGCCTGAAGGGGTATTATTATATGAAGGCAGATTCTGTGTACCAGATGTTGCAGGCCTACGGCGACAAATTATGGGCGAGGCGCATAATGCACGGTATTCTGTTCATCCTGGTTCCACTAAAATGTATCATGATCTCAAGTGTTTATATTGGTGGGACGGTATGAAGAAAGATATTGCCGAGTTCGTTAGTCAGTGCCCGAATTGCCAGCAAGTTAAAATTGAACACCAGAAGCCCGGTGGATTATTACAGGAGATGGAAATTCCAGCCTGGAAATGGAAAATGATTAATATGGATTTCGTTGTTGGGTTACCGCGCACTCCACGCAGGTATGATTCTATTTGGGTTATTGTTGACAGATTGACGAAATCAGCCCATTTTCTCCCCGTCCGGACTACTTATTCGGCTGAGGATTATGCTAGATTATATATCACAGAGATAGTCAGACTTCACGGAGTCCCTGTATCTATTATTACTGACCGAGGTGCCCAGTTTACGGCAAATTTCTGAAGGTCATTTCAGGAGGGATTAGGGACTCAGGTGAGCCTCAGTACAACTTTTCATCCTCAGTCCGACGGGCAGGCCGAGCGCACTATTCAGACGCTGGAAGATATGTTGCGGGCCTTCGTTATTTATTTCAGAGGCAGCTGGGATGATCATTTGCCGCTTATTGAATTTGCCTATAATAACAGTTATCACTCCAGCATTCAGATGGCACCGTACGAAGCTCTTTATGGCAGGAAATGAAGATCTCCTATTGGGTGGTTCGATGTGGGCGAAACTAAATTAATTGGGCCAGATGTGATCCAGGAAGCAGTAGATAAAGTGAAACTTATTCGGGAGCGATTGTTAGCTGCAAAGAGTCGACAGAAGGCATATGCAGACAGACGACGTCGACCATTAGAGTTTCAGATTGGCGACTGGGTATTTCTGAAGGTGTCGCCTATGAAGGGTGTTATGAGATTCGGTAAAAAGGGTAAGTTAAACCCGCGGTATATCGGGCCGTATCAGATCATTCGGAAGATAGGCGAGGTCGCCTATGAGCTAGACTTACCATCCGATTTGGAGGCAGTGCACCTGGTATTTCATGTGTCCATGCTGCGAAAATGTATTGGTGATCGTTCCAGAATATTCCAGTAAATGACATTCAGGTAACGGATCATTTGTCTTATGAAGAGCAGCCTATAACTATTCTGGATCGGCAGGTCAGGAGACTACGCACTAAGGAAGTGCCTTCTGTTAAAGTCCTATGGCGCAATAACAACCGGGAAGAGATGACCTGGGAGTCGGAGGAGGAGATGAGGAGGAAATATCCCCACTTGTTTCCTACGCCCACAGGTAATCTAAACTTTTTTTAAACTTGTTGTATTAATCGATGGATGAATTATGTGTACTACTTACAAGAGAGGGACTCCCCCGTTATGCTCATAAGACCTTATAAGAGTAATTTAACATTCGGGGACGAATGTTCTAAAGGGGGGGGGGGGGGGGATAATGTTATGTCCCGTGTTTTCGCATAATTTGAAATCTTGAAAATAATTAAGACTTGTATGTTATAAGGCCATATCTTTGATTTTAGTTAATATGCCTATGTCGTTTATGAAAGTATTGGTGCAAAGACGTCGGGGATGGCCGAGGGCAAATTTGGATTTCGGAAATTAGTTTCGGGAATTACAAAAAATGAGATTTTTACGAATTGGGCCAAGAAAAAAATTGAATAAAAATTGAGGCCCAAGTTTTAGGGGTGGCCGGCCAAAGGCCAAGGCCCAAGCCCCATTTTAAGTGGTCATGTGATTACCATGTGACCAATTAATCAAGTATATAGTCATCTATATCATTAGAATGTTCAAGAAGAAAACAAATCAAAACACAAAAAAATTAGAGAGCACCTCAAAAGGCCTCTCGGCCGAACCCCTTAGCCAACAAAAAAAAAAAATTCCTAGCTTTGTTTCCAATCTAAAAATCTTGTTCTTCTTGTATTCATAAAGTGTACAAGACGCTCTCCGACGTGATATAATTAGTTAAGCGAGAGAGCGACGTTTACGGCAAGTCAGAATTTCAAGAATAAGGTATGATTTCTATGTTTTTATGTTATGAAATGGGTATATATGTGGTAGTGATTAAAGTTGCATGAAGATTATGGAATTGTGTTATGTGGAGCATGGCCGTGTGTGTGTGTGAAGGGTGTGTTTGGCCGTGAGCCATATTGGTGTGGGAGGAGTAGTGAATTTGATTTTTGGTTAGTTTGTTAGTTGCGTCGTTGTGGCATTTATGACGTAAATGAATGTTTAACGAGTCGAATTGGTATTGAAAATGGTTGTGTGTCGTTATGGGAAATTAGGCGACTTTTATATAGTTTGGTATAATTATGAAAGTAAGATGCTAGGATGGGAACTAATGTTGTTGTTAATAAATTTGGAAGGAAATAATGCGAGTTAGTATGTTCGTCGTAATTGTTGACGTTTCAGATAGAATATGGAAAGTGGCGGATTATTTGAATTCATGTATATTGCATGGAATATTATTGGAATACCTTTGAATAACCTTGAATGAGTAAATGAATATGATAATGTTCATATTAGTTTGATATTGTGGAGTTTGAATGGAAGTTGTCACCTTATGTAAAAATGAAGGATATTGATGTTAGAACTTATTTTGTTGTGATTCTTGATTCATTTGGTATTGTTGGGTTGTTGTTGTTGAGATATTGAGCCGAGCTAAGCCTCGGGGATGCTATATGTATAGGGGAAGTGCTGCCGAAATTTCGGTAGACAACTATGACCTTAAGTTGACTTCTTAGAATCTATAACTTACAATTGGTAACTTTGACCCTTGTAGATTCTGAGCGAAACGGGATTTGAGTTTTGACGGGCGTGAGGAATTTATAAGGTATGTAAGGCTACCCATTCCTTCTTTTGGCATGTCTTAGGTATACTAGGTCGATATTGGAGCCCCGAAGGCAATTCTATTCATGGAAATCCGAATTGGAAATCAAGCACTATTCATTCAATTGAATTGAACTATAAAAGTCATATTTTGTCGAAAAGTGATCAAATGTCCGAAACTTTTGTAATTGTAATCTGATCGCTTCGAAACCTCCATGTGTGATTCCATAGACCCCGAATGTCCGTAATTCATGTCCGCTACCTCGACTTGACCCGAGTGGGCCCGCTAAGCCCGAGAATTCTTTGTTTGCCCTATTATGCCCATTTTTGTATAAAGTCGGTAAAAGACTTTTGGTTATGAATTTAGCTATCATAAATAATGTTTGACCGCCACGATATTCTAAATTATATTTTGAACCACAAGTTGCACTGTTTGCTCACGACTCCGCTCGTGCCCTGACTATGACTTCATTCACCGGTTCCCGGGCCAGTTATGATTCGTGCGCGCTATAATAAATTCGGCCGTATGCTGTGTTACGGTTCCCGAGGCCTAGCCATAGGGCCGGGTTCCGTTTGGTGTTATGTTGTGATATGGCTAGTGACACGTATGATGATATCTGTGTTCGGGGATGTACGGAGATTTGAACCTTCTGGTGTTATGCTTTGTGTGGCACCAGCGTCGGAGTGGTGACCACGTTCCTGAGCTTTGCATGATTTTAATTGCATTATATATATATATATATATATATATATATATGTTTGATACAAATTTTGATATATCATTCAGTACTTCCCTTTGTATCTTGTTTGCTTTCAGTTGTGGCCTATATATTTCTGTACTCTATGCTTTACATACTCAGTACATCTTTCGTACTGACCCTCTTTCTTCGGGGGCTGCGTTTCATGCCCGCAGGTACAGACGCAGGTGATCCATCATTGTAGGCTCCACTTTCTGCTATTTCGGAGTACTCCCTTTTGATCCGGAGTCCACTTTTGGTACATACATCTTTTGTTATGTATATATTTTTGTATATCTGACTATTTGGGTACGGCGGGGCCCTGTCCCGTCATATGATTCTGTCGGTCTGTTTAGAGGTCTGTGGACATGGTTGTGGGTTGGGTCTTTCTGTACGGATGTGTGTATATGACGTGTTTGGGCGATCCCATTCGCTGCGGCGGCCGGTCCGCATATGTTTACATGTTGCCTTGTTGGCCGGTGTGGCCTTTGTTGGTATTTTCTGTGCGCAGGGTTATTTTGGATAGTCTGTAAAACAAAGGAAACTCTGCCGAAATTTTTCTAGAAATTATCTAAATATAGAATATAGCCTTGACGGCTTCTGCTATATACTTGAATGCATATGATAAATGGGTTTGGGTGCCCAGATCGGGCACTAGTCACAGCCTACGGGGTTGGGTTGTGACAATTACGCGGTAAACCTGTAATGAAATCCATATTAATTATTTTCCATTTCCAAGCTGGAATTTCCATTTCGTGTGACAATCCACCGGGCTTCTGATGCTCGATTTTAACCTGTTGACAATTTGGAAACTGAGCAACGACCTCTGCAATGTCTCTTTTCATACCATCCCACCAATATAAACATCTGAGGTCATGGTACATTTTTGTGGATCCAGGATGAACAGAATACCGAGCATTATGTGCCTCTCCCATAATCTGTCATCGCAGCCCTGCAACGTTAGGTACATATATCCGGCCTCCATATAATAATACCCCGTCAGGTGAAATTTCGAACTGGGTCTTTTCCTTATCAAGGGTCGCATCTCTGTACTGTACCAAAATAGGATGCTCATATTGGCGTCGTTTCACTTCTTCCGTAATAGACGATTCAGCAACTTCTCGGACAGAAACCCCAATATTTCCAGAATCGGCCAAACGGACTCCAAGACAGGATAGCTGATGAATCTCACGAACTAATTCTTTCCTTTCTGGCTGCACGTCGGTCAAACTGCCCATAGACTTGCGGCTAAGTGCATCTGCTACAACATTGGCTTTTCCCGGATGATACAAAATGTCGACGTCATAGTCTTTCAGTAATTCGAGCCATCTTCTATGCCGCAAATTCAGCTCCTTTTTCTTAAAAATATATTGAAGGGTTTTGTGGTCCATATAGATATCAACATGGACCCCATATAAGTAATGCCGCCATATCATCAAAGCATGAATTACCGCGGCTAGTTCCAGATCATGAGTAGGATAATTTCTCTCGTGCGGTCTGAGCTGCCGGGAAGCATAGACTATAACTCGACCATGCTGCATTAATACACAACCTATCCCAATACCGTAAGCATCACAATAGATAACATACCCATCTGGCCCTTCGGGAAGAGTTAGAACTGGAGCTGTAATCAATTTTTCCTTCAGCAACTGGAAGCTGCGTTCACAAGCATCGGTCCACTGAAATTTTGCTACCTTCTGAGTTAGTTTCGTTAATGGTGCTGCAATAGAAGCAAAATTCTCCACAAATCTCCTGTAATATCTGGCCAATCCTAGAAAACTGCGTACCTCAGTCGGTGTCGTAGGCCTAGGCCAATTCTTCATAGCTTCGATCTTTTGTGTATCGACCCGAATACCATCTGCTCCGACGATATGCCCCAAGAATGCCACTGAGGTCAACCAGAATTCACACTTAGAGAACTTAGCATATAATTTCTGTTCCCGAAGTGTGCCAAGTACTATCCTCATATGATCTGAATGCTCCTCTGCTAATCGTGAATAAACTAGAATGTCATCAATAAATACAATCACGAACATGTCTAGAAACGGCCTGAATACCCGATTCATCAAATCCATAAACACTGCTGGAGCATTACTTAGCCCAAAAGACATCACTCTGAACTCATAATGCCCGTATCGGGTCCTAAAAGCAGTCTTGGGAATATCTGCCTCTCGTACCCGCACCTGATGATAGCCCGAGCGCAAGTCTATCTTCGAAAAATATTTAGCACCCTCAAACTGGTCAAATAAATCATCAATCCGGGGGAGGGGATATTTATTCTTTATAGTCACTTTATTCAGCTGTCTGTAATCAATGCACATCCGCAGCGACCCGTCTTTCTTTCTTACAAACAATACCAGTTCTCCCCAGGGTGACGTGCTGGGTCTGATGAAGCCTTTTTCTAATAGATCTTTCAGCTTCTCCTTCAATTCTTTCAATTCTGCAGGTGCCATTCTGTAAGGAGGAATAGATATAGGCTGACTATCTGGCAGCACATGTATCGTAAATTCTATCTCCCATTCAGGTGGGAGACCTGGAAGCTAATCTGGAAATACATCTGGAAATTCATTAACAACCGGAATTGACCGGAGAGTAGGTGTTTCTGCTTTAGTATCATGCACACGGACCAAATGATAAATATACTCTTTCTGAATCATCTTCCTGGCCTTGAGGTATGAAATAAACTTACCTCTCGGCGATGCTGTATTTCCTGCCCATTCTATAACTGGTTCCCCTGGAAACTGGAAGCGGACTACCTTTTTCTGATAGTCAACATTAGCATAACAAGAGGCTAACCAATCCATGCCCATGATAACATCGAATTCCATCATATCTAATTCTACCAAATCAACCTTAGTGCAACGACCACATATAATTAAAGAACAATCCTTATAAACCTGCCTCGCTATAATAAAATCCCCAACCGGCGTAGCTACCTCGAACGGCTCTATAGGTTTAGGTGTTATCCCAATTTTACTAGCGACGAGAGGAGAAATATATGATAAAGTAGAACCTGGGTCGATCAATGCATATACAGCTCGAGAAAAGACCAATAGTGTACCTGTGACTACATTTGGCGACGCCTCCTGATCCTGTCGGCTAGCCAATGCATATATGCAGTTCGAAGGACCGCTAGAATCGGAAACCCCGCCACGGCCTCTACCGCGCCCCGCTGGTGCTGGCATACCCCGTCTCGCAGGGCGCATAGCTGAAAGAGTAGAAGACGAACCAGCAGTTGATCCCGTCGGCTGGGCTACACCACCAGAACTACCCGCCAACGGACAATCTCTCATAATATGGCCCTGGCGGCGACAAGAAAAACAGGTTCCTGTAGCTCGGTAGCACTCTCCTGGGTGAGACCTCCCATAATAAGAACACCGAGGCATAGGTGGCCTCGCCTGACTGGAACCTCGGCTTACCTGCGAACCTGAACCCCTGGAGCTCTGGCCCGCTCCTGAGTGCCCTGCGCTGTCAAATTGTCTGCCTGTAGACTATGGACGTGTACTCCGGCCTGACTGAGGGGGATATCTGCTATACTGCTGCTGAGGCTGCCCGCCTCGAGACTCCCCTGAATAACTGGATGATCTATCCCTCTTGGGCTGGCTCTTGTCACGATCTCTATCAGGCTGGCGCCCTCTGTGCCGGTCCTTCATACCCTGCGCGTAGGCCCGAAACCGGGCAATGTCCATCCCAGTCTGCGACACCATCGTCATACAGCTATCCACCAAGTAATGATCCAGCCCTATCACGTACCGATGCATCCGGTCAGCCATATCAGCTACTATGGTAGGTGCATATCTGGCCAGAGAATCAAACTCCAAGATGTACTCTCGGACACTCCTGCCTCTCTGCCTCAGCTGTAAACTCATCCCACATGGCTGGGGAAGCATCCTCACCTCTGGACAGCTCCCAAGACTCATACCAATTAGTCGCTACATCTCGCAATCTATGTGAAGCCAGCTCGACAGACTCAGTCTCGGAAGCCCTGACCAGTCTCAGTGTGCGCTGCATCTGTCGAATGAAATCCTGGGGGTCCTCTTCGGGCTTAGACCCGTAGATATCTGGGGGATTACAGGTCAAGAAATCACGGACCCTCAAACTGTCACGTCTGTCACCATCATTACCCCCTAGCCCACGTCTGCGAGCCTGTCCTGCTACTAATGTTGTCAATAACTGCACAGCGTCCCTCATCGCTCTATCCTCCGCCCCTGGGTGAGGAGCTGGAGGCTCGAGCGCTGTAGCCTCTGGAGCTAATGGTGGAGCCGCTCCAGGATCCTCTGGTGGAGCTGTAGCAGAACCCTCTGACTGGGGTGCAATATCGGGCATAATCTGAGCACGAGCCCTAGTGACTCTCTGTAACTGGCTAGTCTCTCCTGCCACTGCTTTTCCCTTCTGGGCAGCCGTCGTCTTCTTCAGAGGCATCACTGTAAACATAACAGTCGGTCTGAAAGAAATCATCCTAATAGCACAACTCTATCGCACGATCTAAGATCCAAAGAAAGGTAACATCCTAAATGTCCTGTAGCCTCCTGTTTATAGATGTGGTGCACAACACACCGATAAACAAGACTCTACTAGACACAGCCTGTAGACATTCCGAGGACAAACCGCTCTGATACCACTTTTGTCACGACCCAGCCCCGTAGGTCGTGACTAGTGTCCTAATTGGACACCTAAACTCATTTGCTTACCAAATCGACATATCCAAGACTTATTCAAATTTAGCATATGTTATTTTGAACAGATACTGAAAACAGACGTCATCTTAAGCGGTCACCTGTAACAGAAATATCATACAAAAGCCGGCAGGCTGGCGGAATACACATCTCCCGAATATACTTACATATACAAACATATGGGCCGTTTTGGCCATAATAGCAAACGGGACCGCTTAAGGCACAAATCACAAACATAATCGAACAAACGTGACCCATGACCCATATATATATCTACAGGCCTCTACAAACCATAACAGAAATATATGACGGGATAGGGCCCCGCCGTACCCCCAAATAGTCATATATACAGAAAGATGTGTGACAAAAGATATGTACCAAAATATGAGCTCCAGATCAAAGGAGAACTCCAAATAGTAGAATAAGTGTCCTACACTGGCGGGTCACCAGAACGAACGTCTGTACCTACGGGCATGAAACGCAACCCCCGAAGAAAGGGGGTCAGTACGAAATATGTACTGAGTATGTAAAGCGTGAAATACAGTAATTCGAATCATAACCGAAGTGAAAGGTACTGAAAGTGGATACAGAATTAGTACATCAAAACCTGTGCTGAAAATATAAATAATGCAAATAAAAATCATGCATAGAGCTCAGGAACGTGGTCGCCACTCCGACGCTGGCGCCACAACACATCATACTCCAGAAAGTTTCAAATCTCTGTACAATCCCCGAACATATCGTATCATCATAACATATCACAACATCAGAACACATCATATTCCATATCACATCATAACGCCGTATATAAGCGGTACCCGACCCTATGCCAAATATTTGGAAAAGATCGAGCATGACAAAGCCATCATAGAGAGTCTGAGACATGAGTTGGAGCTTACTAATGACTTTTTGGTTGAGCTCAATGATTAGATGAAGAAGACTTTAGATGACGTTGCTCCACTGAATTTTACACCGAAGGGATTTCTGATGGAAGCCACTTTGACATCGGCCCACCTTCATATCAAAACTACCCTCCGAAAGGCAAAGAAAGCTAAGACCGATCGAGATCAGGCTTCACATCCACCCCCGGAGGGCACTTCTGCTGATTTTCTTTATGCACTGTCTTTACTTTATCTTTTGTATCCCTTTGGGGAAGAATATTATTATTGATGATCATGGGGGAAATGGTTTGATTCAAATGGCACATTTATGTTTCAAACGATTAGTATGCTTAGGAATGCGAGTAGTGTAATTTTATAAACTGCTTTACGTGACATACTTGCTTTCATATGTTTCGCTTAAATGCTTAATTGATCTCAAGTATCATCCACTCCCCCAAAGAAAAACAATGAACAAAAATACTCATACTAAGTCTAGTAACCTTCTCAAAATCTGAAAATAAACACCAAGAATGCAACAGAGCTGGAAGCTATAAGAAAGAATGAGGTCTCGCTTCGCCAAAAGATTCAGGACCTTGAAAAGAAAATCCGAGCAGTTAAGGCCAAGATCAAAGAGGATAATGAGTTGATGGATTTGGTAGAAAGTCTGCCCAAGGAACCAACTGAAGCTGAAGGAGAGAATGTCCTTGACAAGGGAAAATAAATTCTTCGCAAATACATCCTGATAATGGAAGAATTCAAGAAGGAGGAAATGTAGTCAGACCCTTAGGAGCCTACTTGTCCATCAAGGGAGGCTACCTCCGCTGCGGCATTAAGCCCGAAATGGGAAGGGACTTCTGCTGTGCCATCAAGTCCCAGAGGAGAACCCGAGGAACGGGTAGATACCCGACCAGCTTTGCTCGAATGATGGGCTATTGCGCTCAAGGTGTTGGATTGTCCCTACCGCGTCTCACCTAAGCACGTAACAAGCAAGGAAGTGATGATCAAGTTTTGAAGCAGAGGGATTGTCAGTATCAGCTTCGACAGGTTACCACCGTGTGCTCCAGTCTTTGCGCACAAGGGATGCCCTTTTCACTAGGATACAACAGGGCACACCATTAACGAATGTTTGGCCTTCAAGAAAAGGCTCATCGAGCTGATAGATAAGAAAAGCATTACCAAGATATGGGATCCACAATCACTTCTGGTTCACGACAATATCTCCACAACATAAGGGATTACGCTAAACACCCATATTTGGCGTTATGACTTTACAGTATTCAAGGACTCTTATGCCAGCATCTTCCAGAAGTTGGTCAGTATCGGGAAGATTAGCCTCATCAGAACCAGAAAAAATTAAAATGAAGGGGTTGGCCGCCGCAAAATATGTCTGTACCATTCAGGAGCTTTGTGGAACGACATAGAAGAATGCGAGGCATTAAAGGCCGAGCAACAGGGAGTCAGTACTGATAATGTAATGAATATGTAAGGCATAAAGACAACATGTATATATGTATAGAAATCATGAATAAGATTTGAACTCATAAGCTGAAATGACTATCTGCATGCATCTAACTGAATCTGTATGTCGGGAAGTATGGACATGCATATATATATATATATATAGAAGGTACACGCCTCATTGTCACATCACGGGCCACACCTTTACCCCCAGTCAAGTGTGCCTTTCTCACATAGAACGTAATATCATAAGTCACACCTTTACCCCCGGGCAAGTGCGCCTTTCACTCATTCCCCTGAGAATTGGAAGTAAATACGTAGTACAAGTAAAACTGAACGACAGGATTCTCAAATAATAAAATGATAGTTTGCCTCTCATGGGCCTTACTGAACTCATACTACTAGGACAGGAAATCATAAGATCTGTATATGGGCAGAATACCATAGCCGGAGTACGGGAACATCAAAACTATATTTCTTTTAGTACTTATAAGAATAGAGTAATATGGAAACTCTCTTACTCATTTATCGGTTCATATCATAGGATCATGCCAAAAAAAGAAGGAATAACCTTAACATACCTTGAGGGGTCAAGAATCCCAAGAATCACTTTAACTTCAACTCCCTAAGCTTCCCATTCTTGGAGAAACCCTAGAAGCAACCTTTTTCTTCACAAGCTCAGGTTTACGGGGTCCGGGTCTTATCAAATCTTCACTACTATGCCATAAATGTTGGGAGAGAAAAATATTAGGGTTTTCTGATCTGGGAATGAGAGAAATAAGACATAAAGTCATGGACCACGTATTTATACTCAGCGAATTAAATGCTTCGGTGGTCCGGTTCGATGAGCGGGTCGACGGTCCGTCGACGTGGTCGTCGACCTGCACCTGCAGAATGCAGGGCTGCAGAACCCTATTGACGCCGCAAAACGACAGTCCGTCGATAGGTTCGATGACTAGTCGATTATGACTGGTGTTTTCAGACTTTTCCAATTCGGTTTAGATTGCGTCGATTCAATTCATTCAACTTCTAACCCTGTAAATCACCAGGAATTCCTACTGGTACCATTACACACAGGGTAGGACTCTTTCTATCTCCAAAACTCGAGCTTGGGTCTCAATTCCCAAGGCATACCCAGCTAGGAAATCATAAGTTCTACCACCATGAAGACGAGGGGTGTAACAATCTTCCCCCCTTAGGAACATTCGTCCTCGAATGTTCGAACAATCCTGGATTATAAAAATTTTGGCATAGTTTCATCTGTACTTATACCAATCCGTACTGTACACAACTACCCAAAATAATGCTTCGCAAGGCCAGATACTATAACATACAATGTTAGGGCCTCACACAACCAATCACGATAACTGAAATGAAATAATACTTGATAAAAGTGATGCCTCCGACTACACCTCCTATACTGCTGGGAACAAATGCGGGTACTTAATCTTTATCGGTTCTTCCGCTTCCCAAGTAATTTCTTCAACATTTTTATTTCTCCACAAGACTTTAACAGAGGCTACCTCCTTGGTTCGCAACCGACAGACCTGTTTGTCTGTCGGTCTTTAACAGAGGCTACCTCCTTGGTTCGCAACCGACAGACCTGTTTGTCTAATATAGCCACTGGAGTCTCTTCGTATGATAACTGTTCGGTCACCTGGATATCACTCACTGGTACAACTCTTGAAGGATCTCTGATACACTTACGAAGCATAGATACATGAAATACTGGATGCACCGACTCTAACTCCGGAGGCAATTGCAGCTTATATGCCACTATACCCACTATACAAATGATATTATATGGTCCAATATATCGAGGGCTCAACTTACCCTTCTTACCAAACCTCATCACTCCCTTCATAGGGGAAACTTTCAGGAATACCCAGTCGTCTATCTTGAACTCTAGCTTACGTCGCCGATTATTCGCATTGGATTTCTGTCGACTCTGAGCTGTTAGCAACCTCTCTCTAATCACTTTCACCTTATCAATTGCTTGTTGTATTAAGTTCGGGCCTGGTAACTGATTCTCCCCAATATCAAACCATCGTATTGGCAATCTACACCTCCGCCCATATAAGGCCTCATAAGGAGCCATTTGAATACTAGAATGGTAACTGATGTTATATGCGAACTCAATAAGAGGCAAATGATCCTCCTAATTGCCCTGAAAGTCAAGTACACAAGCTCTAAGCATATCCTCAAGGGTCTGTTTAGTACGCTCTGCTTGCCCATCTATCTGCGGGTGGAATGCGGTGCTAAGACTCACTTAAGTCCCCAATCCCTGCTGGAAAGACTTCCAGAATCTGGTTGTGAAATGTGCTCCCCTATCTGAAATAATTGCTGAAGGAACACTATGGAGTCGTACTATCTCCTTAAGATAAAGCCTTGCATTATCCTCAGCTGCATAAGTAGTTCTGACAGGCAGAAAGTGAGCTGACTTTATGAGCCTATCAACTATGACCCATATCGAACCACACTTCCGCTGAGTACGAGGCAACCCGGTAATAAAGTCCATATTAATTACCTCGCACTTCTTTGACCAATTACAAGGTGCCAAATGGTTCTCAAAGATAGATTTGAGGTCTGGGTATCATCAAGGGAGCGTTAGGGAGAAAGATATCCCTAAGACAGCCTTCAGAACAAGATATGGCCATTTTGAGTTTCGGGTAATGTCATTTGGGCTAACTAATGCACCGGCAATATTTATGGATTTGATAAACAATGTGTTCAGGCCCTTCCTAGATCTTTTTGTGATTGTATTCATTGACGATATCTTTGTGTATTCTAGATCCAAGGTAAAACATGCGGATCATTTACGTACCATCCTTAGAGTTCTTCAAACTCGAGAGTTGTTTGCAAAATTTTCTAAGTGTGAGCTTTGGTTAAACTCAGTGACATTTTTGGGGCACATTGTTGCAGCCGATGGTATTCGGGTAGATAGCCAAAAGATTGAGGTCGTGAAGACTTGGCCAAGGCCTACAACTCCTACGGAGGTTCGTAGCTTTCTGGGCATAGCAGGTTATTACAGGCGATTTGTTGAAGGTTTTTCTTCTATTTCTGCACCACTCACAAAGCTGACCCAGAAATTAGCAAAGTTTCAATGGACAGATGCTTGTGAACGTAGTTTCCTATAGTTATAAGATAGATTGACTTCTGCCCCAGTCCTGACACTTCCAGACGGATTGCAAGGATATGTTGTTTATTGCGATGCTTCAAGCATTGGGCTAGGCTGTGTGTTGATGCAACATGGTAAGGTGATTGCGTATGCTTCAAGGCAATTACGAAAACATGAGAAAAATTATCTGTTACACCCCGTAAGAGTCTGTGCTATTTTAATTAAGACAAGAAAGAATGAGTTAAGAAAATTCAAGGAAAGTTAATCGAGTTAGTAAGAATATCGTTATATATATGGTTGCCTTAAGTATCCCGAGGTGACATCATAACCTAAAGGATTTGAAATCGCGTTATGAGCGTATATGAGGTAATGTGAGTGCCCTTTTAAAGTATTTGAGATTATTAGTAATGATATAGAAGATGGATAAAAGATATGAATATATTTTTGCGATTGGAGTTTCGTCGAAGCTTCGTAAGTTCTCCAGTTACGTTTAAGGTTATGGTGATTCTCCGGACCCTTCGAGACGTGTATGGATTGTTATGTATGTATATGGGTATGTATATGTATGTATAAGAGGTTACATGAGAGTTGGAAGAGGATTAGAAGATAAACGAATCTAAACAAAATGAATCGGAACAACTTCAGTAAAATCTCGGACCAGATTTTTAGCCCATATTGTTGGGGGAATATCTCCTAGTATATGAAGAGTTTTAAGGTGTTTAAAAAGCCTAAAATGAAGTTCATCGAGTGTAGTTTCCAACGCAACAAACCTCTCATGAAAATGACATTTGGATAAGGAAATATGGATGATGCAATTTGGGCTGGCAGGGCAGCAAGTTTGGACCCGACCCAAACACTAATGTTTCGGCCCATGAGGCCCATTAACGTTAATATATATGGCAAATTCACTTGAGGGCTGATCATTTTCAGCTAATATCCTCCAAAAACATTAGAGAGAGAGAGAGAGAGAGAGAGATCCTAGGCTAAGGAAGCCATTTTGATCAAAATCCGAGCTCCGAATCCCGAAGCTCATGAAGAGAAAAACGTTGTACGTTGCGTTGCCTTCAATTTGAGATAAATATTGGTCTTGGGGGATGAAATTTTCGTGGTGGAGCTTCTTATAAGGTATTTATAAAATTCCTTTTATGTTATTAAAGTGTTTATTTAGAGTTTTAACGAATTAGAACGGAGAAAACAACATTATAAACTCGTTTGTTGTTTTGTTGAAATTTATGGGTGAGGGGCTGTTTTAATTGAAATTGATGGACTGATTTGAATTAATATTTTGGTTGTTGTAATCATGGATATGTGAGGAGAGTGAAGGAATTTAATGGTTAGAGTTGGAGTTAAATTGTTGTGGGTTGTTGTAAGGATTATAGAGATAATAATGTGGTTTTATTGCACATGAGTAGATGATGTGGTGTCGAGTGGCTGCTGTTGTATTTCCCTGAAATTTTCTGAAAATATTGCATGAAATAAGGTATAAGAAGTGCATATGGGCTGCTTGGTGTATTGCAAGTGTTCGTTAGAATTTCGGGCATCGTTATGTTACAGTTGGGGGCTGTTTTGATATGTTGTTGTTCTTGTTGAAATAAAAGCATTGAAGATATGGTTGTGTCCATATGTTATTGTTGGTATTTCTGTGTCAACAGGAGAGCAATTGGAAATTCAGATAGACGAGTTTATAGGGGAAATGCTGCCCAAATTTTTGTAGACAAGTGATGAGTTAAAGATTGAATACCAAAAGCCTTATAGTTAACAATTGGTAAAAATGACCATTTGTAGGTTTTGGGCGAAACGGAGATTGAGTTTGGACAAGCGTGAGTAGCGCGAAAGGTATGTAAAGCTTATCCTTTCCTTCTTTGGCATGCCCTAGGTCTACTAGGTTGAGATTTCGGCCTCGGGGACCATCCTGCTCATCGTAACCCGAGATTAGTTTTCGTTACTATTCATTCAATAGAATTGAATTATAAAAGGTGCATTTTACTAGAAAGGTGGTTGGACTTCCAAAACGTTTACAAATGTAACCCGATCATTCTAAAAGTTTCCTGGATGACTCCGTAGAGTCTAATGGGCGTGATTCTCGTTTGCCGCCTCGACTTGGCCCGAGGTGGGCCCACTATCCCCGATGCCTCTCTTATTGTTCTGTTTGTCTTATTCCCGTACGGTAAGTCAAGGGAACTCATGGTTATTGTTCCGACTACTAAATGGGAGATATTTTATCTATCCCGAGACGGATTTTAATGATTATTGACCCAATTGTGGGGACCGAAACCCTGACATGTGATGTACGGCTTTAGCCAATGTACTCTTGTCCGGAGTTCGCAGGTAACTCCTGGTTATTATGCTGTTCACTATATGATAGGTGTTATGACCACCTTCATGAGCATTATAAAATGTTTTTGACATCTAAAGCGTTTTTTAAAATCTTACCCTGAGATTCTGGACAAACTACTTATTTTCTTTATTTTCCGATATACGATTTTGGTATACCTGAGTCCTGTGTGATGCATGATCCTGGCATGTGTGATTATGTTTGGAAAGTGATAATTTGGCATTTTGTCTGGTTAACTTCTGTGTTACCGAGTCCCGGGCCGGTTATGTGAATATGCGCATATGTGATATTGGCCGCTGGACCCTCGACCGCGGCGTGCCCGACATTGACTGCTGGACCCTTGACCGCGTCATGCCGGACGTGTGGCATTGACTGCTGGACCCTTGACCGCGTCTGCCGCACTTGTGATTATGCCGACATAGACCGCTGGACCCTTGACCGCGGTATGTCGAACTTGTGATAGAAAACCGCTGGATACTTGACCGCGGTATGTGTGATTGTGACCGCTGGACTTATGGCCGCGGAAATTGTGCGTTGATTCTTCTATGTGTGTGAAACAAAGATGTTTTCCAAAAGAAAGCAAACATTTTTTCATCCCGATTGCCGTGTTGATTTCTCCGGAACTTCTTTTGCCTGTTGTACGCCGGATACGACTCCTTAGTATGCTGGCTATTGTGCTCGCTTTCTATATATCGTATTTCAGTTGTGACCTTTCTTTCTGTGTTGTATGCTTTACATACTCAGTACATATTTCGTACTGACCCCCTCTTTTCGGGGGGGACTGCGTTTCATGCCGCGCAGGTACTCCCAGGTGAGTTGAAGACAGTATAGAAGATGTTCCAGTGCAGATGGCAAGCTCCATTTGTTCCCGGAGTCAGAGTTGGTATGTTATGCTTTCTGGATTATGTTAGAGACTTTGCAGACAGCGTCGTGGGTATTGGTTGTCAGTCTCTAAGCGGCTCCGTCAGCCAAAATGTCGATCTGTGTTATGTACTGAATTTTGTATGATTATTGATTCGTTATGCTTGGAAGCTACGTGAAAGAATATTTCTGGAAAAAAAAAATTTACGATGTATTTCATCTCATTTGATTTGAAAAGTTTGACATGATTTTATGTGCAGCAAGAGTCTGAGGGTTCGCTCGGCCCTAGGTAAGGGTCGGGTGCCCATTACACCCTAGCGGAATTAGGGTGTGACATTATCCAACCCATGATCTGGAATTGGCTTCAGTGATTCATGCACTAAAGATATGGAGACATTATTTATATGGTCCACGTGGATATTTATACAGATCATAAAATCCTTCAGTATATCTTCAAGCAGAAATAGTTGAATTTGCGGCAACGACGATGGTTGGAATTGGTAAAAGATTATGATATTGATATCCTATATCACCACGGAAAGGCAAATGTTGTGGCTGATGCTATTAGCCGTAGATCTATGGGAAGTTTGTATGATGTATGACAAGAGAAGAGAGAAATAGCTCGTGAGCTCCAGCAGTTAGCTATCCTAGGAGTTCGAGTAATGGACTCAGGTAGCAGTCTCGTCGCTAGTAGCGGAAGTGAAAGGGCGACAATACGAAGATTCCATGCTAATGCATTGCAGAGATACCCTCCCTCAGAAGGAGGAGTCATCATTTGAAATTGCAGGAGACGGAGTTCTCCGATGCCAAGGCAGATTATGTGTTCTTGACGCGGCAGGTTTACACCACCAAATATTAAGAGAAGCTCATTGTTCCCGTTATTCTGTCCACCCCGGAGCAATGAAAATGTACCATGATCTTACATCTATATATTGGTGGAATGGGATGAAGAATGATATAGCGGAATTGGTAGCTCAATGTCCCAACTGTCAACAAGTGAAAATCGTGAACCAAAAGCCGGGCGGATTGCTACAAGCTATAGAAATTCTAACTTGGAAGTGGGAAGACATGGACTTAATTACAGTCTTACCTCGTTCTCGACGTAGATATGATTCTATATGGGTGATCGTGGATAGACTCACGAAGTCAGCTCATTTCTTACCAGTCAGAACGACATATGTGGCGGAAGATTATGCAAAGCTTTATGTTAAAGAAATAGTGCGACTCCATGGTGTCCCAACATCTATTATCTCTGATAGGGGGACTCAGTTTACAGCTAATTTTTGGAAGTACTTCCAAGAGGGTTTAGGGACTCAAGTGAGCCTTAGCACGACATTTCACCCACAGACTGATGGACAAGCTGAACGTACCATTCAGACTGTTGAGGATATGTTACAGGCATGTATGATAGATTTTGGAGGTAATTGGGATGATCACTTACCCCTCATTGAATTTGCTTATAATAATAGTTATCATTCTAGCATTCAAATGGCACCGTATGAGGCTTTATATGGGCGAAAGTGTAGATCCCTAATTGGGTGGTTCGAGGCAGGAGAGACTAAATTGATAGGGCCGGACATGGTCCAGCAAGCCATAGAGAAAGTCAAGCTCATACAAGATCGGTTATTAGCAGCTCAAAGTCGTCAAAAGTCCTATGCGGATAATCGTCGAAGGGATTTAGAGTTCCAAGTGAAGGATTGGGTATACTTGAAAGTGTCACCAATGAAGGGTGTAATGAGATTTGGCAAAAAGAGGAAGCTCAGTCCCCGATACATTGGGCCTTATTAGATTGTGCGCAAAGTAGACAAGGTGGCCTATGAGTTAGATCTACCTCCTGATTTAGAGTCAGTTCACCCAGTTTTCCATGTCTCGATGCTTCCTAAATGTGTCAGAGATCCTGCCAGGATCGTGCCAGTAAATGATATTCAAGTGACAGAAAAGTTGACTTATGAAGAGGTACCCATTGCCATATTAGATAGGCAAGTACGGAGGCTTAGAAATAAAGAGTTGGCCTCAGTTAAGGTTTTATGGAGAAGCAATAACTGGGAAGAGATGACATGGGAAGCGGAAGAAAATATGAAATCCAAGTACCCGTATTTATTTCAGCCCCTAGAAGAGATCCAAGATGACACGTCAAGATCATAAGGTATGTATGTTTTCCTTTTATGCTTTTGGGTTGTGTTTGGCTAAACTCTATTGCTATTATGTTGTGGCCCTGTGAGGCATTTTTTATTATGGGCTGTTGTGATAGGATGGTAGTGCCATATTATAGGGGAAACTCTGGCGAAAATTTTATAGAATCCCCGAAGACTTAACATTCGAGGACGAATGTTCTTAAAGGGGGAAGAATGTTACACCTCAGAAATTACATATGTGTTTCCTTATGGATAAGCTAATGTGAGCTTATGATGATTATGAGATCCCTGCGAGGTTAAGCGAAGGATTAGATATCTTGATGTTCATACAATAAGATTTTGAAGTTCTATGAATATGTGAAGTTTAGTTTGTTGAAGGGAGCAAAACGTAAGTCGTGTTCGGAAACGTTCTGCTATGATTGAGCTAATGTTTATGTGGTGATGTTTTAAAGGGATGATATAGAGCCTATTGTATAGTTAATGAAGTATTATACAAGTGTTAAGAAGGTTCCATAAGGATTGGAGATCGGACGAAACGATGGAAACCATTTCAGGGAAGTGGAGTTATACGACCACTTATACGGTCCGTATAACTTTATACGGTCCATATAAGGTGTCCGTATAACTCCCAGCAGGGAGTTGATTTGCTGGTTGGTGAACCATGACCACTTATACGGGCCGGAATATACTATACGGACCGTATAAGTGTCCGTGGAAGTCCCGACGGGCTGATTTTTAATGTTTGTATAAATAGATGCCTTGGGTTCTTTTACTTCATTTTTCATATTCTACAAGTGTTGAGAGCTCAAAAACCCTCCTCTAAGAATATTCCACTCAAGTTCAAGAGAACACAAAGATCAAAGACTAGAATCAAGTGTTTATGTGTTAGAAAGCTTCCAAGGGTTAGAGGACCACACGAAATTCCATTGGAGGAGAACTAGGGTTTGGTTCAAGTGAAGTATTTCCACTCAAGATTCATCCCTACACCATCTAAGGTAAGATTTATGGTATTTCCATGTTGTTTAAGGTGTTTTAAAGTTGAAACACTTGGATTGTAAAAGGATATAGAAAATGGGTCTTGAATGTGAGAATAGTGATGTTTGTGAGTAGTAGCATGGGTTGAGTAATGATTCTTGATATGCTATGATTATAATCATGTTATGTATGCCATTAAGAATATGCGATAGACGTTGTGATATAATAGTGTGCTATGACCATGAATATGGATGAATTGGAAGTAAATTGAGAAGTAAGGATAATGTGGATGAATAAAGACTATTGTTATGATATTGTGAATGTATTATTGACGTTTGGGAGTTGATATATGATATGGAGGAAGTCGTATAAATAAAGGAGATGCTGTCCAATTTTCTCTAGCTTTAGTCATGTATGCTAGCTATCAGTTTTCTAATGATAGTATAACTCTAATGAAGGTAGAAAAATGAGCATTGAAGGAGAACGTGCAAGTGTAGAATAGTTGAACGGGATGGTATGTAAGGCTAACCCGTCTTTCATAAGGCATAGTTCTTTAGCCAAATATCTACTCTTCTATGAGCCTATGATGCTATCCAAATGATTCTATCTTCAAAAAGCGACAAAGCTTATAATTCTCGATATGTATTACGATTGCACTAAATTCCACATATGACGAATAATCCTATAAGGATAGACGTAATGAATAACGATAATGGAAATGACGATGGTGATAACGATGATAATAGTAATGATGCTAAAGATGCTTATGAGCTATTATGTATATGTGCCTATGTATGACTATTATGGAACCCCGAGCTTATAAGGTCGGGTAGAATGTATATATTTATGTAACGCGCGCACACCTCTGTAGTTGGGTATGGATAACCCTGAAGCCTTGGTAGTGCCAGGTATGTGAAACCCTGAAGCCTTGGTTAGCCAAGTATGTATGATAACCGAGCCTAGCCATGGTCGGGTACGTGAAACACTGAACCTTCGTGGTCGGGTATGCTATATAAATGCTATGTATATGATGTGAATATGTATACGATATAGATATGAGTATGAATACAAATACGAATAAGAATATGTATATGATATGAATATGAATAAGGATATGTATATGGATACGACTATGGATACGAATGTAAACGAGTACGGATATGAGTACGGATACGAATACGGATGTATGTACACAACCTCGCATTAGAAATGGAAAGTCCCTATGAAAAGTAAGTAAGTGCTTATGACGATGATTCTACTATCTCCCATCTTATGCTATTTCTTATGTGGCTTATTATGCTTCTATATTGACATTGATCATGCTATACACACTCAGTACATTTTTCATACTGACGTCCTTTTTCTTGTGGACGCTGCGTCATGCCCGCAAGTGGCCAGGGAGATAGGCTTGATTCATAGCTATATTTCTCAGGGACTACATAGCGGAGCTCCATCTCATTCGGAGCTATAGCTTTTGGTATTGATTCTTTTGTGTACATATTTATGGGCATAGCGGGGTGCTGTCCCGCCTATATGATATGACATACTCTCCTTAGAGGCTCGTAGACATGTGTATATGATAGATGTGTTTGGCCTTGTCGGCCTATATTTTGGATATCATTTTGTTAGCCTCGTCGGCTTATATACATTGATATGGGCATAGTTGCAAATGATGATATAAATGTATTAATTGCCCAATGGGATTAGTATGATTGATGGATAGAATGTATGATTTAATATATGGCTCACCTAGATGTAAAGGTAAATGTATGATAAGGGGTGCCCGGGTGGGATAGCACCGGGTGCCTCTCCTAGCCATCCGGTTGGGTCGTGACACAAATGTTGTTGAGTGAATTAGACATTTTATACATAGCCCAAAAGGTCATCAAAGGACAAGCCTTGGCCGACCTGCTAGCTGAAAGCCCAGTGGATGAAGAGCTCGAACCCCTCCGCACTCACTTCCCAGACGAAGGGATATTGACCTTAAAAAATAAAGCAGTGAACCATACACAGGGTGGAGATTATTCTTCGATGGAGCAGTCAACTATAAGGGTTCCGGAATAGGAGCAGTTTTAATATAAGAAAATGGACAACATTACCTAATGGCCGCGAAGTTCAAGTTCTGGTTTACCAACAACATGGCTGAATGCGAGGCCTGCATTCTACGTCTCATGATGGCACTGGATATGGACATCAATAAATTGCTAGTCATTGGAAATTGCGACCTACTACTTCATCAAGTACAAGGAAAATGGGCCACAAAAAATGAAAAAATATTGCCATATGTGAACTTGGCACAAAGACTGCAAGAAATTCTGAAAGATCGAGTTCCGACATACTCCAAGAGCTCAGAACGAGTTTGTCAATATGCTAGCCACAATAGCGTCAATGATCCAACATCCTGAAAGCAATCTTATCGACCCACTGAGGCTAAGTTTGAAAGAAGAGCATGCCCATTGTTGCCACGCAGAAGCAGAGTTGGATCGCAAACCGTGGCACTTTAACAGTAAGATATACTTGGAGAAATGGGAATACCTCGAATGAGTCATAATTGGACGAAAGAAGACCATCAGAAGAATGGTAAATGGTTTATTCCTGAACAAAGAAGTGTTGTACAAACAAATGCCGGACTTGGCTCGGCTTCGATATGTAGACGCCGGCGAAGCCACAAAACTTCTAGAAGAAGTACATGCTGGGACATGTGGACCCTCTATGATTGGATTTTTACGGGCAAAAAAGATTCTCCGAGGTGGATACTATTGGATGACCATGGAAAGTGATTGCTGTAAGTATGTGCAAAGGTGCCATCAATGCCAAATCCACGATAATCTAATCAAGGTTCCACCGAGTCAACTTAATGCTATAAGCTCATCATGGCCTTTCATTTCCTGGGGCATGGAAGTCATTGGACCCATTGAACCCGTAGCCTCAAACGGTCATCGATTCATTTTAGTCGCCATCGACTACTTTGCCAAATGGGTGAAGGAAACATCACACAAGGCAGTGACAAAGAAAGTGATAGCCGATTTCATGCAAAACAATATCATATGCCGATTCGGCATACCCGAATCCATCATAACTGACAATGGGGCCAAGTTGAATAGCCATCTAAGGAAAGATACCTGTGAACAATTCAAGATCACTCATCGAAAATCAACAGCCTAACGGCCATAAATGAACGGAGCCGTAGAAGCAGCCAACAAGAATATCAAGAGGATATTAAGGAAAATGACAGACATTTAAAAAGGTTGGCATGAGTAACTGCTTTATGCTCTACTGGGAAACGTACTACGGCCAGAACATCAATCGAAGCAACTCCATACCTGCTGGTCTATGGTACTGAAGCGGTTATACCTGCCGAGATCGATATACCTTCCTTAAGGATTATCCAAGAAGCGAAATTAGATAATGCTGAATGGGTCCGAGCTCGATATGAGTAATTGGATTTAATTGACGAGAAAAGGATAGTTGTTGTATGCCACAGCAAATTATACCGATAAAGGATGGCAAGAGCCTTCAACAAACGAGTCAGGACTCAACTTTTCCAAATTGGGTAGATGGTGCTCAAAAGAATTTTCCAGCATCAAGATGAATACAAAGGGAAATTGTTACACCCCGTGCTTCAGAGAAGCACCGGTTAAATTTTAATGTAAGTATGTTGAGCTATGGCTAGGTAAAACAACTTTGGATTGTGAGAAGCGAAGCATTATTAAGTATATTGTTTAAGTAAAGGATGAATTATGATGTTGTAAGTCATAACCGGGAAGGACAACCTTGGAACCAAAGGACATGAACATTATCAAGTATGATTAATGATAAATATCATGTATCATGAGTTCCGGAAGATTCCGGGATCAAGCATATCAAAGAAAATAAGTTTGACGAAAATTTGGAAAAAAGTTAGGAGGATTTTGGGAAGATTTTAGTCAACTTTGGAAGGGTATATATCCTAGTATATTAGGAGTTTTAAGGTGTTTCAAAAGACTACAATGCATTTCGTCGAATCTAGTTTCCAATGCAACAAACCTCCTGTCGATACGACATCGGAGTAGAGAATTATGGACGTTACAAGTTAGGCTGACAGAGTAGAAACACGTGCTACAGTAACTGCTACAGTGACCCGAACCGATTTTAGAACCTTATAAAAGGGGGAAAACCCCATTTTTTTCACCAAAAATCAGATGAATAAGCTCACCAAAGTTCTAGAACAAACTATGAACTTCCAAGAGCTCCAAACAAAGTTTCCATTGTCAAATTAATTAAGGATCTTA
This sequence comes from Lycium barbarum, assembly GCF_019175385.1. NCBI lineage: Eukaryota > Viridiplantae > Streptophyta > Magnoliopsida > Solanales > Solanaceae > Lycium > Lycium barbarum. The sequence continues at coordinate 67,185,826 of NC_083339.1, forward strand.
GTTGAAGATTTAGAAAGGTATATTTAGGGAACTAACTCATGGTTCTTGAAAATGTATTGATCTTGTGGGCATAGACTATGCTTGGATTTTGTGTATTCTCCATCCTAAGGTAAGACCCTATACTTAATTTATTATTTTGGAAGGCTTTAGTGTAGGAAGATGGAAGATTTTATGGTTTGAAGTTAGAATATAATTGTGACATGGAATGGATGTTGTTATGGTTAGTTGACAAATTGGGAAAACGTCGTGTAAGATATTTTATGATACATATTGGTGTTAGAAATGGTGTAATTGTTGTTGGTATTGATGATGTTGTTGTTGGTTGTTGAATTATGAATTCGGGCTAGGCATATAAATAGAGGAGATGCTGCCGAAATTTCGGCAAACTCTAGAATAATTTATTTGAAGGATTATGACAAGCATATAAAGGTGAGTCTAACAATAGTATAAATTTTCTTGAATGTAGATTTCCGAGCTTGGGAGGACAAGCGTTGAGTAGTTAAAGTTAAGGCGACCAAAAAGGTATGTTAAGGCTTATACTATTGTTAGACTCACCTTTATATCCTTGTTTAAAGGTTCTAAGTTTATGATTTCAATGTTATTATGAGAATGTTGAGTTACTTCATGATTTTCTCAATTTTATTCATTGTTGTTGGTCTCACCTTATAATAATTGTTCCTTCAAGGTGAGATAGAGCGATGATGATTATTCCATAATATAATCGGAGGTTACCGTTCTTAGGTCACTCCGATAGTGTCATAGCGTTCTTTGAGATCTCATGCATGCTACTTATGTTATAATGTATTTATATATATATATATTTATATGTATATATGGGGTTATGGGAAAAGTCAGGCGTTATATACGCATAGCCACCTGATCAGTTGGTATATTATGATATCGTCCCGGATGCGGGATGCCCGGACGCAGGATATATGGTTAAAAGGATCGGGTCGTTCGTTCCTCGGCACTATTATATACATATGGATCGGGCTTCACGTGCCGCAGCTATATATATATATATTTTGGATCGGGCTACACGCTCCGCAGCACTATTATGATACATATGTATGAGAAAGATTTTATGAAAAGCTAAGCATGCATGGTATACACCTTAAGAGGCAATCAAATGTACAGGTTATTCCCTTATCTCATGTTATGCTCTATATTTTTCATTACGTTATTTTCCATGTTCGGTATCTCTTACTATATTACTATTCATGCCTTACATACTCTGTACACTGTTCGTACTGACGTCCCTTCTTGTGGACGCTGCGTTCATGCCCGCAGGTTCAGGTAGCCAGCCGAGTGAGCCAAACCTGTAGGACCTCTCCTCCGTCTCAGCCAGCGAGCTCCATTTGGACCGAGCTTCAACCTTTCGGTATGCTATCTTGCTATGTACATATATGGGTATGGCAGGGCCTTGTCATATCCTTTCTACAGTCTGTATTCCATAGAGGTCTGTAGATAGTTGTGTATAGTGGGGATGTAATGCGGCTTTGGTTGTTTTCTCACTTTTGGGGTACAGTGTAAATATTGACCGAGTCGGTCTGCGTCGCCATCTTTGTTCGTATGCTTATATATATGTATATTCGACCGTATAACCCATCAGTTCACTGAGTCTTATTCTCGTCATTTCGCTTGATCTCCGATCCTTATGGAACCTTCTTAACAATTATTTAGCACCTCAATACCAGTCTAAAGGACGTTGTCCCTCGTCAAAACACCATATACGTCATACCCTTCATTGGCCTAATCACTGTACGCTAGCGGGGGGAATTTCCAAGGTGTAACATTCTTCGCCCCTTTGGAACATTCGTCCCCGAATGTGAAACACGCGGGATTCTAGAAAAATTTTGCCAGAGTTTCCCTGTAATTCGGCACTACCAACCTGTCACAACAACCCGTAATATTATTGCCTCATAGGGCTACATTACAATATCAACAAATCTATGGCCACACACGACCCAAAGAGTAAAATAAAGCATAGATACCTTATACCGTTGACGTCTCAGCTTGGATCTCCCCTGGGGGTTGGAACAAATGGGGGTACGCGGATCTCATCTTCTCTTCCGCCTCCCAAGTCATTTCTTCCCGATTGTTGTTCCGCCATAACACTTTGACTGAAGCTACTTCCTTTTTCTGGAGCCTTCGCACCTGTCTATCTAAAATGGCAACAGACACTTCGTCATATGCTAGTTGTTCTGTCACTTGGACGTCATCAACCGGAACTATCCTTGTAGGGTCTCCAATACACTTGCGGATCATCGAAACATGAAATACTGGATGGACCGATTCAAGCTCCGAAGGAAAATTTAATTCATAAGCTACCCGACCCACCTTACTAATGATCTCATAGGGTCCGATGTATCTAGGGCTTAGCTTCTCTTTCTTGCCAAATCTCATCACCCCTTTCATCAGTGATACCTTCAGAAACACCCAATCACCAACTTGAAATTCCAGATCTCGTCGACGATTGTCCGCATAAGACTTTTGGCGGCTTTGGGCTGTTAGCAATCGATCTCGGATCACCATAACTTTTTCCACCGCTTGTTGAATCAATTCGGGGTCTATCAGTTGTGTCTCTCCTGTTTCAAACCATCCAATTGGAGATCTACACTTCCTTCCATATAAGGCTTCATGTGGAGCCATTTGAATGCTGGAATGATAGCTATTGTTATACGCAAATTCAACTAGCGGTAAGTGATCGTCCCAACTTCCATCGAAATCTAGCACGCATGCTCGCAGCATATCTTCTAAGGTCTGAATAGTACGCTCGGGTTGTCCATCAGTCTGCGGATGAAATGTTGTGCTAAGCTTCACTTGCGTACCTAGACCCTCTTGGAAAGACTTCCAAAACTTGGCCGTGAACTGTGTTCCTCTATCAGTAATAATAGACAATGGAATACCATGAAGTCACACAATTTCCTTGAGATATACCCTCGCATAATCTTCGGCTGAGTATGTAGTCCTAACTGGGAGAAAATGGGCTGCTTTTGTCAATCTATCCACGATCACCCATATAGAATCATACTTGCCACGGGAACGAGGTAATCCTACGATAAAATTCATGGTGATCACTTCCCATTTCCAAGTAGGTATTTCTGTTGCTTGCAATAAGCCTCCTGGGTTTTGATGTTCTGCTTTTACTTACTGGCAGTTTGGGCATTGTGCTGCAAATTCTGCTATGTCTCTCTTCATGCCATCCTACCAGTATATCAATTTGAGATCATGGTACATTTTGGTTGCACCTGGATGAATAGAATACCGGGAATAATGGGCTTCCTCTAATATTCGACGGCGCAATTCTGCCACATTCGGCACACATAACCTGCTTCGGCACCTAAGAACCCCATCCATAGAAACTTCAAATGAATACTTCTCTTTTCAATGAGATGCGTCTCTGTAATGACACAATTAAGGGTCTTCATATTGCCGCTCTTTCACTTCTATGCTCAGAGATGAAACTGTGGGATCATTAATGCTAATCCCTGCATCGCCCAAATCCATTACACGTACTCCAAGATTAGGTAGTTGGTGGAGCTCTCGAACCATCTTTTTCTTTCTCGGAGGGACTTCACATAAAATGCCCATCGATCGGCGGCTAAGTGCATCGGCTACCACATTTGCCTTTCTGGGGTGGTACAAAATGTTCACATCATAATCTTTTAACAATTCTAACCACCGCCTTTGCCGCAGGTTCAACTCCTTCTGCTGGAAAATGTATTGAAGACTTTTGCGGTCTGTATAGATATCCACGTGCACACCATACAAATAGTGTCTTCACATTTTTAAGGCATGAATAACCGCGGCCAATTCGAGATCATGAGTTGGATAATTTCTCGTGTTTTCATAATTGTCTCGAATCATATGCGATAACTTTACCATGCTGCATCAGCACACATCCTAGTCCGACACCGGAAGCATCACAATACACAACATAGCCATCTCACCTTTCTGGAAGTGTTAAAACTGGAGGTGAGGTCAGTTTGTCTTTCAACTCTTGGAAACTATGCTCACAAGCATCACTCCACTGGAATTTAGCTGACTTCTAGGTTAGCTTCGTCAATGGAGCGGAAATAGATGAGAATCCCTCTACGAATCTTCTATAGTAGCCTGCCAGTCCAAGAAAACTACGAACTTCCGTAGGCATCGTAGGCCTTGGCCAAGTCTTCACGGCTTCAATTTTTTGAGTGTCGACTCGAATGCTATCATTTGAAATAACATGGCCCAGAAATGTCGCAGAATTTAGCCAAAACTCGCACTTTGAAAAATTCGCATATAATTCTCGGGCTCGGAGAAGGCCAAGAACAATCCTCAAATGATCTACATGTTTTGATTCTGTGCGAGAGTACACCAGGATATCATCAATAAACACTATCACAAACAAGTCCAACCGTGGCCTGAACATATTTTTCATTAGATTCATGAACACTGCCGGAGCGTTAGTCAACCCAAAAGATATCACCCGAAATTCATAGTGGCCAAATCTCGTTCTGAAAGCTGTTTTGGGAATATCCGCTTCTCTAACTCTCACTTGATGGTAACCCGACCTCAGATCTATTTTTGAAAACCACTTGGCACCTTGCAGTTGATCGAATAAGTCCTCAATCCTTGGAAGAGGATATATGTTCTTATCGTCACTTTGTTCAGTTGCCTATAATCGATACACATTCGTAGAGAACCGTCTTTCTTCTTCACGAACAGGACCGGTGCTCCCCACGGTGATGAACTGGGCCTAATGATACCCTTCTCGAGCAAGTCCTTCAACTGTTCCTTTAGCTCTTTCAATTCTGCCGGAGCCATTCGATAAGGAGGAATAGAAATAGGCTTGGTGTCCGACAACATATCGATAGCAAAATCAATCTCTCTTTCTGGAGGAAGACTTGCAGTTCGTCCGGAAACACATCTGGGAATTCAATCACTACCGGAACTGATTGGAAAGTTGGTGGCCTTGCCTCAGTGTCATGAACCCAAACTAAGTGATAAATATAGCCCTTGGCTATCATCTTCCTTGCCTTGAGGTAGGAAATAACCCTACCCTTCGGTGATGTTGCATTACCCTTCCATTCAAGCACGGGCTCTCCCAGAAATTGAAATCGAACAACTTTCGCCCGGCAATCAACATTACCATAGCATGAGGCCAACCAATCCATACCCATAATTACGTCGAAATCAAGCATTTACAGCTCAATCAAATCGGGTTTTGTCTGGCGATTATATATGACAACTACACAATTCTTATATACTACCAACCGGAGTGAATACCTCGAAAGGTTTAATTGGCTCGAGTTTCACCCCAATAAAATTAGCAACATACGGAGTAATATAAGAGAAGGTAGAACCCGGATCGATCAGAGCATATACATCACGGGAAGATATAGTCAATGTACCTGTAACAACATCTGGGGAGGACTCAAGATCCTGTCGCCCAGCCAAAGCATATACGCGGGGCTGAACAACACCTGAAGTAGATGCTCCCCCTCTGCCTCTACCTGCTGATGTCTGGGCAATCTGTGCTATCGGGCGTACCGAATAAGAACCCGCTGCTGAACCTGTGGGTTGAGTCCCAACTCTATCTCTCGCTAACGGACAGTCTCTCATCATGTGTCCCACCTGTCCACAAGCATAGCAAGCGTCTGAACCCTGGCAGCATTGTCCGGAATGTAACCTACCGCACTGGCTGCATCGCGGTACTGGGGGTTTCCTCTGACTATAATCTTCCCTGAACTGGGAATCTGAAGCCCTCGAACTCTGGCCCTGTCCTGAACGAAAGGAGCGGTCAGATCTTCTACCTGCAAATCGAGGAGGCGCACTCATCACTGACTAGCTTGAGTACCCAGAATGTGTCTGCCTTGATCCCCCTCTATAATCACTGTTGGCTCCCATAGATCTGGCTTTCTTGCCTTGCCTTCTATCGACATCACGATCACCTCTTTGTTGTTGTCGCCCCTCCAAGCTCTAAGCATGGACCTGTATGCGGGAAATATCCATCCCGTCTTGCAAGGAGGCTATCAAGCAATCTCTAAATAAGTGTGGCCCCAAACCACTCACAAATCTATGCACCCGATCTCCCATGTCGGCCACCATGGCCGGGGCATATCTAGCCAAAGAATTAAATTGCATACTGTACTCCCGGGCACTCATGTTGCCTTGCCTCAAATTTAGAAATCTATCCGCTCTAGCTCGGCGGACTTCGGGTGGCAAATAGTGACGAATGAATGCATCCACGAATTCTTGCCATACCGGAGGAGGCGCATTCTCTCCTCTTGATAATACCCAATTGTTGTACTATAAAACTGCCACATCCTGAGCCTATAAGATGCCAACTCCACGGATTCAGTTTCGGAGGCATGGACAATCTTCAATGTCCTCAACATCTCATCTACGAAACTTTGCGGGTCTTCGTCCGGCTTTGACCCAAAGAATTCCGGAGGATTTAGACTCATAAAATCACGGGCCTTGGTGCTTGCTGCCCGATCGCTTGAACCCACATTTTGTCGTTGTGCCTGTGCGGCAACCAATTGTGTCAATAACTGGATGGCCTCGGTCATTTTTTGACCCGAAGAAACCAGTGGAGGCATCGGAGCTGGGGCTCCTCCTTGCTCTTCCACATTAGGCGGGGTAGAAGAAGTATTAGACAAAGCCTCATTATGTGATTCGCCTTCTTCTATATTCACTGAAGGCTCTCTTACTACCCGCCTCTTTGCCGTAGTCTTACCCTTCTGGGCGGCTGCAACTTTTCCCTTTGGCGGCATTCTGAAACCATAACATATTATTAGGGAGGATAAAATCTTACACATAGCTCTATCACACGATTCCCTAAGAAAAAGAATGGTCATTCTTCCTAAATGCCCTGTAGCCTCCTGTTTATTGATGTGGCGTGCAACACACTATAAACAAGACTCTACTAGGCACGGCTCGTAGACACTTCCTAGGACGAACTGCTCTGATACCACTTTTGTCACGACCCAGCTAGGGGCCGCGACGGGTACCCGGAACTAGCCATCGAGAACCACTCGAGCTACTACTCATCTTACTCACTTAATGCTCTTTTATCAACTTTATACACTAATTGTAGGAAAATCATATTTTATATGGAAACATAAATGCTTTATACATATTTGCCTCTCGGTCATCAAAATAATATATACACACAATAGCATCTTGTGAGACAATCTAACCCACACTGCGTATCTACGAGCCTCTACTGACATACTAAACATATAGACATAACAAGACTCTGCCATGCCCAAAATGTACTTATATACCAAAAGAAGAATCATAAGCACCTCCGAACAATGGAGTGCTCTCGATCAGCTGACAACTACTAATAATCTGCATCAAGCTCACCTCCCTGTCTACCTGTGGGCATGAACACAACGTCCAAAGAAAAACGGACGTTAGTACGAATAATGTACTGAGTATGAGAGGCATAAACGATGAAATAAGACAATGATGTAAAGAGAATGTCGATGTGAAATAGTTGTATCTGACTAACAATTATAATAGAAGTAATGCATATTGTCTTACTCATACTCATCAGTATATCATATATGCATAATGTATAAGTTGCCCGTCCATATAGGATCAGTGTGATAATCAATAACACTAGCCCGCGTCCAGGCCTCCGGCGTCCGGGGTATCATCTCACGCCGCCCACTAGTGGTGTCTCCCCATGCCATCTGGCCATGGTGTATAGCTGCTCGCCTTGGCGGTGACTGCCGGGCCAAATAGGCGCGGTGCAACAGTAATATCATCATCATAACATGCTTATATTATCATAGTACATGCATAGGGCTCAAGTTCAATTATACTCTATCGGGGTGACGTAAGGTTGTGATCCCCCGATGTCATTATGGAACAATCATCGACATCCTACCTCACCTTGAAGGAAGTAGCATATAAGGTGAGTGTAAGCAACAAATAGCATCATTAACAATATGGCACCGTCATATCATATCTCTTATCTTATATAGACATTTATGGATATAGGCTTTTAGCTTTCCGGAACATACAAACTCATGACGAGGAAAGGAATTCATACTATAGGATTCATGCCATTAGAAGGAAAGGACTAGCCTCACATACCTTTATCATTTAGCTAAGCTATCGTTCACTTGCTCTCCTTTAACATCACGTCGTTATCTTCAAGAGAGAATTCGTATAGACGTTAGTTAATCGACTAAGGGAATGTGTCACTATTTCTAGAGAAAATTGGGCAGCACTTCCTTTATCTATACTACTTTTCCCATAATCTATATCAACTCCCAACGTTCACAACATCATCCCCAATATTGCATCCAACAACCATCATATATATATATATTTTCCACATTCCACCATTTTTCTCCAATTTTCCCACATTTATCCTTATAACTCATTATTGTGTTTTCGCGCATTTAATACTTGTTTCATGATATAAACATCATTTATAACGTATTCATAATCACAACACATCAACATTCATTATTCAATCCAATTACCATTCAACCACTTGCACTATTTACCCATTTATGACCCATTTGCTATGCCTTTCTATAATTCAAGTATTTTGACCTTCCAATACCTTAAACAACATGAGATGGTCATGAAACTTACCTTAGATGGTGGTTGAACAAGTCTTGAGTAGCAATACTCCTTTATACTAAAAACCCTACTTCACCTCCTTTGCAATTTCTTAGTGTAGATGGACTTTGATGAATTTCACACTCTTGATTTCACGGATTTGGGTGTTGTTGATCTTCATTTTCACTTGGATTCTTGTATTGGAAGAGTTTTGGAAAGTTCTAGAGAGATGTTGGGTCGTGGAGAGTGAAGATGAAATAAATAAAATGAACTTGGGTCCTTATTTAAAAATTGAAATCTGTCCCGACATCATTATACGGTCCGTATAAATTTATACGGTCCGTATAATCGACCGTAAAACTTCTCCAGTGACTACCCCTTTTCTGTGTCAACTTGACGGTACATTATACGGGCCGTATAATTTTATACGGTCCGTATAATTGACCGTAAAATCATCCCTTCAGTAACCTTATTCTGTGACTCTTTTGCGGTCCATTATACGGCCGTATAATGTTATACGGTCCGTATAATCGACCGTATAACCCATCAGTTCACTGAGTCTTATTCTCGTCATTTCGCTTGATCTCCGATCCTTATGGAACCTTCTTAACAATTATTTAGCACCTCAATACCAGTCTAAAGGACGTTGTCCCTCGTCAAAACACCATATACGTCATACCCTTCATTGGCCTAATCACTGTACGCTAGCGGGGGAAATTTCCAAGGTGTAACAAAGATATTTTGGCAACTACTAGGAATCTTAAATTTAGGAATGGCAGACAGTCATGTGTTGATCGATGGTTATTATTGAGAGTTCCAAAGGCTAAACTAAAATTTGCTCGGTCAGGAAAGTAAGGGATTTTTCCAATCAGGAGGGACATGCATTACAAGAATATTATTGGGATCCGTTTCAACTTCAACTTGTTATAGGTTATGCAATGAAGGTAACGTAGCAGAGTGGATGCGATCATACCAGCACTAACGCACCGGATCCCATCAGGACTCAAAAGTTAAGTGTGTTGGGGTGAGAGCAATACTAGGATGGGTGACCCCCTGGGAAGTGTACTAAGAGTCCTACAAATTTGGACATAAGAGAAGGATGAGGGACTAGAATAGCTTGACGGAAATTAGAAGCGTGTGAAACTCACGGTTGGAAACCCCAGTTAATTGTGACAGATAAGGTGGACCGGCTTGGCAAAGAAAGCGAAGACGTATTACAGCTACAGAACTAGGACGAGTTTAAAATAGTATTTGGAATATTTTTTAAGTAAGGTATTAGAAGAGGTATATATGATGTTCTCTGTGTCGTCAATCAATTTGCGTGCCCCGATAATCGACGTTGCAATGTGTTAAAGGTGTCAATTGAACAAGGTGTTGATGTTCAAGTGGTAAGTGTTACAGGGAGAGGCGACAATAGTCCCTCTAATTTAAGCTAGGTAACCCGATGTAATCACATCAGGGAAAAGGGAGAAAGTGAGTATACAAGACTAAGAAGATTAGGATGCCTTGAGAAAAGAAGAGGTGTCACCAACGGAGGTATATTGCTAAAAAGGGTTAACTCAAGCCTCAAGATGGGAATCTTGAAGGTAAGTACAACGGCAAAGAACCACTCGGATGAATATCGAAAGTAAGTAAACGGAAAGAATGAAGTATGCAGCATGGAACAAAAAATGAATGTAAACGGTTCGAAATTAGATTCTGATCAGTGGGACTGAAGGGCAGTAACAACGAATAAGGATGTGAATTGGGAGAAAATTAGCAGGTTTTGCCAAAGAAAAAACGTCAAGGGATTTCCGGCTCTTGAGGGGCAGTCGAAGAGATAAATATGCAACCATATTGACATGATTACCTCGGCAACGGGAAAGCCTTCCTAAAAGATGATTTAGCAGTAAAAAGGATTTGCATTTCGGAAAGGATATTTTAAGAATTTCAGGGAAAATACCATAAAGGAAGGTCTTGAGGATGAAAGTAAGAAAAGTACACTAATGGATTGATTAAAGAAAATCGAACAATCACCAAGGACGGGAGAAAGGATAATATGTAAACGAGTCTGGCCAAAAGGCAAAACATCAGTAACATAGGATAAGAACCTTGATAAGTAATACAAAGATTCGATTATAAAGGAAATAGAACGATACACGGGGGATATGTATAAATATGAACCGGCTGTAGTGTCAGAAAGGAAGATGAACACTCGATGAAAGAAGAATGAAAAAGGTGTACTTTGTAAGGATTTTATGATAGGAACAAGAAGCGGCGGAACACTGGAAGAATTATGATGCATAGCTGTAATGCAAACAAGTAGTTAAGGAGAATTATGGGACAAATGAGCTAAGAGAATGAAAGGATGACACGTGGGAATGGATGGTATGGAATATTAACTTTTAATGGTATAATATAGACGCAAATCGGAATTGGAAACCCAGGGCAAGAAGAATTTCAAGGGTGTTAAGAAGATTGTCGTGGGGAAAGAAAGACTAGGGCTAAAGGAGCGGGGTATAGTCGGACACTTCATAAGGGGCCTGACGAATTTCGATGTCCCCTTAATTCATTAGCGCAGGGAATTACTAGTCATGAAAGGTAGAAGTGAAAAGGTGATAAAGGAGGCACCCGCGTTGGATGTGATATATATGAGCATTTTGATCTGATACAAGGCTTCAACTAGCAGAAAGGGAAATAAGTCAAACCATGTGATAAAAAGAAACTCCGGCATTATAAGGAACCGAGAAGTAAAATGATTGTTAAGGTCGGCCAGGTGATTATCAAAAATATTTAATATTCAAAGGTTACTGGTGTATAAGAACATCATTAAAAGGGGGGGGGGGGGGGGGGGGAGAGCAGATTTAGTCCTGAAATGAAATATGACCTTCCCACAAATTCCATAGAAAGAAACGTGTTAGTTTGAAAAATCCAAAGTTCGAGAATGTATCAGGAGAGGATTGAAAATAAGTATATTATGAGGCAGGTATGAGAAAGAAAGTATGATAGGAAAATAAGGGGAATTAACGAGTCAAAGAAAATGATGTGAGATATGATGTTTCTAGACCGTGATTCAAACCCCTCGTACCGGGGAAATTGTACCGCACCAAGATATGCAGTGACATGTCCTAAAAAGCGACAAGGAGAGTAAGAATGGTCTCCAAGTTAATTACCGAGAGGATGGTGAAAAGGATGATGAATACAAAGGAGACTTTAGGTTACAACAAAAAGGAATATTAGTGTCAGAAGGAGTAAAAACCCATCAAAAGGAATAATGATGGGCGGCTTGGCGATCTAGAAGAGAGGGGGAGTGATGTTTTATAATAGAAAGATAGCAGTATTGCCGAAGATTGGAAAGTATCTCACGAGTCGCTAACCATACCGAATGAGAGTGCATATGATGGAACTATATGAACCATCAACGTGAGGTTATGTCTAACAAAATGGTATAAAGGCAACAATGGAAAGCCAACGAAGAATAACAACTAGCTAAGTAATCACCAGTATAAGGGAGTCAAAGATAAGTATATTGATGTTGGGAGGAAGTTGTGGTAATGTGAGAATTTACCTTAGCTCTATAATTATAAATTTATACTGTAGAAGTTGAGGAAAGGAAATTAAATGAAGAGTTTTGATAGGAGCTCGAAGATGTTTTGGTTTATGAATTAGTTGAACTATGCTTATTAGCTTATTATAAGCATAACCCTGATACGAGAAATAATAAAGATGGTGAGGAAGCATTACCTATGTACGTACTTAAGAGATTGTGTTGAGAATATTATTATAGCTGATCTTGGAAAAGAATTGGGATGGATACATTGAGAAACATAACCGTTAAGAGTAGGGAATTATTAGCAATAAGTACTGTGGGGGAGTCAGTGTAAGTGGAATTACGATGAAGTTGTAAGGGATCAGAGAGCCTAACCAATGAATTACAAGGGGACAATATAGTGCATATAAAAGATCAACGAGTATAAGAAGGGATAGCTCAAGGCCGCATCGAAGGAGTAAAAAAGGGAGTTGCCCACTAATAGGGAAATAAAGAGCGAGAAAAAGAGAGTATTCAAAGGATGGCGAGTAGCCGTGACATAATAAGGCAAGATTACTATAACGGGGACAGAATGAGACTGGGATACTAGTTGATTTCTGATTATGTACACGAGAACAAAAGAGCTCTAGCAAGAGACATCATTATCCTCAGGTATGTGATGTTTCTTTGAAAGATTTCTTGGTCGTGTGTGGCCAATATGGTTATTGATGCTGTAGCCCTGTGAGGCATTGCATATTATGGGTTGTTGTGACAGGATGGTAGTGGTATAATTACAGGGGAAACTCTGGCAAAGTTTTTGTAGAAATCCCTAAGAGCTTAACATTCGAGGACGAATGTTCCTAAAGGGGGAAGGATGTTACACCCCGTGCTTCAGTGAAGCACCGGTTAAATTTGAATGTAAGAATGTCGAGCTATGGCTAGGTAAAACAACTTTGGATTGTGAGGAGCGAAGCATTATAAAGTATATTGTTTAATTGAAGGATGAATTATGATCTTGTAAGTCGTAACCGGGAAGGATAACCTTGGAACCAAAGGACATGACCATTATCAAGTATGATTAATGATAAATATCATGTATCGTGAGTTTCGTAAGATTCCTGGATCAAGCATATGGAAGAAAATAAGTTTGACGAAAATTTGGAAAAAAGTTGGCAGGATTTTGGGTAGATTTTTAGTCAACTTTGGAGGGGTATATCTCCTAGTATATTAGGAGTTTTAAGGTTTTTCAAAAGCCTAAAATGAATTTCGTCGAACCTAGTTTCCAACGCAACAAACCAATTGTCGATACGACATCGGAGTAGAGAATTATGGAAGTTACAAGTTAGGCTGATAGAGCAAAAATGCGTGCTACAGAAACTGCTACAGTGATCCGACCTGAATTTAGAACCTTATAAAAGGGGCAAAACCCCATTTTTGTTTCACCAAAAATCAGATGAAGTAGCTCACCAAAGTTCTAGAACAAACTATGAACTTCCAAGAGCTGCAAACAAAGCTTCCATTGTCAAATTAATTAAGGATCTTAGTTGAAGATTTAGAAAGGTATATTTAGTGAACTAACTCATGGTTCTTGAAGATGTATTGATCTTGTGGGCATATAATATGCTTGGATTTTGTGTACTCTCCATCCTAAGGTAAGACCTTATACTTCATTTATTGTTTTGTGTAGAAAGATGGAAGATATTATGGTTTGAAGTTAGAATATAATTGTGATATGGAATGGATGTTGTTATGGTTGGTTGAGAAATTGGGAAAATGTCGTGTAGGATATTTTATGATACATATTGGTGATAGAAATGGTGTTATTGTTGTTGGTATAGATGATGTTGTTGTTGGTTGTTGAATTATGAATTCGGGCTACGCATATAAACAGGGGAGATGCTGCCGAAATTTGGGCAGACTCTAGAATGATTTTTTTGAAGGATTAAGACAAGCATATAAAGATGAGTCTAACAATAGTATAAATTTTCTTGAATATAGATTTACGAGCTTGGGAGGACAAGCGTTGAGTAGTTAAAGTTAAGGCGACCAAAAAGGTATGTTAAGGCTCGTCCCTTTCTTTCAAAGGCATGATTCCTATGTTATGATTCCATAAATGTTTCCATAACCTACTTATTTTTAAAAGCTAGAAGTTCATGATTCTTAAAGCTTCTCATGATGTTAAAGATAAGCATGTTTCTATGATGATTACAATGATAATGATGATTTTATGCTTAAAGGTTCCAAGTTTATGATTTCAATGTTATTATGAGAATGTTGAGTTACTTCATGATTTTCTCAATTTTATTCATTGTTGTTGGTCTCACCTTATAATAATTATTCCTTCAAGGTGAGATAGATCGATGATGATTATTCTATAATATAATCGGAGGTTACCGTTCTTAGGTCACTCCGATAGTATCATAGCGTTCTTTGGGCTCTCATGCATGCTACTTATGTTATAAAGTATTTATATATATGTATATGTATATATGGGGTTATGGGAAAGGTGAGGCATTATATACGCATAGCCGCCTGATCAGTTGGTATATTATGATATCGTCCCGGATGCGGGATGCCCGGACAAAGGATATATGGTTAAAAGGATTGAGCCGTTCCTTCCTCGGCACTATTATATATTTATGTACGTTCCGCAGCTATATATATATATATATATATATATATTGGATCGGGCTACCCATTTTGCAGCACTATTATGATACATATGTATGAAAAAGATTTTATGAAAAGCAAAGCCTGCATGGTATCTGCCTTAATAGGCAATCAGATGTACATGTTATTCCGTTATCTCATGGTATGCTCTATATTTTTCATTACGTTATTTTCTATGTTCGGTATCTCTTACTATGCTACTATTCATGCCTTACATACTCAGTACACTGTTCGTACTGATCTCCCTTCTTGTGGATGCTGCGTTCATGCCCGCAAGTTTAGGTAGCCAGCCGAGTGAGCCAGACCTATAGGACCTCTCCTCCGTCTCAGCCAGTGAGCTCTATTTGGACCGGAGCTTCAGCCTTTTGGTATGCTATCTTGCTTTGTACATATATGGGTATGGCAGGGCCTTGTCATGTCCTTTCTACATTCTGTATTCCATAGAGGTCTGTAGACAGTTGTGTATAGTGGGGATGTCATGCCGGTTTGGTTGTTTTCTCACTTTTGGGGTACAGTGTAAATATTGACCGAGTCGGTCTGCGTCGCCATCTTTGTTCGTATGCTTATATATATGTATATTCACATGCATGATTTATGAGATTCTGAGGTAAAGTTTATCGTATAATAGTTATAGCAGATGGTATCAATCGAATATCCGCTGAAATGGGTGTCACGACCAAGCTAGGGGCCGCAACGGGTACCCGGGGCTAACCACCGAACACCGTTCGTTCTATTTATCATCATGCTCATTTGGCTCTTTTATCACATTTATACTCAAATTGTAGGAAAATCATATTTCATATGGAAACATAAATACTTTTATATACATATGCCTCTCGGCCATCAAAATAATATATATACATAATAACCTCTCGTGAGACCATCTAACCCACAATGCGTATCTACGAGCCTCTACTGGAGTGCTAAGCATAAGGACGGGACAAGACCCCGTCTGTCACGACCCAACCCCGTAGGCCGTGACTAGTGCCGGAACTGGGCACCCGAACACACTCATCCGATCCGACTCACATACAGATAGCGTATACAGGCACAAATATCACACACTGCCTCAAATTATATAAAACTGTCTCAGACACATTTCAACACAACCATATATATATATATATATATATATATCAGAAGCCGACAGGGCTATCAAATGGCGCAACGGCCCAAAACATATACAAGTGCACGCTGACAAGGCTGCCATGGCGAGTGGGATCATACAAACACATCAGTACAGAAGTAGGCACAAAACCCACATATACGTCTACAGACCTCTAAACAGACCCACCGAAACATATGGCGGGACAGGGCCCCGCCGTACCCCTGAACAAATATGTACATATGCAACGAACGAGTATATATACCAAAATGTAGGCTCCGGAATAAGAGGAGCTCTCCAAACAGCAGAAGAGGGTGTCCTAAACTGGTGGATCACCAAACTGTGCGTCTGTACCTGCGGGCATGAAACGCAGCCCCCCGAAGAAAGGGGGTCAGTACGAAATATGTACTGAGTATGCAAAGCAGAAGATACAGAAAACAAATCTGAGGCATAAACGAAATAGAAGTACAGAAAATAAGTGCAAGTCCAAAATATCAAAATGTTTACTCTAAAAAATATAAGTCATGCATAGGGCACAGAAAATATGGTCACCCGCCCGTCGATGGCGCCATAACACAGCATAACACTAGAAGGTTTCACATCTCCGTGTCCCCGTCACACATCATAACACAACATAACGCCATACACAGCATAACGCCCAATATAAGTGGAACCCGACTCTCTAGTGAGTGGCTCGGTGAACCTTAAACACAGCATAACACCGGAGTATATCAAAGTACGCACGACAACAGAACCGGCCCGGGACTCGGCGAAAGATATAACAAAACGCACGAGCAGAGTCGTGAGTAACCATATGCATAAAATCATTATCATTGACTCAAATATAAGTAAAATGACCATACTTGAGAATCAAAATAATAGTCATACCAAATTCTTTCAAAAGTCTTCCGAATTACACAAAGGAAAGTCGCGGGACCCAGGGACAGGTATCGACCCGAACCGGGCCCGCCTATGGAGAACATACTCATCATACACCATGCAAACTCTTACGAAAATATCGGAGCAATCCGAGCCTTTATGTGAAAAATACGGCGTCCGGAGTTACGGAATTCTTTAAAACAAAGCCTTTTGTGCAACATTTGGAAATCAATTATTTCGAAGACATAAGGGTTCCTATTTCATCACATCAAACATACGAATGCCAAGAAATATATATAAGGGTCATAACGTGCTCGGATTGCGAATTTAGAATTTCCTCGAGGCTCGTGACATAATCTATTTATAACTAAGGCATGCCAAAAGAAGGAACGTTTGAGCTTTATATACCTCGTACGCACTCCAAGTTAGCCCAACTCAAGCTAATCCCAACCTACGCCTCGGGCTCCCCACGGTCTACAAATACGTCAACGAATATCAAACATTAGCCATAGGCACTTAGGCAATTTATTCCAAACTAACACTCAATTCTACAGAAATTTGGGCAGCATTTCCTCTGTAAATAGGCCAACCCCGAGAATTTAACTCGGCCAAATCAACAATCACAACAACAATAACCAACCTAACAACTCCAATGACCAATCCGAAAGGCAATATAACATTAATAACTTTCTTTTACATCATTCTACAACATTCACAATATTCAATTCGACGGCTTACATTCAAGCCACATCACCGCTCATACATTCAAATACCAACCCGAACCCATACCAACAATATTCAAGGACATTTTAAACAATTTACACAATATTTCCAACAATCCAACAATTGCTCCAATTTTCCCGAAAACAGTCCCAAACCCGAAAACACAACCATAACCCATTCTTGTCATGCAATATGACCTACATTCGGCCACACTACACATATACATATATTGATGATTCTTATTCTTTTCTCCACACTACACAACTAAATATGCTACATAGAATCAATTCATCAACCTAATCACAACACACACATCTACACGACCATACACACCATACACGGCTCACCTCCAACTTACTATATTTCACAAATTTCATCCATATTAACATACTACAACATGCATAAAACGTTCACAACGCATAAAACAAGATCAAATCTTACCTTTCTTCTTCAACTCCACAATAGGCTAGGGTTTGCGATCTACTAGACGGATGGTTTGATCGCTCCAACAACACTTCCACGTTACTTAGGGACCTTCAATTAGTGGATTTGCACCAAGGAAATATTTTTGGGATGGCTAAAATTGGACTTGGTTTTTCTTAGGCTTGGCCGAATGGTTGTTGTTGTTGCTCTTCAACTTCTTGATTTTTTTGCTATGTGTAGAATGATAGAAGATGACTTCGAAGTCATCTTTTAAGCTCCTAAATGAACCCTCCAAGTGTCCATGGCCCACACATGTGTTGGACCATTTAAAATTGGCCAAGTTAAGGTGATACGAGATCGGTTGTTGATATCCCAGAATCGTCAAAAGTCTTATGCGGACAATCGCCGACGAGACTTGGAATTTCAGGTAAATGATTGGGTATTCCTGAAGGTATCGCCGATGAAAGGGGTGATGAGATTTGGCAAGAAAGGAAGTTAAGCCCAAGATATATTGGACCTTATCGAATCATCTGTAATGTGGGTCAAGTAGCCTATGAACTGGACTTGCCTTCAGAACTCGAGTCAGTGCATCCAGTCTTCCATGTTTCAATGCTCCGCAAGTGCATTGGAGATCCAACAAGAATCGTTCCGATTGATGATGTCCAAGTGACAGAAGGACTAACATATGAAGAAGTACCGGTTGCTATCTTAGACAGACAGGTGCGAAGGCTTCGAAATAAAGAGGTCGCTTCAGTCAAGGTCTTATGGCAAAACAATAATGGGGAAGAAATGACTTGGAAAGCGGATGAGAATATGCAAGCCAAATATCCACATTTATTCCAACCCCCGGAGGAGACTCAAGATGAAACATTGACGAGATGAGGTACGTATGCTTTATTTTTATGCTTTTGATTGTGTGTGGCCATAAATATGTTGATATTAAGATGTATCCCTGTGAGGCGATGATATTATGGGTTGTTGTGACAGGTTAGTAGTGCCAAGTTATAGGGGAAACTCTGGCGAAATGTTTGTAGCATCCTGAGTGTTTAACATTCGAGGACGAATGTTCCAAAAGGAGGGAAGGATGTTACACCTCAAAAAAATCCCCCTTACATGTACTATGAATAGGACAACGAAGTTCATAGCATATATGACATTTCGATGAGTAGGAATAGTGTTTGACAACCCCAAACGAGATTTCAAAACCATTCGAGATAAGGAAAGGAAGTTGTTAAGGAAAGCGAGTTGTAAGTCGTATATCGAGTAGGAATAACGAGCAACGAGTTGGTGAGGGCATAATGGTGTCTTAGAGAAAAGCAATGACGTCCCTTAGATTGGTATTGAAGTATTAAACCAGTGTTAAGAAGGTTCCATAAGGATCGGAGATCGAACGAGACAACGAGAACGAAACCAGAACCACTGGGCATTATACGGTCCAACCTACGGACCGTATAATTTATACTGGCCGTATAATTGGCCGTATAAGTGGCCAATGAAGGGACCAGCTACTGGACCAATTGTACGCCCATACATATGGTCCGTATAAATAGTACGGACCGTATGTTGGTCCGTATAATGGGTCTCGGCCAGCTTTTAAATTAAGTGTAAGGGGTCATTTTTCATTTCACCCATTTCATTTCCCACCTCTTCCAACTCAAGAAGCCTCTAGAACTTTCCCTACTCTTCAACCACAAGAGAAATCCAAGGGAAACTAAGATCAACAACACATAATCCATGAAATAAAGTGTATGAAAACTAAGTAGGGTTTATCTTCCTCAAAGAAAATCAAAGGAGGTGAAGAAGGGTTTTGATGATAGGGTAGAAAATCAACTCAAGGCTTGTTCAACCAACATCCAAGTTAAGTTTTATGATCATTTCATGTTGTTTAAGGTATTGGAAGGCTTAGATACTTGAAATGTAGAAGAACATAGAAAGTGGGTCATTATTGAGTAAATAGTGACGTAATTGAATGATAGTGGAATTGAATTATGAAAGTTAAAGAATTGTGATTATGAATACGTTATAATGATTTGTATTCATGAAACAAGCATTAAATGCGTGAAAACACAAAGATGAGCTATAAGTAGAAATATGGGGAAAATTGGAGGAAAATGGTGGATTTTGCTAAATATGCATAAATGATGATTGTTGATTGTGATATGGTGAGTAGTATTGTGAATTTTGGGAGTTGATATAGAACATGGGAAAAGTAGTATAAACAAAGGAAGTTCTACCCAATTTTTCCTAGAATTAACGATGCGTTCTTATAGTTAATTAACTAATGTTAATTCGAATTCTCTCATGAAGGTAATGACGTGATACCGAAGAAGAACAAGTGAGCGACAACTTAGTTAAACGACCAAGGTATGTGAGGCTAGTTCTTTCCTTCTAATGGCATGAATCCTATAGCGTAAACTCTTTATCCTCTTCATGAGTTTCCATTTTACGGAAAGTTAAGAGCCTACATTCATAAATGTCTATGTAAGATAAGAGATACGATTTGATGATGCTATATTGATAATGAGGTTATTTGTTGCCTACAATCACCTTATGTACTAGTTCTTTCAAGGTGAGGCAGAATATCAATAATTGCTCCATAATGACATCGGGGGATCACGACCTTACGTCACCCCGATAGAGTAGAAATGATCTTGACCTTCATGCATGTACTATGATAAGATAAGCATGTTTTGATAAGTATATGATAGTAAGCATTTTATGATGAGCATGACATGATTGCATCACACCGGGCCTAGTTGGTCGGGCAGTCACCGCCAAGGCGGGCAGCTATACGGATACACCATGACCTTTTGGCATGGGCAGACACCACTAGTGGGCGGCCTGAGATGGTACCCCAGACGCGGGAGGCCTGGACGCGGGCTAATGTTATTGATTATCACAACGTTCCGACATGGACGGGCAGCTTGCATATTATGCATATATGATATGATGATGAGTATGAGTAAGACAGCATGCATTACTTTCCATATGATTGTTATTCAGATCCAGATGTTTCATATCGATGTTCGCATTGCATTATTGATGTCTTTCTTCTTTATTTATGCCTCTCATACTCAGTACAATATTCGTACTGACGTCCATTTTCTTTGAACGCTGTGTTCATGCCCACAGGTAGACAAGGAGGTGAGCTTGGCCCAGATCCTCAGTAGGTGTCAGCTGATAGAGAGCACTCCATTGTTCGGAGGTGCTTATGGTTATTCTTTTGGTACATATGTGTATTTTTTGGGCATGACGGAGTCTTGTTCCGTCTATGTATATAGTGTGTCAGTAGAGGCTCGTAGATACGCAGTGTGGGTAATATAGTCTCACATGATGTTGTTATGTATATATATGTATGTTATTTTGATAGCCGAAAGGCAAATAAGTATAAAGCATTTATGTTTCTATAAAATATATGCTTTCTTACACTTCCATGAATAAAAATTGCAAAAGAGCATTAGATGAGTAGTAAAGTGAGCGGTGCTCGGTAGCTAGCTCCGGGTACCCGTCACGGCCCCTAGTTGGGTCGTGACAGACCTTCACCAAGGACTTAACTAAGTTTTAAATGGCGTTCCAGACCTAGTGGAATCGACAAAACTTCAATAATGATGAAGATCTCCCCAATGTTTACTTTGGTCAACCATTTTCATTTCTTTAACTTAGAAACCTCTAGAATCACCAAAACCCATAAAAATGTGCCCGATTGCCTCTGGAATCGTGAAACCCATCCTATTAAATAAAATATATCAAAATAAGCTAAGGAAGGGTTTGTTTGAGAAAAAGTCAGTAAAACATCAAAACAACCTAGCAAATCATTACACGAAAGGTAGTGAGTATGAGTATCTTCGCTTGGTTGTAGGTAGGGAATGTCCTTTGGCTATGGATGTTTAGTCTTTGGAAAATAGTATAGTGAGACTTGATATTTTGGAACCTGGAAATGGTTTAGCTTGTGTGGAAGTAATTCTTTTTTATTGGAGCAGATTGGGGCTCAACAATTGGATTATCCGAAGTTGTGTAAGATTCTGGACAAAGTGTTGTTAGGAAAAGCCAAGGTGGCATTCTAGATGATGAGGGAGTTTTGAGAATCAAGGGTCGCATATATGTTCCTCAGATAAGAGATTTCACTAGATTAATCATGCTAGAGGCTCATAGATCGAGGTACTCTATTCATCCCGGGGCTACAAAAATGTACCGACATTTGAAACAACATAATTATGGTGTAGAATGAAGAGGTACACTTAGAGGATTACTTAGAGGATGCCCACACCTATATGGAAATGGGAGAAGATTGTTATAGACTTTGTGGTAGGGCTACCGCAGACTTTTGGAAATTTTAATGCTATTTGGGTCATTATGGACGGCTTGACTAAGTCAGCTCATTTTGTATTGGATTGGCTACTTATAATTCGTAGAAGATGGCCAGAATCTACATCCTGAGGAAGTTCATTTCTATGGGGGCTCATTTCTATCATTATGTGTCACACCCCGACTTTACTAGGGTGTGATGGGCACCCGACCACATATCTGGAGCCGAGCGAACCCGCTGACTCTTGTTACGTATAGAAACCCTTGAATCAGTAAAGAAAGAAATACATAGTAAGCTTTCCAATATTTGTTTTTTCATAAGTAAGCTCTGACATCATGTAAGACTCGTGACATAAAACATAATAGCATATCGGCTGCTGGAGCCGCTTACAGACTGACAACCCAATACCCATTGCTTTGTCTGCAAAGTCTCTAACATAGAACAAAACATCATAGCATACACTTGGACTTGGCAATTCTCCGGGACAAATGGAGTTCGCCATCTCCGCTGGAACACCTTCAGTAAGTTCTTCTAATCATCTGGCAGTACCTGCGCGGCATGAAACGCAGCCCCCAAAGAAGAGGGGTCAGTACGAGCAATGTACTGAGTATGTAAGGCATGCATAATAACATACAGAAGGTATAGCACAGGGATACTAACATAAAGGAGACATAGCGCATGTCATGAGGTGGAAAGTTAACATGTACATATAAAAGCCCTTTGGCGGATACCATGCATGCTTAGCTTTCCTTTAAAAATATTTCCTTGTTCATATGTATATATAAAAATAAGACATATCATATTGCCGAGGCGTCGGCAGCCGATCCATTTAACCATAAATATACACATCCCGCGTCCGGGCATCCCGCGTCCGGGACGATATCATGTTATATAATGCCAACTGATCAGGTGGATATGCGTTTATAACGCGCTGCCCTTATTTCCATCTTCCCCGTATGCGTAGACATACATCATGTACATATATTAGCGTCTATAGCGCTCTGGCTCTTTTATCATATACATATACGTGTGTCATGTACATACATCAGCGTCTATACCGCTCTGGTTCTTTTATCATATACATATACTCATAGCATGCATAAAACATGTTCGAGAGTCCAAGAAAACCATTTCCACGTCGGAGTGACGTAAGGTCGGTAGCCTCCGATTACATTATGGAACAATCGTGGTCGCCTTGTCTCGCCTTGAAAGAACAAGTATTTTAAGGCGAGACTACCAACGGAAAATAGCTTTAAGAGAGAGCATAAAATGAAATTATGGGCATTATAACCGTCAATTCATACGCTTTGGAGTCTTTTAGAAACTAGTGTCATGGCTACGGAATAGAATTAAGGTTTAAGAACTAGTATAACACTTTCATATTCACATTGGGTTCTTAGCTCAAGACTCTTAGTCATGGAATCATTCTTGTCGTACTTATCATGGGCATATTCTATTTTCTGACATCATAGCTATCTTTATCGTCATAGAAGTATTCTTGTCGGGATAGATATAGTACTTGCCATTTGGTAATGGAATAAGGATCGAAGGTTTCTTTTGGATTCAGCTTCAAGGTAAGTCAAGCGGAACAATAAGGTAAATCCGGGAACAGTGGGCCCACCTCGGATCAAATGAGGCGGCGCACCAAATTTACATATGTTATATGTCATGGCGTTACTGGTGAGGGTTTTAGGGTAGTCGGGTTCTATTTATGCGAGTTCTAGAGGTTTAGGAAATTCTTCCAACATTTTGCACACTTTTTAGTTCAATTCTTTTGATTGAAAAAGGCGAAACTTTAGATGCGGATTCTGGAGGGTAGAAGGGTCCACGAGGTTCTTATTCAACATATTACATCTAAGACATGCCATAGAAAGAAGGGTGAAACCTTACATACCTTTTCTGCTTCTTATGTGACTCCAAATTCACGTTCCAAACCCGCCAAAATCTACAAATTGGTCATGTTTACCAAAACTTGATTAGAGCCTTTGGAAGTTGATTCTTTGAAGTAATACTTCGTCTGCCGAAATTTCGGCAGCATCTCCCCTGTAAATGTGCCATCCCACCAAGTTCAACTTGGCCAATTCTAATCAACAACAATCCCGGGAATTCAACCCGGCAAAACTATCAACAACAATGCCAACAATCATAATAACAATTTCAATTAACATACTACTTCCTTCAAGACTTTCCAACTTCAACAAAAACAATAACAATTAACAACACATTTCTCTTATTTTAGGTTCACAATTCTCATCAACAACCATGCATTGACAACCTTACTTATGCAATATACGAATTCAAGCTAGCGTCGCATTATTTCTTCATTATTCCGATAACGATTACCACTTAATCTTAAATCACCAAACCTTCATTTTTCACCATGAAATTCTCAATACAACAACTAAAACATTAAGTAGAATTAATTCACTACAATTTGCCAAAATATCACCATGTTCGGCCTCCACCACAACATGCATATTTTCATGAGTTTTCCATTCATTTCTATACGTTACAACAACAACCAACATACTTCATAAATTATTCCATTCTTTCTATACCACATAACGTATGCACGGCCAACATACTACATACACACGGCCAACACACAACATGCAAGGTCTCATGGTTTTCATTCATTTCACATCATAGAATTCACAACGCAACAATAAAATTACTAGATAAAATCGATTTGTCACCTCTACATTATACCACTTCCATTCGGCCACATGCATACTTACATATTCATCATGCAAACTTCCATCTTAGCATACTACAACACATATAAACCCTTCATAACACATAAGACAAGATTAAAACTCACCTTTCTTCTTCAACTTCTCCACTTGGTTAAGGTTCATGAATTGTCCATATAAGTGTCTTGCTTGCTCCAACAACTTCACCATGTTAAAGAGCATCTTCCAATTAGTAGAAAAGCTAGGAGAAAATAATTTTCCTTGGTCAATTTCCCATGGCTAAATTTCTAGAGCCATGGCCGAAACCCTTGCACTCTCTTCATCTTTTTTTTTTCTTTTGTTCTTCTTTTGGCAAAGTGTATATATATATACCCAAGCATGTGAGGGGCACATGCCCCTCTCTAGAACTTTCTTCCTTTTTCTTGACTTTTCTTTTCTTTGAATTTTCTTACTTGGTCAAAGAAGACCAAGTGTCTTCTCTCTTTTTACACTTTAGCCCTTCTATATTTACACTTTGCCCCCTTCACTTATGAAATGGCCACATGCTCCTTTCTTTATTTCCTAGAGTTCTCTTCCCTTTTTACCCTTAACGTTTCTCAATATTTCCATAACACTAATATCCATAATTGATATTTATAACCAACTTATATATTAAAATAATTTTTGAACGTAGCCTTTCCCTTAACTTGCCACGACTACCTTGGAATGTCCGAACGTATAAAATACGGGATATAACATCCTCCCCCCCCCCCCCCCCTTTAGAACATTCGTCCTCGAATGTTCAACTGGTCTTATGGGTTGTCATAATATTTCGGGAGGATCCCTTTGTAGTCGTCCTTTCCTTCATGCTCACTCCTTGTCCTTTACTTCATTCCCTTTATAATCGAACTTCTCGGTTTTTACATGGATCTTCTTCCCGTGTCGTGGGTTTTCTACTTTGTTGGGCCAACGTATTATCCTTGTATTTCTCAGATCATCTCTCTTCTGTTACTGCTCCATGACCATATCTTAACAAAAGCCACACCTTTAGATCTTTACCACAACTCCTCTTTAATCTCCCCCTTTTTTTTGTATCTCTCAATACAGGTACACTTGTCTTTGACTTCATGTGTTGGTGCTCGTTTCGTCTATCGTCATTCCTTGTACGCCCAATATGGTCTCCCCCCCTTTAAGGGGTTCCTTATATGCTCATCGTCCTTAATGAAGTCTTCGCTTATACCTTTATCCCTTATTCGTCCTTTCACTTGCTTAGCTCACTTGCCCGTAATTCTTTCTTAACTACATGTTCGTATTGTAGCTGTGTGCCCATATTTCTTAAACGTTCCGTTACTCTCTTAAACCTCTAAGCATATTACTATGGCTACATACTTGTCCTTTTACAGATCTGTCACCTCAACATCATCACCATCCTAAGCATTCTTTCTCTTACTTCATATTCCTCTACCCTGGTCATCATTCACTTAGACCTACTTGTTGAAATCAACTCTCAACCTCCCCACATTTCTCCTTTTCCGACATTTAAGCTTCCTATCTTCCATTTACTCACACTCTCTTTCTTTTCCAAGTATCGCTGCACTATATCTTTCAATTCTAACCTACGGTAAAATAATAACGATTTACCTTATGACGGTGGCACCGTCTATTCTTGTTGTCACTCGTACTTCTGCACCTTTACGTGATCAATACCTTTCCTCCCGTAGTTTCGGTTGCTGGGGCTCGCACGCCACCGATACAATTATTCGGGATATCTTACACATTCGTATATACATACATATTCACTATCAACTGGTTCACAAAATACTTACAAGCGTTGTTCAAGCCTATCCTAATTCCAGGGCTATGATGCATTTTCTGTCTCTTTACCGAGCTAGTCTGCCTTGTTTCACGCGTCTTCTCATGGTCTCCCGTCATCTTATATACCGTAGTTTCACTTAGGCTATTCCAGTTTTCCATTTGTCTTTTATGTCAGAATATGTAAAATTCCTTACAAACTTCCCAGGGGGTCACCCATCATGGAATTGCTCCCACCTGAGCACGCTTAACCCAAAAGCTTCACTAAAATTCGGTGCCTTAATGCTGATATTTTCGCGTCAGCTTCCTCACATGACCTTTATTGCATGATCTGGAGCAAGTCAAAGTCTTACAGTTCCCAAAACATTTTCGTAACACGTCCCTTCTCTTGTAATTACCGTTTTACCCTTTTGGTTCCCGATGTTCACCTTCCGCCTGTGTGTATGACTACCTCCTGTCTTGGGCTTCCAGATTCCCGATAGTAGCGACCTTACCTTTGTTGCCACGCCCAAATCCATAACCTTTCTGAACCAACACGTTTCACTTATTACCTATTCACAGTATTTCTTTCCCATACTTCTTCCTGTGGGGCGTACCCGTTCTGGCAGAACCTTCTTTACTGTTCCTATTATTCAAAACCTGTATGCGGCCAATGTCGTCAACGCCTTACAGAACGTACAACTCTATGGCACATGCTCGCCATCTCGGCACTTGTCTTCTTGCATCATCACTGAGCGTCTGCGAGAATTGACAGTTAGTATAAGGAATCTTATTTCCTATGACTTGGCTCTATCGCACGATCTGAGACAGAAAGAAGGTCAACATTTCCTAGATGCCCCGCAGCCTCCTGTTTATAAATGTGGTCGGCTTCACACCCATAAACAGGACTCTACTGGACACGACTTTGCAGACAACCCTGGGACCGACCTGCTCTGATACCACTTTGTCACACCCCGACTTTACTAGGGTGTGATAGGCACCCGACCCCATATCTGGAGCCGAGCGAACCCGCTGAATCTTGTTACGTATAGAAACCCTTGAATCAGTAAAGAAAGAAATACATAGTAAGCTCTCCAATATTTTTTTTTTCATAAGTAAGCTCTGACATCATGTAAGACTCGTGACATAAAACATAATAGCATATCGGCTGCTGGAGCCGCTTACAGACTGACAACCCAATACCCATTGCTTTGTCTGGAAAGTCTCTAACATAGAACAAAACATCATAGCATATACTTGGACTTGGCAATTCTCCGGGACAAATGGAGTTCGCCATCTCCGCTGGAACACCTTCAGTATGTTCTTCTAATCATCTGGGAGTACCTGCGCGGCATGAAACGCAGCCCCCGAAGAAGAGGGGTCAGTACGAGCAATGTACTAAGTATGTAAGGCATGCATAATAACATACAGAAGGTATAGAATAGGGATACTAACATAAAGGAGACATAGCGCATGTCATGAGGTGGAAAGTTAACCTGTACATATAAATGCCCTTTGGCGGATACCATGCATGCTTAGCTTTCCTTTAAAAATCTTTCCTTGTTCATATGTATATATAAAAATAAGACATATCATATTGCCGAGGCGTCGGCAGGCGATCCATTTAACCATAAATATACACATCCCGCGTCCGGGACGATATCATGTCATATAATGCCAACTGATCAGGTGGATATGTGTTTATAACGCGCTGCCCTTATTTCCATCTTCCCCGTATGCGTAGACATACATCATGTACATATATTAGCGTCTATAGCGCTCTGGCTCTTTTATCATATACATATACGTGTGTCATGTACATACATCAGCGTCTATAGCGCTCTGGTTCTTTTATCATATACATATACTCATAACATGCATACAACATGTTCGAGAGTCCAAGAAACCCATTTCCACGTCGGAGTGACGTAAGGTCGGTAGCCTCCGATTACATTATGGAACAATCGTGGTCGCCTTGTCTCGCCTTGAACGTACAAGTATTTTAAGGCGAGACTACCAATGGAAAATAGCTTTAAGAGAGAGCATAAAATGAAATTATGGGCATTATAACCGTCAATTCATACGCTTTGGAGTCTTTTAGAAACTAGTGTCATGGCTACGGAATAGAATTAAGGTTTAAGAATTAGTATAACACTTTCATATTCACATTGGGTTCTTAGCTCAAGACTCTTAGTCATGGAATCATTCTTGTCGTACTTATCATGGGCATATTCTCTTTTCTGACATCATAGCTATCTTTATTGTCATAGAAGTATTCTTGTCGGGATAGATATAGTACTTGCCATTTGCTAATGGAATAAGGATCAAAGGTTTCTTTTGGATTCAGCTTCAAGGTAAGTCAAGCAGAACAATAAGGTAAATCCGGGAACAGTGGGCCCACCTCGGATCAAATGAGGCGGCGTACCAAATTTACATATGTTATATGTCATGGCGTTACTGGTGAGGGTTTTAGGGTAGTCGGGTTCTATTTATGCGAGTTCTAGAGGTTTAGGAAATTCTTCCAACATTTTGCACACTTTTTATTTCAATTCTTCTGATTGAAAAAGGGGAAACTTTAGATGCGGATTCTGGAGGGTAGAAGGGTCCACGAGGTTCTTATTCAACATATTACATCTAAGACATGCCATATAAAGAAGGGTGAAGCCTTACATACCTTTTCTGCTTCTTATGCGACTCCAAATTCACGTTCCAAACCCGCCAAAATCTACAAATTGGTCATGTTTACCAAAACTTGATTAGAGCCTTTGGAAGTTGATTCTTTAAAGTAATGCTTCGTCTGCTGAAATTTCGGCAGCATCTCCCCTGTAAATGTGCCATCCCACCAAGTTCAACTTGGCCAATTCTAATCAACAACAATCCTGGGAATTCAACCCGGCAAAACCATCAACAACAATGCCAACAATCATAATAACAATTTCAATTAACATACTACTTCCTTCAAGACTTTCCAACTCCAACAAAAACAATAACAATTAACAACACATTTCTCTTATTTTAGGTTCACAATTCTCATCAACAACCATGCATTGAAAACCTTACTTATGCAATATACGAATTCAAGCTAGCGTCGCATTATTTCCTCATTATTCCGATAACGATTACCACTTCATCTTAAATCACCAAACCTTCATTTTTCTCCATGAAATTCTCAATACAACAACTAAAACATTAAGTAGAATTAATTCACTACAATTTGCCAAAATATGCAATATCACCATGTTCGGCCTCCACCACAACATGCATATTTTCATGAGTTTTCCATTCATTTCTATACGTTACAACAACAACCAACATACTTCATAAATTATTCCATTCTTTCTATACCACATAACGTATGCACGGCCAACATACTACATACACACGGCCAACACACAACATGCAAGGTCTCATGGTTTTCATTCATTTCACATCATAGAATTCACAACGCAACAATCAAATTACTAGATAAAATCGATTTGTCACCTCTACATTATACCACTTCCATTCGGCCACATGCATACTTACATATTCATCATACAAACTTCCATCTTAGCATACTACAACACATATAAACCCTTCATAACACATAAGACAAGATTAAAACTCACCTCTCTTCTTCAACTTCTCCAGTTGGTTAAGGTTCATGAATTGTCCATATAAGTGTCTTGCTTGCTCCAACAACTTCACCATGTTAAAGAGCATCTTCCAATTAGTAGAAAAGCTAGGAGAAAATAATTTTCCTTGGTCAATTTCCCATGGCTAAATTTCTAGAGCCATGGCCGAAACCCTTGTACTCTCTTCATCTTTTTTTTTTCTTTTGTTCTTCTTCTTTTGTCTTGAATTGGAAGACAAGCTCATATATATATATATATATATATATATATATATACCCAAGCATGTGAGGGGCACATGCCCCTCTCTAGAACTTTCTTCCTTTTTCTTGACTTTTCTTTTCTTTGAATTTTCTTACTTGGTCAAAGAAGACCAAGTGTCTTCTCTCTTTTTACACTTTAGCCCTTCCATATTTACACTTTGCCCCCTTCACCTATGAAATGGCCACATGCTCCTTTCTTTATTTCCTAGAGTTCTCTTCCTTTTTTACCCTTAACTTTTCTCAATATTTCCGTAACACTAATATCCATAATTGATATTTATAACCAACTTATATATTAAATTAATTTATAACGTAGCCTTTCCCTTAACTTGCCACGACTACCTTGGAATGTCCGAACGTATAAAATACGGGATATAACATTATGTATCTGGGCACGCAGTTTACATCTCATTTCTGGTTGTATATGTAGAAAGAGTTTTGTACTTGAGTGGAACTTATTTCAACATTTCACTCTCAGATAGATAGTCAGTCCTTCCGAACTATTCAGGTCCTTGAGGATATGTTACAGGCATGTGTGATTGACTTTGGTGGTCATTGAGATCAATTATTGTCATTGGCAGAGTTTGCTTAGAATGATATTTACCATTCAAGCATTGAGATAGCACAATTTGAGGCATTGTATGGTAGGGAATGTCGTTCTCTTGTTGGTTGGTTTTAAGCATTTGAGGTTAGGCCTTGAGGTACAGACTTGTTGTGAGATTCCGTAGACAAGGTCAAATTGATTCAGGAAAGGCTTCTAACAGTTGAGAGTAGACAAAAAATTTATACAGATCGAAAGGTTCGGGATTTGGAGTTCATGGTTGGCTAGCGGCTTTTGATGAAGGCTTCACCCATGAATAGTGTGATAAGGTTCACAAAAAAGGGTAAGTTGTGCCCTAGATATATTGGTCCCTTTAAGATTGTTTAGTGTATTGGTGAGGTGGTCCACGAGATAACCTTTCCACCTGGTTTCTCGTGTGTTCACCCCGTGTTTCATAGTTTGATGCTCAAGAAGTACCATTCGGATGGTTCTCATGTGATTCAATGGGATACAATGTTGCTTGATCAGAATTTGACTTTTGAGAATGAGTTGGTAGCTATTTTGGGTAAGCGGATTCGAAAGTTGAGATCCAATGAGATAGTTCCTCTAAAAGTTCAATGGAAGCATCGTCTGGTCGAGGAGGCTAATTGGGAGGCTGAGTCGGACATGCAGAGTAGCTATACCCAGTTTTTCATCGGTTCAGGTACTTTCTTTGACTTTACATTTGAGGACGAATATGTATTTATGAAGTGGATAATGTAACGACCCGGTAGGTCATTCTGAGATTTTTATCCCTATTTCCCTAAATGACCTTTCTCCTAGCTTTATTATAATGCTTTGACTTGCAGGGACAGGTTACGCGATACGTGAGGCATTTGGGTGAGTTTCAGTTAAGAAAAGGATATTTAGGAAATCCTTATGTTAAGAAATGGGAATTGTTGACAAAAGTCAACATCTGAGGTTAACGAACCGGTATGCAAGTTTGGATGGTTCCGTTAGGTCTAAAACATGACTTTCACTTAGTTGGATAGTCATAACGATCCCAAGGGGCTAGGGACATTTTGGATCTTTGGTTATGTAATTAGCTTTGAGGTGATTTAGAGTTGACCATAGTCAACATCGGGTCAAGATGATCCTGTTTGGGAGTTTTGAGTGCTCGAGCAGGTTTGTAGCATTTTTTATGACTGAAGTTCATATTTGCTTTGTGCCCAGTAGGTCCCGGATAAGTTTCTGGTGTCGATTCCAAGTTTGTGGTATAGTAGAAAAATCAGGTGTCGAGTTGTTAGTTTCCTCTTATGCAAACGTGTGTCAGGCTTCATATTGCGATGGGTCGCATGGCAAAGCATCATAATCTATATGGGTCAGGTCGCGATGGCGAAGGCTATCAATAGGTAGGGTCAGATTTTACTCTTTGCTGTCGCATGGGAGGTCCCGCGATCTCGAAGAAGGGACTGTTCTAGTGATCTTTTCTTTCCCATAAATGAACTTGGACATTTCATTTCATATTGGGAGCTAGAGACCTCGGTTTTGGGATGTTTTTGGAGGGTTCTTTAAGATTCACCGTTGGGGTAAGATACATATTGTTATATCCCGCATTTTTGTGCAATCGGATAATTTCAGATAATCGCGGGAAGACAAAAAGCAAGGCCTTATTTTTATTTTGTTTGGCATATGGGTTGTTTATGAAAATTTTGAAGTGGAAATATTAAGAAAGGTCAAGGGTATAAAGGGAAATATTCGCAATATGACTCGTGGAAATATGGAGGAAGATGAAGGGCGAATTTGGAAATTGGAAAAATAATTTTTTCATGAATTGTAGAAAAAAATGTGTGGACTTGAGTTTGGGCCAAGTTGGCAATCCAAATTGGTGTGGGCTTAAGCCCACATCAAAGGTTAATGAATAATTTAAAAGAAGACCAAGTCTTCATAAATTCATATAATTCTCTAGAAGTTTCAAGAAGTGGAAGAACAAGAAAAGGAGGAGAAAAACCTAGAGGGCCATTTCGGCCAAGTGCAAAAATCAACAAGAAAATTGACAAAAATTCCTTCAAAAATCATTTTCTACCAAGTGGAGGGTCCTTAACAAAGTATAGTTGTTATTGAAGCAAGAAAAACACAAATTCATAGGTTGAAAATTCAAGAAAGTTGGAGAATCAAAGAAGAAGGTAAGGATTCATCCTTTTCTTATATGTTATGGATGTTGTGCATGTTGTAGTGTGTAAAAATGAGTGAAATTCATGAAGAACAAGAATATAGGTGTGTGGCCGTGCATGCCTATGTGTGTGTATGAATCATGTTTTAATTATTCTATCTAGTGTTTGGTTGTTATTGTTGTGGATGCTATGTTGATAATGGAAGTTGAATGATTTTGGAGAGGTTGTAGTTGTGTATGCATGATGTTGGCCGTGTAGTTGTGGTGTGGTGTGGAGGAAAATGAGTTAATTTTATTTAGTGTATTGGTTGTTGTTATGTGGATTTTATATTGCTAATAAAAAGCTTAATGATCTTAGAGAAATTATGGAAATTGGAGACTTGTGGTTGAAGTTTATGTAAATTGAATACTATGTTCTTACACGTATGGAAGACAATGATATTAGTATGGTATTGTTGGAACATATATTATAAGGTTGCTATTGTTTTTATTGGAGTTGGAAGGTTTTGAAGGAAGTAGTATATTGATTGAGTTATTATAATGTATCTTGGATTGAATATGGAAATTTTTAGTATGGTTGTTGACATTATGTTGATAGTTTGGCCGGGTTGAATTCCCGGGATTGTTGTTGATTGAAATTGGCCAAGTTGAACTTGGTGGGATGGAGTATTTACAGGGGAAATGCTGCCGGAATTTCGGTAGCCAAGTATTATCTTAAGATTCCAATTCTAAATGCTCTAACCAAAGTTTGGTAAATATGACCAATTTGTAGATTGTGGCGGATTTGCAACTTGAATTTGGAATAGCATAAGGAGCGGAAAGAGGTATGTAAGGCTTCACCCTTCCTTCTATGGCATGTCTTAGACGTAATATGTTGGATATGAACCTCGGGGACAACTCTATTTTCCGGAATCCGCACCTAAAGTTTCCCCTGTTTCATTCAGTAGAATTGAATTAGAAAGTGTGCGAAACGTTGGAAAAACTTTCCAAACCTCTAGAACTTGCATAAATAGGACCCGACTACCTTGAAACCCTCACAAGTAACGCCATGATAGGTAATACATGTAAATTGTGCACGCTACCTCATTCGGCCCGAGGTGGGCCCATTGTTCCCGAATTTTCCTTATTGTTCCGTTTGACTTATTTTGAAGCAGAATTCAAAGGAAACTTTTGACCCTTGTCCCGATTATCAAACGATAAGTACCGTACCATTCTAATGGAAATATGTCTATGATGACCATGATAACGATGATGCTAAGGAAGAGAATACGTCTATGATAAGTATGACAAGAATGATTCCATGACTAAGAGTCTTAGGCTATGGACCCAATGTGAATACGAAAGTATCAAACTAGTTCTTGATTTTTAATTCTATTCCTTGGTTATGACACTATCTTCTAAAGATTGCAAAGGCATGATCCCCAAGTCGTAAAGTCTCAAATGTCTATGATAGATATGTTGACGATATGTTCCTACTATGAATATGACAATATGACAATGTTAAATTATTTCTTGATATCTCTACTCTATTATGGGTAATGACTACTTTAGAGGTTCCAAGTATATGAAACGATGCCTTATGACCCTATTTTATGTTTTCTCATAAGGACACTCTTCATT
This sequence comes from Lycium barbarum, assembly GCF_019175385.1. Classification (NCBI taxonomy): domain Eukaryota; kingdom Viridiplantae; phylum Streptophyta; class Magnoliopsida; order Solanales; family Solanaceae; genus Lycium; species Lycium barbarum. The sequence continues at coordinate 67,220,658 of NC_083339.1, forward strand.
GATAGTCTCGCCTTATGATACTAGTTCCTTCAAGGTAAGGCAAAGCGGTCACGGTTATACCATAATGTAATCGGAGGTCACCGACCTTACGTCACTCCGATGGATACATGGTTTTCTTTCGGCTCTCCTGCATGCTTATATGACACATGTATATGAGATATGCATATGTACATGGGGTGGGGGAAGGGATACATGGGGGATGGGAGGGTAAACATGTTTCATTGCCACCTGGTCAGCTGGTTTATCATCCCGGACGCGGGATGCCCGAACGCGGGATATATGGGCGAGCCGATGTATTTCGGTGCTATGTGGGCGAGCCGACATTGTTCGGTGCTATGCTATGACCTGATATGATATGACATGATATGATATGACCTGATATGATATGACATGATATGATATGACACAATATGATATGACATGATCTCATATGATATGATACGATATGACATGATATGATAAGGCATGACATGATATAAGTTCTATTTTCTATGTCTATGAAAAAAAAATGTTCTTTTTAAAGGGAAGGACAAGCATGCATGGTATCCGGCCTGAAAAGGGTATTCCTATGTACAGGTTACTTTCTTGTACCACTATATGTCCTATGATCCCATGATATTGTTAATCATACCTTATGTTTCTGTTTGTATTATCTTCCATGCTTTACATACTCGGTACACTATTCGTACTAACGTCCCTTCTTGTGGACGCTGCGTTCCATGCCGCGCAGGTCAACGGGTAGACAGACTTGACTCCTAGGAGCTTAATCAGTAGTATTGTAGCAGCGCTCCAGTTGTTCCGGAGCCTCAGTTCCTTGGTACTATTTTGTGTATATATGTTCGGGCACGGCAGTACTCGGCCCTTCCTATGTATATGTGTACTATGTTTAGAGGCTCGTAGACAGATATGTACAGTTAGATGTTTTGTACTTTTGATGGTCCTCGTCGCTGTGTAATGTGCTAGTAAAGTGTGCTAGCCTATGTTTATAATTATGCTGCTAATGTTAATGTTAAGCAGAAAAAAAAAGAAAAGTACGGTGATGTTCATACGGCCCACTTAGTAATAATAATGAGATACGAGTTAGGGGGGTGCTCGGTACAAGTATCGAGTACTTGTCACGGTCCTAGTTGGGTCGTGACAGAAGTGCTATCAGAGCAGTTCGGTCCTAGGGGTTTGTCTACGAGCCGTGTCCAGTAGAGTCCTGTTTATGGGTGTGTAGCGCGCCACACTTATAGGCAGGAGGCTACAGGGCATTTAGGAAATATGACCTTCTTTGTCTTCTAGATCGTGCGATAGAGCTATGCTACTAGGCTCCTTTATTATTTTCCTAATCCTATGTTATGGTTTCAGTAATGTCGATGAAGAGAGCAGCTTCAGATAGTGGGGGCACCAAGAAGGCCCCTAGAGTATCTCCAGAGCCGAGTAAGGGGAGCCTCGACTATTCGATTGAGACAGATCCGTCGGAGGACCCAGCCACAATTCCTCCAGAGTTCCTGACCCCCAGAGCAGAGGATCCCACGGAGGACAGCTATGATACAGATCCGTCGGAGGACCCAGCAACAATTCCTCCAGAGTTTCTGACCCCTAGAGTAGAGGATCCCGCGGAGGGTAGCTATGTGTTATATCCCGTGTTTTCACACGTTTGGAAAAACTTTAATTATATTGGATTCTTGAGATATAAGGTCAAATTTGATATTTTGTTGAATTTAGGAGTTATGCATGAAAGAATAGAGTCATGAAAGTGTGGGACGAGGCTAAGGGCAATTTTGGAATTTTGGAAATTAGTTCCGGGAATTTCAAAAGGTGATCTATAAGTCTTTGGGCCCAAAATAAATGAAGAAAATTTGGGCCCAACACTAAGGGGTGGCCGGCCACATAGTGGCCCAAACCCATGGTTAGTTAATTATTTTTCCATGTGCTAAATACTTGGAAGAAGGCATTATTTATAGAACTTTCAAGAGAATAGATAAGAAGCAAGAAAACAAAGCAAAACAAGAAAGAAAAAAAGAGGAGAGGGTTCGGGTTTGGCCATAGGAATTTGACCATCAAAAATCTTGTTCAAAAAAATTTTCTCTTGTTGAATTCTTACTAATTCAAGGTCCCTTCTCAACTTGGTGTAGTTGGTTTGGAAGGAAGAAGTCTTGTTTCTTCAAGTTGACCCTATATTCAAGTGAAGAAGATTGAGTAAAAAGGTAAGAATTTATCCCTTATTATAGTGTTATGAAGTATTGTTTGTGTTGTAGTATGTAGAAATGACTTGATTGTATGGAAAAATGGAGGTTTGCGAAGTGGGTATGGAATATAGAATGTGGCCGTGTGTGTGTGTTAATGTGTAAGTGAAATGAGTTGAAATTTATGTTGTATTCTAGTTGTGTGTATGATGGAATTCATATGGAGAATGAGAGTTGAATGAATTTGGTTGAAAATGAAATATAGGGGTTTGGCCGTGTGGTATGGTGTTGGTAGGATGCTATTGAATTAATTTTGTTTAATGTGTTAGTTGTGTTATTGTGATGCTTGCAATGAAAATGAAGTTAGAATGATATAAGTTTGTATTGAATTAGAATGTAGAAACTTATGTCATTTTAGTATGACTTTCCGACATTAAGGAAATGAAGTTGTTTGGTTGTTAATTGTGATGATCATTGATGAATTTGGAAGTTGGAAACATGTTATGAAGTTGTATGCCAAAGATTTGATGTTTTGCATAAGTTATGACTTTGACGGAAAGTTGTATATTATGTATATCGAGTGTATAACTTGAGGAAAACGATATGAAATGTTTCTAGAACTATATGGTGATGATCTTGATTGTTGATGAATGTGAAATTATTGATATTAGTTGAAAGTTGGGTTGAAATGAAGGTTATGTCAACTTGTTAGAAAGATGACTAGTTGAAGGATATTTGTGTTTTTAATGTTCGTTGTTGATATTGATGTTGTCGTTTGGGTTGTTGTTGATGATTTATAGCCGAGTTGAATTCTCGGGGTGCTATATGTATAGGGGAAGTGCTGCCAAAATTTCGGTAGACAAATATGCATTAAGTTGAAACTTTGGTATTCATAACTCACAATTGGTAAACTTGACCAATTACAGATTTTTGACGAAACGGGAAGTGAGCTTGGAAAGGCGTAAAGAGCTTGAAAGGTATGTAAAGCAACCCCAATTCTTCCCTTGGCATGCCCTTAGTGTGTTAGGGTCAGATCCGGGCCTCGAAAGACTTCTTGGCCCTCGGAATCCGCAAGAGAAATTCTCGGTTTTTCCTTCAGTAGAATTGAACCATTTTGGTATGCTTTTCTTGAAATTATGCAATTTTGTTCTAAATTACTTGGAAGGTCACAGAATATTTGTAGAACCTTTTTAGGTGACTCCATAAGCTTGGAGGGCATAATTTGAGCCCGCCGCCTTGTTTGTCCCGAGGCAGGCCCACTATTCCCGGTTTTGCCCTTAATGTACTAAAGCTTTCCTTTTAAGCGATTTTTGAAAGAAACGTTTGACTACCCTTTTTAATTTACCTAACGAATATTGTTTTAAATATCCTATTAAGTTTTGTAAATTATTTTGCCACCCGGAACGACTTCAGGAAGGTTATACTTCTGTAATTTATTATGATATCCGAAATTCATCTATTATGATCCCGTCCAACTCCATTGGATTTGTTTGGCTTTGATACGCTTCACCGAGTCTTTGAAAACATTTATGATATTTTAAATTGCATTAGTCTCTAACTACTCCATTCGTGGATGCCCCAATATTTCCCACACTGAGCCCGGGCCAGGATATGTTGTCAAGCGTGATCCTTTGCATTGTTCGCCGTGCCTCGATGTGAGGGGGCAGGTATACGCGTACATGGGTTTGTGGAGTATGCTGTGCCATGTACACTTGTTCTGATATGATTTTCTATGGCCATCTGATATGATATATTATGTGACGGGGTTATGCCCCATTCTGATTCTTCTGTGTTGTGGCACCAGCGTCGGGAGGGTGGCCACGTTCTGTCTACCGAGTCCCTTGGCAGGGGCCGAATTTGATATGACATATGTTTCGGTACACACTCTGCATGTTTTGAAATTATGTATCTGATACTTTGGATTTTTCTATTTATTTTCTGTATGTCCTGCACCAGTTATGATTTTGTCTCCGTACTTCAGGCTTTACATATTCAGTACATATTTCGTACTGACCCCCTTTCTTCGGGGGCTGCGTTTTCATGCCGCGCAGGTACCGACGACAGGTTTGCTGATCCGTCCGCTTAGGATCTTATTCTGCCATTTGGAGTGCTCTCTCATTCAGAGCCATCTTTTGGTATAGTCTGTCACTTCTACATATGTATATTCTCGTTCATGGGTACGGCGGGGCCCTGTCCCGTCATATGATTTTGTCGGTCTGTTTAGAGGTCTGTGGACATGTTTGTGGGTTGGGATCTTTCTGTACAGCTGTGTCTATATGTTGTGTTTGGGCGATCCCATTCGCCGCGGCGGCCGGTCCGCACATATTTAAATGTTGCTTTGTTGGCCCTGTGTGGCCTTTGTTGGTATTTTCTGCGTGCAGGGTATATGGGATAGTCCGTAAAACAAAGGAAACTCTGCCGAAATTTTTCTGGAAATTATATACTAGAATGTGTTTGAGTGCCCAGATCGGGCACTAGTCACGGCCTACGGGGTTGGGTCGTGACAAAAGTGGTATCAGAGCGGTTCGTCCTCGGAATGTCTACAGACCGTGTCTAGTAGAGTCTTGTTTATCGGTGTGTTGTGCACCACACCTATAAACAGGAGGCTACAGGGCATTTAGGATACTACCCTTCTTTCTGTCTTAGATCGTGCGATAGAGCTGTGTTATCAGGATGATTCCTCCCTAACGAATTGTTACATTTGCAGTTATGCCTCCAAAAAAGGCGACAGCGGCCCAAAAGGCCAAGGCAGCAGCTGTGGGAGAGAATAGTCGGGCCCAGAGGGTTACCATGGCCCATGCACATATTGCTCCTGATATTTTGCCCCCGGCAGAGGGCTCTTCCACACCGCCACACGTAGAGGAGATTGGAGCAGCAGCTGTTGCAGGTCGAGGGGCGGCTCCACCGCCAGCTCCCGAGATTCCAGTACTTGAGCCCCCAGCTCCACGGCCAGGCACTGAGGATCAGTTCATGAGAGAGGCAGTCCATCTATTGACCAGACTTGTGGCAGGACAGGTTCAGGGGCACGGACTGGGAGGTGACCGGGCTTACAGGCGTGACAGTTCGAGAGCCCGTGAGTTCTTGACTTGTGGTCCTCCAGAGTTCTTCGGGACTAAGCCCGAGGAGGATCCTGAGGAGTTTATCAGGAAGATGCGGCGCACTTTACAGCTGATTAATGCTTCCGAGACAGAGTCAGTTGCGTTGGCCTCGTACCGGTTCTATGATGTGGCGGCTAATTGGTACGAGTCATGGGAGTTATCTAGGGGTGACGGCGCTCCCTCAGCAGTTTGGGATGATTTTTCTCAGGCTTTTCTTAGTCATTTTCTGCCTCCGGAGTTACGGCGGGCCAAGGCTGACAGATTCTTATTGCTGAGACAGAGGGGTCGTAGTGTTCGAGAGTACAGTATGGAGTTCGACTCATTGGCCCGATACGCACCTGCTGTGGTAGCTACTATGGCTGACAGGATGCACAGGTACATTATGGGGCTGGACAGTTATTTTGTCGACAGCTGTTTGGTATTGGCTGCTCAGCCCGGCATGGATATTGCCCGGATTCAGGCCCACGCCCAGGGCATGGAGAACCGGCATAGGGAGCGTCAGCCTAATAGGAGCCAGGATCGGAGACAGCCCAAGAGGGCCAGATCATCTGGGTATTCTGGAGATTTTCGGGGCAGACAGCCTCAGCAGCCGCAGCAGCCTAGCAGACATCTATCCCAGCCGGCACAGAGCGCACCTCCACAGCCTACAGGTCGCAGATTTGATAGCCCACGGTATTCAGGAGCAGGTCCGAGCTCCAGGGCTTCAGGTTCGCGGACAGACAGGGGTTCTGGTCAGACGAGGCCACCTAGGCCTCAGTGTTCTTATTGTGGCAGATACCATCCTGGGGAGTGCTATAGAGCCACCGGTGCATGTTTTTCTTGTGGCCGTCAGGGCCATTCCGTGAGAGATTGCCCGTATAAGGGTAGTTCGGGTGGTGCAGCGCAGCCTACCGGATCGGCCGCCGGGTCTTCATCTTCATCAGTGGCTATGCGCCCTACGGGGCCAGGTACTTCAGCACCAGCGGGTCGCGGCAGAGGCCGTTGTGGAGCTTCTGGTACTAGCGGTCCTTCGAACCGCATTCATGCTTTGTCCAGCCGCCAGGACCAGGAGGCATCGCCTAATGTCGTTACAGGTACATTATTGGTCTTCTCTCGGTCTGTGTATGCATTAATTGATCCAGGTTCGACTTTGTCATATATTTCGACTCTTGTTGCTGGAAAAATTGGTATAACGTCTGAACCTATAGAGCCGTTTGAGGTAGCCACACCGATTGGGGACTTTATTGTAGAAAAACATGTATATAAAAACTGTTTTGTAATTGTATGTGGCCGTGACACTAAGGCAGATCTGGTGGAGTTAGATATGATCGAGTTCGATGTTATTATGGGAATGGACTGGCTAGCCTCCTGTTATGCTAATGTTGACTGCCAAAATAAGGTAGTTCGTTTCCAGTTTCCTGGGGAGCCAGTTATAGAATGGGCCGGTAATACAGCATCGCCGAAAGGTAAGTTTATTTCATACCTTAAGGCGAAGAAAATGATCAGAAAGGGTTATTTTTATCATCTGGTTCGGGTACAAGACTTGACAACAGAAACGCCGACTCTTCAGTCAGTTCCCGTGGTTAATGAATTTCCGGATGTATTCCCAGATGAGCTTCCAGGCCTTCCGCCGGAGTGGGAGATAGATTTTACTATTGATTTGCTTCCAGATAGTCAGCCGATATCTATTCCCCCGTACAGAATGGCACCGGCAGAATTGAAAGAACTGAAAGAGCAGTTGAAGGATCTGTTAGAAAAAGGCTTTATCAGGCCCAGTACTTCACCTTGGGGAGCCCCGGTATTATTTGTGCGTAAGAAAGATGGGTCGCTGCGTATGTGTATTGATTATCGGCAGCTGAATAAGGTAACTATAAAGAATAAATACCCCCTCCCCAGAATTGATGACTTGTTTGATCAGTTGCAGGACGCCAGATATTTTTCGAAGATAGATCTTCGGTCAGGCTATCATCAGGTACGGGTACGAGAGGCTGATATTCCTAAGACAGCATTCCGGACCAGATATGGGCATTATGAATTCAGAGTTATGTCTTTTGGGCTGACTAATGCTCCTGCGGTATTCATGGATTTAATGAATCGGGTATTCAGGCCGTTCTTAGACATGTTCGTAATTGTATTTATCGATGATATCCTGGTTTATTCTCGGTCCGAGGCAGAGCACGCAGATCATCTGAGAGCGGTACTTGGGGTACTTCGGCATCGGAAATTATATGCAAAATTTTCTAAATGTGAATTCTGGCTGGCTTCAGTGGGATTCCTGGGGCATATTATTGCAGCTGATGGTGTCCGGGTGGATACACAGAAGATTGAGGCCGTGAAAAATTGGCCCAGACCCACGACGCCCACAGAGGTACGTAGTTTCCTGGGGTTAGCAGGATATTACAGGAGATTTGTGGAAAAGTTTGCTTCGATTTCAGCGCCTTTGACAAGGCTAACTCAGAAGGGAGCCAAGTTCCAGTGGACTGATGCTTGTGAACGAAGCTTCCAGTTGCTGAAAGAGAAGCTGACTACAGCCCCAGTTCTAACTCTTCCAGGGGGACCCGATGGATATGTTATTTATTATGACGCTTCTGGCGTGGGATTGGGCTGTGTATTGATGCAGCACGGCAGAGTTATAGCTTATGCTTCTCGGCAATTGAAAAAGCATGAAAAGAATTATCCTACTCACGATCTGGAGCTTGCAGCGGTGATCCATGCCCTGAAGATATGGAGACATTATTTATATAGCGTTCATGTTGATATCTATACAGATCATAAGAGTCTCCAGTATATTTTCAAGCAGAAAGAGCTTAATTTGCGGCAGCGGAGGTGGCTGGAGCTCCTGAAGGACTATGATGTGGATATTCTGTATCATCTGGGAAAGGCTAATGTTGTGGCAGATGCGCTTAGCCGGAAATCTATGGGTAGCTTGGCAGATTTACAGCCAGACAGGAGAGAGATAGTGCGTGACATTCATCAGTTGGCTAATCTTGGGGTTCGTCTGGCCGAATCTGGAGGTACACGGATTTCTGTCCGAGGGGTTTCTGAATCATCTATTAAGGAAGATATCAAGCGGCATCAATATGAAGATCCTCTTTTGGCACGATACAGAGACAGAGCCTATGATAAGGAGAAGACTCCGTTCGAGTTCACTCCGGACGGGACTTTATTATTCAGGGGCAAGTTGTGTGTACCTGATATTGCAGGCCTTCGGCAGCAGGTTATGAGCGAGGCACATTATGCTCGCTATTCGGTCCATCCTGGGTCTACGAAGATGTACCATGATCTTAGATGCCTATACTGGTGGGATGGCATGAAACGGGATATCGCAGAGTTTGTCACCCAGTGTCCCAATTGTCAACAGGTCAAAATTGAACATCAGAAACCGGGTGGACTGTTGCAGGAAATGGAAATTCCGACGTGGAAGTGGAAGATCATTAATATCGACTTCATTACATGTTTGCCTCGCACTCCACGGAAGTATGATTCCATCTGGGTTATTGTTGATAGGCTGACAAAATCAGCCCATTTTCTCCCCGTCAGAACTACTTATTCCGCCGAGGATTATGCCAGGCTTTATATTAAAGAAATAGTGAAGCTTCATGGAGTTCCTATATCTATTATCACTGACAGAGGTGCTCAGTTCACAGCGAACTTCTGGAGATCTTTTCAGGAAGGATTAGGGACTCAGCTGAGCCTGAGCACAACTTTCCATCCTCAGAGCGACAGACAGGCCGAGCGCACTATCCAGACACTTGAAGATATGTTGCGGGCCTGTGTTATTGATTTCAGGGGTAGCTGGGAGGATCACTTGCCATTAATTGAATTTTCTTACAACAACAGTTACCATTCCAGCATCCAAATGGCTCCGTACGAGGCCTTGTATGGCAGGAAATGTAGGTCACCTATCGGCTGGTTTGATATTGGCGAGACAGAATTAATCGGCCCAGATATGATCCAGCAGGCCGTTGATAAGGTGAAACTTATCAGGGAGCGACTATTGGCAGCCCAGAGTCGACATAAATCATACGCTGATAAACGGCGTCGTCTTTTGGAATTCCAGGTTGGTGATTGGGTATTTCTGAAGGTATCGCCTATGAAAGGCGTAATGCGGTTCGGCAGAAAGGGTAAGCTTATTCCGCGTTATATTGGGCCTTATCTGATTGTGCGGAAAATTGGAAAGGTAGCCTATGAGTTAGATTTGCCATCTAATTTGGAAGCGGTACATCCGGTGTTCCATGTCTCTATGCTCCGTAAATGCATCGGTGACCCTTCCAGAATATTCCCTGCGGATGATATTCAGGTGACGGAGCAACTATCGTACGAGGAGCAGCCCGTATCTATTTTGGATCGTCAGGTAAGGAGGCTCCGGAATAAAGATGTAGCCTCTGTTAAGGTACTGTGGCGGAACAATAATAGGGAGGAAATGACATGGGAAGCCGAAGAGGAAATGAAGGAAAAATATCCTTATCTGTTCCCCATGCCCACAGGTAATCCTGAACCCTTACTTAATTCTGTTTCAATAATGAATGTGCGACATTTGTGCTGTCTATAAACCTGAACTCCCCCAAAGTATTTTCCAACCCTATAAGATTAATTTTACATTCGAGGACGAATGTTCTAAAGGGGGGGAGGATGTTATATCCCGTGTTTTCGGAGGACCCAGCCACAATTCCTCTAGAGTTCCTGACCCCCAGAGCAGAGGATCCCACGGAGGACAGCTATGAGACAGATCCGTCGGAGGACCCAGCAACAATTCCTCCAGAGTTTCTGACCCCTAGAGTAGAGGATCCCGCGGAGGGTAGCTATGTGTTATATCCCGTGTTTTCACACGTTTGGAAAAACTTTAATTATATTGGATTCTTGAGATATAAGGTCAAATTTGATATTTTGTTGAATTTAGGAGTTATGCATGAAAGAATAGAGTCATGAAAGTGTGGGACGAGGCTAAGGGCAATTTTGGAATTTTGGAAATTAGTTCCGGGAATTTCAAAAGGTGATCTATAAGTCTTTGGGCCCAAAATAAATGAAGAAAATTTAGGCCCAACACTAAGGGGTGGCCGGCCACATAGTGGCCCAAACCCATGGTTAGTTAATTATTTTTCCATGTGTTAAATACTTGGAAGAAGGCATTATTTATAGAACTTTCAAGAGAATATATAAGAAGCAAGAAAACAAAGCAAAACAAGAAAGAAAAAAAGAGGAGAGGGTTCGGGTTTGGCCATAGAAATTTGACCATCAAAAATCTTGTTCAAAATTTTTTTCTCTTGTTGAATTCTTACTAATTCAAGGTCCCTTCTCAACTTGGTGTAGTTGGTTTGGAAGGAAGAAGTCTTGTTTCTTCAAGTTGACCCTATATTCAAGTGAAGAAGATTGAGTAAAAAGGTAAGAATTTATCCCTTATTATAGTGTTATGAAGTATTGTTTGTGTGGTAGTATGTAGAAATGAGTTGATTGTATGGAAAAATGGAAGTTTGCGATGTGGGTATGGAATATAGAATGTGGCCGTGTGTGTGTGTTAATGTGTAAGTGAAATGAGTTGAAATTTATGTTGTATTCTAGTTGTGTGTATGATGGAATTCATATGGAGAATGAGAGTTGAATGAATTTGGTTGAAAATGAAATATAGGGGTTTGGCCGTGTGGTATGGTGTTGGTAGGATGCTATTGAATTAATTTTGTTTAATGTGTTAGTTGTGTTATTGTGATGCTTGCAATGAAATTGAAGTTAGAATGATATAAGTTTGTATTGAATTAGAATGTAGAAACTTATGTCGTTTTAGTATGACTTTCCGACATTAAGGAAATGAAGTTGTTTGGTTGTTAATTGTGATGATCATTGATGAATTTGGAAGTTGGAAACATGTTATGAAGTTGTATGCCAAAGATTTGATGTTTTGCATAAGTTATGACTTTGACGGAAAGTTGTATATTATGTATATCGAGTGTATAACTTGAGGAAAACGATATGAAATGTTTCTAGAACTATATGGTGATGATCTTGATTGTTGATGAATGTGAAATTATTGATATTAGTTGAAAGTTGGGTTGAAATGAAGGTTATGTCAACTTGTTAGAAAGATGACTAGTTGAAGGATATTTGTGTTTTTAATGTTCATTGTTGATATTGATGTTGTCGTTTGGGTTGTTGTTGATGATTTCTAGCCGAGTTGAATTCTCGGGGTGCTATATGTATAGGGGAAGTGCTGCCGAAATTTCGGTAGACAAATATGCATTAAGTTGAAACTTTGGTATTCATAACTCACAATTGGTAAACTTGACCAATTACAGATTTTTGACGAAACGGGAAGTGAGCTTGGAAAGGCGTAAAGAGCTTGAAAGGTATGTAAAGCAACCCCAATTCTTCCCTTGGCATGCCCTTAGTGTGTTAGGGTCGGATCCGGGCCTCGAAAGACTTCTTGGCCCTCGGAATCCGCAAGAGAAATTCTCCGTTTTTCCTTCAGTAGAATTGAACCATTTTGGTATGCTTTTCTTGAAATTATGCAATTTTGTTCTAAATTACTTGGAAGGTCACAGAATATTTGTAGAACCTTTTTAGGTGACTCCATAAGCTTGGAGGGCATAATTTGAGCCTGCCGCCTTGTTTGTCCCGAGGCGGGCCCACTATTCCCGGTTTTGCCCTTAATGTACTAAAGCTTTCCTTTTAAGAGATTTTTGAAAGAAACGTTTGACTACCCTTTTTAATTTACCTAACGAATATTGTTTTAAATATCATGTTAAGTTTTGTAAATTATTTTGACACCCGGAACGACTTCAGGAAGGTTATACTTCTGTAATTTATTATGATATCCGAAATGCATCTATTATGATCCCGTCCAACTCCATTGGATTTGTTTGGCTTTGATACGCTTCACCGAGTCTTTGAAAACATTTATGATATTTTAAAATTGCATTAGTCTCTCACTACTCCATTCGTGGATGCCCCAATGTTTCCCACACTGAGCCCGGGCCAGGATATGTTGTCAAGCGTGATCCTTTGCATTGTTCGCCGTGCCTCGATGTGAGGGGGCAGGTATACGCGTACATGGGTTTGTGGAGTATGCTGTGCCATGTACGCTTGTTCTGATATTATTTGCTATGGCCATCTGATATGATATATTATGTGACGGGGTTATGCCCCATTCTGATTCTTCTGTGTTGTGGCACCAACGTCGGGAGGGTGGCCACGTTCTGTCTACCGAGTCCCTTGGCAGGGGCCGGATTTGATATGACATATGTTTCTGTACACACTCTGCATGTTTTGAAATTATGTATCTGATACTTTGGATTTTTCTGTTTATTTTCTGTATGTCCTGCACCAGTTATGATTTTGTCTCCGTACTTCAGGCTTTACATATTCAGTACATATTTCATACTGACCGCCTTTCTTCGAGGGCTGCGTTTTCATGCCGTGCAGGTACCGACGACAGGTTTGCTGATCCGTCCGGTTAGGATCTTATTCTGCCATTTGGAGTGCTCTCTTATTCAGAGCCATCTTTTGGTATAGTCTGTCACTTCTACATATGTATATTCTCGTTCATGGGTACGGCGGGGCCCTGTCCCGTTATATGATTTTGTCGGTCTGTTTAGAGGTCTGTGGACATGTTTGTGGGTTGGAATCTTTCTGTACAGCTGTGTGTATATGTTGTGTTTGGGCGATCCCATTCGCCGCGGCGGCCGGTCCGCACATATTTAAATGTTGCTTTGTTGGCCCTGTGTGGCCTTTGTTGGTATTTTGTGCGTGCAGGGTATATGGGATAGTCCGTAAAACAAAGGAAACTCTGCCGAAATTTTTCTGGAAATTATAAACTAGAATGTGTTTGAGTGCCCAGATCGGGCACTAGTCACGGCCTACGGGGTTGGGTCGTGACACTATGATACGGATCCCTCGGAGGATCCGGCGACGATTCCTCCAGAGTTTCTTACCTCCAGGGAGGAGGATAGTCATGACACAGACCCATCGGAGCATTCTTCTGGGACACCGGAGGAGGAGATTTCCGGGGACATACCAGTTGCTCCTGTGATGGAGCACTATGTCAGTCAGGCCACCTCGGAGAATGCTATGGACTACTCCTGTCCTTTGTCCTAGTCATCAGTGAACCAGGAATCGCCTGGTTATCTATACTCTTCCGATTCGGATGCGAGAAATGACGAGAGTCAATCGAGCGGAGAGTAGACAGACGAGGAATGAGGAGCATACTTCACATGGCAGCTCCCCGGACCAGGCTCGAGATTGATCGGCTACAGGTATATGAGATTTTCTTTTAAATTTTCTATGTATACATAATCTTTGCAAAATGCTAATTAGTGACGGCAAACGGAAATTCAAAAGGGGCCAAAGACTTAGCGGTTGTGAGTAATGGCGATTGAGATGTCTCCGCCACCAGTGCGAATTTAGAAACCTTGGATAAAAGATAATCATATGTATGGATGGGAGTAAATAGTGAAGATTTAAACAAAGGCAATATGGTAATTGTATGGTCAGGAAAGTGAAGATAGGAGTGGGACCCACTGTGAGGACGTTTTGGGAAGTTGTTAGAACCCCGACTTACCTTAAAATATGTGACAAAGGTCGTGCGGGGCAATCGATATAATTATACCAGCATTCACGCATTTACATGCACCAAAGTTTCGAGGTTAAGCGTGCTAAGGTGGGAGGATGGGTGACCCCCTAGGAAATATGCTGAAAATTTCATAAATGTGGGAACAAGAGACGAATGTGAAATGAGGTAGCCTAAAGTAAATTAGAGTGTGTGAAGTGGTTAAGAACCCTGTAGAAGTCGTGTAGGCTGAGACGGACTAGACTAGCAGTGTCACGACCCAACCCCGTGGGCCATGACTGGCACCCTACTTGGGCACCCAGACAGACTTACACCATATTCGTATCTTTTCTTTCTAACCTACAACTTGGTTATTTTCGTACGAAACCTTAACAGAATCATAATTACATAATACACAATCTTATCCAATAGCTGACACTCAGATATCGCAATTAATATAACAATTTATCTTTTAATAATTACATCCTTTCTCATGGGATGATTTGGCCAAGTTATTCCTTCTTTCACACCCGTTCCTTATCCGTCGTTCTGTTTTTCTCGATATTCAAATTAACTGATATGCACATGATTCATCATTCCATGCCCTAGGTTTCCTTTGTCCTGCACTACTACATTTTAGTTCGTCCTCGCAAATAATTCTCGTGCTTTACCCGTTGACTCTTTTAGAGGCTCTGTTTAATTACGTTTCCTACGGCTCACTTTTTCTGACATTTTGATTACCTTCCACTCAATCATTCTCTTTTCTTCCCAAACATCATCGTATTAGAATCTTCCAATCTCAACCGGTAGCGAAATGAATATCAGTTTATTTCGTAACATCTGTGCCATACCTTTCGCTTTGCCTCATAAATTCTGTCCGGTTAACGTTTTCCATATATTACAACAATGGCTATCAGGGTTCGCCAATCAATCGACGCAGTCATAAATGGGGGCCCTACACATACATATATATATATCACTACTATTTCTTTTACAGTACATCTTCAATCACTCGCTCATACTTACTCTAGCTTCGGAGCTGCGCTACTTTTTCTTCCCTTTTTAGCAATCTAATCCGTCTCAGCTCGTGTGGCCCCTATATAGTTTCTAGCCATATCACACATCCTAATTCCCTTTTGGTTACCCAGAATTTCCTATTCGTCTCTCATATCTATGTTCGCGAACATTTTTGTACATTTCCCAGGGGGTCACCCATCCCAAAATTGCTTTGGCCCTGGCACGCTTAACCTTACAACTTTAATGAATTTAGGCACGTTAAGACCGTGTAATCACACCGATTGCCCCCCACAGCCTTTGTCACGTAATTTGAGACAAGTCGGGGCCTTAACAACTTTTCAAAACATTCTCGTAGCGGGTCCCACCCCAGCCTAACGAGGATTCTTTTACTTTTCTGACTATATGGTTACCGTGTCGCCCCTTTTGTAAACCCCCAATATTTACCTTCATGTATATATATATGATTCTAGACCGCCCACAAGTTTAAGTTTTATTCCACAAATTCCACCTCCACCCGGTCGAGGAAAACTGATAAAACGTTATTGTAGGGTATCTTCCGACCACCAGCAAAAGAAAGCTAGTGCCCGACGAACTTCGCGGAATCTTCTAATGCCTAATTCACATAATTACCTCCACGGTTATATATATCTATATACTTAAGCCGAGAGCGAACCGCTCAATTCTCAACTGCTTGTCATACGTTTTGTATTCTTTCAATTAGAGGAAACTTGATCGTCGGACATTTTTGCCCTTCACATGGGCTGTGCTAAAACAAAATAGGTTGGAACATATTTCTGGTCCCTCCAAATAAATTGCGAATTTGCTACTCGTATATGCTTTCTCGAGATAAAATTTTTCCGATAAGGGTAATGCTTCTTACAAATGACATGGAGGGTACCTCTTAAACTTTTAATCCACCATAATAGATTTATCCTATCGGTATCGACCTTTATGATATGTTGGGAATTTATATCTCATTTTCCCTTTCGTATTTCTAGAAGAAAAAAATTGGGCAGAGGTTCCTCTGTATTTCTTACTATCCCAAAACTTGTACACAGGAAATACCAACCATGCCTCACAGGGCCAACACATATACGTATATACATATCACATCAGGTTGCATCATAGCCACACGGGGTTAACAATTTCAGATAGAAGTATACAGATGTCGAGGCTTACCTCACATGCCCAACTCAACTGCACCTGCTACACTTTTCATGTTTTATTTCTCCTTTCAATGTTCGACTTTATGTTCCAATCGTATTTCAAACACCTTACCCAACATATATCTTTCATATCATTGCTTACCTGAGTACTGTGTAGCTTCCAATATCAGCAGTCGCTGTCTTACGTCGATACCGTTCTCCAGCTGCAATCAAAGTTTAGAAAAAGAAATTCATTTCCTACAGCTGGCTCTATCGCACGATCTAAGATCCAAAGAAAAGTAACACCCTAAATGCCTTGTAGCCTCCTGTTTGTAGATGTGGTGCACAACACACCGATAAACAAGACTCTACGAGACACGGCCTGTAGACATTCCGAGGACAAACCGCTCTGATACCACTTTCATTCTCAATATGAATTCCATCCTACACACAACTAGAATACAACATAAATTCAATCCACCATAAGCATACAATGTATATATATACACGGCCATGCACCATATTCCATGCCCACTTTGCAAACTTCCATGTTTTCATGAATTCTACTCATTTCCATACACTACAACACAAACAAACCTTCATAACATAATAATATGGAATGAATTCTTACCTTTTCTCTTCAAACTTCCACTTGCCAACACAAGTGCTTTCTTGCCTTAAAAATTATACCATCTTGAAGAGCATCCATGAGTTAGTAATATTGCTAGAAAATTATAATTTTTTTGGATCAAGAATAGACTTGGAATTTTTTTTTTCTTTCTTTGGAGGGGGCCGAACCCCTCTCCTCTTGTTCTTGCTCCCTTGTTTTTCTTATGTTTCATGAATCTTCTAATGGATAGAGCTCACTTATATAAATTATAACTGTCACGACCCAAACCCCGTGGGCCGCGACTGGTACCCTAACTGGATACCCATACGTACCTATCTGATCGAATTCGAATCATACAAATATTTTATTTTATTTTCGTTTCAAAACAGAAGTACGGAAATAGGCCGATACAAATACGGCACGCGCGCAACCATACGTATATATACATATATACCTGAACATACAGACATTTACAAGTAAGCCGATAAGGCTAACATACAGACGAAACCCGTAACCCACACATCTATCTACAGGCCTCTACAGACATACAAAATCATATGGCGGGACAGGGCCCCGCCGTACCCAGAATATACACACATACGGAGTACACAGAAGACAGAAAATATATACCAAAAGATATGCTCCGGGTCAAAGGAGCTCTTCAAAAAAGCAGAGTCGGAAACCTACGCGGGCGGCGTATCACCTGGTGCGTCTGTACCTGCGGGCATGTAGCGCAGCCCCCGAAGAACGGGGGTCAGTACGGAAAATGTACCGAGTATTTTAAAGCAGAAACATAACAGATATAAACATAGTCCGAACCGGAGTCACAGAAATATAACGGACAGGACCATAAATCAGACTGACGGACAGAGTTATGATCCAGACAGACATACAGAATCGTGTTCCATACAAATAAACAGAATTATAGTTCGGACAGACAGACGGAATCACAATACGGACGGATGGGCAGAATCAGAACCCATACGGACATACAGAGTCAGAATCCATACCGACATACAGAAATAGTCGAAGCACAGACGGACAGACAGTAGTATGTCAGACAGAATTATGCATGCAGAGTAGCACAGAGTCATACAAAATCATACAGAGGCGTGTGCTTTATAAGTACAGATAGCACACGCATATATTCATACAGATCCCGGCCCTGTCTGGGGGCGCGGTAACAGAACCCGGCCCTCTTAGTACGGGACGCGGTGGACAGACAGAATCATATCAGATCATATGCCATCCTGGCCGCCATCCCCATACACAGATCATACAGACATACAGATCCCGGCCCGTACGCCGAGGGACGCGGTGAACAATGCAGAGAAAATATGCACGATAACAGAACCTGGCCCGGGTCGCAGTGAAAGAATGCATTGAGACAGACACGAATCGATAAATGAGAAACCACCTACCTACAGACTCAACATACAGACTCGATCAATCAGAAGGGTGCCAAACGGCGAGCCAAAATCAGAATATCCAGATAGTATGCATAGCACGCGCTCATATCCTAGTTAGGAAGGCACGACAGATTATCAGAATGGGATGCTCGGATGTTCAGAAATCATATTGTATAAATTACACAAAACTATCCATAATATTCACAAAATAATAGTTCAGAAGTTTTTGGAGAAGATCGGACCAAAACAGAAGTATTTTAAAAATCGTACCGGAAGTATCGGGCCTTGTGGGCCCACCTCGGACCAACCCGAGGCTACATACGTAAATTACTGATGATTGACCTTATGAGGTCACCCATACTCATTCGGAAGTGTTCCGACTCCGTTTGGGGAAGTTTTGTGCAAAATCTCACTTTAAGGACAATTTGTAAGAAAATAGGTTCAATTGAACTGAAGGAATTAGAGCGGTTTTCCGTCTCGAATTCCGGGGAACGGAGTCGGACCTAAGGCTCGCGGCCGAGCCTACCACATCCAGAACATGCCTAGGAACGTAGAGAAGTGCTTCACATACCTCGATGGCGCCTTATGCTCGCTCGGCGTCAATCCAAATTTCGTCCAAAATCTGGAAATGGTCAAGTTTACCATTTGGTTAGTTTCATTCTTTCAATACCCCAAGCTTACACATACTTGCCTACCGAAATTTCGGCAGCATTTCCTCTGTATATACGACATCCCCAAAAGTTAAAACACAGCCAACAACCAACACAACAACCCAGAGAATGATATCAAACAACAACAAACATCAAGACATACATTAAGGCATCATTAGCCATCTTCCAACATAACGAAACATTTTTCGTTTCAAACTTACATTTCCAAACCAAACTTATTATTTTCGCATCTATTATCCATCAAGATCATTATAGCATACGTCGGAGGCATATCATACCATTTCCACACAATATACACACGATATACAAACATACAAACTTTCCATTAAAGCCACTACTTATCCAATTTTTCCAACCTTCCACATACAAGTTCATCAACACATTTTTACATTCCAAATTCATTATCATCAATCACAATTTTAAGACATTAGGCTAAAGCGACTCTCTTTCCGACAACGACTTAACAAACAATTCCTCGTTTTTGGCTTAACCATTATCCCTCAATCTACTTCACAAAGCCATAACACAATTAACATACAACCAAAATCAAATTCACATTCCATACTACACATAGTACCACACGGCCAACATACTATATTTTCCAACTCTCACTAATTCATCCCACTTTCCTTTCTAATATAATTTCCACCATACTACAACTAACTTACACAAGAATTCAAACCATTACAATCATGCAATACATACACATGCATTCGGCCACCACCCATATTTTTCAACATACAAAATTTCCATGTTTTTCCTTCATTCACACATACTACAACATACCTATATCATTTTTAACACAACAAAAGCATGGAATCCTTACCTTTCTTCAAGTTCTTCACTTGGGGTTGAAGTTGTTTTCTTGCCAAAATCTTTATATCAACTTGTAGATAATCTTGTGCTTAACAATAATCTCTCAAGGGATGAACTTTTTAAACCTAAGAATTGGCTCAAAAATTTTTTTCTTTCTTTTCCTTTTCTTTCTCTCTTGAACCCGAACCCTCTCTCTCTTTTCTTCTTGATTTTTCTTTGATTTTTCTTGAAGGTTCCACAAGATAAGGCAACTTATATTGTTTTTTCATCACATGGGAATTGGTTTGCCCATGGACTTGGGCCTTTGTTTGGCCGGTTGGGCCATTCCCATTTGGGCCTAATTCTTCTTATCATTTTTTTTTTTTTAGCCCAAAATTGTTGGTTACATATTAATCCATAAGGCAAATTTCCAAAATTCCGATTTTTGCCCTTGGCCACCTTTCGTAATTCTATACCATTGACTTCATAACTCACACATTCACACCAAGTAGTGTCCAATTGTGGCCTTATTCATCACAAGTCCATTTATCTTGAATTTTTCGAATAAACAAAAATGTCGGATGTAACATTCTCCCCCCCTTTAGAACATTCGTCCTCGAATGTTAAATTGACCTTATGGGGCGCCATACTACTCCGGGAGGGTTCTCTTTATAGTCGTCCTTTGCTGACTTGCCGACATGGCTTCTTTACCAACATTATGAGGTAATTTTTCACATCACAGATTTAGATGCTTTCATAATATATCTTCTCGTACCCCACGCAATCGTCGAACCATAAGCTATATTCTTGTAACTGACGAACGCTTTCCAGACGTCATAGTCCGTATCATTTCTTGTTACACTCCGTAGATTTCTACCACATCGATATAATCCCACTTCATTCCAGACACTTCTTATCAACAGATTCAGGACTGTAACCGGACGCGTAAAAGTATATCGGACAGATTCGTAATCGGAAGCAGACATGCCAAACTATGGCGGATAGATTCATAATCAAAAGAAGAGATACGGAAGTATGTCAGACAGATCTGAGATCAGAGTCAGATGTATAAAAAGGTATCGGACGGACTTCGAAATCGGAATCAGGCTTACAGAGATGTATCATACAGAGTCACACTTAGAATCAGACATGCGGAGATGTATCAGACAGATGCGTGACCAAAATTAGACGTACGGAGGCACACCAGACGAATTTATATCCAGAGTCAGACATACAGAGGTGTGTCAGACAGATTCGTAATCAGGTTTAATCGTACAGAGACATGTCAGACAGAAACGTATTCGGAGTCAATCATACAAATCGCATTGGGTGTCGCTTATCGACTTTTTCAAAGATTCTGCTTACTCGCTCTACTTATCTCTCTCCTTCCCTACTATCCATACTCTTTTTCCTTTTACAACTATCGTCATACTGGACTAACTTATGATGTAATTGGGCGTTTTCTATCCCCTGACAACATTCGGGTCGTCGCTGACTGTTATCCAGATTTGCTAAATTTTCCGAGTGGTATCGCACCTTTCCTTTTTGCCCCTTTAACCCGCGTCGGTCTGTGTGGTATCTGTAAAGGCGCTAATTACTCCATACATTCTCTTTTCCTTTAAATTACCCCAAATTTTCATTTATATCAGTCATACCTGCACTTGTGCAAAACTTTGCATTACTTCCCAGGGGGTCACCCATCCCAGAATTGCTCTGGCTTGAGCACGCTTAACTCCGAAACTTTCATGCATTTTGACGCGTTAGGGCTAATATAATATCGCCGATTGCCCCTCACGACCTTTGTCACGAAATTTTAGAGTAACTCGGGGTCTTCGCAGATTTTCTGAAAATTTTTTTGGTAGCGGGTCCCACCCCCGGCTAAGTCATACCATTACCATATTGCTTTTCTAAATCTCGGTATCCACCAAATTAACATTTATCTTACTATTTCCAATACCCAGAAGTATAAGATCACGTAATTCAGCAAAATACAAACTTATCCATACATACATTTCTCAAAAAGGATTGGCTGGCGTACCTGGGCGTGCACTCGAAGACGCTCCTGGATCCTGCCGGCCGGTTAAAGCAAACACGCGGTTCGAAGGACCGCTGTAACCAGAAGCTGCACCACGTCCTCTGCCACGACCCGCTGGCGCTGGTGCTGGTGCTGGTGCTCCTCGCCCCGCAGGGCGCATGGCTGCTGAAGGAGAAGATGAGCCTGCAACGGACCCAGCAGGCCGGGCTGAACCCGAACTGCCCTTAAGTGGGCACTCTCTGACTCGATGGTCTGGGCTCCCACAAAAATAACAAGCGCCCGTAGCGCGGTAACACTCCCCCGGGTGGGGCCTCCCACAATAAGAACACGGGGGTATGGGTGGCCTCGACTGACCGGGACCTCTGGAGCTCTGTCCTGCGAACTGTGGGGGCGTACTGTAGGCTGGCTGGGACGAATACCTATTTCTCTGCCGCTGGGAAGGCTCGCTCTGAAATCCCTCTGAATACCCAGCCGATCTGGCTCTCTTAGGCTGGCCCCTGTCGTAACCCCTATCAGGCCGACGTTCCCTACGTCGGTCCTCCATGCCCTGGGCGTGTGCCTGTACCCGGGCTACATGCATCCCTGGCTGAGCAGCCACAACCAAACAACCATCAATCAGATAAGAGTCCAGTCCCATCACATACCTGTGCACCCTGTCGGCCATCTCAGCTACTATGGTGGGTGCATACCTAGCCAGTGAGTCGAACTCTAGGCTGTACTCGCGAACACTTCTACCATTCTGTCTCAAGTTCAAGAACCGATCAACCCTAGCTCTTCGTAGCTCTGGTGGTAGAAAATGGTCAAGAAAGGCCTTAGTAAATTCGGCCCATACCGCTGCGGGCGCGTCGGCACCCCTGGAGAGCTGCCAAGACTCATACCAATTTGCTGCCACCTCATACAGTCGATACGAAGCCAACTCCACAGACTCAGTCGGCGAAGCCTTAATCAATCGCAGTGTGCTCTCCATCTTTCTGATGAACTCCTGGGGGTCCTCCTCAGATTTTGTCCTGGAGAATTCTGGAGGACTACATGTCAAAAACTCGCGAGCCCTGGAGCTCTCATACCTGTCCGCACGACCACCCCCAAATCCATGCCTACGAACCTGCTCCGCCATTAGTGTGGTCAATAACTGAACCGCATCTCGCATGGCCCTACTCTCCGCCCCTGCCGGTGGAGCTGGAGGCTCGGGCGCTGGAACCTCAGGAGCTTGCGGTGGAGCCGTCTCCCGATTAGCAGCCCCTGCTGTTCTAATATCCTCTCGCGAAGGGGGTGTAACAGACCCAGACGACGGGGGCACATCCTCAAGTGCAGGCTGAACACTGGCCCTGGTAACCCTCGGGGCCCGGCTGGTCTCTCCTGCCTCAATCCTGGCCTTGCCCTTCTGGGCAGCTGTTGCCTTCTTCGGAGGCATCACTGAAACATAGCAGATCGTTAGGAGAGGTTCATCCTACTAATACAGTTCTATCGCACGATCTAAAGATCCAAAGAAGGGTAACATCCTAAATGCCCTGTAGCTTCCCGTTTATAGATGTGGTGCACAACACATCGATAAACAAGACTCTACTAGACACGGCCTGTAGACATTCCGAGGACTAACCGCTCTGATACCACTTTTGTCATGACCCAAACCCCGTGGGCCGCGACTGGTACCCTAACTGGATACCCATACGTACCTATCTGATCGAATTCGAATCATACAAATATTTTATTTTTTTTTCGTTTCAAAACAGAAGTACGGAAATAGGCCGATACAAATACGGCACGCGCGCAACCATACGTATATATACATATATACCTGAACATACAGACATTTACAAGTAAGCCGATAAGGCTAACATACAGACGAAACCCGTAACCCACACATCTATCTACAGGCCTCTACAGACATACAAAATCATATGGCGGGACAGGGCCCCGCCGTACCCAGAATATACACACATACGGAGTACACAGAAGACAGAAAATATATACCAAAAGATATGCTCCGGGTCAAAGGAGCTCTTCAAAAAAGCAGAGTCGGAAACCTACGCGGGCGGCGTATCACCTGGTGCGTCTGTACCTGCGGGCATGTAGCGCAGCCCCCGAAGAACGGGGGTCAGTACGGAAAATGTACCGAGTATTTTAAAGCAGAAACATAACAGATATAAACATAGTCCGAACCGGAGTCACAGAAATATAACGGACAGGACCATAAATCAGACTGACGGACAGAGTTATGATCCAGACAGACATACAGAATCGTGTTCCATACAAATAAACAGAATTATAGTTCGGACAGACAGACGGAATCACAATACGGACGGATGGGCAGAATCAGAACCCATACGGACATACAGAGTCAGAATCCATACCGACATACAGAAATAGTCGAAGCACAGACGGACAGACAGTAGTATGTCAGACAGAATTATGCATGCAGAGTAGCACAGAGTCATACAAAATCATACAGAGGCGTGTGCTTTATAAGTACAGATAGCACACGCATATATTCATACAGATCCCGGCCCTGTCTGGGGGCGCGGTAACAGAACCCGGCCCTCTTAGTACGGGACGCGGTGGACAGACAGAATCATATCAGATCATATGCCATCCTGGCCGCCATCCCCATACACAGATCATACAGACATACAGATCCCGGCCCGTACGCCGAGGGACGCGGTGAACAATGCAGAGAAAATATGCACGATAACAGAACCTGGCCCGGGTCGCAGTGAAAGAATGCATTGAGACAGACACGAATCGATAAATGAGAAACCACCTACCTACAGACTCAACATACAGACTCGATCAATCAGAAGGGTGCCAAACGGCGAGCCAAAATCAGAATATCCAGATAGTATGCATAGCACGCGCTCATATCCTAGTTAGGAAGGCACGACAGATTATCAGAATGGGATGCTCGGATGTTCAGAAATCATATTGTATAAATTACACAAAACTATCCATAATATTCACAAAATAATAGTTCAGAAGTTTTTGGAGAAGATCGGACCAAAACAGAAGTATTTTAAAAATCGTACCGGAAGTATCGGGCCTTGTGGGCCCACCTCGGACCAACCCGAGGCTACATACGTAAATTACTGATGATTGACCTTATGAGGTCACCCATACTCATGCGGAAGTGTTCCGACTCCGTTTGGGGAAGTTTTGTGCAAAATCTCACTTTAAGGACAATTTGTAAGAAAATAGGTTCAATTGAACTGAAGGAATTAGAGCGGTTTTCCGTCTCGAATTCCGGGGAACGGAGTCGGACCTAAGGCTCGCGGCCGAGCCTACCACATCCAGAACATGCCTAGGAACGTAGAGAAGTGCTTCACATACCTCGATGGCGCCTTATGCTCGCTCGGCGTCAATCCAAATTTCGTCCAAAATCTGGAAATGGTCAAGTTTACCATTTGGTTAGTTTCATTCTTTCAATACCCCAAGCTTACACATACTTGCCTACCGAAATTTCGGCAGCATTTCCTCTGTATATACGACATCCCCAAAAGTTAAAACACAGCCAACAACCAACACAACAACCCAGAGAATGATATCAAACAACAACAAACATCAAGACATACATTAAGGCATCATTAGCCATCTTCCAACATAACGAAACATTTTTCGTTTCAAACTTACATTTCCAAACCAAACTTATTATTTTCGCATCTATTATCCATCAAGATCATTATAGCATACGTCGGAGGCATATCATACCATTTCCACACAATATACACACGATATACAAACATACAAACTTTCCATTAAAGCCACTACTTATCCAATTTTTCCAACCTTCCACATACAAGTTCATCAACACATTTTTACATTCCAAATTCATTATCATCAATCACAATTTTAAGACATTAGGCTAAAGCGACTCTCTTTCCGACAACGACTTAACAAACAATTCCTCGTTTTTGGCTTAACCATTATCCCTCAATCTACTTCACAAAGCCATAACACAATTAACATACAACCAAAATCAAATTCACATTCCATACTACACATAGTACCACACGGCCAACATACTATATTTTCCAACTCTCACTAATTCATCCCACTTTCCTTTCTAATATAATTTCCACCATACTACAACTAACTTACACAAGAATTCAAACCATTACAATCATGCAATACATACACATGCATTCGGCCACCACCCATATTTTTCAACATACAAAATTTCCATGTTTTTCCTTCATTCACACATACTACAACATACCTATATCATTTTTAACACAACAAAAGCATGGAATCCTTACCTTTCTTCAAGTTCTTCACTTGGGGTTGAAGTTGTTTTCTTGCCAAAATCTTTATATCAACTTGTAGATAATCTTGTGCTTAACAATAATCTCTCAAGGGATGAACTTTTTAAACCTAAGAATTGGCTCAAAAAATTTTTTCTTTCTTTTCCTTTTCTTTCTCTCTTGAACCCGAACCCTCTCTCTCTTTTCTTCTTGATTTTTCTTTGATTTTTCTTGAAGGTTCCACAAGATAAGGCAACTTATATTGTTTTTTCATCACATGGGAATTGGTTTGCCCATGGACTTGGGCCTTTGTTTGGCCGGTTGGGCCATTCCCATTTGGGCCTAATTCTTCTTATCATTTTTTTTTTTAGCCCAAAATTGTTGGTTACATATTAATCCATAAGGCAAATTTCCAAAATTCCGATTTTTGCCCTTGGCCACCTTTCGTAATTCTATACCATTGACTTCATAACTCACACATTCACACCAAGTAGTGTCCAATTGTGGCCTTATTCATCACAAGTCCATTTATCTTGAATTTTTCGAATAAACAAAAATGTCGGATGTAACAATAACACATGGGAAACTAATTAAATGAGGGTTGGGCCAAGGCCATGTTGGCCGGCCACCCTTCTCATTTTGGGCCAAAATTCTCCTTTTATTTGTTTTGAGCCCAATGACTTAAAATTCTCGTTTTGTAATTCCCAAAACTAATTTCCAAAATTCCAATTTGGCCCTTGGCCTCCCTCCGTGTTTCCACATCAATATTTTTCATGAAAAACCCACATATATACTAATTCAAATCAACAAATAACCTTATTCCTTACAAATCAAAAATTATTTCAAATTTTTCCGAATACGCGAGAATACGGGATATAACAAGCAGAAGGGGAGAAAGCATGACAGAGCTTCAGGACTAGAGAAGGTTTGATTAGTGTTTGAAAGTGTTTGTAAGTAAAGTAGTGGTGGAAATGTATATGTGTACATGACATCTTATCTGTGATTGTAGAACACTAACAAACAGTGTCCCGATACATAGAATATGCTAGCTGAATGAAATTCAAAAGACGTGATGAAGGATAAGTACGGATGTCACCGGGTAAGACCCATGCTGAACCCAGACTAGTTAAGGCTAGAAGGCCCTAATGCAGTGATATACGGGAACATATCTAGTGAGGGGATAGACGCGGCAGACTCCACGAAGAAGGAATTACAATTGTACAAGATCGCAGAAGGCGACGATTATTTAAAGGGCATAGGCGTGCGTAGACCCTCTTAATAAAGGGGGGGGGGGGGGGGGGAGAACATGTTAGACCTAAAATGGACTATGACGATTCAAGATCCAATAAAGGGGACTTATTAATGCAGGGCCAACGTTCGGAGCTAACTCAATTGACCTACGACATAAAGGCAACCTAAGCTCCTAAAATGGATACGTTAAGCGACATGTGGGATATCTACGAAGGTGACCTCCCCGAAGTATTATAATACACTAGGAGGCCAGTTTAACATTCGAGGACGAATGTTATAAAGGGGGGGAGGATGTTATATCCCGCATTTTTGTGCAATCGGATAATTTAAGATAATCGCGGGAAGACAACAAGCAAGGCCTTATTTTTATTTTGTTTGGCATATGAGTTGTTTATGAAAATTTTGAAGTGGGAATATTAAGAAAGGTCAAGGGTATAAAGGGAAATATTCGCAATATGACTCGTGGAAAAATGGAGGAAGACGAAGGGCGAATTTGGAAATTGTAAAAATAATTTTTTCATGAATTGTAGAAAAAAAATGTGTGGACTTGAGTTTGGGCCAAGTTGGCAATCCAAATTGGTGTGGGCTTAAGCCCACATCAAAGGTTAATGAATAATTTAAAAGAAGACCAAGTCTTCATAAATTCATATAATTCTCTAGAAGTTTCAAGAAGTGGAAGAACAAGAAAAGGAGGAGAAAAACCTAGAGGGCCATTTCGGCCAAGTGCAAAAATCAACAAGAAAATTGACAAAAAATCCTTCAAAAATCATTTTCTACCAAGTGGAGGGTCCTTAACAAAGTAGAGTTGTTATTGAAGCAAGAAAAACACAAATTCATAAGTTGGAAATTCAAGCAAGTTGGAGAATCAAAGAAGAAGGTAAGGATTCATCCTTTTCTTATATGTTATGGATGTTGTGCATGTTGTAGTGTGTAAAAATGAGTGAAATTCATGAAGAACAAGAATATAGGTGTGTGGCCGTGCATGCCTATGTGTGTGTATGAATCATGTTTTGATTATTCTATCTAGTGTTTGGTTGTTATTGTTGTGGATGCTATGTTGATAATGGAAGTTGAATGATTTTGGAGAGGTTGTAGTTGTGTATGCATGATGTTGGCCGTGTAGTTGTGGTGTGGTGTGGAGGAAAATGATTTAATTTTATTTAGTGTATTGGTTGTTGTTATGTGGATTCTATATTGCTAATAAAAAGCTTAATGATCTTAGAGAAATTATGGAAATTGGAGACTTGTGGTTGAAGTTTATGTAAATTGAATACTATGTTCTTACACGTATGGAAGACAATGATATTAGTATGGTATTGTTGGAACATATATTATAAGATTGTTATTGTTTTTATTGGAGTTGGAAGGTTTTGAAGGAAGTAGTATATTGATTGAGTTATTATAATGTATCTTGGATTGAATATGGAAATTTTTAGTATGGTTGTTGACATTATGTTGATAGTTTGGCCGGGTTGAATTCCCGGGATTGTTGTTGATTGAAATTGGCCAAGTTGAACTTGGTGGGATGGAGTATTTACAGGGGAAATGCTGGCGGAATTTCGGTAGCCAAGTATTATCTTAAGATTCCAATTCTAAATGCTCTAACCAAAGTTTGGTAAATATGACCAATTTGTAGATTGTGGCGGATTTGCAACTTGAATTTGGAATAGCATAAGGAGCGGAAAGAGGTATGTAAGGCTTCACCCTTCCTTCTATGGTATGTCTTAGACGTAATATGTTGGATATGAACCTCGGGGACAACTCTATTTTCCGGAATCCGCACCTAAAGTTTCCCCTCTTTCATTCAGTAGAATATTATGTTCGATGGGAAATGGTTCCGGACGGAGTGATGCAAATTGTAAGGCATTGAAATGGGCAGGTAATGTGATCTGAATTGGCTAATTGTTGATATTATAACACTAAATGGCTAAGGACCCTATCAGAAATGGTTCTAGGTTGTATATGGACCTCGCGAGTCCCCCATGGGTCACGTATTCCATAATATGGAGTGTGTGTGTATACTGGTGATGAAAGGCCCTGCACTGCATTTGCATATCATATCATTCATTGAATTCCTTGTTGATTGACATACTTGAGTTATTAATGGAAATTCACTTATCTTAAGTGATTATTCAAATATTTTTCGTTTTATGAATATTGTCTTATTGGACTAATCGCGGTTAAGTGTGGAAATAAACATTCGGAAGATCAACCATCATCGCCATTTTAGTTTAGGGTCGGTTGACGATGGTGCTAAGTACACTTTGATTTCCCATACTCAATCTACACTTGTTGTACCTTTTGTGTGAAGATTCGGTTCCTAGAACTAGTGGGGCTCGAGGCTTCACGATCTTTGAGGAGGCTAGCTTGAGGGATTCGAGGTGAGCTACTGGCTGCTCTGTGGCATAGGATTGTTATTCTATCTTATTTCTCTTTCTTTATTCAAGATAGTGTATTCGAATGTTGTTCGAGACTTGGATTCTACTCTACTAGTTCTTGTACTAATGACTCTAGGTTTTGGGATTTGTAGTACTTATTGCTTATTATTATTAGTATTTTCAAATGGCTTTATTTAATTACTTCCGCATGTTCTACTTGAAAATTTGGTTTAATCGGTTGTGGATGGTTCTCCTACTGGGTGGGGTAGGTGCCTTCACGGGTTTGGAAATTAGGTCGTGACAAATTATGAGATACCAGGTCATGTAAAATTTTAACTGGAGAGTTCTTCTTTTAAACTAAAACCTGAAGATTATTAGACTTTGTTGGAACCAAATCCATCTCATCTGGTATTGACTTCCTCTATTTGGGCTAGGAACTACCTGATGAGATGATGTTGTGTTATCCTGAACTGGATATGTTGCAATTGCTATCTTTTTAGGCCACATATCAACTTGAACCATGCTACCACTACTCTGTATTTCTACAGAAGAAGCAATGTCATGACCCAATTTCACTGAGTTGTGTGGGCACCTACCTTTCTCACCTCGGTAGGTGAACCATTAACCTAACATTCACAAAAGATAGAAAATAGCGGAAGAAAGTAAAATAACGTAAGTCTAACAAATATAATATAAATAAGTGCGGAAGTAAATGAAATCCACCCCAGTATATGGTCTAGTTATACAAGAGCATCTAACTAAATACTACAAGTCTGAATAGTGATAATAATGCATAAGATCTAAAAATATGTCTCAAAATGGAAATAAGACATAATAGTAAGAAGAATCTTCGGGCAGCGAACGTCCTCATGCTAAACCTGAAAAGACTGTGTAGCAACCTCGATAATCAGCCACGAGGGGTAGAAGCAGATCCAACTTAGTACTCTGCATTCTTAAAAGAATGTAGCAAGGGCAGGTCAGTACAACAACAAGTACTGGTTGGTTTCATAGGCCGACTAAGACTAGCTAACGTATATAAAGACTACAAAGCAAGATGAACACGTAAAAAAACAAGGTACAATTCAACATGAATCAATAATCACAGTACAAGTCATCACCTAAGTTATAGCATCTAAACCCAATTGTGCCAAGTCTCATGTTACACCTCGAAAATTTTCGCGTCGTTTGCATTGTGAGTAAACTAAAGTAGGCTCTAAGGGGTCATGGAACACTTATAAGGTTAAGGAATACTCTTAACAAGTGTTAAGTAAGTGTCTAAAGGTTCTGAGATCAAGCAAATCGAAGAAAATAAGTTTGTCAAAAATTTGAGAAAAGTTGGCAGAATTTTTGGACAGAAATTTTGGGTCAACTTTAGAGAGATATATCTCCTAGTATATCAAGGGTTTTGAAGTGAAAAAAAATCCTAAATTAAAGTTCGGGAAGTCTAGTTTCCAATGCAACAAACCGCACGTCGATCCGACATCGGGATCAAACGTTATGAGCATTTTAAGATAGACTGTCAGAGCAGAGGATTAACTCTGCACGAATGCGCCCCAAGGTGGGGCGAACGAGCAGAGAAAAACGTAGGTCGGTGCAAACCGACTCTAAAACATTATATAAAGGGGGTTTACCCGTTATTTTTATCCAATAACCCCTGGAAACCATCCCCACCCCTCTGGAACCTTCTCCAAACTTCCGTCCATAAAATTTTAGCGCGAATCAAGTGTAATCTCGAGATTTAGGTCCGGACAGCGTATAGTTGCGATTATAGTATCTTATTATGGTGAATCTTTGCTTGGATTCAAGGTGAATATTGAAGATATTGCGGTTCTAGCAAAAGAAAGGTATGAATCTTTCCTTATTGATATTGATTTAGGTTTATTTATGGAGGTAGAGCTATTAAACAATCATATAGCGAATTGGTTGGTTGAGAAATTGGATAAACATCATGTGGGATGTTTTATGGAATATTTTGGCATTGATGATGATGTGGTTGGTGTTAGGGTTGTTTTTGTTGTGATTGGTTGTTGGTATTGTAATTTCGGGCTAGTGATATAAACAGGAGATATGCTGCCCGAATTTTGGCAGATTCTAAAGAGGTTTAATTTAAAGACTCAAGACAAGCATATAACGATAAGCCGAAAAGAAGTATGAATTCTCTTGAATGTAGATTTACAAGCTTGGAAGGATAAGCGTTAAAAAGTAGAGACCAAAAATGTATGTTAAGGTTAGTCCCTTTCTTTCCAAAGGCATGATTCTTTTCTTATGAACGCATACATTTTTTCCATAACATCCTTATTTCCATAAAACTAGAAGTTTATGGTTCTCACAGTTCTTATGGTGCAAAAGATAGATACTTTCTATGATGATAACGATGATGATGATGATGATCCCATTTCTAAAGATTCCAAAGCTTATGGTTTTGATGCTATTATGAGATTATTGAGTTTATTTCATGATTTTCTTGATTTCATTCATTATTGTTGATCTCAGCTTATGATAATTGTTACTTCAAGGTGAGATAAAAATCGGAGGTTACCGACCTTATGTCACTCCAATAAAGTGGTAACTTTTATTTGGCTCTCATGCATGCTATTTATATTCTCTCTCTCTCTCTCTCTCTCTCTCTATATATATATATATATATATATATATATAGGATATGGGAAAAAGGGTGAGCCGTTATATATATGCATAACCACCTGATCAATTGGTATATTATGATATCCTCCCGGAAGCGGGATGCCTGGACGCGGGATATATGGATCAAGTCATTCGTTCCGCGGCAATATATATAATGATAATATATTTATGGATCGGGCTGCACGTTCCGCAGCAATATAATATATATTTATGGATCGGGCTGCACGTTTCGCAGAACTATTATGTTATACATATATATATGAAAATGTTTTTCCAAAAAGGCTAAGCATGCATGATATCCGCCTTACGAGGCAATCTAATGTACAGGTTATCTCTTTATTTCATGTTATGTTCCATATCTCTTATTATGTTGTTATTCAAGCCTTACATACTCAGTACATTATTTGTATTGACGTCCCTTCTTGTGGATGCTACGTTCATGACCGCAGGTTCAGGTAGCCAGCCTAACGATCCAGCTCAGTAGGTCTTTCACTCAGCCGCAGTCAGTGCGCTCCACTTGATTCGGAGCTACAGCCCTTTTTGGTACGCTATTTTGACATGTAAATATATGGGTATGACGGGGCCTTTTCCTGTCTTTTCTATAGCTCGTGTTCCATAGAGTTCTGTAGATAGTTGTATATAGTTTGGATGTTGTGTAGCCTTGTCAGCTTTCATTTTTGTGTACAACATATGTAGCGGCCTAGTCAACTTGCACTGTTATCCTTAGCACGTATGTTTTTATATATACATATATATATGCGTGGGTTGTGGGTTTTCGATGCAGAGTCTATTGTATTAATTTTACAGGAGATGGCATAGTTCAGTTATAAGTTATTTATGGGCCACCAGGTTGCTCAGTGAGATGCAAGTACGAGTTTAGGGGTGCTTGGTCAGTAGTTGTCGGCACTCGTCATGACTCATCGGCTTGGGTCGTGACATCTCAATATAACCAATCTGAGCCAGTATATCACAATCAAATGACAAAAAGTCAACACCTATGTTATATCATCTAAGCCCAACTGCGCCAAGTCTCAGTAGAACCAATCTGAGCTAGTCTACCACAATCAAATCACAGAAAACGAAGAGGTACAATACAATGTAATAATGTATGAATGATGAATGCAATAATGTATGAATGATGAATGCAACGCATATGCACAGTACACATGCACTCCGATTGATGGAACATCATATCTCGGTAGCACAATCCATGAGGGACCCGTGAAGTCCATGTACCACTCGTCCCGGCAATGACCTCGGGGACGAGCACTCTCTTGATCCCTGTAAGAGACCTCGACCATTGCGCACTCATTCGTTCCCGACAAGAGACCTCCAGAAACGTACACTCATTCCACTCTGGTATATGACCTCAGATCTCGGACTCTCAAATCTCTTTTACGCTCTCCGGCAAAGACCTCGGAGGCTACACTCTCTCACTTATCATCATTAGTACCATAATCATGCAATATCAATATATCATGGAAATGCGTATGAATACGATGCAATGTAATATCAACAACAAATTCAATCCCAAACAGTACCACATATGGCACACAAGTAATATCAATAATAAGGCTATACAATAAGACATAATGGAATCACAATTCTCATCCCAATATCAATCAAGTAAAGTACCGCAATATCATAGCTATGATATATCACTAATCACCAATATCCGATGTCTCAACGTGGAAACGAGCCAATAAGTTAATAGAACAAGATAAATCAATAACGCAGCGAGGTGGCAAGCCCCTAAATCACACAACAAGGCACAACCTAAAACAATATCTAGCCCAACTTCATACCCGAAGGTTTACAGGCATTCTTCGATAATATCATCTAAATATACGCTTCACTAATTGAAATCTCGCCATAAGGCAAACTGTAACCTACCTGGAAAGCCGAACAATAACGTCTCCAATAGTCAAACCTTAGACTTTCCCTTCCTTTGAGCCTCGAGATAACAGATGTCTAATCATATCCGAATTATGAAATTAGAATCAAGAAGAAACATCATTCAACACTAACTTCTACTCAAGACGCAAATCTGAACTATGGAATGGGTTTATGAACTAGAAAGATGAAATACGGAATCTATAGGTCTCAACATAAAATTAATGTTCTAGATGATCAACTCCTATCAATTATAAGCTAGAAGAACTAACAAATCACTTTAACTCGGATTCTAGGCAAAACCCCCCAAATTTGGGTATAAACCCAACTTTAAATCTCACGAATTGGTCACTAATAATTAAGGAATGATGTTTATATAGCTACTACTCATCAATTCCATACTTAATCAAGCTTAATCCACCAACAAATCAAGGTTTCATAATGAACAACTTATTCAAGAAAGAAACCCTAAAACCCTCTCTTATTTTTCCAAGTTCTATGGATTTACTACCATGGATTCTTACTTATGCAAGGTAAATAAAATAGATTTAGATTAGGGAACTTATCCTCATGAGAAATCTGACCAAACCCACCTCAAATCGCCTCTAAGATGCTAAGGAAAAGTAATAAAAAGAATGGGAGGAATAAGGGTTTTCATAAGGCTTTTAAATAAGAAACTGCCCCGTCGGCCGCTTCCGCGGTCACCCCACTGCTTCAGCCATCACTACTTAAGCAGTCACCCCACCGCTTCAGTGGTCACTCCACCGCTAAAGCAGTCACCAGACACCAGAAAATTCTAATGTCTTCCAAACTTGGAATCGACACCCGAAACCATCCCGGACCCCCCGGACACAAACCAAATATGCAAATATACATAGAAACGCGCTACAAACGCACTCGTGTCCTCAAAATTCCCATCAGAGGTCTTGTCCCAAAATGCACCCGAGTGCATTAGGAACCGAACCGAATATACACACAAGTTCTAAATGACCGTCCAGACCTCGTTGAATTGATGAATTGTAGATCAAAGTCCATTTCCCAAAAGTCAACTTTGAGTCAACTCTTTTTCGCTTTAAGCCCAAATTTTCACAAAATTGCCCAAATCATATTCAAAGACCTCGAGAAAGGTGTCAACGGTCCCTTAGGTTCAAATGTGAGCTAACAAAGCTCAAGAAAGGGTCTCAAGCATCAAAAAAAAAAAATAACGACCGAATGAGTCGTTACAAGCACCCTCTACTTGTGATATTTTCTGCAAATCCAAATTGTTATCTTAGTTATTCTGAACATCTCCTACAGTTGTATTTTCATGTGAATCTAAGTTAATTCCCTAACTAACACCTTCCTAAACTTTCATTAGTAGCATCAATCTACAAAACCTACTAGTTTGCCATTTCATTGGATGAGCTGGACTGCTCCAACTGATTTTCTCCTTCGTCTATATTGTCTTTTTCCTCCTCTTCAACTCTATCTCCCCAAACATTTCTAGTGTCCATCCTTAATAGGCTGATCTGTAGTATCCAGAGATTCAGGAACCTGTGTCTTCTCTTCAGTATTACTCCGCACATTTGAAGATCCTATTATCAAAATCTTGATTAAATGATCTTTCTACCCACTGTTATGTAGGCAAATCATTGGCATTATTCCTTTCATTAATAATCTCCTTTTATCAAAATCTTGATTAAATGATCCTTTTACCCACTGTTATGTAGGCAAATCATTGGTGTTATTCCTTGCATTAATAATCTCCTTCTAAACTTTATATGTTTCAATTTGATTCTCCTTGTTCTCCATATTAGTGACTACACTTGCAAGTTATTCCTTCCTGTTGTCAGTGATCTCCTTCTAAGCATTATATTTGTCTATTTGATTCCATTTGTTCTCCTTATTATAGATTCTATATGCATTTATATCCTTCTTGTTCCCAGTAACATCTTCCTCCACATCTCCCAACACACAAAATTTGTTCGGAGTAACAATAAGATTAGCGGAACATTCTTTTGTGATGTTAGTATCTCCTTTTTGTGTTCCTATAGTGTTATTATCACTCACCTTCTATTGTTTATCTCCATTAGTGAAAACTCGACTATCCTTTATTGGTTTGTAAATTCTAGGATCCCTTATAACTGGAAGTTTTTCGTTCATACTCCCCTCTATCTATTCAGACTTCTTCTCTACCTTATCCTGCTGTTTCTCTTGTTTCTCTTTCTGAGCTTGACTTCTAGTCGATAATTAAGGATGCAGATATTTTTATTCTTGTTTGTTATTCCCTTGAAGCATGCATTCCTAACAATACTTGGGCCAATAGTTATATTGAATCTTCACCTCTCAATAGAAACTTCTCCTATCTCTTCATCTTATATATCCATTAGAACAAATTTAGGTAGGTCACATAAAAAATAAAAAAAAACCTTAACCTTAGCATAACTGGGCCTAATTTTATTGATTGTAGTTATATCTAGATGCAAGGGTTTACCATTGTCGAAGCCAAAAAAAACAAATATTCCTTCACATAATATGTGGCAGTAGGTTAGGGAACGAGATCTATGTCATCACTTTCATTGTTTCTTTATCAATCTTGACATCCTGATTCCAATTAGGATTAGTATTGGAGGACATCCTACTAACTGTAGGATTAAGACTTAGAGGACACCGTATTTCTACTAGGGTTAGGATCTTTCATAGCCTATATATACATGGCTTTTCCACATAATTATTTATCCTTTAAAATATCTTTCATTGAATAATAAGAGTTGGTGAAAATTGTGGTTTTCTTCCCTTTGAGGGTTTCCACATTAAAATTATGTGGTCTTTTTTTTCATTAACATTTCTATACATTAAAATTATGTGTTCTTGTTTTTCATTAACGTTGCTATAATATACGTTGTCTCGTAACAACTGGTATTAGAGCTTAGTTCGAGTGGGAGTAGTGGGAGATGAAGGAAAGCAACGTATCGAGAGATTAGATTTTGGTTTTTGGAAGATACACAAATAAAGATTACCTCTAACAAAAGGATATGTACCTGCCGCTCGGAGGAAAGAAGCCGGCGGACATAGAACAGTTGAAGTGGGATATTCTTGATCGAAAAACGTTAGGTACGATATGTCTATAGCTAGCGCCGTCGATTTCATTCAACATCGCCAAGGAGAAAACAACAAAGCATCTCATGGATGCTTTTGGCATGGATGTATGAAAAGCCATGGGTAGTAAACAAGGTATTCCTAATGAAAAATCTATTCAACATGAAGATGAATAATGGCAAATTTTTGGGTGCATACTTGAACAAATTTAATTTTGTTATGAGACAACTGGAGTTAGTAGGAATAACCTTTATGGAGGAGATCATGAAATTATTGATTCTTTCAAGCTCACCAAGTTGTTGGGATGGTTTACTAATGCCAATAGCAATTCAGCAGTTGCAGGGCTGTAATTCAATGAATGTAGTGGCTGCTTTGCTAACTGAGAAGTCATAAAGGAACATTAAATTGCACGATAGCCCTAGTAATGCACTGAGCATGGAGG
The DNA here is from genome assembly GCF_019175385.1 of Lycium barbarum. Classification (NCBI taxonomy): domain Eukaryota; kingdom Viridiplantae; phylum Streptophyta; class Magnoliopsida; order Solanales; family Solanaceae; genus Lycium; species Lycium barbarum. Next base: position 67,258,041 of record NC_083339.1, read on the forward strand.
GAAAAGGAAAATCTGGTCAGAGGGGTGGCAATAACTGAAGCAAGTAAAGTTTTAAATCTAGAAACTAGTTGGTAAAACAAGACTTGCTTTGTGTTGGAATTTCAGAAAACAAGGTCCCAAGAGGCACTAATGCAGGGCACCTCCTAACGGTCAGAGAAGAACGACAAATTTTTATCATTAGGATCGTTTAATTACTGTTATAGCCCGCATTTTGAACGTTCGGATAGTTTGAGGTAATCGCGGGGAGTTAAGGAAGTGACTATTTCTCAAGGTTATTTTAATTATGAATGGACTATGAATATTGTTTATGGGTATTATTAGCACGAAATTATTGAGAAATATTAAGGGTGAAGAAAGAAATTCATGAAATGACTCAAGGTAATCACGCAAAGGGCTAGGGGCAAAATGGTAATTTCACAAGGCCTTCATGAAAAGGCCATGTTGGCCAATTGATTTAGACCATAAAAAGGGGACATGAGATTATATTATATTGCAAGACATGCACATGTGGGAAAAAGTTGACCAAGTCAAGAGACTATGCAAATTTGAAGCCTTAAAGGATAATCTTGAACAATTTAAAGAAATTAGTGGAAAATAGGGGGCACATGACCGGCCATGTGCCCCTTTGTGTGTATAAATGTGTTCAAGTCTTGCAAAAGAAGACTAATTTACTACACTACAATTCAAGAAGGTTCAAGAAGGAAAACTTGAAGGACAAAGGAAAGCAAGATTCGGCCATAGTAAGATCCACAAGGAAAAATTGATAAAATTCTTCCAAAAATCATTTCCTACTAAGTGGAGGGTGCTTAACAAGGTAGAGTTGTTGTTGGAGCAAGAAAGATTCAAAATCATATAAGTTGCCAAGAGATAAGCAAGTGAGAAGTTGAAGAATAAAGGTAAATTCTAACCTTGTTTTATGTGTTATACATGGTTTATATGTGTTGTAGTATGCAAAAATGGATGAAATTCATGAAGGAGATAAATATAGTATATGGCCGTGTACATATATGTATGTGTAGGAGCCATGCTTCAATTGTTTTAACTAGTGTTTAGTTGTTATTGTTGTGAATGATATGTGGAAAATGGAAATTGAATGAGTTTGGAGAATATTGATGTTGTGTTGTGGCCGTGAGGTATATGGTGTGTGTATGGCCGTGTATATTGTATGTATAGTAGTGTATATGTGTTGAAGCATGAAGAAATGGTAAGCAAGTGCTAGTTAGTATTTTGGTTGTTGTGTTGATTGATAATGGTGGCCGAATGTAGTGTGGTTGTGTTGGACAATCGAATTGATTTTTATGTAGTGTTTGATTGTTGTTATCATGGATTCAATAATAAAAATGAAGTTGTAATCATCGTAGATTTCATATCGCAAATAAAGGTTTGATAACTTTGGTGAAGTATTGATAATTGGGAGATTATGTATATTGAAGGAAATATGTGAATTGTTAGTGCGATTGTTGAATTATGTTAATAGTTTGGCCGGGTTTGAATTCCCGGATTGTGTTTGATGAGGATTTGGCTAAATTGAATGTCGAGGATGGTATATTTACAGAGGAAATGCTGCCGAAATTTCGGTAGCAAAAATGTTTCCTTAAGGTTTTGACTCTAAGTATACTAATGGAAGTTTTGGTAAAAATGACCAATTCGCAGATTTTGACGAAATTGTGACGTGAAATTGGAATAGCTAAAGGAGCGGAAAGAGGTATGTAAGGCTTCACCCTTCTTTCTATGGCATGTCTTAGTTGTAATAGGTTGGGTACGAGCCTCGGGGACAACTCGGTTCCCCGGAATCCGCACCTAAAGTTTTCCACTTTTTGTTCAATAGAATTGAAATAGAAAGTGTGCCAATTGTTGGAAAAACCTCCTACGCCCTTAGTACTTGTATAAATGGGACCCGATTACCCTAAGAACCTCACAAGTAACGCTATGACACGTAACATACGTAAATCGTATACGCTACCTCATCCGGCCCGAGGTGGGCCCGTTACTCTCGGATTTTCCTATAGTCTTGGTTCACTTATTTGAAGCGAATCCAAAGGGGGCCTTTGATCTCGATGACGTCGCTAACGATAAGTACTATGACCACTCTAACGAGAATGCTTCTACGGTGATAATGATAATGACAATGTTAGACGAGAGAGTGTACTTACGATCAGTACGACCGGAACGACTCTATGACTAAGCTAAGTATCTTATGTAAACAATGAAAGTGATAAACTAATTTTTGAATCGTATTTATATTTCCTAGCTATAACTTTATTTTCTAAGACTCCAACGCCTATGACTGTCACCTATAATGCCCACGATTTCATTCTACGGTTACCGTAATATTATTCTTCGTTGATAGTCTCTCCTTAAAATACTTGTTCCTTCAAGGTGAGACGGAGTTATCACTAGCATTCCATGATGTAATCGGAGGTCACAGACCTTACGTCGCTCCGATGAATACATGATTTTTTCTTTCTTCCTTGGGCTCCCTTGTGTGCTTATATGATATATATATATATATATATATAAAACATGTATATGTATATAAGATATGTATAAGTATATGAAATACGTATATGTATATAAGATAAGTAAATGTATATAAGACATGTATATGTATACAAGCTATGTATATGAACCTGGGCTGGGGGGAAAGGGATACATGGGGGAACGGGAAGGGAAATATGTTTCGCTGCCACCTGATCAGCTGGATTATCATCCCGGACGCGGGGTGCCCGGATGCGGGATATATGGGTGAGCCGATACATATCGGCGCTATATGGGTGAGCCGACATTGTTCGGCGCTATGATATGACCTACTATGTCAAGACCAGACATGCTATGATACGATATGCTATGACATGCTATGCTACGATATGATATGCCACGACAGGACATGATATGACAAGCTATGCTATGATATGATACGCTATGACATGCTATGCTATGGTAAGACATGCTATGACACGCTATGTTATGACACGACACGCCATAACATGCTATGCTATGATATGATATACTATAGCCTGACATACTATGACACGATATACTATAACGCGACATGCTACGACAAGACAAGATAAGATATGATACGATACGATACGATATGATAATACATGACATGATAATAGTTCTATTTTCTATGTCCTATGACTCCATGACGTTATTAATTATACACTATGTTATTGCTTGTGTTAGCTTCCATGTCTTACATACTCGGTACACTATTCGTACTGACGTCCCTTCTTGTGGACGCTGCGTTTCATGCCGCGCAGGTCAGCAGACAGGTGGACTTGATCTTTAGGAGTTTACCAGCAGTACTCTACAGTGCTCCAGTTGTTCCGGAGCTTCACTTCAGTGGTACTATTTTGTATATGTACATTCGGGCACGATAGTACTCGACCCTTTCTATGTATAAGTATACTATGTCTAGAGGCTCGTAGACAGATATGTACAGTCAGTCAGGTATAGCTAGATATATGATGTTTGGCATGATAATGCTGTTGTATAAAGTGTTAACGAAGTTTACTAGTCTATGTTCATAATGACGCTGCTAATGTTAATGTTCAACAATGTTCAAAAAAAAAAAATATGGCTCTGTTTATACATGATAGATAAGGGGTGCTCGGTACAAGTATCGGGTACTCGTCACAGCCCCTAGTTGGGTCGTGACAATTACATTGATGAATCGTATCTTTAAAATGAAGCTTTGGCAGTTCTCTCATGTGTCTTAGATGACGACTGCTTGGTATTAGATTCGAGAGCATCGTTTCATGCTACTTCAAATAGGGGGTGCTTTTCAAACTATGAATAGGGCAATCTCATGAACGTTCATCTTAGAGATGATGAACCCTATGAGATTGTTTGGAAGGGAGATATAGAAGTCAGTTTGGTAAACGATGGAAAACTAAAGCTGAAACAAATTCAGCATTTACCAAAAGTAGCACAAAATTTAATTTCTATTAGTCAAGTGTTAGGTGCTGGTTGTGTTGTTGCCTTTGATGCAGATTCGTGGAAGATTACAAAGGGTACTTTGGTGATAGCATGAGGAAAGAGAGGTGGAGCTCTATAGCCGACATCCACTCAGGTCGTCTCCCTATGTAACATAAATGTGGCTACTTTGGAGAATAATATAATTTTATGGCATAAAGGGTTCGGCCATATGAGTTTGACGAGAATGAAGACAATGGGTCACAAGGAGAAACTGGATGGAGTAAGATTTGTTGATTTGTAGTTTTGTGAAGACTGAGTGTTGGATAAATGGAAGAAGGTCAGCTTTTCTAAGGGAGGACGTGATCCAAGAACTAAGAAGTTGGAACTGGTTCATACAAATGTTGGGGGTCCATCTCAGGTTCCCTAATTAATGGTTCTTAGTATTATGTCACTTTTATTGATGATTGTACCAGAATGCTTTGGATTTAGTTCATGCAAAATATGTCTAAGGTATTTGAATTCTTTAAGAAGTGGAAGTCCCTAGTTGAGAATGAAACAGGTTCTCAGGTAAAAAGATTAAGGTTAGATTATGGGGTTGAGTACTGCAGCAAAGAATTTGAAGATTATTGTTCTTAAAATGAACCAGCAGAGAGTTGACTATTTCGGGTATACTACAACAGAATGGGATAGCTGAATAGATGAACAGAACTATTACACCTCATGTTTTCATGTGTCATCGTATCATAAGATGGCTAAAATGCTAAGAAGGTAATGTCATGAGGTATTTCAATAATATGATAGTCGTATGTTAAGTTTTCAAGTCAGACAGGTTATTCTTCAATTCAAGAGACAATAGACATGGAGAACATATAAGATATTTGACATGAATTACACATAAAGAAGAGTTCAACTCAATCGGATAGTATACGGTCAAATCATGATTGGTGGAAACATTTCAATTGATGGCTATATGAGATATGGAAGTGTGAAAGGTGCTAGAGATAAATCATAGGGGCAGAACTAGTTTAATCATGAAGAGGCGTGTTCATCTCATATTTATCGGAAATTCTTCAACGAAAAGTTCGTCGAGTTCTAGTCATGGCTCAAAGAAGAAGGAAACCCCTACATACCTTGTTGATGAAGCTAGATATATTTCCCGAGTCCATGGACATCTTGCGAATGGCTACCTACAGTATATGAACAATTCAGGATCAGTTCCGGGTTCATAACTTATAAGAACCTTCATTCGAACATTTAACCGAGTAACTTGTGGGCATGAGTTCGTAGGCTTCTTATTAGTTCAATTTCCCCGTAGAACGCTACCATTTTCTACTTTTATACTCCTACTCCTCATCAAAATTAATCCAACATCCTCATAGCTTAAATTTATACTTTTAAACCATGTAAAACAGCCCACACAACTAGCCGTGATCATAAGAGTTCCTAAGGATTTATAAGAACTTGTTCTATGAAATTTCTTCTTCAATTTCTATGTTTAAAGACTTGTAAAAGCTTAAGGAGATTATGAGAAGGGTAAAACATACTTTAAATTACAAGAATAATTCCATAATATAAGTTACTTCAAGTTGAATATTTCTTCCGAGAGGCGACACGACGACGAAATGACGATTCCACGAGTACCAGGGGATTCCCTATCATAAAATGACTTGATTATCTTTTGGATTTAGTCTTGATTCATGGAGAATTGTTTGAGAGTGTTCAAGGGTTGTATAGGGAAAGTTGTCCACCGACCAGGCCCCTCTTGGCCTCGCGGCAGTTTGCACCCTCGGACGGAAATGCGAATATCTCTCTACTCCGATGTCGTATCGACGAACAGTTAAATGTGCTATAAACTAGACTCGCAGGCCTTCAAGTTTTTGAGTGGATCACCCCATAAATCCAATTAGATTTAGAGAAAAGCTATGCAACATCTCACCCTAAATTTCAGCAATATTATAAGCATAACTTGCGACGACTTTCGCCGACTTCTGTATTATAACCCGTTTGATTTCAAAACATAACATACAATCATCATATTATTTAAATACCTCATCAAATTACCTTATTAGAATATTATCCATCTTATGATATGATGACGCATGAAAACACGAGGTGTAACATCCTCGCCCCCACCCTCTTAAGAACATTCATCCTCAAATGTGGAAGGATATCCAGAAATTTTTTGGCAGAGTTTCCGCTGTAAACATGACTATCAAAAACCATCCAAACAGCCCAAACTAATATCAAAATCCACACATGGCTACACAACAACATAATAATTATCAATTTGGCCTCACACGACCATCTATTTATGCAGAAATCAAAATAAGTTAGACATAACTATTACACCTTGGAAAATTCCCCATTAGTGTACAGTGAATTGGATAGCAAGGAACACGAGGTATACGATGATTTGGATAAGTAAGAAATATCATTTGATGATCTTAATCGAGATTCAAAGACCTTTGACCAAAAGTAAGAAGCTTGGTAAAGAAAGTAAAGGGTATGTTGCGTGTTGGGTAAGAATTACGATCGATGAGTTAATGATGGCATAATGATGTCTTGGAGAAGAGTGATAACATCCATTAGATTGGTATTGAGGTGCAAAACAAGTGTCAAGAATGTTCCATAAGGATCGGAGATCAAACGAGTCTACGAGAACGAAAACGGAACCACTGGGCATTATACGGCCCAACATACGGACCGTACAAATTATACTGGCCGTATGTTAGGCCGTATAATTGGTCAAGAGGGACATCACATTCTGGACCAAACATACGGTGCAACATAGGGTCAGTGAAAAATATACAGACCGTATGTTGGTCCGTATAAGTTGGTCGGGACAGGTTCAACATTTAATAAAAGGGGCCTCTCTCATTTCATTTTATTTCATTCCCACTCTCATCAAGTCAAGAAACCTCTAGAATATTCTCCATCACTCATCCACAAGAATTCAAGGGAAGACCAAGATCAACAACACCAAATCCATGAAAACAAGTGTATGAAACCTAGTGAAAGTCATCCAAGCCAAGAAATCCTAAGAGAAGTGAAATAGGGTCCGTATAAGTTGGTCGGGACAGGTTCAACATTTAATAAAAGGGGCCTCTCTCATTTCATTTTATTTCATTCCCACTCTCATCAAGTCAAGAAACCTCTAGAATATTCTCCATCACTCATCCACAAGAATTCAAGGGAAGACCAAGATCAACAACACCAAATCCATGAAAACAAGTGTATGAAACCTAGTGAAAGTCATCCAAGCCAAGAAATCCTAAGAGAAGTGAAATAGGGTTTTGGTGATAGAAGAGTATTTCCATTCAAGGCTTGTTCATCCATCATCTAAGGTAAATTGCATGACCATACCATGTTGTTTAAGGTATTGGAAGGCTAAGACACTTGAATTGTAAAAAGAAATAGAAAATAGGTCATAAATGAGTGAATAGCGTCATTGTTGAATAGTGGTTGGGATGAATGATGAATGTTGGTATATTGTGATCGTGAATACGTTATAAATGACATTAAGACCGTGGAATAGGTATTATATGCGAGAAAACGCGATAGGGAGTCATAACCATAATTGTGGAGAAATTGAAGAGAAATGGTGAATTGTAGTAAATGTAGATAAACGATGATTGTTATGTGCGATATTGTGAATGCTGATATGAACGTTTGGGAGCTGATATAGAACATGGGGAAAGTAGTGTAAACGAAGGAAATGCTGCCCAATTTTCTCTAGCGTTAGTAAGTCCGTTCTTATAATTGTTAGCTAATGTCGATACGAATTCTCTTGAAGGTAGAACGTGTGCACTAAAGGAGAACAAGCAAGCGATAGATTAGTAAACGACAAAGTTATGCAAGGCTTATCCCTTCCTTCAAATGCATGAATCTTTCAAGCTTTCCATGATCCTCCGATATAATGGAGCTTATGAGTCCGTAAATATACCAAATTACATTCGAGCATGATAATGATAATGATGAGTTAAAGTATAGCGATTCGAGAGTTCATGATATGATGATCCTATAACGTTAATGATGCCATTATTGTTAACACTCACCTTATATACTCTTTCCTTCATGGTGAGGCAGAATACTCATGAATGCTCACACTATAACCGGGAGTTCACGACCTTATGTCACCCCGAAATAGCATAGTTGCCTTCAAAGCCTAATGTATGCTCCTAATGATAAATGTGAAATGATGCTAAGTCATGATATGTCTATAAGATGATCAATAATGCTAGCTTATAATATGCCTATGTTATGTATGAAAATGCCGAGCTATGATAAGATTATGATATGTTCATGAGATGTGTAATAACGATAGGTATATGACGATATGATTCCACCGTGCCTAAATGGCCAGACAGGTCACCGCTAAGGCTAGCTGCTTATGATTCTACCGTGCTTAAATGGTCGGACAGGTCACCGCTAAGGCGGGCTGCTTATGATTCTACCGTGCCTAAATGGTCGGACATGTCACCGCTAAGGTGGGCTGCTTATGATTCCATCGTGCCTAAATGGCCGGACATGTCACCGCTAAGGCAGGCTGTTTATGATTCCACCGCGCCTAGAAGGCCGGACATGATCACCACTAGTGGGCGGCATATGATGATTACCCGGATGCAGGTTAACGATGAGGATTACGAGGTGATGAGATATGTGATGTGATGATATATGTACAATGATTATGTAAAATATGATATATGTAAGAAATGTATTTTCCTATTACCCTCATGCAGGTTATATCCTTCTCTTATGGCTCACGATCCCTCTATTATATTTATTTAATTCTTGTCTTACATACTCAGTACAATGTTCGTACTGACGTCCGTTTTCTTTGGACGCTGTGTTCATGCCCACAGGTAGACAGGGAGGTGAGCTCGATCTAAACTCGTAGTAGTTGTCAGCAAATTGAAAGCACTCCTTTGTTCCGGAGGTGCTTGATTATTCTTTTGTGTACATTTGTATATGTGGGCACGACGGGGTCCTGTCCCATCCATATGTCTAGTACTCCAGTAGAGGCTCGTATATACGTAGTATGGGTTACGTGGTTTCACGAGGTTGCCGTTATGTAAATATATATACATATATTATTTTGATTGCCTAAAGGCTTACATCTATAAAAGTATTTATGTCTTCAAATGAAAGATGATTTCCTTATAATTTGAGTATGAATGTGATAAAAGAATGTTAATGAGCGAGATAAGTAATAGAACGAGAGTAGAGGCTCGTAGATACGTAGTGTGGGTTACGTGGTTTCACGAGGTTGCCGTTATGTAAATATATATACATATATTATTTTGATAGCCTAAAGGCTTACATCTATAAAAGTATTTATGTCTTCAAATGAAAGATGATTTCCTTACAATTTGAGTATGAATGTGATAAAAGAATGTTAATAAGCGTGATAAGTAAGAGAACGAGCGGTGCTCGGTGGTTAGCCCCGGGTACCCGTCGCAGCCCCTAGCTGGGTCATGACAATAACTCACCTTAACTATCATTTGCTGCGGTCTGGGATGTACTCGCCGCGTTTGACTCTGCAATAGCACCTAACATAATTATATGTTTTAATATTAATAGATAGAGATAGGAAAAGAGGTATCGTATAGCACGAATGTCAATATAAACTTGTGGACCGAAACAAATGAGGGTATTGAGCTTTCATATCTTTATCTGCCTCCTATGTCATCTTCTCACATTATTATTCCGCCAAAGTACTTTGAGTGAAGCTACCTCTTTAGTTCGCAGCTTACGGACTTGATGATTTAGAATGGCGATAGGGACCTCCTCATATGAAAGATCCTCAGTAACCTGAATATTCTCAATAGGAGTGATGCGAGAAGGATCTCCTAAGAATTTAGGAAACATGGAATACTGGATAGACCGTTTCTAGTTCTGGTGGCAATTTAAGTTTATAAGCTACCTAGAAAATTCTCTGCACAAGCTGATACGGCCCGACATACTTGGGGCAAAGCTTGCCCTTCTTGCCAAATCTTATTACGCCCTTCATAAGCTATACTTTAAAGAACACCCTGTCTCCTATAGAAAACTCTAAATCTCGATACCGATTATTTAGATATGACTTCTATTGACTCTGAGCTATTAGCAACCTTTCTTGGACTACTCTAACTCGGGTCCTAACAACTTTGTCTCACCAACATCAAACTAGCCAATAAGGGACTTACACTTTCGCCTATATAAAGCTTCATATGGTGATATCTGAATGCCAGAGTGATAGGTATTATTGTAGGCGAACTCAATAAGTGACAGATGATCTTCCTACCTTCCCTTAAAATCGAGAACACAGGCTCGTAATATATCCTCAAGCGTCTGAATAATGCGCTCGGCCTACTAGTTTGTTTGTGGATGGAAAGCTGTGCTGAGACTAATATGAGTGGCTAAGCCTTTTTTAAATGACCTCAAGAAATTAGCTGTGACCTGTGCACCTCTGTTAGATATAATAGAAATCAAGACTCCATGCAGTCGAACTATTTCCTTGATGTACAATCTGGCATAATCTTCAGCTCTCTACGTAGTTTTGATAGGTAAAAAGTGAGCTAACTTTATGAGCCTATGCAAGATGACCCAGACAGAATTGAACTTTCAACGAGAACCAGGCAACCCTGTAATGAAGTCCATATTAATAGCCTCTCATTTCCATGTTGGGATCTTGATGTTCTGCAGCAACCCACCAGGTTTCTGATGTTCAACTTTAACCTGCTAACAATTTGGACACTGAGCTACGAACGTAGCAATATCCTTCTTCATGTCATTCCACCGATATAACTGCCGAAGATCATGGTACATCTTAGTGGAACATGGATGAATTGAGTATCTGGACTGATAAATTACTGTCATAACTTGCTTGCAAAGTTCCCCTACATTAGGTACACACCATCGACCCCTATATTTAAGAATCCCATCATCTGACAACTCGAACAATTGCGTCTTCTGTAAAGCATACCTTCTTTAATTTTGACTAAATCGGGATCCTCAAACTGATGTACTCTTACTTTGGCCACTTAAGATGACTCCGTGATATTCTGAACTACAATGCCCTCGTCATCTGTGTCAAGTAGTCGTACACTCAAACTTGCCAATCAACATAGATCATTGGTCATCTCTAACTTATCAGCTCTCACATACTTCAGGCTGCCCATTGACTTGCGACTCCACGCATCAGCTACGACATTTTCCTTGTTGAGATTGTATAGGATATCACATCGCAGTCCTTTAGCAATTCAAGCCACCTCCATTGTCTCAGGTTCAACTCTTTCTGCATGAATATTTATTGTAAGCTCTTGTGATCTATAAGAAAATCAACATGAACTCCATATAGATAGTGACGTCGTATCTTCAACAGAAATATCACAGCGGGTAACTCAAGATCATGAGTCGGGTAGTTTTGCTCGTGCTTCTTAGTTTCCTTAAAGCATATGCAATATGTTACGTCTCGTGTTTTCATGTGTTGGAAAGCATGCGAATTAAATGACATTAGTAATGGAAAACGAGGTTATCCCCCAAGATTATAGATGGTTAGGATGATGGTACAGATGTATCATAAGGATTAGAAGTTACACAAATCGAAGAGAATAAGTTTCGTTGAGGTTAGAAATTCATTTGAATGAAATATGGTCCAAGCTATAATGTCCTGTATTTTTGGACTAGGAAATTGAACCGTCCAATATGAGAAAATTTACCTAAGCCTGGAGGATTTGGTCATATTCAAGCATAAAAATCAAGAACTCGGTGTATACAAGGAATGAAGTCCCAAATTTAAGACGAAAAACTATGATGACGATGATTGCAAATAATATTTTATGTGTGGAAAATGAGGTTATGGACTAGTGATATATCACATGAGTATATAAGTACTATTTAAGTGGATTGAGATCAAGAAATTAATTACGTGTGTAATTGGCTAAATATGGAGTATAGTGGAGATATATTAATTAGTAGTGGATAAAGTGTTAATACAACACTTACACGTGGCCCATTTAGCATGCATAATATAATGACCATGCTTTCATATATGCAGGTGGTGGCTTCCTATGGAATAAGAATTCTTTTTTTGAATTGATTGTGCGTGGACCCCACTGTCCATTAACAACACATAACCCTCTTTTGCTTAGTAAATTATGACTTCATTTTGGTACAAGCTAGAAAAGAAAATTGTAATGAATTATGCATAAACGAATACGTGAGGTGGAAAATTGATTTCAGGGACAACAACATTTTTTTTACTTAGGGCGAAAACTCATTTTGGGGAAGGAACAAAGCATATCTAGTGGTGTTGCTGCCATATCTTCTTATTTAAAGTGTTAAAAAGGGTTTGAAATAGAGACTTGAAGATGATAGTTTGAGCTAAAATTTTCAGTAGCACTACAGCCTTGTACAAACGTATTGTAAGTAAGGATTAGCTAAGTTGTAGTTGAGTTGTATAAATAAGAAGTCGCGGAATTAAAAGCGGGAAATCATATTTTGACGTTGTTGTTGGTGTATCGACTGCTTGGTAATATTCTAAGTTGTGTTGTGGCTAGAAATTGTTGTAGTAAGTTAAGTATATTGTTGTTGTTGTCATAGATATGTATGTTGAAGTAGAGAAAAGATTGGAGAAGTGTGTTTGATAGTCGTATCCGGTCTTGTCGCTCGCCGTCAAATGTTTATGACTTGTTGTTACTACATGGTATCTTGTAATTGATACACATACTTGATGGATTGTTCTGGTTGTTGTTGTTAATATATGGAGTTGGGGGAAATGAGAAGAACAGGGAAGATGCTTCCCATTTTGTTTTAGAATAAGTTAAATTTTCGTTATACGATTAAGAGAATCATTTGTATGGTTAACGATAGTATCATTATTGTTATCATATAGGTCGAGGAGCAGATACAAGTAGAGTTCTTGAGCCGTTGATCTAAGACCAGGTATCTTAACGCTATCCTTCTTTTCATTTTGCCATGACCCTTATTATACGAGTAAGTGAGCGAATGAACAAACTTCCATATCACCCTACTCTTAGAAGCATTAGGAGTACTCTAATCTTTGATGTTCCTGTACCCCTTTTATGATTATTCCTTCTATACATGGGTATTGAGATTATGTATATTGATGATATTAGCTCAAAGATGTTTATCGGAGGTAGCACGACTTTATGTGACTCTGAGAGTTCTAGTTATTCATCTTACTTATGCATTCAAATCATGTATACACATGCACATTGATCCATGACCAGAAGGCGTTATATATGCGTATGTTATATGTATATGGGGTATGGGGAAAGGGATAGGCATTATATACGCATCACAACCTGATTAACTAATATACGAAGATGATGATGATGCCCACAGACCCGACTTGATATGATATATGGAACGGACTGCATGTTCCGCAGTACTAACATTTATGGATCGGGTTGTACGTTCGTCAGAACTAACAGTTATAATATGATATATATATATGATTTTTGAAAGAAAGCATGCATATTATACGCCCTCAGAGGCACTTTAAGTTATACAGAGTTGTTCAGATGTATTCAGATATACGGATTAGCTTTTATGTCTCGTATTCTTTTTATAATTCTTACGTATATGTTGCTTTATGCCTTACATACTCGGTACATTATTCGTACTGACTCCCCTATTGCTTGGGGGGCTGCGTTCATGCCTGCAGGTTCAGGTAGACAGTCAGGCGGTCCAGCTCAGTAGGATTTCTATCCAGCAGTAGTCGGTGCGCTCCACTCGGTTTGGAGCAGCTATCCATTTTAGTATGCTATTTTGATGTATATATGGGTATGACGGGGCCCTGTCCCGTCCTTTCTACAGCTTTGTACTCCTTCAGAGGTCTATAGACAGTTGTATGTAGTATGGATGTCATGTAGCCTTATCGTCTTCTATTTTGTTGTTCAGTATCTTCAGCGGCCTAGCCGGCTTGCGCTGTTGTTTCCAGTATGTATACATATATATGTTTACGAGTTTTTATACATAGTTTGTTGTGATGTTCTCATAGAAGTCAATATAATACAGTTATGAGTCACTTATTGGCCACCTTTTTATTCAATAAGGTCCAGGTACAGGTGTGAGAGTGTCTGACAAGTAGGACTCGGGCACTCATCATGACTCATCGGTTTGGGTCGTGATAGAAGTGGTATCAGAGAAGTTCTGCCCTAGGGTTGTCTACTGAATGTGTCTAGTAGAGTCTTTTTTATGGGTGTGTTGTGCACCACACTTATAGATAGGAGGCTGCAGGACATTTAGGATGTTGTCATTCTTTCCATCCTAGATTGTGCGATAAAGCCATGTGGTAAGAGTTCGTCTTCTAATAACCTGTTATGATTTCAACGATGCCTCCGAAGAAAGCTACAGCTGCCTAGAAGGGCAAGACAGTGACTGGAGAGGCAACTAGCCGTACTCCACGGGCTACCAGAGCTAGGGGTAAGTCTCTGAGTGAGACTCCATCTCAGAATTCGCTTACCCTACCCGCTTCAGAGGATCTTAGAGGGGAGCCAACTCCAGTCCCAGCTCCAGCACCTGCCCCAGTGCCTCCAGTTCCTCAGCAAGATGCACCAAGTCAGGATATATGAGATGCTATACAGTTGTTGACTAGATTGGTAGCCGCTCAAGCTCGGCGTCAGAGAGTTGTTGTTGATCAGGCAGACCGAGATGTTAGTGTGAGGGTCAAGTATTTTCTTGGTTTGGATCCCCCAGAGTTCTCCGATTTCAGGAAGAATATGGACTATTAGGATTTTATTGATACCATGCAGAGGACTTTGAGGGTCATACATGCTAATGAGATTGAGTCAGTAGATTTGGCTTCTTATAGGCTCCGTGATGTTGCAGTGCAGTGGTACCAGACTTGGGAGCTATCTAAGGGAGAGGATGCCCATCCAGCAGTCTGGCAAGAGTTTTCAGAGGTATTTATTCACTATTATTTACTGAAAGAGGTTCGACGGGCCCGAGCAGATAGGTTTTTGCTTATTCAGCAGGGCAGCATGAGTGTTCGAGAGTACAGTGTGCTCTTCGATTCATTGGCTAGATATGCCCCAACTGTAGTGGCCGAGATGCAGGATTGAGTTCCCCATTTTGGGATAGGCTTACAAATCTGATTGATGAGCGTACGACAGCTGTGTTACAGTGTTATATCCCGCGTTTTTGTGCACTTGGAAAAAAAAAATTGGAAACAATCTTGCTTTGTAGGAAAGGAGGGCTATATTTGATTTTATTTCATACATGTGTGTTATTCATGAAAAATATCGTTGCGGGAATACGGAAGAAGGCCAAGGGCAAAAATTAGAATTTCGAAAATTAGTTTCGGGAATTACAAATAAGATCCATAAGTGAATTGGGCTAAAAAAATAAAATAAAGAGAATTGAGGCCCAATTTAATAGCGGTGGCCGTCCAATGTGCCTTAGCCCAAGCCCAAGATTAATTATTCATGTGACAATTAGATAAGAGGGACAATATATATATATATATATCTATATCCCTTAGAACATTCATGAAACAAAACAAAGAAAGAAGAGCAAGAGAGAGGGGGTTTCGGCCCCCCTTCAAGAGAAAAAACAAATTCCAAGTCTTTAGACTTTGATCCAAAAATCTCTTCCTTCTTGGATTCTTGATGAGTTTAAGGCCCTCTACAACGTGGTATAATTAGTTTGGCAAGAAAACTCCGTTTGCGGAAAGGGGAAAATTGAAGAAAAAGGTAAGAATCTTATTCTTTTATGTTATGGAAGAAGCATATATGTTATAATCATTAAAATTGAATGAAAACGATGGGATTGTGATGTGTGTGGGCATAGCCGTGTATGTGTGTGAGTAGGTGCATGGTCGTGTGCCATGGTGATGATGGAAAGTGATGAATTAAATTCCATCTAGTTGTTAGTTGTGTTGTTGAGGTGTTTGTGATGTAAATAAGAGTTTAATGAATCAAGTTGGTATTGAAAATGGTTGTAGGTTGTTATGGGAAATCATGTGAATTTAATGTAGATTTTATATAATTATGAAAACAAGATTCTAAAATGTGAATTTTGATTGTTGGTAATGAACTTGGAAGGAAACAATGCGAGGTGGTAGTGTTGTTGCATTCGTTGAAGTTTCGGATGGAATATGGAAAGTGATGGATTACTTGAATTCATGTATATTGCTTGGAATATTTTTGGAATATGTTTGAATAATCTTCAGTGAGTAAATGTATACGATAATGTTGATGTTAGTTTGATGTTGCGAAGTTCGAATGAAAGTCGCCGCTTTATGTAGAAAAGAAGAATATTGACGTTAGATCTATTTTGTTGTGATTCGTGATGTCTTTGGTATTGTAGGTTGTTGTTGTTGATATATTGAGCCGAACTAAGCCTCGGGGATGTTATACGTATAGGGGAAGTGCTGCCGAAATTTCGGTAGACAAATATTAAGTTAAGTGAATTCTTAAGGTATTGCAATTCCTAATTGGCAACTATGACCAATTGTAGGTTTTAGGCGAAACGGAGTTTGATTTTGGACAAGCGTAAGGAGCGCGAAAGGTATGTAAGGCTATCCCATTCCTTCTTTTGGCATGTCCTAGGTATACTAGGTCGATATTTGAGCCCCGGAGGCAATTCTGTTCATGGAAATCCGAATTGGAAATCAAGTACTATTCATTCAATTGAATTGAACTATAAAACTCATATTTTGTTGAAAAGTGATCAAATGTCCGAAACTTTTGTAAATGTAATCGAATCGCTTCGAAACTCCTATGTGTGATTCCATAGACCCCAAATGTCCGTGATTCATGTCCGCCACCTCGACTTGACCAGAGGTGGGCCCGCTAAACCCGAGATTGCTTTGTTTGCTCTATTAGGCTCGTTTTTGTATAATGTCAGCAATGGACTTTTGATTATGAATTTGGCTATCGTAAAATATTGTTTTGATTGCCACGATATTCTAAATTATATTTTGAACCATAAATACCATTTTGGAAATACTTTTGTGAGATTAACCCCGTATTGGCTAATGGTTCGAACTACTTTGACTAATGAGTTAACATATGATTTTATGAAGTTTCAAAAGGTGTTTTGATATATAAATTGCATTGTTTGCTCACGATTCCGCTCGTGCCCTTATTATGACTTCGTTCACCGGTTCCCGGGCCGGTTATGATTCGTGCGCGCTATGATAAATTCGGCCGTATGCTGTGTTACGGTTCCCGAGACCTCGCCATAGGGTCGGGTTCCGTTTGGAGTTATGTTGTGATATGGCTGGTGATATGTTATGATGATATGTGTGTTTGGAGATGTACGGAGATTTGAAACCTTCTGGAGTATGCTGTGTGTGGCACCAGCGTCGGAGTGGTGACCACGTTCCTGAGCCTTATGCATGATTTTTGCTTGCATGATATATATATACATATGCTTTCAGCACAGACTCTGATGTACTGATTCGGTATTTTCTCTCTGTACTTTTTTATGTCAGTTATGGTTCGTAGTTCTGTACTCTATGCTTTACATACTCAGTACATCTTTCGTACTGACCCCCCTTTCTTCGTGGGGCTGCGTTTCATGCCCGCAGGTACAGAGGTTCGTGATCTGCCAGTGTAGAACCCACATTCTGCTATCATAGAGTGCTCCTTTGATCCGGAGCCCACATTTTGGTACATATGTTTTTTTCCTACGTATATGTTTCTGTATATTTGACTATTTGGGTACGGCGGGGCCCTGTCCCGTCATATGTCTTCGTTTTGATTTGTAGAGGCCTGTAGTCATATATGTGGGTCATGGGTCATGGTGTGTGTGCGTTTGTTTGTGATCTGCGTCCTAGTGCGGTCCCGTTTAGTATTATGGCCAAAACGGCCCATTTGTCTGTATACGTTTATGTATCTGGCGATGTATATTCCGCCAACCTATCAGATTTGGATACGGCCAGAATGGCCTGTATATTTGCATATGTGCTTATAATCGGCGATGTGTATTCCGCCACTCCCTTTGACCTTGGATATGATATTTTTTTGGCACGCGTGACCGCTTAAGATAATATTTGATTTCAAATCTGTTTTAAATGATTAATATGAGAACTGAGATAATCTATAATATGATGATTTGGTATGTTCGTCTGTCTGGGTGTCCAAGTAGGGCGCCAGTCGCGGCCCACGGGGTTGGGGTGTGACAAAAGTGGTATCAGAGCGGTTTGTCCTCGGAATGTCTACAGGCCGTGTCTCGTAGAGTCTTGTTTGTCGGTGTGTTGTGCACCACATCTATAAACAGGAGGCTACAGGGCATTTAGGATGTTACCTTTCATTCGATTTTAGATCGTGCGATAGAGCCAGCCGTAGGAAATGAAATTCCTTTCTACTAACCCTTGATTTCAGCCCAAGAACGGCATCGACAGAAGACGGTGGCTGATGATATTGGAAGCTACACAGTACACAAGTAAGCAATGGTGTGAAATATGTATGTCGGGTAAGGTATTTGAAGTACGATTAAAACATAAAGTTGAAAATTAAAAGGGAAGTAAACAGGAAAGTGTAACAGGTGCAGTTTGAGTTGGACATGTGAGGTAAGCCTCGGCATCTTTATATTTTTATTTGAAATTGTTAGCCCTGTGTGGCGACGATGTGATATGATATGATATATATGTACGTATATGTGTTGGCCCTGTGAGGCATGGTTGGTATTTCCTTTGTGCAGGTTTTGGGATAGTAAGAAATACAGAGGAACCTCTGCCCAAATTTTTCTAGAAATGCGAAAGGGAAAATGAGACATAAATTCTTAATATGTCTTGAAAGTCGATACCGATAGGATAAATCTATTATGTTGGATTAAAGTTTAAGAGATACCCTCCATGTCATTCGTAAGAAGCATTATCCTTATTTGGGAAATTTTATCTTGCGAAAGTATATATGAGTAGCAAATTCGCAATTCATTTAAACGGACCAGAATATGTTCCAACCACATTTTGCTTTAGAAAAGCCTATGTTGAAGGGAAAAATTGTCCAACGATTAAGTTTTATCTTATTGGAAGAATACAAAGTGTATGACAGGCAGTTGGGAATTAAATGGTTCGCTCACGACTCAAAAAGAAAAATATAAATATGGAGGTAATTATGTGAATTAAGTACTAAAAGATTCCGCGATGTTCGTTGGACTCTAGTTTTCTTCTGCTGGTGGTTGGAGAACGCCCTACAGTAATATTTTATTAATTCTCATCGGTTAATTGGAGATGGAAATTGGGGAATGAAAATTTAAACTTGTGGGTTGTCCAGGATTATATAAATAGGTGAAGGTAAATATTAAGGATTTAGAAAGGGGCGACACGGTAATTATATAGTCAGAAAAAGTAAAAGAATTCTCCCTAGATCGGGGTGGAACCCGCTACGAGAATGCTCTAAAGGTTGTTAAGACCCCGACTTATCTTAAATTACGTGACAAAGGCCGTGCGGGGCAATTGACGCAATTATACCAGCCTTAATGCGTCTAAATGCATTAAAGTTTTAAGGTTAAGCGTGCCAGGGCCAGAGCAATTTTGGGATGGGTGACCCCCTGGGAAATGTACAAAAATTTTCACGAATATAGATATAAGAGACGAGTAGGAAATTTGGGGTAACCTAAAAGGAATTAGGGTATGTGGAGTGGTTAGAACCTTTATAGAGGCCACGTGGGCTGAGACGGATTAGATTGGAAAAAGGGAGGAAAGAGCAACGCAGCTCTGGAATTAGAATAAGTTTGAAAACGTGACTGAAGATATCTTGAAAAAGAAATGGCAGTGATATATATGTGTGTGTATGTGTAGGACCCCCATTTATGACTATGTCGATCGATTGGTAAACTCTAATAGCCAATGTTGTAGTATATGGGAGACATTACCTGAACAGAATTTATGAGACAAAGCGAAAGGTATGGTACAGATGTTACGAAATAAACTGATATTCATTTTGCTACCGGTTGAGATTGGAAGATTCTAATACAACGATGTTTGAAAAGAAAAGAGAATAATTGAGTGGAAGGTAAGAAGATCAAGAATGTCAGGAAAAGTGAACCGTAAGAAACGTAATTAAGCAGAGCCTCTAAAAGAGTCAACGGGCAAAGCACGAAATTATTTGCGAAAACGGACTAAAATGTAGTAGTGTAGGACAAAGGAAAACCTATGGTATGGAATGATGAATCACGTGAATATCAAATAATTCGAATATCGAGAAAAACAGAACGACGGATAAGGAACGGGTACGAAGGAAGGATAGGATTATTAAAAGATAAATTGCTATATTAATTACATTATTTGAGTGCCAGCTATCGGATAAGATTTTGTACTATATAGTCGATAGTTCTCATCGCTTCGTGATTTTGTTAAGGTCTTGCACGAAGAAAATCAAGTTATAGATCAGAAAGAAAAGACATGAATATGGTATAAGTATAACCCCAAAGGGGGGGAAGCGGATGAAAGTGAAGTAAAGTAAGTATGAATGGAAATAATGGACACACACAAGATCAAAGCGATAAAGAATTGGCCTAGGTATTCGACATCGACTAAGGTACATAATTTTTGGGATTGGCCGGATATCACAGAAGATTTGTGGAGAACTTTGTGTCTGCTACGACACTATTATCGAAGCTAACTCAGAAGGCAGTGGAATTTCAGTGAACCGGTACTTTTGAATGCAGTTTCCTGTTGCTGAAGGAATAATTAATTACAGCTCCAGTCTTAGTTCTTCCTAAAGGGGCAGACGGGCAAGTTATTTATTATGATGCTTCTGGTATTGGGACAGGTTTTGCATTAGTACAGCATGGTCGGATTACAGTCCATGTTCCCCGACAGCTCAGACCGCACGAGAGAAATTATTTCGCTTATGACCTAGAATTAGCTGCGGTGATTCATGTTTTAGAGATATGGCGGTATCACTTGCATGGGGTCCACGTTGATATTTATACGGACCATAAGTTCCTCCAGTATATTTTAAGAAAAAAGAGCTGAATTTGCGGCAGAGAAGATGGTTCGAATTATTGAAAGATTATGATGTCAATATGTTGTATCATCCTGAAAAGGTTAGTGTGGTAGTTGACGTACTTAGCTGCAAGTCCATGGTAGTTTGACTGATGTACAGTCTGATAAAAAAGAATTGGTTCGTGACAATTTATCAGTTAGTCAGCTTCGGAGTCCGTTTGGTAGATTCTGGAGATACTGGAATTTCTGTTCGAGAAATTGTTGAATTATCAGTTATGGAAAAAGGTAAAACAGTGCCGGGTTAAGGGCCCTATTCTGGTACAGTATATAGAGATACAACCCTTGATAAGGAAAGGACCCAGCTTGAGGTTGCACCTGATGGGGTATTGTTGTACAGAGGCAGATTATGTGTGCCTGATGTTACAGGGCTGCCCGAAGGGGCTATTATCGATATTGAGCCGGAAGCGGCTACCCGAAAGGGCTATTATTGATACGGTGCCGGAAGCGGCACGTATGTTGTGTTTCATTATTTATTTAAAGGAAGTATGTTAGTGTGTGTTACTTATTTTGAAAGGTTGGTTGGATTGCATTATTTACTTAAAGACCATTTTGAAACTTTGTGTACACATTTATGTTTCTTCCAGCGAAGCACGATACTCGATATTCTGTTTATCCTGAATCCACTAAAATGTACCATGATCTTAAATGTTTATACTGATGGGAAGGTATGAAAAAGGGACATTGCAGAGTTCGTTGGCCAATGCCCAAATTGTCAGCAAGTCAAGATCAAGTATCAAAAGCCCGGTGGATTGTTACAGGAAATGGAAATTCCAGTTTGGAAATGAGAAATGACTAACATGGACTTCATTATAGGTTTACCGCGCACTCCACGCGGATACGATTCTATTTGGATTATTGTCGATAGACTAACGGAATCAGCTCGTTTTCTCCTGCTCAGGACTACTTATTCGGTTGAGGAATATGCTAGATGATATGTTAAAGAGATAGCAAGACTTTACGGAATCCCTGTATCTATTATAACCGATAGAGGTGCCCAGTTTACGGCTACTTTCTAGAAGTCGTTCCAGGAAGGATTGGGGACTCAGGTGAGTCTTAGCACAACATTTTATCCTCAGTGCGACGGACAGGCCGCGCGCACTAGTCAGACACTGGAAAATATGTTGCGGGCCTGTGTTATCGATTTCAGAGGTAGCGGGGATGATTATTTCTCGCTTATTGAATTCGCCTATAATAATCGTTATCGTTCCAATACCCCGATGGCACCATACGAGGCCCTATATGGTAGAAAATGTAGATCTCTGATTGGTTAGTTCGACGTGAGCGAGACTAAATTAATTGGGTCGGATGTGATTAATCGCCTGTGAAGGGCGTAATGGGGTTCGGTACAAGGGTAAGCTTAATCCGCGGTATATCGGGCCATATCAGATCATTCGAAAAATAGGCGAAGTCGCCTATGAGCTAGACTTACCATCCGATTTGGAGGCTGTACACCCGGTATTCCCTATATCCATACTCCAAAATG
Organism: Lycium barbarum; assembly: GCF_019175385.1. Classification (NCBI taxonomy): domain Eukaryota; kingdom Viridiplantae; phylum Streptophyta; class Magnoliopsida; order Solanales; family Solanaceae; genus Lycium; species Lycium barbarum. The sequence continues at coordinate 67,280,414 of NC_083339.1, forward strand.
TGTCGGTGATCCTTCCAGGTGACGAAAGAATTGTCTGATGAAGAACAATCTGTAATTATTCTGGATCGTCAGGTGCAAAGATTACGCACCACAGATGTACCCTCTGTTAAGTTCTTATGGCAAAACAATAATGGAGAGGCAATGACCTTGGAAGTAGAGGACAGAATGAAAAAGAAGTGTCCTCACTTGTTCTCTACACCTACAGGTAATTAAATTTCTAAATTTGTTATATTAATCGGTAAGTGATTTATATGTGCTACTCATAAGAAGAAACTCCCCCGAAATATTTGTCAAACCCTATAAGACTAATTTAACATTCGAGGACGAATGTTCTAAAGGGGGGAAGAATGTTATATCCCGCGTTTTTGTGCACTTGGAAAAAAAAATTGGAAACAATATTGCTTTGTAGAAAAGCAGGGCTATATTTGATTTTATTTCATACATGTGTGTTATTCATGAAAAATATCGTTGCGGGAATACGGAAGAAGGCCAAGGGCAAAAATTGGAATTTCGGAAATTAGTTTCGGGAATTACAAATAAGATCCATAAGTGAATTGGGCTAAAAAAATAAAATAAAGAGAATTGAGGCCCAATTTAATAGGGGTGGCCAGCCAATGTGCCTTAGCCCAAGCCCAAGATTAATTATTCATGTGACAATTAGATAAGAGGGGCAATATATATATATATATATATATATATATATATATATATATATATATATATATATATATATATATATATATATATATATATATATATCCCTTAGAACATTCATGAAACAAAACAAAGAAAGAAGAGCAAGAGAGAGAGGGGGTTTCGGCCCCCCTTCAAGAGAAAAAAAAATTCCAAGTCTTTAGACTTTGATCCAAAAATCTCTTCCTTCTTGGATTCTTGATGAGTTTAAGGCCCTCTACAACGTGGTATAATTAGTTTGGCAAGAAAACTCCGTTTGCGGAAAGGGGAAAATTGAAGAAAAAGGTAAGAATCTTATTCTTTTATGTTATGGAAGAAGCATATATGTTATAATGATTAAAATTGAATGAAAACGATGGGATTGTGATGTGTGTGGGCATAGCCGTGTATGTGTGTGAGTAGGTGCATGGCCGTGTGCCATGGTGATGATGGAAAGTGATGAATCAAATTCCATATAGTTGTTAGTTGTGTTGTTGTGGTGTTTGTGATGTAAATAAGAGTTTAATGAATCAAGTTGGTATTGAAAATGGTTGTAGGTTGTTATGGGAAATCATGTGAATTTAATGTAGATTTTATATAATTATGAAAACAAGATTCTAAAATGTGAATTTTGATTGTTGGTAATGAACTTGGAAGGAAACAATGCGAGGTGGTAGTGTTGTTGCATTTGTTGAAGTTTCGGATGGAATATGGAAAGTGACGGATTACTTGAATTCATGTATATTGCTTGGAATATTTTTGGAATATGTTTGAATAATCTTGAGTGAGTAAATGTATACGATAATGTTGATGTTAGTTTGATGTTGCGAAGTTCGAATGAAAGTCGCCGCTTTATGTTGAAAAGAAGAATATTGACGTTAGATCTATTTTGTTGTGATTCGTGATGTCTTTGGTATTGTGGGTTGTTGTTGTTGATATATTGAGCCGAGCTAAGCCTCGGGGATGTTATACGTATAGGGGAAGTGCTGCCGAAATTTCGGTAGACAAATATTAAGTTAAGTGAATTCTTAAGGTATTGCAATTCCTAATTGGCAACTATGACCAATTGTAGGTTTTAGGCGAAACGGAGTTTTATTTTGGACAAGCGTAAGGAGCGCGAAAGGTATGTAAGGCTATCCCATTCCTTCTTTTGGCATGTCCTAGGTATACTAGGTCGATATTTGAGCCCCGGAGGCAATTCTGTTCATGGAAATCCGAATTGGAAATCAAGTACTATTCATTCAATTGAATTGAACTATAAAACTCATATTTTGTTGAAAAGTGATCAAATGTACGAAACTTTAGTAAATGTAATCGAATCGCTTCGAAACTCCTATGTGTGATTCCATAGTCCCCAAATGTCCATGATTCATGTCCGCCACCTCGACTTGACCAGAGGTGGGCCCGCTAAACCCGAGATTCCTTTGTTTGCTCTATTAGGCTCGTTTTTGTATAATGTCGGCAATGGACTTTTGATTATGAATTTGGCTATCGTAAAATAATGTTTTGATTGCCACGATATTCTAAATTATATTTTGAACCATAAATACCATTTTGGAAATACTTTTGTGAGATTAACCCCGTATTGGCTAATGGTTCGAACTACTTTGACTAATGAGTTAACATATGATTTTATCAAGTTTCAAAAGGTGTTTTGATATATAAATTGCATTGTTTGCTCACGACTCCGCTCGTGCCCTTATTATGACTTCGTTCACCGGTTCCCGGGCCGGTTATGATTCGTGCGCGCTATGATAAATTCGGCCGTATGCTGTGTTACGGTTCCCGAGACCTCACCATAGGGTCGGGTTCCGTTTGGAGTTATGCTGTGATATGGCTGGTGATATGTTATGATGATATGTGTGTTTGGAGATGTACAGAGATTTGAAACCTTCTGGAGTATGCTGTGTGTCGCACCAGCGTTGGAGTGGTGACCACGTTCCTGAGCCTTATGCATGATTTTTACTTGCATGATATATATATACATATGCTTTCAGCACAGACTCTGATGTACTGATTCGGTATTTTCTCTCTGTACTTTTTTATGTCAGTTATGGTTCGTAGTTCTGTACTCTTTGCTTTACATACTCAGTACCTCTTTCGTACTGACCCCCCTTTCTTCGGGGGGCTGCGTTTCATGCCCGCAGGTACAGAGGTTCGTGATCTGCCAGTGTAGAACCCACATTCTGCTATCACAGAGTGCTCCTTTGATCCGGAGCCCACATTTTGGTACATATGTTTTTTTGCTACGTATATGTTTCTGTACATTTGACTATTTGGGTACGGCGGGGCCCTGTCCCGTCATATGTCTTTGTTTTGATTTGTAGAGGCCTGTAGTCATATATGTGGGTCATGGGTCATTGTGTGTGTGCGTTTGTTTGTGATCTGTGTCTTAGTGCGGTCCCGTTTACTATTATGGCCAAAACGGCCCATTTGTCTGTATACGTTTATGTATCTGGCGATGTATATTCCGCCAACCTATCAGATTTGGATACGACCAGAATGGCCTGTATATTTGCATATGTGCTTATAATCGGCGATGTGTATTCCGCCACTCCCTTTGACTTTGGATATGATATTTTTTTGGCACGCGTGACCGCTTAAGATAATATTTGATTTCAAATCTGTTTTAAATGATTAATATGAGAACTGAGATAATCTATAATATGATGATTTGGTATGTTCGTCTGTCTGGGTGTCCAAGTAGGGCGCCAGTCGCGGCCCACGGGGTTGGGGTGTGACATACAGCCAAGTATAGATGTTTCTCGAATACAGGCATATGCACAGAATTTGGAAAATCGTAAACGTCAGCGGAAGATAGAGCGTGATCATGACCGAGGTCATAGTAAGAGGGCTAGATCATTAGATATTTTCGGTGGGTTTAGAAGAGGTCAGAGGTAGCAGTATTCCCGATATACAGCCCATTCAGCGACAAGTGTACCTCGCGGTTTCCAAGTTAGATATTTTATCGGCCTTCTTATTCCGGAGCGGGTTAGAGTTCCAGGACTTCGGGTTGTCAGTATAGACAGGAGTCGGGTCAGATGAGGCCACCTTTGCCACGGTGTGCCCAGTGTGGTAAGCTACACCCTGGACAATGTCGATTGGGATCAGATGCCTGTTATGCTTTTGGCCACAGGTCATATGATGCGGGAGTGTCCGTTGATTGATGGTGTGGGTATATTTCAGCCCACCGAGTTCGTAACTGGTTCTTCTTCATTTGAACGCCCTTCGGGATGAGGTTTTTAGGCACCCGCATATCGTGGTAGAGGAAAAGGTGGAGCACCCAGTTTGAGCGGTCCTCAAAACCGTATCAATGCATTAGCTAGTCGATAAGATCATGAGTTGTCTCCTGATGTTTTTACAGGTATACTATCAATCTCCTTTTACCATGTATATGCATTGATTGACCCAGCTTCCACCTTATCATATGTTACCAGATTTGTTGCTGGTATGTTTGGGATAGAACCTGAGTTGATTACACCTTTTAAGGTGTCCACGCTAGTTGGTGACCCAGTCATAGCTAGGCAGGTATATCGAGGCTGCGTAGTTATAGTCTGTAACCATCATACCATAGCAAATTTGATTGAATTAGATATGGTAGATTTTGATGTTATTATAGGTATGGATTGGTTGGTTTCTTTCTATGCTAATGTCGATTGTAGAAAGAAGATAGTTCAATTCCAGTTTCTAGATGAGCCAGTTTTAGAATTGAAGGGTAATGCTGCTTCGCCGAGGGGTAGGTTTATTTCCTACCTTAAGGAAAGTAAGATGATCAGGAAGGGGTATATTTGTCATCTGGTTCGGGTTTGGGGTGTAAAGGCATAATCACCGACCTTGCAGTCTGTCCTTGTGGTTAGTGAGTACCCAGATGAGCTTCCAGGCCTTCCGCCAGAGCGAGAGGTTGATTTTCCTATTGATTTATTACTAGATACTCAGCCGATATCCATTCCTGCTTATAGAGTGGCGCCTACAGAATTAAAAGAATTGAAGGAACAACTAAGGGACCTACTTGAGAAGGGCTTTATTAGGCCAGTACATCACCGTGGGGAGTGCTGGTATTATTTGTGAGAAAGAAATATGGCTCCTTGAGAATGTGTATTGATTATAAACAACTGAATAAGGTGACTATAAAGAATAAGTATCCGCTTCTGAGGATTGATGATCTATTTGATCAGTTTTAGGGTGCTCACTGCTTTTTGAAGATAGATTTGCGATCTAGGTATTATTAGGTTAGAGTAAAGGAGACAGACAATCCGACGACGACATTCAGGACTAGATATGGGCACTTTGAGTTCCGTGTTATGTCATTCGGATTGACTAATGTTGCAGCTGTATTTATGGACTTGATGAACCGTGTATTCAGACCTTTTCTGGATCTATTTATGATTGTATTTATGGATGATATTTTGATTTATTCACCGTGAAAGCCTGAGCACGCAGACCATTTACGTGCGGTGCTTAAACTTCTCCGGGATAGGGAGTTATATGCATAGTTTTCTAAGTGTGCGTTCTAGCTGAACTCTGTGGCTTTCCTTGGCCATATTATTTCAGATGAAGGGATTAAAGTTGATACTCAGAACATTGAAGCTGTAAAGTGTCACGACCCAACCGGAGGGCCGCGACGGCCACCCAATGCTAACCCACCCGGGAAACTCTTATCATACTTTCACATTTACATCTAGGTGAGCCACATAGCTAATTCATATTTTCCATCCATTATTCATACTAATCCCATTGGGCAACGATACATATATATATATATATCACCATCAATAATAATGCCCAAATCAATATACATAAGCCGACGAGGCTAACAAAATGATATCCAAAATATAGGCCGACAAGGCCAAACACATCTAAACATATACACATGTCTACGAGCCTCTAAGGAGAGTATGTCATATCATATAGGCGTGACAGGACCCCGCTATGCCCATAAATATGTACACAAAAGAATAAATACCAAAAGCTATAACTCCGAATGAAATGGAGCTCCGCTATGTAGTCCCTGAGTAACAAAGCTATGGATCAAGTCTGTCTCCCTGGCCACCTGCGGGCATGACGCAGCGTCCACAAACAAAAGGACATCACTACGAAGAATGTACTGAGTGTGTAAAGCATAATCAACATCATTATAGAAGCATAATAAGCAACATAAGAAATAGCATAAGATGGGAGGTAGTAGATCAAACGTCATAGCTACTTACTTGCTTTTCATAGGGACTTTCCATTTATAATGCGTGATTGTGTACATACATCCATATCCGTATCCGTACTCGTATCCGTACTCATTAACATTTCGTATCCGTAATCATATTCATATACATATTCATATTCATATTCAAATTCATATTCATATTCATATACATATCATTTACATAGCATACTCGACCACGAAGGTTCGGTGTTTCGCGTACCCGACCATGGCTAGGCTCGGTGATTATACATACCTAGCCCTACCAAGGCTGAGGGTTCCACATACCTGGCCCTACCAAGGCTCAGGGTTATCCGTACCCAACTACAGTAGTGCGCGCACAATACATATATATTCTACCGGGCCATATAAGCTCGGGGTTTCATAATAGTCATACATGAACACATATACATAAAAGCTCATAAGCATCTTTAGCATCATTACTATCGTCGTTCGTTACATATATCCTTAGAGGATTACTCGTCATATGAGGAATTTAATACAATCGTAACATATCGAGAATCATGAGCTTAGTAGCTTTTGAAGATAACATCATTTGGAGGACATCATGGGCTCATAGAAGATTAGATATTTGGCCAAAGAACCATGCCTTATGAAGGAAGGGTTAGCCTTACATACCTTTCCATTCAACTATTCTATCACTTGCACATTCTCCTTCAATGCTCACGTTTCTACCTTCATTAGAGGTATACGATCATTAGAAAATCGATAGCTTAGCATACATGACTAAAGCTAGAGAAAATTGGACAGCATTTCCCCGATTTCTTCAACTTCCACTATATCACAAAACAACTCCCAAACAATCACCATAATATCAACAATATCATAATCAAGTATTCACATTCGATTTAGCCTTCAAAATTCATCCTCGTGTTCAACTTATGCTAGCAACTTCATTCCCATTTTTGCACATTTTCATATAATGTTTCTTTATCACCATTACTACTTTCCATAGCAGTATTATACCCATATTATACTAAGAATCATAACTCAAGTTGGCTTACTACTCAAAAACCGCATAAAAACTACATTAAGAACTCATCTTCCACTTTTTCCTTCTACCCAAGTCGTTCAACAAATAAACATTCTTGATAATATGTAATAAGTATGAAAACTAACCTTTTATCTCATAAGAATGAGCTTTGGAGCAAGCTATCAACTTATATGAAAACCCTAGCTTCAATATCCAAAGAATTTTTGGAGCTTATTAACCTTAGCAAGACCTCTAGCACATGGGTATCTTGATTCTTGCTTATTGATATTTAATATCTCTTGGATTTTGGCTTGGATTAGTTTATGGAGTGGAAGAGAGGGTTTTTAGAGCGCCTTTGGATTTGGTTTGGTAAAATAATATGTCCAAATGAAGTGGAACGAAATGTATAAAGCCGAACTTAAACTCCCGCCGGGCAATTCTACGCCCATTTTGACAGGCCGTATAAATTCCTACGGACCGTAAAAATGGTCCGTAGAACTGCCCAGGAAAATATGGGTCACTGTGACCATTTGACGCTGGGCTGTGTCAATTTGACGGACAGCAGAATTTTCTGCGGGGCGTCAACATTCCTGCGGGCCGTCAAATGGTCCGCCGAAATTTTCTGCTCAGACAGTCTGTCGTAGAATAGCCATAACCTTTTACTCAGACGTCACATTGACGAGCGGTTTGTTGCATTGGAAACTAGACTCGGTGAAATTCAATTTGGACAAAATAAACACACCAAAACTCCTCATATTCTAGAAGATATGCCCCCACCAATTTGGACAAAAATTCTGTCCGAAAATTTTGCCAAGTTTTACCAAAGTTCCCACAAACTCAATTCCTTTATTTGTTTGTTCTTAAATCCTTCCATATATCATTTCATGGGCTTAAACCCCTATAACCATAATATGGAAACATGTAATATCATATATCCTAAGGTAACTCCAATTTCCGCGATTAGGACAACTAATGTCTAACGAATCTCAATGGACAAAACTACAAGGTGTAACATTCTCCCCCTCTTAGAAACATTCGTCCTCGGATGATAGACTCTTGGGGATTCTACAAAAATTTCGCCAGAGTTTCCCCTATAATATGGTACTACCATCCTGCACAGCAACCCAAAATACATCGCCTCACAGGGCTATAACAACACGACAATAACCATGGCCATACACGACCAAGTAAACATCAAGAAAAGCATTACATATCTGAGGTTATTGGCGTCTCTGCCTAAATCTCTTCTAAAGGTGAAAATAAATGCGGGTACCTGGACTTCACGTCCTCTTCGGCTTTCCAAGTCATTTCCTTTCTATTATTATTTTTTCCATTCAACTTTAACTGAAGCTACCTCTTTGGTTCTGAGGTTTCGTACTTGCCTATCTAAAATGGCAATGGGGACTTCTTCATAAGTCAACTTTTCTGTCACCTGAACATCATTTACTGGCATGATCCTCATAGGATCTCCAACACATTTACGAAGCATCGAGACATGGAAAACTGGGTGAACTGACTCCAAATATAAAGGTAGATCTAGTGCATAAGCCACTTTGCCTACTTTGCGCACAATCTTATAAGGCCCAATGTATCGGGGACTAAGCTTCCTCTTTTTGCCAAAGCTCATAACGCCCTGCATTGGCGACACCTTTAAGAATACCCAATTTTTTTTGTCACTTGGAACTCTAAGTCTCGTCGATCCTTTTTCTTGCTCAATAATGATATTAAGTCTTACATGGTTTGCAAATCTATCCCACTTTCTTTCTTCCATGTGACCATGATAATGGTATTGATTTACATCTGTAGAGTCTACCTAAATTCAATCCGAGATGTCTTGTCGTAGGTGTCCCTCATCGACTCTTTCAAGACTTCATAATTTTTGAGAATTTCATAACCCTTTGGTAAGCTGTTGGAAATTCGCTATAACAACAATGATATAAAAATGAAAGTTCCAAGGCGCAATATTCTTCTGGTAAAACCCCCTTTATTCAATGATCCTATAGAATTTGTAAGTAATCTAACCCACCTCAGGGCTATCGTTGGAAGCATATAGCATATACTTATATCACATCCAGAGTAATTGTCCTGTTTGTCCTTAATGATAATTACGACTCAACATTTTGACTTAATTTACCATATATTGTCCCTCAACTGACTCGGAGTATCACAAATACACTATTCTTGTTTACCCCTACTCCTCTTTCTACGTACCCCATTGGTTTCATCCTCGATATGTAAATACTTACAGGTTACATAAGCGTTCTTGTGTGATTCGTGTACGAACATCTAATCTTATTCGTAAACTTCCCTTCCTTTGGTCCGTTCTATTCTTCATATCTCACATATACCAAAACTCTTTTCTCTATCTGATGTAACTTATCCTGTCATACTCTTTTCTCTCCTTTATTAGTCCTCTGATTATCACATCTTACATCTTATTATAGAAAACTTTATGTCTCTTCTTATTTGTCACTTATAACTCACTTTATCATTAACAAACGACTCTACTGTCAATTCCCTCGCCTTTATTCTAGTATAGCATAGCTATCCTTTACAATATTACTCAAGTTATTGCTCCCAATGTCATGTTGTTCAAGGTTTTCACGAATAATTTTCGGTACAGTCTCAGATTCCTGCTCAATTTGTGTTCGTTTATTTACTAGTTATTAGACTCATTTCTGCGTAACTCTCACTCTTTGTTTCAGAGTCTATATCTGTCACATCTTAGGGTCCATCGTTTCAATCTCTACACTCGTATTCTCTTTACTTGCTTCCTCCTTTAAGGGTTTTACTTGTACCATTCTCAAATCCGTTTCCTCATCTTCAAATCTTGAATTCATATATCCCTTACTATACTACATCTTATTCATGTTGTTTCCCATAATTTATAGCTACGATAATTCATGTGTGAAGTCTTAACATACTCATCTTGTAGTTTTGCAATCAAGTAATACAACCGACATAGCAATACGAACAAGGATGTATTTTACTTAGCTCATCTGGTAGTTATGAGTTAATGTCTAAATCCGCTCCAATTAACAAATTTTGTCCCATAGGGATGCTCACAATAGTAGTATGCCTAGTTATCCATACCATACATGCAATGTCACTTGGCCTCATTCTTCGCACAAGGAATCATATTCTTAACTCATTACCGCTTTCCTTTAGAATATATTACCTCTATACAATTCGTTCTTCGCTTCCAAAACTTATTATGTTCACTCTGATCATCCCCTCTCATCCTTATTATGCTAATCCTTCTCCTAACAATCATTCTATTTCGTTATTGACCTTTCCATAGTCTTGGTCTTTTACATTCAGCCAAAGATATCACTCGTGATCTCGATTATACAAATCTCCAACTATTACTACTTTACCATATCACTTTTCTTCTAATTTCTTTTTCAAGTTGACTTCCCTTTTTGTCATTGCTTGCTATCATTTCTGTCACTGAGGAACCTCTATGCTGGACTTTCCCTTAACAAGGTCTTATAAGCTTTCTCATCTACTGCCTCATGGCTCGCTGTTTGGTTTCACACTTGCATTCATTCTTTATTCATATAGAACATGTAACATCTTTAGTTGTTTCCTCACTATACTTTACTTACATTGTATTACAGGTCTTGCCACGCTCTCATTATATCTTGATCATAATCAACGCTATAGAGTGCCACTTCTTTACCTCGTTCGCAAGCCTGCTCGTAAAATAGAATAAACCTTGCGAAGTAAGCATACTCAACCTGTTACTCTTTCTAATCAGCCCTATTACACTTACCATATAAGTTGTTTTACGAATGGATTCACATTCATTATACCCCTTCGTATTTCATACCCCTGCCTGAGACATGCTGTTACTTTATTTTGCTAATAAAGTTATCTTATCTTACTCGTGCTTGTCCATCCAATCAATACTCCCGTATCTGTTACACCTTGGAAATTTCATGTCGTCATGTAGTGAATGAACCAATGTGAGCTTAAGGGTAACAGGAATTTCTTAAGACTATAAGACGGATATTTAGTGGTCTTAGAATGCATACGTTAAGATTTTGACGTTATATGAATTGATGAAATAAGGATTGATAAGGACAAGTGGAGTATAAGTGGGGTTTAGGAAAGGTTTCGTAAATTATTGTGTTAAGGATTGTTTGGTAAGGCCTTGTGGATGGGTTATAGGAATGTTTAGATTATTAAAGAAGCATTAAAGAAGTGTTAATAAGGTTGTATAAGGATTGGAGACCAAACGAAACGACGAGGGCAACTTCGGAAAAATTGTGAGTTACACGACCACATTATACGGACCGTGGAACTTTATATGGACAGTATAAGGGTCCGTATAACCCAACATCAAGAATGTTTTCCATGGTGGTGAACCACGGACACTTATATGGACCGTACATTGTTATACGGACCGTATAAGTGGTCTGTATAAGTCCCGACGGGCTATGTATCTCCAAGTATTTAAATGTGTTCCCACATCATTATATTCATTCTCCTCACTTCTCCACTTCTCTCCAAACCTCTAGAACATTCCATACATTTCATCTTCAAGAATACAAGGGAAATCAAAGGTTCATATCATAAATTCAAGTGAATCAAGTGCAACAAAGCTCTTTGGTGTTGCTAGAGTCAAGAAATCCCTTGGAAGTTGAAGCTAGGGTTTTCTTCAAGTGAAGTATTGCCAACCAAAACCCGTTCCTACACATTCAAAGGTGAGTTTATGACTATTCCATGTCATTTAAGATATTAAAAAGTTGAAACACTTGGATTATGGAAGAAGATGGAAAATGGTTACAAAATATGAGATTAGTGGCAATTGTGAGTAGTAGAATAATGTGAATCATGATTCTTGATATGTTGTGATTGTAATTACGTTATGAATGATGTTAAGAGCATGTGAGAAATGTTAGATGAGAACAAATGTAATGTTGTATTATGATCATGATTATGGATGACCTTGAGAGGAAATTGTGTGGATTAGATAATGATGAATTTGACAAAAGTTGTTGATGATGATATTATGAATGTTATTATTGACGTTTTGGAGTTGATATATGATATGGAGAAAGTAGTAGAAACAAAGGAGATACTGCCAAATTTTCTCTAGCTTTAGTTTAAACACGCTTATGTTATCGATTATCTAATATGAGTATGAACTCTCTTGAAGGTAGAAACATGAATATTGGAGAGGAACGTTCAAGCAATAGAGTATCTAAACGAAAAGGTATGTAAGGCTAGTCCCTTATTTCTATGGCATGACTCCTATGGCATAAATCTTCATATCTTTCCATGATCTTTCTAAATAACGGAAATTATGAGTCCAGGATTATAAAAAGCCACCTACGCACATGATAAAGAAAGGAGATACGATACGAGCATGATAATGATGACGATGATGAATAGAAGTATGAAGAATCCTAGAGTAATATAAAATGTCCATGAAGCTAATGATCCTAAGTATAGTTCCATTGATGATTTTCCTTGTGTACACTCACCTTAAATGCTAGCCCCTCCAAGGTGAGATATGACGATTATGATCACTCCATAATGTAGTCGGGGGTTCACGACCTGATGTCACCCCGACATAGCCATGGTTACCCCAAGTTCTAATGTAGGATTAATGATGAATGTATGATGATGTTAAGTTATGATAAGATTATGATATGCCTATGCGATGTGTAATAATGATGAGTTTATGATTGATTATATGACGATACGATTCCACCGTGCCTAGTTGGTCGGGCATGTCACCGCGAAGGCGGGCTGCATATGACTCTACCGTGCCTAAATGGCCGGGCATGTCACTACGAAGACGGGCTGCATACGACTCCACCGTGGCTAAATGGTCGGGCATGTCACTGCTAAGGCGGGCTGCTATGTTTACACCGAGCCTAGAGGGCTGGGCATGATCACCACTAGTGGGTGGCATATGATGGTTACCCGGATGTGGGATAACGATGATGATTTATAGGATACGATGATGTATGCGCTATGACGATACATATACTATGATTATATATATATGATATATGTATGAAATGTATCCACCCTTAAAAGTTACGCAGGTTATATCTTCACCTTATGACTCATGAATTCTCTATCATGTTCATTTCATTGATGCCTTACATACTCAGTACAATGTTCGTACTGACATCCATTTTCTTTGGACGCTGTGTTCATGCCCACAGGTAGACAGGGAGGTGATCCAGACTCGTAGAAGTCATCAGCAGATTTACAGGAGCACTCCATTATTTCAGAGGTGCTATTTGGTTTATTCTTTTGTGTACATATATGTATTTTCGGCACGACGGGGTCCTGTCCCGTCCATATGTCTAGTCCTCGAGTAGAGGCTCGTTGATACACATGTGTGGGTAGTATGGTCTCATGATGTTACTATTGTATCTATAATAGTTTTTTGATAGCCGAAGGACTTATGTGTATAAAAGTAATTATGTTTCCAAATGAAAAATGGTTTTCCTATGATTGAGTATAAATTAATGAATGGACACTTAATGAGTATGATAAATAATAGAATGAGTGGTGCTCAGTGGTTAGCCCCGGGTACTCGTCATGGCCCATAGTCGGGTCTTGTCAGTATCGCACTCTATTAGAGTTACCATTCCTCTCCTATGCCGTGTTTTAGCACTACCAGTCTCCCTAATTTACTCTAGCATTTCTCTTTACCGTATCAATGTCGATATTATAATTGCCATTACTATCAATTCAATAGTATTTAACTCATCTCATGTAGTTGTTTACGATACTCCAAACTTAATCTCGTCTTGCCATTACGTCTTGCACAACATCTTATCCCGTTAGGACTTCTTACAAGCTTATATCTTATCTCCTTTAGATTCTAGGAAAATTTCGGCGGAGTTTCCTCTATATTTCACACTATCCCACAACCTGCACACAGCAAATACCAATAATGCCTCACCGAGCTAATATATACATATGACATACCTCAGCCACACTGGGCTCCCAATTTCAAGTGAAAGTAAAAATATGTCAAAACTCACCTCATATATCCACCTCGAGGTGTACCTGATCCTTTAGCGTTCTGCCTTTTTATACCTTCCTATTTACTTTCCCTTTCGTTCTTCAGCTTTACATCTCAATCATACCTCAATATTCTTACCTTACTCGACACACATCTTTCGTACCGATGCTTACCTTTGTACTAATTCATTCAATTTGTTTAATTCACAAATTTATAACTGAATTTATCATTAAGAGATACATTTAAGCAATTCCTCTGTTGTACTTACACTGACTTACCTCATGACAACCAATCCATTATCATATAAATAAATATTCTGATAACGTAGCCTTAACGGAGGGCCGTGACGGGCACCCAGTGCTAACCCACCCGGACACCTCTTATCATACTTTCACATTTACATCTAGGTGAGCCACTGTTACACCTTGCAAAATCCCCTGTATATGTACAATGAATAGGCTAACAAAGGACATAGCGTATGCGATGTTTTTATGAGTGACAAATAGTATTTGATGACCCTCAACGAGATTTCAAAGGCATATAATGCAAGGAAAGAAAGTTGCCAAGGAAAGCGAATCATATGTTGTGTATCGGATAAGAATTTCGAGCAACGGGTCTATGATGGCATAATGATGTCTTAGAGAAGAGTAATAATGCCCCTAAGATTGATTTAGAGATGTTAAACAAGTGCCAAGAAGGTTCCATAAGGATCGGAGATCAAACGAGTCGACGAGAACGAAAACGGAACCACTGGGCATTATACGGCCCAACCTACGGACCGTATAAATTGTACCAGCCGATGTTGGACCGTATAATTGGTGAAGGACGGCACCAGCAACTGGACCAAACATACGGCCACACATACGGTTTGTATAAATAGTACGGACCGTATGTTGGTCCGTATAAAGTTGGTCGGCCAACTTTTTAAGTTAAGGGACCCTTTTTCATTCCATTTCATTTCATTTTCACTCCACACCTCAAGAAACATCTACAACCCTCTCTACTCTTCAACTACAAGAATTCAAAGGAAATTAGTGGTCAACTACATGAAACCCACGAAATCAAGTGTAAGAATCACACTAAAGTTCATCCAAATCAAGAAAACCCAAGGGAGGTGAAGTAGGGTTTCGGGTGCTAGAGGAGAAAACCACTCAAGACTTGTTCAACCATCATCTAAGGTAAGTTTCATGTCTAAACCATGTTTTTTAAGGTAATGGAAGGTTAAGATACTTGAATTATAGAAAGACATAGGAAATGGGTCATTAATGAGTGCATAGTGTCATGTTTGGATGGTAGTTGGATTGAATCATAAACGTTCGGGTGTTGTGATTATGAGTACGTCATAAATGACATTTAGACCATTGAATAAGTGTGATACATGATAAAACACGATAGTAAGCTATAACCATGAATGTGGAGAAATCTAAGAGAAATGGTGGATTGTGGTCAATGTATATAAATGATGATTGTTGATTACTATATTGTGAATGTTGTTGTGAGTGTTGGGAGTTGATATAGAATATGGGGAAAGTAGAATAAACAAAGAAAGTGCTGCCCAATCTTCCCTAGAAATAGTAGCGCGCTCTTGTAGTCGAATTAACTAACGATAGTGCGAATTCTCTCTTGAAGGTAGAAACGTGATATCGAAGGAGAACAAGCAAGCGATAGCTTAGTTAAACATCAAAGGTATGTAAGGCTTATCCTTTCCTTCAAAGGCATGAATCTTTCAAGCTTTCTATGATCCTCTTGTATGATGGAACTTATGAGTCCTTAAATACACCAAATTACACACGAGTATGATAGTGATGATAATGAGTTAAAGTATAGAGATTCGATAGTTCATGATATGATGATCCCATAACGCTGATGATGTCATTATCGTTAACACTCACCTTATGCGCTATTTCCTTCGAGGTGAGGCAAGATACTCCTAAATGTTCATAATATAATCGGGGGTTTACGACCTTACGTCACCCCGATATAGCCATAGTTGTCTCCAAAGTCTAATGTATGCTCCTAATGCTAAATGTGAAATAATGCTAAGTCATGATATGTCTATAAGATGATTAATGATGCTAGCTTATAACATGCCTATGTTATGTATTAAAATGCCAAGCTATGATAAGATAGTGATGCGTTCATGAAATGTGCAATAGTGATGGGCTATGATTGATTTTGTAATGACAAGATTCCACCGCTCCAGAATGGCCGGGCATGTCACCGCTAAGGCGGGCTGCGATGTTGACACCGAGCCTAGAGTGCCGGGCATGATCACCACTAGTGGGCAACATATGATGATTACCCAGACGCGGGATAACGATGAGATATGTGATGTGATGAGATATGTGATGTGATGTGATGAGATATGTAATGTGACGAGATATGTGATGTGATGAGATATGTACCATGATCACGTAAAATATGATATATGTACGAAATGTTTTTGCTTATGACACTCTTGCAGGTTACATCTTTCTCTCATGGCTCATGATCCTCCTATTATATTTATTTCATTCTTGCCTTACATACTCAGTACAATATTCATACTGACGTCCGTTTTCTTTGGACACTGTGTTCATACCCACAGGTAGACAAGGAGGCGAGCTTGAGCCAGACTCATAGGAGCTGTTAGCTGATTGAAAGCACTCCTTTGTTCCGGAGGTGCTTGATCATTCTTTTATGTATATTTGTATATGTTGGGCTCGATGGGGTCCTGTCTGTTATACACCGTATTTTTGCACGTCGGATTATTCGTAAGCTAATCGACGTAAGTTTAAGGACGAGATTATTTTTGGGGTATGAGACAAGGGCTATTAATCCCTGATTTTTAATAAGTGCGCGATTGCTTGTAAAATTCAATCGGTGTAGAAATATTATGAGAGATTAGGAATTAATTAACCGTGATTTTTAAGTGAGGATTAATGATTAATTAAGCTAATTAAAACCACTAAGTGGGTCCCACAACACGTGGAAAGATTTGATTGGCCTTGAATAAAAAAGGGACACATGTCATGAAGGTGAACATGTGTCCACTTTGTAGGTGCCATATAAATATATGAATGATGACTAAGACATCAACAAGAATTCATTTTCAACTTGGTAAAAAGAAAAGTGAGAGAGAAAAGAATTTCTAAGCCTTAGGGGAAGTAGAAGCCACGGCCATGGCAGCCACAAAGGGGGCTCACGGCCAGCCCCTCTTCCGCCCCTTCTACACCATTAATTAGAGAGGTTTCAAGATCAAGTAGAGGAGAAAGATGGAGATCATGGCAGCCATGGCAACTCACGGCCATGGCTGTTCTTGAAAGAGTTACATGTTGATAATAAAAGCATGCCTCTAAGGTAAGATTCAATTTTTTTCTACATGGATTGGAGGTAATTTAAACTTGTATCACTTGTTAGATGTGTGTTGAATATAAAGGGCTACATATGTTGATGTTGGAGTATGAATTGAGCCGTGTAATGGGGCTGTTTTGATTAAGAATGGTGAGTTGATTTTAAGTAACATTATGGTTGTTGTTATCATGAATGATATGGTAAAAGAATTAAGAAATGAGATAGTTGAAATTAAAGTTGTGCTGTTTGTGAACGTATTGTTATCCTTGTTAAATTGAAAGGATTAAAGATATGATTATGTCCATATGTTGTTGTTGGTATTTCTGTGTTAACAGGAGAATAATTGGAAATTCAGTTAGGCGAGTATATAGGAGAAATGCTGCCCGATTTTCGTTAAATCCTTAATAATGAAAAAACCCTAAACGAGAATGTATAGGTTAAAGAACAAGTTCTATAAAAAGTATAGCTACTGACGATAACATTACTTTTATGTTAAATAGGCTAAAAGAGCGACATAGCGAATGGTTTTGCGATTAGTCGTCAACAGGTATGTAAAGTTGTCCCTTCTTTCTTTCGGCATGTCTTAGATCTAAGTGATGAATGATATGAACTTTGGGGTAACTCTATTCATAAGTTACGAATGTGATTTATAATTCTTATTCACTTCTTGATGTTTGATCTCTCAAGTGATTGAGCCTGCCTCTTCAGTTTCCTATACGTTGGATAATAGTCGATATATATATACAAGCTGCTATTTCTAGAAACTCTATGATAACGGATGTCCTTGACTTCTATAAGCTGTTTCCTACTATATTGACATATGACTATGGTTCCTAAGGCTATTTTGATATGATCTATAATGGCATTCGAGGGATACTTGATATAATTGTCGCTATTGATACTCAGGTGTTAATCTCTTCTTCTTATTCCATTTGAGTCTTGATAATGTTTTAAATTGCATATGGTTTCTCACTACTCTGCTCGTGCATGCCTCAATATTTCTTTCACTGAGTCCAGTGCCGGGTATGTTATCGTGCACAATGTCGCTGCATTATTCACCGAGTCCCTTACTAGAGGTCCAGGTACGGTATACGTGTACACGACTTTATTCATCGAGTCCCTTACTAAAGGGCCGGGTACGGTATATATATATATATGATGATATGATGACATGTTATGGTGGCCAGGAGGGCATATGATGACTTTACTCATCGAGTCCCTCACTAGAGGGCCGGGTACGGTATATATGTTTATGATATATGATGTTGACATGCATGATTTATGTTTCAAAGGCAAGTGTTTTGGTATTCTGGACATTGTACTTGTTTTCTGTACTCCTTATTTCAGTTATGATCCTGTTTACTATATTTCATGCTTTACATGCTCCGTACATATTCCGTACTGACCCCCTTTCTTCGGGGGGCTGCGTTTCATGCCCGCAGGTGCAGATACTTGCTTTGGTGATCCTCCAGCTTAGGACTCCCTTTCTGCTATCTGGGAGAGCTCCGTTGTCCCGGAGTCTAGACGTTTGGTTTGAATCTAATGATATATACATGTATATGCTATCCAGGGGTACGACGGGGCCCTGTCCCGTCATATTTCGCTATTCGTACTCTTAGAGGTCTGTAGACATATGTGTGGGTTTTGTATGAGTTCTTTTCAGCTGTGTCTATACGATGTGCTATGGTATGATGTTCGTCTATAGTGGCAGTGTCACGACCCGGCTAGGGGGCCGCGACGAGCACCCGGTGCTACCCCACCCGAGCACCCCCTTATCGTACATAACATAACATCTAGGTGAACCATAAGTCAATTCGTGCTTTTCTTATCGTTAATCATATTGATCCCATTAGATGACCATCATCATTTAACATATCATAGGCATCTATGCCACATCATAAGTACAAGGCCTACGTGGCTAACAAAAGATATACAAAACATGGGCCGACATGGCCGAACATCTCTACCCACATACACATGACTACGAGCCTCTAAGAGTATGACATATCGTATGAGCGGGACAGGACCCCGCTATGCCCATAATTATATACACAAAAGAATAAGTACCCAAAAGTTACGGCTCCGAAAGAAATGGAGCTCTGCTATGCAATCTCTGAATAAGCAGCTAGGGATCAAGTCTGTCTCCCTGTGCACCTACGGGCATGACGCAGCGTCCACAAACAAAAGGACGTCAGTACGAAGAATGTACTGAGTATGTAAAGCATGATCAACATCAATATAGAAGCATAATAGATATCATATGAAATAGCATAGGAGGGGAGACAGTAATATCATCATCATCATGTCGCTTACTTGCATACATCGTCGTTCGTATCCCATAATAATAATAATAGCCATACCACTTTGTGTTCATATTCGTATACATGCCCTTACTAAGTCTTATCACACTCATATTCATATTATATACATGGTCATATCATATACATAGTATTTACATAGCATACCCAACCTCGTAGGATCGGTGTGTCATACATACTTGGCCAACCAAGGCTCAAGATCATACATACCTGGCCCTACCAAGGCGTCAGGGTTATCCGTACCATCTGCAGAGGTGTGCGCGCGTTTCGTAATCGTATACATACTTTATACATAGTCATATACATATAGTCTTACCCGGCATCATAAGCTCGGGGTCTTATTATAGCCCTTCATAGGCACACATACACATATATCGTAGCTCGTAAGCATCTCTAGTCTCGTTTTACTCTCATCATCATTACTATCCTCATCATTATCGTTACATGTACATTATAGACTTACTCGTCATATGAGGAACATAGTATAATTATAGTACATATCAAGGGTCGTGAGCTTATGAGCTCGGAATGTCAACCATGTGAAGACAACATACTCATATAGAGGAATTAGGAGTTTGGCCAAGTACCATGCCTTATGAAAGAAGGGTTAGCCTTACATGCCTTTTCGTTGGACTATTCTACACTTGCACGTTTCCTTCCAATGCTAGCGTTTATACCTTCATTAATATCATAACAATGGTCATTAGTCATTCACATTATCCACATTATCTAGATTCCTCAATTTGCCTCTAATTCACCCACATTCATGGTCATAACACCCAAGTTCGTCCATTCGTCTAAAGTGTCTAGTTCATGATCTTAATACCATTTATAACACATTCATATCACAACACAACAGCATTCATAACTCAATTCAAACTATTTCTCAAAATGTCACTATTCATCATTCATGACCTAGTTGACCATATTTTCTACAATCCATGTATTTTAATTCTCCAATACCTTAAACATCATGTAAAAATCATGAATCTTACCTTAGAAGTTGTAGGAACAAGCTTTGGTTGATAATACTCCTCTTTGAGCAAAACCCTAGTTTTTCTCCATTTGGATTTCTTGACTTGGATGATCCTTGATGATTCCCTTATCCTTGATTCACTTGTCTTAATGTTATTGATGGCTTATAATACTTGAAAACTCATATAATAAATGTAGAGAGAAGTTTTAGAGAGAAGTGGTGTAATGTTGTAAATGAAATAAGACAAGTCTTGATCCTCATATTTAATGAATTGAAAAAACTGTGCTGGGTGAACAGTGGTCGTCCATGGAGGTTTACGGTCCGTATTTCAGTTTACGGACCGTCCCTCGTGGTCGTTTTTAAGCTTAAGCAGAACCAGAAACTTTGGCCTGCATGCATGGTGATTTACGACCATGGTTTACAGGCCATAAATCACTTTACGGTCCGTCCACCAGGTCGTATTTTAGCCATTTCCTCAGCTGGCAGAAAGTTGAAGTTGGACATGCCAGTTTACGACGTCAAGTTTACGGACCGTATTGCACTTTACGGTCCGTATTTTGCACTATACGACCACTGGGCAGTTTTGCCAACTTTCAATTTTTCTCATTTCTCGACTTTTCATTCTAATCATCCACATCCCTTTACATACATTTCCCATGAAACATTATACACTCGCACTCCTCGCACACATCATTAGTTCATTTACTTGCGTACGAACGGGAAATTTTCCGAGGTGTAACAGGCAGCCTTGTTGGCTTGCATATGATATTGATATGTGATGGCTACCTTGTCGGCTTGCGTATTATTTCATGATATGATTAGTTGTGACTCCTCAGGAAACAGTTGATCTAGAAATATATATATGACGATGTTACGAACTTTGGAGTTCCTTTATAAGTTTCCGTATTGTCGTAGTTTCAGTTTGATGTTATATGTAACAGGTTGGTATACGGGTGCCTAGTTCGGGCACCACTCACGGCCTACAGGGTTGGGTCGTGACAAAAGTGGTATCAGAGCAGTTCGTCCTCGGAGTGTCTACAGACCGTGTCTAGTAGAGTCTTGTTTATCGATGTGTTGTGCACTACATCTATAAACAGGGAGCTACAAGACATTTAGGATGTTACCTTTCGTTCATAGCTAAGATCGTGTGATAGAGCCCAGCCATAGAAAATGAATTCCTTACACTAACCTTTGATTTCAGCTGAAGAACGACATTGACAGAAGAAAGCGACTGATGATATTGGCAGTTACAAGGTACACAGGTAAGTCACGGTGCTAAAGAGGCATGTCAGATAAGGTAAGAATATTGAAATATGATTGAAATGTAAAGTTGAAGAATGAAAGAAAAGGTAGATAGTAAGGTATAACAGGACGGATCGTTAAAGGATCAGGTACGTCTCAAGGTGCGATATGTGAGGTAAGTTTCGACACCTTTACACTTTTTACTGGAAATCGGGAGCCCTGTGCGGCTATGATACGATATGATATATGTGTATATATGTTGGCCCTGTGAGGCATTGTTGGTATTTCCTGCGTGCCGGTTTTGGGGATATTAAGAAGTACAGAGGAAACTCTGCCCAAATTTTCCCAGAAATAGAAAAAAAGGTAGACTATGACTAAGATTAGATACACTTTATACAAGTTATACAAGAATAGTTATGTCACACCCTAGCAATGGTAGGGCATGATGGGCACCGGACTCTCATCAGAGTCGAGCGAACCCTTAGACATTCGCTTTATTAAAACCTGTCATTTGAAAAACTTGTAAGAACATAAAATTATTCCAAATAGAAATCATTATCCCTATAATGATTATGAAAACTTTCAATCAATAAGTACTTTAGACCAACCTAAATTATCTTAAATACATACTTTTTTAGAATCCATAAATGGCTCAACTGATATCACTTTGTCGATATCTCGACAAACATACCACAGGGCACTGTCTGCAGAAGTCTCGAAGAAGTGGACTGGACATTATGAGTCAGGACGGGGCCCTGACATACCCATAATCGTACATATCTATACATGACTCAGCACAGCTCCAGAATGAGGTGGAACTTGCCAATCCCAGCAGACGTCAGAGCATCCTAGCTGTATACTTAACCGGCCAAACAATCTGGGGCTGCGGGCATGAACGCAGCATCCCCAGGCAAAAGGAAGTCAGTACGAACAATGTACTGAGTATGTAAAGTGGTAACAAATCATAATCATAACTTGATTTAGGAGAGCAGAAATCACAATCCAACTCAAGACCTGCAGCCTTCGCTGGAAGAAACATATATGTATACACGAAGTCTCAAAACAATCTTTAAGTAAATAATGCAATTCAACAAACATTCTTTAAGTAAATAATGTAATCTAACACACATTCTTTAAGTAAAAATGCAATATAACACACATGCCGCTTCCGACATGTTAACAAACTGGTCCCTTCGGACAGCCGCTTCCGGCTAGTATCACAATAGTCCCTTCGGACGGCCGCTTCCTGCATAATAATGTGTGCCCCTTTGGGCAGCCGCTTCCAGCTAACAAAACAATAGTCCCTTCGGACGGCCTCTTCCGGCATAATAATGATAGCCCCTTCGGGCAACCGCTTCCGGCTCAATAATAATGATGACCCCTTCGGGCAGCCGCTTCCGGCTCAATAATAATAATGGCCCCTTCGGGCAGCCGCTTCCGGCTCAATAATAATAATGGCCCCTTCGGGCAGCCGCTTCCGGCTCAATAATAATGACGCTACGGAATGTAAACATAAGTCGTAAATAGAATGAAATAGTAAAACCTCACACCCCCTTTGGAGTGGTTTTGAAAATCTAAATAGTAAAATCTCGCACCCCCCTTCGGAGTGGTTTTGAAAATCTAAATAGTAAAATCTCGCACCCCCTTCGGAGTGGTTTTGAAAATCTAAATAGTAAAATCTCGCACCCCCTTCAGAGTGGTTTTGAAAGTCTAACTTTATGTTTCCTTTAGTATAAAACTAATTTCCTCGAAATCATTAGTAAAACCATATGCACAACTCAACTGGCACCTTATGGGTGTGTTATATCCTGCATTTTCGAACGTCGAATTATTTGTAAGCTGAGGTGGGGCCCACACATCAAGATTTTTTTAAGACATGTGAAAAGTTATATGAATCGTATATGTAAAGTTAAACACAACCCGTGAAGGGCCCTGGGGCCAAATCAAAGTGGAAGCCCTCCAAACGAATATTTTTAAGAAAACGTTTTCGGATGACCTGAGTTGGAGGGGAAAAAACGGCATTATAAGTTAGGAATTTGGGAAAACGCCCAGAAATCAAAGGTTGTAGATAATTGACATATCTTTCCAACGGTAGCTCGTGGGCTCCCAGGCGACGTCGGTACAAGGAGATATGGACGTTTTAAGGTCGAAAGGTCAAGCTGGGCAGTGAAATGGGCCCAACCCGATTCCAATTCGGGTCAGGCCCATTACCCACGCTTTTAATAGAAACAAATCAGTTTCTCTCCATCATTTTCAGATCAATAAACCTGGAAAACTCTAGAGAAAAAGATAGAGGAGAGCCTAGAGAAAAAAAAAATTAATTTTTGACCAAAATCGGAGCCCCGAATCCCGAAGCCCGTGAAGAGAAAAGTCTTCAACGTCGCGTTGCCTTCGATTTGAGCTAAAAATCAACTAAAAATAAGAGGGTGGACGTGGTGGCTGTGCACTTAAGGTATGAATAAGGCTTTTTTTTTATTGTTAACAAGTTTATTTAGAGTTTTAACGGATTAGAACGAAGAAATAACGTGATAAATTCGTTTGTTGGTATGGCTGAATTGTAGAATAGGGTTTGAAGAAAATTTTGGATGAAAACAAATGTATTTAACTTGTAGAATGTGGAGGATGTTTTTATTGATGTTGTTAGTGTTAATTTTGACCTCTTTGCGAAATTATTAAATAGTTATATCGCGAATTGGTTGGTTGGGAAAATTTGGAAAATAATGTGCGGGCTGTTTTACGGCATATGTTGGTATTGATTTGGAAGTGTGAAGTCGAAATGAGGATTATTGCAATAAGTCGTAAAGTAGACTAATTGCGTATATTGTGAATTATGAAAATTGTTGATGTTGTTGATGTTGTTGTTGGGTTGTTGTTGGTTGTGTTGAGCCGAGTTGAATCTCGGGGAGGCTATATGTATAGGAGAAATGCTGCCGAAATTTCGGTAGGCAAGTAATAAAATTTGGATTCTTAAAGGCTTGAATTTGACAATTGGTAAACATGACTATTTGTAGATTTTGGACGAAATTGGAAGTGAAGCTAAGCGAGCATAAGGCGCAATCGAGGTATGTAAAGCTTACCCCTTCATTATTAGGCATGTTTTGAACATAATAGGCTCGGCTGCGAGCCTTAGATACGACTCCGTTCCTCGGAATTCGAGATGGAAATCCGCCCCAATTCCTTCAGTGAGATTGAATCATTTTCCTTATAACTTGTCTTCAAAGTGAGCTTTAAGTATGCAACCTTCCTAAACGGAGTCGGAATACTTCCAAATGATTATGGACGACCTCATAAGGTCTACTATCTGTAATTTACGTACGTCTCCTCGGGTTGGCCCGAGGTGGGCCCTCAAGGCCCGATACTTTCTGTATAACTTTAACTACTTTGTTTCTGTCCGAATTTCTCAGACCACATCTGGACTATTATTCTGATCATGATATGACTACTTTTTATATAAATTTTACAAAATGGCTTTGACATCTGAAAATCTGATTCTGGTAATAATCCGTTGTGCCTTCCCAAGTAGGATATAGGCGCATATTATGAACGCTATCCGAATACCCTGATTTGACTCGCCATTTGGCCTACTTCAGTTTGATTGAGTCGGTATAACGATCTGTATGTTCGTGGATGTCTCAATGCTTCCTTTCACCGGATCCCGGGCCGGTTTATATCGTGCGGATGGGCCGCCGAGTCCCTTGATGGGGGTCGGGTCCCATGTATGAATTCCGAAGTATGATGTGTCCGGTTCCGGGGTACTGTGGTATATGTCGTTCCCGGTTACCGTGTATATGTTACGAAGTATGATGTGTACGGTTTCCCGGCGTGTGATCTGTCCCCGGGGTTACCGTGGTGATGGTATGATGTGTTATGTGAGGGAGATGTTCGAAGATATGAAATCTTCTGAAATATGATATGTTGTGGCGCCAGAGGTAGGAGTGGCGACCACGTTCCTATGCCCTATTATGATTTTGTCTGTCTGATTGGATTCTGATTTTGTCTGTCTGATATGGATTCTGATTCCGCCTATCCGTATGGATTGTGATTCTGCCCGTCCGTCTGGACCATAATTCTGTCCGTCCGTTTGATTTATGGTTCTGTCCGTTATACTTCTGTGCTTCCGGTTCATGCTATGATTATGTTTGTTATGTTTCTGCTTTACATACTCGGTACATTTTTCATACTGACCCCCGGTTCTTCGGGGGCTGCGCTACATGCCCGCAGGTACAGACGCACCTGAAGATACGCCGCCAGTCTAGGGCTCAGATACTGTTATTTTGAAGAGCTCCTTTGGTCCGGAGCGTGTACTTTTGGTATATACCTTCTGTCTTCTGTATATTCTGTATGTATGGCAACTCCGGGTACGGCGGGGCCCTGTCCCGTCATATGACTCTGTAAGTCTATTAGAGGCCTGTAGATATGTTTGTGGGTTAGGGTCTTTTTGTATGGATGTGTGTATATGTTGTGTTTGGGGCGACCCCATTCGCCGCGGCGGCCGGTCCGCATATGTTTATTTGTTGCTTTGTTGGCCGGTGTGGCCTTTGTTGGTATTTTCTGTGCGCAGGGTTATTTTGGATAGTCTGTAAAACAAAGGAAACTCTGCCAAAAATTTTCTGGAAATTATCTAAATTTGAAATATAGCCTTGACGGCTTCTGCTTTATACTTGAATGCGTTTGATAACAGTTGAGATAGCATTGGATATATGTGTTTGGGTGCCCAGATCGGGTACTAGTCACGGCCCACGGGGTTGGGTCGTGACAGAAGTGGTATCAGAGCGGTTAGTCCTCGGAATGTCTACAGGCCGTGTCTAGTAGAGTCTTGTTTATCGGTGTGTTGTGCACCACATCTATAAACAGGAGGCTACAGGACATCTAGGATGTTACCCTTCTTTGGATCTTAGATCGTGCGATAGAACTGTATTAGTAGGATGATCCCCTCCTGACGATTTGTTATGTTTTCAGCGATGCCTCCGAAGAAGGCAACAGCCGCCCAGAAGGGAAAGTCTACAGCGGCAGGTGAAGCCAGCCGAGCTCAGGTGACTACTAGGGCTCGTGCCCAGATTGAGCCAAATGTTGTGCCTTCGACGGCTAGTTCTGTTACGCCACCAGTACCGGAGGGATTTGGAGCAGCCACAGCTGCAGCACAGGGGGTGGCTCCACCGCCAGCTCCAGCAGCACCAGTACCTGTACCTCCAGCCCCCCAGTCAGGGGCGGAGGACAGGGCCATGCGAGATGCGGTTCAATTATTGACCACACTGATGACAGAGCAGGTTCGAAGGCATGGGTTTGGGGGTGGTCGTGCGGACATATACGAAAGCTCCAGGGCTCGTGAGTTCTTGACATGTAATCCTCCAGAATTCTCCGGGACAAAACCCGAAGAGGACCCCCAGGAGTTTATTAGAAAGATGGAGAGCACGATACGGTTGATTAAGGCGTCGCCGACTGAGTCCGTTGAATTGGCCTCGTATCGGTTATATGTGGTAGCGGCGAACTGGTATGAGTCCTGGCAGCTATCCAGGGGTGACGATGCTGCCCCAGCAGTATGGGCCGAGTTTACTAAGGCCTTTCTTGATCATTTTATACCTCCAGAGCTACGGAGAGCCAGGGTTGATCGATTCTTGCATCTGAAACAGAACGGTGGGAGTGTTCGAGGGTATAGCCTAGAGTTCGACTCGTTGGCTAGGTATGCACCCGCTATAGTAGCCGAGATGGCCGATAGGGTGCACCGGTATGTGATGGGGCTAGACCCTTATTTGATCGATGGTTGCCTGGCGGTGGCTTCTCAGCCAGGGATGCATATTGCCCGGGTGCAGGCGCACGCCCAGGGCATGGAGGACCGGCGTAGGGAACATCGGCCTGATAGGGGCCATGACGGGAGCCGGCCTAAGAGAGCCAGATCGGCCGGGTACTCAGGGCGATTTCAGAGTGAGTTTTCTCAGCGGCAGGGTAACAGGTATTCGTCCCAGCCAGCATACAGTACGCCCCCACAGTTCTCGGGACAGAACTCCATGGCTTCGAGTTCGCAAGTAAATAGGAGTTTCAGTCAGATGGGGCCATCCATACCTCGGTGCCTTTATTGCAGGAGGCGTCACCCTGGTGAGTGTTATCGTGCCACTGGTGCCTGCTTTTCTTGTGGCCAACAAGGCCATACGATGAGAGAGTGTCCCTATAAGGGTGGTTCAGCCCAGCTTACCGGGTCAGTTGCTGGCTCGTCTTCTCCTTCGGCAGCCATACGCCCCACAGGGCGGGGAGCACCAGCACCAGCGCCAGCACCAGCGAGTCGTGGCCGAGGTCGAGGCGCAACTTCTGGTTACAGCGGTCCTTCGAACCGCGTATTTTCTTTGACCGGCCGGCAGGACCCAGGAGCGTCTTCAAGCGCACACCCAGGTATGTTAGTGATCTTTTCTTGAGGGATATGTGTATGAATGGGTCTATACTTTATCATATTACGTGATTTTCTTCTTCTGGGTATTAATAAGAGCAAGGTAATTGTTAACCTGATAGACATTGAAAATTCGGAAGGGCGATATGGTAATTGTATGGTTTAGCCCGGGGTTGGACCCACTCTGAGAATTTTCCGAAAATTTATTAAGACCCCGATCTGCCCTGAATTATGTGACAAAGGTCGTGCGGGGGCTGTTGACGCAATTATACTAGCCCTAACGCATCAGAACGCATGAAAGTTTTGAGGTTAAGCGTGCTAAGGCCATAGCAATTCTGGGATGGGTGACCCCCTGGGAAGGATACAAAAAAAAAAAAATTCACAAGTATAAGTATGGTATATAAATGGAAATTTGGGGTAACCTAAAGGAAAAGAGAAGGTGTGGAATGGCTAGTGCCCTTACAGGAGTCGCGCAGACCGAGGCAGACTGAATGGGCGAAAGGAAGAAGCGTAATACCGCTCTGGAAATTGAGCGAATTTGAATAACGGTCGGAGACGTTCGCAAATAAGATATTAGTAAATGTATAGGTATGTGTATGATTTTCATTTGGTGATCATATGGATCAAGAGCCGAGTCCCGGCGACTGATGTTGTGATAGACGAAAGGTTTTACTAAACCGATTACGCGAAACGAAGCGGAGGTGAGGAGACGAATGTTGTCAAAGAATAGAAAGACCCCAATTACCTTACAACATAGTCTAGTGCGACGATATCTGAACAAGAAAATAAGCATGGCTAGTAGGAAAGATGATGGATAAGAGATGTGATTAAGCAAAACTTTCGAAAGAATCGATAAGCGACACGTAAGCCGACTTGTACGACAATCTGACGAACAAGTTTGTGAATGAGTGAACAGATTTCGACGAGATAATCCGTGGTATAATTGTCAGGGTGAACAATGAAATGTCGACAAAAGGGAAATTTTCGTAAATCACTGGAGCCTTAATAGGAGTGATCTGATTTTAATCAAAACTCTATCTGTTATACTTTTGTACCTCTGACTTTGATGAGGTTCTGCCTATTACGCCTCTGTACTTCTAGATCCGATTACGCTTCTATCTGATATGCCTCTGTATGATTGACTCTGGATACGAATCTATCTGATGCACCTCTGTACGTTTGATTCTGATTACGAATCTGTCTGGTACATCTCTGTACGTCTAACTCTGATCGTGGATCTGTCTGATATAATTCTATACATCTGACTCCGACTACGAATCTGTCCGACATAGTGCAGTACATCTGTCTCTGATTATGGATCTGTCCGATATGCCTTTGTGCGTCTGGCTCTAGTTATGAACCTGTTTGATGTAACGTGAAATTATGATAACGTTGTAAGGAACCGAGAAGTGTGACAAGAGGTGAAAGATGTTGATGGCAATCATAACGCTGAAAGGAATTTTAAAGGAAAGAAAGGAACCTCCCCGAAGTGTCACGAGACCCCCTAAGGTCAATCGAACATTCGAGGACGAATGTTCTAAAGGGGGGGGAGAATGTTATATCCTGCATTTTCGAACGTCGAATTATTTGTAAGCTGAGGTGGGGCCCACACATCAAGATTTTTTTGGGACATGTGAAAAGTTATATCAATCATATATGTAAAGTTAAACACAACCCGTGAAGGGCCCTGGGGCCAAATCAAAGTGGAAGCCCTCCAAACGAATATTTTTAAGAAAACGTTTTCGGATGACCTGACTTGGAGGGGCAAAAACGGCATTATAAGTTTGGAATTTGGGAAAACTCCCAGAAATCAAAAGTTGTAGATAATTGAAATAGCATTCCAACGGTAGGTCGTGGGCTCCCAGGCGACGTCGGTACAAGGAGATATGGACGTTTTAAGGTCGAAAGGTCAAGCTGGGCAGTGAAATGGGCCCAACCCGATTCCAATTCGGGTCAGGCCCATTACCCACGCTTTTAATAGAAACAAATCAGTTTCTCTCCCTCATTTTCAGATCAAGAAACCTGGAAAACTCTAGAGAAAAAGAGAGAGGAGAGCCTAGAGAAAAAAAAATCAATTTTTGACCAACATCGGAGCACCGAATCCCGAAGCCCATGAAGAGAAAAGTGTTCTACGTCGCGTTGCCTTCGATTTGAGCTAAAGATCAACTAAAAATAAGAGGGTGGACGTGGTGGCTGTGCACTTAAGGTATGAATAAGGCTTTTTTTTATTGTTAACAAGTTTATTTAGAGTTTTAACGGATTAGAACGAAGAAATAACGTGATAAATTCGTTTGTTGGTATGGCTGAATTGTAGAATGGGGTTTGAAGAAAATTTTTGATGAAAACAAATGTATTTAACTTGTAGAATGTGGAGGATGTTGTTATTGATGTTGTTAGTGTTAATTTTGACCTCTTTGCGAAATTATTAAATAGTTATATCACGAATTGGTTGGTTGGGAAAATTTGGAAAATAATGTGCGGGCTGTTTTACGGCATATGTTGGTATTGATTTGGAAGTGTGAAGTCGAAATGAGGATTATTGCATTATGTCGTAAAGTAGACTAATTGCGTATATTGTGAATTATGAAAATTGTTGATGTTGTTGATGTTGTTGTTGGGTTGTTGTTGGTTGTGTTGAGCCGAGTTGAATCTCGGGGAGGCTATATGTATAGGGGAAATGCTGCCGAAATTTCGGTAGGCAAGTAATAAAATTTGGATTCTTAAAGGCTTGAATTTGACAATTGGTAAACATGACCATTTTTAGATTTTGGACGAAATTGGAAGTGAAGCTAAGCGAGCATAAGGCGCAATCGAGGTATGTAAAGCTTACCCCTTCATTCTTAGGCATGTTTTGAACATAATAAGCTCGGCCGCGAGCCTTAGATACGACTCCGTTCCTCGGAATTCGAGATGGAAATCCGCCCCAATTCCTTCAGTGAGATTGAATCATTTTCCTTATAACTTGTCTTCAAAGTGAGCTTTAAGTATGCAACCTTCCTAAACGGAGTCGGAATACTTCCAAATGATTATGGACGACCTCATAAGGTCTACTATCTGTAATTTATGTACGTCTCCTCGGGTTGGCCCGAGGTGGGCCCTCAAGGCCCGATACTTTCTGTATAACTTTAACTACTTTGTTTCTCTCCGACTTTCTTAGACCACATCTGAACTATTATTATGATCATGATATGACTACTTTTTATATAAATTTTACAAAATGGCTTTGACATCTGAAAATCTGATTCTACTAATAATCTGTCGTGCCTTCCCAAGCAGGATATAGGCGCATATTATGAACGCTATCCGAATACCCTGATTTGACTCGCCATTTGGCCTACTTCAGTTTGATTGAGTCGGTATAACGATCTGTATGTTCGTGGATGTCTCAATGCTTCCTTTCACCGGATCCCGGGCCGATTTATATCGTGCGGATGGGCCGCCGAGTCCCTTGTTGGGGGCCGGGTCCCATGTATGAATTCCGAAGTATGATGTGTCCGGTTTCCCAGCGTGTGATCTGTCCCCGGGGTTACCGTGGTTATGATATGATGTGTTATGTGACGGAGATGTTCGAAGATATGAAATCTTCTGAAATATGATATGTTGTGGCGCCAGAGGCAGGAGTGGCGACCACGTTCCTGTGCCCTATTATGATTTTGTCTGTCTGATTGGATTCTGATTTTGTCTGTCTGATATGGATTCTGATTCCGCCTGTCCGTATGGATTGTGATTCTGCCCGTCCGTCTGGACCATAATTCTGTCCGTCCGTTTGATTTATGGTTCTGTCCGTTATACTTCTGTGCTTCCGGTTCATGCTATGATTATGTTTGTTATGTTTCTGCTTTACATACTCGGTACATTTTTCGTACTGACCCCCGGTTCTTCGGGGGCTGCGCTACATGCCCGCAGGTACAGACGCACCTGAAGATACACCGCTAGTCTAGGGCTCAGAAACTGCTATTTTGAAGAGCTCCTTTGGTCCGGAGCGTGTACTTTTGGTATATACCTTCTGTCTACTGTATATTCTGTATGTATGGCAACTCCGGGTACGGCGGGGCCCTGTCCCGTCATCTGACTCTGTAAGTCTGTTAGAGGCCTGTAGATATGTTTGTGGGTTAGGGTCTTTTTGTATGGATGTGTGTATATGTTGTGTTTGGGGCGACCCCATTCGCCGCGGCGGCCGGTCCGCATATGTTTATATGTTGCTTTGTGGGCCGGTGTGGCCTTTGTTGGTATTTTCTGTGCGCAGGGTTATTTTGGATAGTCTGTAAAACAAAGGAAACTCTGCCAAAAATTTTCTGGAAATTATCTAAATTTGAAATATAGCCTTGACGGCTTCTGCTTTATACTTGAATGCGTTTGATAACAATTGACATAGCATTGGATATATGTGGTTGGGTGCCCAGATCGGGTACTAGTCACGGCCCACGGGGTTGGGTCGTGACAGGGTGTTCCCTTCGGAACAGAATAGGAGTACAATATCAATAAACCATCACAAGAAACATTTAGACCTTACTCGTCTAAGAACGGTATCATATGGAGTACATATATAATGAATAGCACAAGAATCATGAATCACATTCGGAACCTATGAATAGAGTTACCCCAAAGTTCATATCATCCATCACTTACATCTAGGACATGCCAAAAGAAAGAAGGGTTAGCCTTACATACCTGTTAGCAACTATTCACAAACCCGTTCGCCTTGTCGCTCTTTTAGCCTATTTAATATAAGTGTAACGTTGTTGTCAGTAACTATATTTTCTAGCTCGTAAATCCGTAGCCCATTTCTTTATAGAATTTATTCTTTAACTCATACTTCCTCGTTTTAGGGTTTTTTCATTCTTTAATGACTTAATGAAAATCGGGCAGCATTTCCCCTATATGTTCGCCTAACCCGAATTTCCAATCATTCTCCTGTGAACACAGAAATACCAACAACGGAAATATATATACCAAATTCTCACATTTCAGCCCATAACAATTTTTACAATCCAACAATTATTCTGAACCCTTTTCAACCCACAATTTCATATAATAACAATTTCATGTATTTTCTTACTTCCAATTTCTTCCAATCCAATATTAATAATTCCAATACAACACTATTAACACAATTACACCATAAAATAAGAAAATCTTACCAAAGTTTTCTCGGGGGAATTTCTACGCTTAATTGCTCCAATTTCGCAATTTCTTCTTCCCCAATTCAATATCCAACGTTGCTATCACCTCCTTGAACTTGTAATGCACTTGAGACTTGGTTAAAATATGCAAGGATCAAATTTTGTTTCAGCTCCATGGCTGGCCGAGAGCAGCCATGGATGAATTGAATCTTTTTCCACTTTTTTTTCTCTATTCTACTATGTTGAAGATGAAATGTAGAAATGATTTTGTATCAATGTATTAGTCATCTAGTTAGTAATTATAGGAAGTCTAGGGGTTGTACACGTGTCCAGCTAAGGTTGCACCTATTTCTCTTTTTATTTTTATTTCAGGTGGGGCCCACCAAGGTAATTAATCTTAATTAGTTTAATTAGTCACTAATTACCACTTAATTATCTAATCACAATTAATTAATTCCTAATCTCTAATAATATTTTACACCAAATAAAATTTATAAACAATTTATGTTCTAATTAAAATTGAAAATTAAGGATTTCTATTTCGTGTTCGAAAATGATCCTGTCTTTAATTCGAGTCGACTTTCTTGCGAATATTTCGACGTATAAATATACGGGGTATAACATCATTCCCCCCTTTAGAACATTCGTCCTCGAATGTTGAACTGATTTTGAATTCCCCAGTACTTTCTCAATTGGTTTCTTAGTTATTTATGTCCTTCACATACTTCTTCCGTTTGTCAATTCACTTTAATTCATTATAACGCATTCCAGGTCTTTACATAGTCATTCTTGTAATCCTTCCTCTTTTTGTTGCTTTTCGAGGTAATTATTCCACGTCGTTGTCTTTGCTCTTCTCCTTATTTCGTAGGTTGCATAACTATTCCTGTACCATTCGTACAAAGTGCCTCCAATCTTAGTCGTAGTCTTTCCTTCTCTTGGTATATTCTGCTCTACATATATTATTGTACTAAATTTCACTTGCTGTCTATTTTTCCATACTCTTTCCCCTTCCCCTATTCGCCATTTGATTTTCTCATATCCTGCTATAGGAGGGATTCCCTATCCCTTCTCCTTTACTACCTATATGTCACAATATCATTAGCCAATAACTCCGTTGTCAACATCTTAACTTCTAATCCAGTATAGCATTGCTATCCTTCAGAACATCTCTTAAGTTATTCAGTACCATTCTCTTGTCGTATTCTTTCCTTTTTATAAGTATCCACCTTCTGATGTCATATTATCTAAGGTCTTTGCCAATAATTCCCAGCACTGTCTCAAATACCATCTTGTTTTCTATCCGTTTATTGCTGGCTTTACTCATTTCTATGGCAATCCTTATGGTGTTCACATTACAGCCTGTTCGTAATTCATCCGATAACGCAACACTTCTTAATCTTATTCACAATTCTCAACATGTTTTAGTTACACTCCGTGAACTAGGCGTACTTAACCCTTCAACCTTCCTGATCGATCTTGCCCTTAGTATCTCACAAGCTGTCTTATTAATACCTTCATAACTTGTCATAATTCTTCCTTCTCTGTACTTTTATCTCAGTCATACTACTACTTCTTTTTCTACTTCTGGGAAAATTTTGGCAGAGTTTCCTCTGCACTTCTTACTATCCCAGAACCTGCATGCAGGAAATACCAATAATGCCTCACAGGGCTAACTTATATACGCATATATCATATCATATCATAGCCACACAGGGCTCCCAATTTCTAGAAAAAGTATAAAGGTGTCAGGACTTACCTCACATATCGCACCTCGAGACTTACCTGATCTGTTAACGATCTGTTCTGTTATACTTTTCCTATCCACCTTCTCTTTCATCCTCCAACTTTACATTTCAATCATATTTCAATATTCTTACCTTATCCAACATGCCTCTTCCGCACCGTTACTTACCTCTGTACTTTGTAACTGCTAATATCATCGGCCGCTTTCTTCTGTCGATGTCGTTCTTTAGCTGAAATCAAAGGTTAGTACAAGGGACTTCATTTCCTTTGACTGGGCTCTATCGCACGATCTTAGATATGAAAGAAAGAATGACACCCTATTAATGTCTCGTAGCCTCCTGTTTATAGATGTGGTGCACAACACACCGATAAACAAGACTCTACTAGACACGACTTTGCAGACAACCCCTAGGACGAACTGCTCTGATACCACTTTGTCACACCCTAGCAATGGTAGGGCATGACGGGCACCCGACTCTCATCAGAGTCGAGCGAACCCTTAGACATTCGCTCTATTAAAAACTGTCATTCCAAAAACTTGTAAGAACATAAAATTTTTCCAAATAGAAATCATTATCCCTATAACGATTATGAAAACTTTCAATCAATAAGTACTTTAGACCAACCTAAATTACCTAAAATGCATACTCTTTTAGAATCAACAAATGGCCCAGCTGATATAACTTTGTCGACATCTCGACAAACATACCACAGGGCACTGTCTGCGGAAGTCTCTAAGAAGTGGACTGGGCATTATGAGTAAGGACAGGGCCCTGACATACCCATAATAGTACATATTTATACATTACGCAGCAGCAGCTCCAGAATGAGGTGGAACTTTCCAATCCCAGCAGACGTCAGAGCATCCTAGCTGTATACTTAACCTGCCAAACAATCAGGGGCTGCGGATATGAACGCAGCGTCCCCAGGCAAAAGGACGTCAGTACGGACAATGTACTGAGTATGTAAGGTGGTAACAAATCATAATCATAACTTGATTTAGGAGAGCAGAAATCACAATCCAACTCAATACCTGCAGCCTTCGCTGGAAGAAACATAAATGTATACACGAAGTCTCAAAACAAT
Source organism: Lycium barbarum (assembly GCF_019175385.1). NCBI lineage: Eukaryota > Viridiplantae > Streptophyta > Magnoliopsida > Solanales > Solanaceae > Lycium > Lycium barbarum. The sequence goes on from NC_083339.1 coordinate 67,316,471, forward strand.
CTTTAAGTAAATAATGCAATTCAACAAACATTCTTTAAGTAAATAATGCAATCTAACACACATTCTTTAAGTAAAAATGCAATCTAACACACATGTCGCTTCCGACATGTTAACAAAATGGTCCCTTCGGACAGCCGCTTCCGGCTAGTATCACAATAGTCCCTTCGGACGGCCGCTTCCGGCATAATAATGATGGCCCCTTCGGGCAGCCGCTTCCGGCTAACAAACCAATAGTCCCTTCGGACGGCCGCTTCCGGCATAATAATGATGGCCCATTCGGGCAGCCGCTTCCGGCTCAATAATAATGATGGCCCCTTCGGGCAGCCGCTTCTGGCTCAATAATAATAATGGCCCCTTCGGGCAGCCGCTTCCGGCTCAATAATAATAATAGCCCCTTCGGGCAGCCGCTTCCGGCTCAATAATAATAATGGCCCCTTCGGGCAGCCGTTTCCGGCTCAATAATAATAATGATATGGAATGTAAACATAAGTCGTAAATGGAATGAAATAGTAAAACCTCACACCCCCTTCGGAGTGGTTTTGAAAATCTAAATAGTAAAATCTTGCACCCCCTTCGGAGTGGTTTTGAAAATCTAAATAGTAAAATCTCGCACGGAGTGGTTTTGAAAATCTAAATAGTAAAATCTCGCACCCCCTTCGGAGTGGTTTTGAAAGTCTAACTTTATGTTTCCTTTAGTATAAAACTAATTTCCTCGAAATCATTAGTAAAACCATATGCACAACTCAACTGGCACCTTATGGGTGTTCCCTTCGGAATAGAATTTGAGTACAATATCAATAAACCATCACAAGAAACATTTAGACCTTACTCGTCTAAGAATGGTATCATATGGAGTACATATAGAATGAATAGCACAAGAATCATGAATCACATTCGGAACCTATGAATAGAGTTACCCTAAAGTTCATATCATCCATCACTTACATCTAGGACATGCCAAAAGAAAGAAGGGTTAGCCTTACATACCTGTTAGCAACTATTCACAAACCTGTTCGCCTTGTCGCTCTTTTAGCCTATTTAATATAAGAGTAACGTTATCGTCAGTAACTATATTTTCTAGCTCGTAAATTTATTGCCCATTTCTTTATAGAATTTATTCTTTAACTCATACTTCCTCGTTTTAGGGATTTTCATTATTTAAGGACTTAACGAAAATCGGGCAGCATTTCCCCTATATGTTCGCCTAACCCGAATTTCCAATCATTCTCATGTGAACATAGAAATACCAACAATAGAAATATATATACCAAATTCTCACATTTCAGCCCATAACAATTTTAACAATCCAACAATTCTTCTGAACCCTTTTCAACCGACAATTTCATATAATAACAATTTCATGTATTTTCTTACTTCCAATTTCTTCCAATCCAATTTTCATAATTCCACTACAACACTTTTAACACAATTACACCATAAAATAAGAAAATCTTACCAAAATTTTCTCGGGGGAATTTCTACTCTTAATTGCTCCAATTTCACAATTGCTTCTTCCCCAATTCAATATCCAACGTTGCTATCACCTCCTTGAACTTGTAATGCACTTGAGACTTGGTTAAAGTAGGCAAGGATCAAATTTTGTTTCAGCTCCGTGGCTAGTCGAGAGCAGCCATGGATGAATTGAATCTTTTTCAACTTTTGTTTTCTCTATTCTACTATGTTGAAGATGAAATGTAGAAATGATTTTGTATCAATGTATTAGTCATCTAGTTAGTAATTATAGGAAGTCTAGGGGCTGGACACGTGTCTAGCTAAGGTGGCACCTATTTCTCTTTTTTTTTTGTTTATTTTATTTCGGGTGAGGCCCACCAAGGTAATTAATCTTAATTAGTTTAATTAGTCACTAATTCCCACTTAATTATCTAATCACAATTAATTAATTCCTAATCTCCAATAATATTTTACACCAAATAAAATTTATAAACAATTTATGTTTTAATTAAAATTGAAAATTAAGGATTTCTATTTCGTGTCCGAAAATGATCCTGTCTTTAATTCGAGTCGACTTGCTTGCGAATATTTCGACGTATAAATATACGGGGTATAACAAGTTATGCAACCTACGAATATTTATATGCTAAGAATGAGACCAAGCGAGTACATGATAAGAAGAGTAAGAATTCAGTAACAACAATATAGGTGCAATATTTTGGATACATCAAGGAAAGGTATAAGATGGTTTGAGGTAAAACTACAGAGATATAATTAGTACTGAGGGAAAAAGCCATAGTTGAGCCTTGGTATCAATTGGAAAATATAAGGGAAGAATATAGGGTCTACATGAAGACTGGCGAGGCGACGCTAAGGTATTTTCTGGGCTGATTTGAGCACCTACACATACTCGTATAAAGAGTGCAATAGGCTATGTGATATGAGAACTAAGAGAAAATTTGAGTAAAGAGGCAATAGAAGAGTTTGAGTCAAAAATAGAGTAACGACACGAGATAATACGCCTAAAGTATTGCCAGTTAGGGTAAAGGAAATTGCGAAATAATTTAACCGAGACAATCAGAACAAGCGGGTTACTGGTTACTGGATGACAGTAAAGGTATAATATGAGGGGGACCCTAGCGCTATTCGATAGCCGACCCTAAAGATCGAGATCAAAAAGTAAAAACAAGTGATAGGTAAAGACCTTAAAAAGAAAGTCAGAAAGTGACACATGATGCTGAGGATTCCAGAATACGGACTGTAACAGCGAAGTAAAGCAAGGGTATTGGAATACAAAAATGCTACCCTCCGGGAAATTTTGTTTTACTCGTAGAATCTGCGAAGGGTCTGCGCTATGTAAAAATCTTATTTAAAGATTAAGAAGGTAAAGTGAAGTGAATGATACATCATCTTAAAAAAGTAAGTGTAGAAAGAGAAAGAGTCAAGTTATGACTACGTGCACCATGAGTACAAGTTCGAATCAATCGATGACAGTACAACTAAACAGTATGCAGATAAGAGAAACAGTAACACTTCAGCAGACCAGCTCGCAATACAACTGACAACGGACTGCGATGTAAGAGGAGAGTAAAGTAAATGACGTGGAATTATCACCTCGGGAAGCAACAGAAAGAGGAGATATTACAACAATGAATATGTAGGAACCTAGAATGCGTTATGGTGGATTATAGCGAATCGACCAATGGAAGAGGTATGTGAAGGGTATAACTAAATAAGAGGACACTTGAGTAAGTATCGGGTGTTCAGGACCAGTTTAACATTCGAGGATGAATGTTCTAAAGGGGGAAAGGATGTTATACACCGTATTTTTGCACGTCGGATTATTCGTAAGCTAATCGACGTAAGTTTAAGGACGATATTATTTTTGGGGTATGAGACAAGGGCTATTAATCCCCGATTTTTAATAAGTGCGCGATTGCTTGCAAAATTCAATCGGTGTAGAAATATTAGGAGAGATTAGGAATTAATTAACCGTGATTTTTAAGTGGGGATTAATGATTAATTAAGCTAATTAAAACCACTAAGTGGGTCCAACGACACGTGGCAAGATTTGATTGGCCTTGAATAAAAAAGGGACACATGTCATGAAGGTGGACATGTGTCCACTTTGTAGGTGCCATATAAATCTATGAATGATGACTAAGACATCAACAAGAATTCATTTTCAACTTGGTAAAAAGAAAAGTGAGAGAGAAAAGAATTTCTAAGCCTTAGGGGAAGTAGAAGCCACGGTCATGGTAGCCACAAAGGGGGCTCACGGCCAGCCCCTTTTCCGCCCCTTCTACACCATTAATTAGAGAGGTTTCAAGATCAAGTAGAGGAGAAAGATGGAGATCATGGCAGCCATGGCAACTCACGGCCATGGCTGTTCTTGAAAGAGTCACATGTTGATAATAAAAGTATGCCTCTAAGGTAAGATTCAATCTTTTTCTACATAAGGTAAGATTCAATCTTTTTCTACATGGATTGGAGGTAATTTAAACTTGTATCACTTGTTAGATGTGTGTTGAATATAAAGGGCTACATATGTTGATGTTGGAGTATGAATTGAGCCGTGTAATGGGGTTGTTTTTATTAAGAATGGTGAGTTGATTTTAAGTAACATTATGGTTGTTGTTATCATGAATGATATGGTAAAAGAATTAAGAAATGAGATAGTTGAAATTAAAGTTGTGCTGTTTGTGAACGTATTGTTATCCTTGTTAAATTGAAAGGATTAAAGATATGATTATGTCCATATGTTGTTGTTGGTATTTCTATGTTAACAGGAGAATAATTGGAAATTCAGTTAGGCGAGTATATAGGAGAAATGCTGCCCGATTTTCGTTAAATCCTTAATAATGAAAAACCCTAAACGAGAATGTATAGGTTAAAGAACAAGTTCTATAAAGCGATGGGCTACGGATTTACGAGCTAAAAAGTATAGCTACTGATGATAACATTACTTTTATGTTAAATAGGCTAAAAGAGCGACAAAGCGAACGGTTTTGCGATTAGTCGTCAACAGGTATGTAAAGCTATCCCTTCTTTCTTTCGACATGTCTTAGATCTAAGTGATAAATGATATGAACTTTGGGGTAACTCTATTCATAAGTTCCGAATGTGATTTATAATTCTTATTCACTTCTTGATGTTAGAACTCTCAAGTGATTGAGCCTCCCTCTTCAGTTTCCTATACGTTGGATAATAGTTGATATATATATATACAAGCTCCTATTTCTAGAAACTCTACGATAACGGATGCCCTTGACTTCTATAAGCTGTTTCATACTATATTGACATATGTCAATGGTTCCTAAGGCTCTTTTGATATGATCTATAATGGCATTCGAGGGATACTTGATATGATTGTCGCTATTGATACTCAGGTGTTAATCTCTTCTTCTTATTCCATTTGAGTCTTGATAATGTTTTAAATTGCATATGGTTTCTCACTACTCTGCTCATGCATGCCTCAATATGTCTTTCACCAAGTCCCGGGCCGAGTATGTTATCGTGCACAGTGTCGCTACATTATTCACCGAGTCCCTTAGTAGAGGGCCGGGTACGGTATACGTGTACACGACTTTATTCACCGAGTCCCTTACTAAATGGCTGGGTACGGTATATATATATATATATATATATATATATATATATATGATGATATAATGATATGATGACATGTTATGGCGGCCAGGAGGGCATATGATGACTTTATTCACCGAGTCCCTCACTACAGGGCCAGGTACGGTATATATGTATATGATATATGATGTTGACATGCATGATTTATGTTTCAAAGGCAAGTGTTTTGGTATTCTGGACATTGTACTTGTTTTCTGTACTCCTTATTTCGGTTATGATCCTGTTTACTATATTTCATGCTTTACATGCTCCGTACATATTCCGTACTGACCCCCTTTCTCCGAGGGGCTGCGTTTCATGCCCGCAGGTGCAGATACTCGCTTTGGTGATCCGCCAGCTTAGGACTCCCTTTCTGCTGTCTTGGAGAGCTCCGTTGTCCTGGAGTCTAGACTTTTGGTTTGAATCTTATGATATATATATATGTATATGCTATCCAGGGGTACGGCGGGGCGCTGTCCCATCATATTTCGCTATTCGTACTCTTAGAGGTCTGTACACATATGTGTGGGTTGTGTATGAGTTCTTTTCAGCTGTGTCTATACGATGTGCTGTGGTATGACGTTCGTCTATAGTGGCAGCCTTCTCGGCTTTCATATGATATTGATATGTGATGGCAGCCTTGTTGGCTTGCGTATTATTTCATGATATGATTAGTTGTGACTTCTCAGGAGACAGTTGATCTAGAAATATATATATGACGATGTTACGAACTTTGGAGTTCCTTTATAAGTTTCCGTATTGTCGTAGTTTCAGTTTGATGTTATATGTAACGGGTTGGTATACGGGTGCCCAGTTCGGGCACCAGTCACGGCCTACGGGGTTAGGTCGTGACACTGTCCCGTCTATGCGTTTTGTACTTCAGTAGAGGCTCGTAGATACACAGTGTGGGTTATGTGGTCTAACAAGGTCACTATGGTATAATGGTATATATATATTATTTCGATAGCCTAAAGGGCTTATGTATCTGAAACTATTTATGTTTACAAATGAAACATGACTTTCTTATGATTTGAGTATAAAATCAATAAAAGAGTAGTTAATGAGCATGATGAGTAGTAGAGCGAGTGGTGCTCGGTGGTTAGCCCCGGGTACTCGTCGCGGCCCCTAGCTGGGTCGTGACAAAAGTTGTATCAGAGCAGTTCAGTCCAAGGAGGTGTCTACGAGCCGTGTCTAGTAGAGTCTTGTTTATGGTGTGTTGCACGCCACATCAATCAACAAGATGCTACAGGGCATTTAGGAAAAATGACCATCTTTCTTCTTATGAGATCGTGCGATAGAGCCGTGTATAAGATTTTATCCTCCCTAGTAGTGTGTTATGATTTCAGAATGCCGCCAAAGGGAAAGACTACAGCCTCCCAGAAGGGTAGGACTAGGGCAAAGAGGCGGGTAGAAAGAGAGCCTCCGATGAATATAGAAGAAGGCGAATCACATAATGAGGCCTTGTCTAACACTTCTTCTACCCCGCCTAATGTGGAAGAGTAAGGGGCAGCTTTAGCTCCAATTCCTCCACCGGTTGCTTCGGGTCAACAAATGACCGAGGCCATACATCTATTGGCTCAATTGGTCGCCGCACAGGCACAATGACAAAATGCGAGTTCAAGTGATCGGGCAGCAAGTACCAAAGCCCGTGATTTTATGAGTCTAAATCCTCCAGAGTTCTTCGGGTCAAAGCCGGATGAAGACTCGCAAAGTTTCATAGATGAGATGTTGAGGACATTGAAGATTTTCCATGCCTCCGAAACCAAATCCGTGGAGTTTGCATCTTATAGACTATGGGATGTGGCAGTTTTATGGTACAACAACTGGGTATTATCAAGAGGAGAGAATGTGCCTCCTCCGGTTTGGCAAGAATTCATGGATGCGTTTATTCGTCACTATTTGCCACCCGAGGTCCACCGAGCTAGAGCGAATAGATTTGTACATCTGAGGCAAGGAAATATGAGTGCCCGGGAGTATAGCATGCAATTTAATTCTTGGCTAGATATGCCCCGACTATGGTGGCCGACATGGGAGATCGTGTACATATATTTGTGAGTGGCTTGGGGCCACATTTGTTCAAGGATTGCTTGATGGCCTCTTTGCAAGAAGGGATGGATATTTCCCGAATACAAGCTCATGCCCAGAACTTAGAGGGACGACAACAACCACAAAGGGGTGATCGCGACAGTGATATAAGACAAAGCAAAAGGGCTAGATCTATGGGCACAGGCAGTGATTATAGAGGGGGATCGAGGCATACATATTCCCGACATTCAGGTCAGTCAGTGACTACTGCGCCTCCACGATTCGTGGATAGGGGATTTGATCGCTCTTTTCCTTCAGGACAGGGTCAGAGTTCGAGAGCTTCGGGTTCTCAGTTTAGGGGTGATTACAGTCAAAGGAGACCACCAGGTCCACGATGTAGCGGTGCCGGAAATTGCACTCAGGGCCATGTGGTCAGGACACGGATGCTTGTTATGTTTGTGCACAGAATGGACATTTGATGCGAGATTGTCCCTCGCGGTATGGTAAAGGTGGGGTTCAACCCACAGGCTCAGCAGCTGGTTTTTCATCAGTACGCCCGGTAGGACAGACTCCCCAGATGTCAACAGGTCTAGGTAGAGGCAGAGGGGCAGCATCTACTCTAGGTGCCACTCAGCCCCATGTTTATGCTTTAGCTGGACGACAAGATCTCGAGTCCTCTCCGAATGTGGTTATAGGTACATTGTCTATATTTTCCCGTTATGTGTATGCATTGATAGATCCGAGTTCTACATTCTCTTATATTACTCCATATGTTGCTGGTTGTATTGGGGTGAAACCTGAGCCACTCAAACCTTTTGAGGTGTCTACTCCGGTTGGTGATCCCGTGATAGCAAGACAAGTGTACAAAAATTGTGTGATTGTGGTATGTGATCGCCAGACCAAAGCTGATTTGATTGAGTTAGAAATGATAGATTTTGACGTGATTATGGGTATGGACTGGTTGGCATCGTGCTATGCTAATGTTGATTGCCGAATGAAAGTAGTTCGATTTAGATTTCCGGGAGAGCCCGTGCTTGAATGGAAGGGTAATACAGCATCTCCAAAGGGTAGGTTTATTTCCTACCTTAAGGCGAGGAAGATGATAGCCAAGGGCTATTCTTATCATCTAGTTCGGGTTCATGACACCGAGTAAAAGTCGCCATCTTTCCAATCAGTTCCAGTAGTGAATGAATTCCCAGATGTGTTCCCAGACGAGCTTCCAGGCCTTCCTCCAGAAAGAGAGATTGACTTCGCCATTGATGTGTTGCCGGACACCAAGCCTATTTCTATTCCTCCTTACTGAATGGCTCCGGCAGAGTTGAAAGAGTTAAAGGCACAGTTGAAAGATTTGCTTGAAAAGGGGTTTATTAGACCCAGTTCATCACCGTGGGGAGCACCGTTCTTGTTCGTGAGAAAGAAAGACGGATCTCTACGAATGTGCATCGATTATAGACAATTGAACAAAGTGACAATAAAGAACACATACCATCTCCCAAGGATTGATGACTTATTCGACCAATTGCAAGGTGCCAAGTGGTTTTCTAAAATAGATTTGAGGTCGGGTTACCATCAAGTGAGAGTTAGAGAAGCGGATATTCCCAAGACAGCCTTCAGAACGAGATATGGCCACTATGAGTTCCGAGTGATGTCATTTGATTAACTAATGCTCCAGTCGTGCTTATGAATTTGTTGAACAATGTATTCAGGCCTCTCCTAGACTTATTTGTGATAGTATTTATTGATGATATTCTTGTGTATTCTCGCACGAAATCAGAACATGCAGATCATTTGCGAATTGTTCTTCGAATTCTTCGAGCCCGAGAATTGTATGCAAAATTTTCAAAGTGCGAGTTCTGGCTAAATTCTGTGACATTTCTGGGCCATGTTATTTCAAATGATGGCATTCGATTTGACACTCAGAAGATTGAAGCTGTGAAGACTTGGCCAAGGCCTACGACGCCTACAGAAGTCCGTAGTTTTCTGGTTTTGGCAGGTTATTATAGAAGATTCGTAGAGGGATTTTCATCTATTTCAGCCCCATTGACGAAGCTAACCCAGAAGTCAGCCAAATTTCAGTGGAATGATACTTGTGAGCGCAGTTTCCAAGAGTTGAAAGGCAGATTGACCTCAGCTCCAGTCTTAACACTTCCAGAAGGGTCAGATGGATATGTGGTGTATTGTGACGCTTCCGGTGTTGGATTAGGATGCGTATTGATGCAGCACGGTAAAGTTATTGCATATGCTTCAAGACAATTACGGAAACATGAAAGGAATTATCCAACTCATGATCTCGAATTGGCTGCGGTTATTCATGCCTTAAAAATATGGAGGCATTATTTGTATGGTGTGCATGTTGATATCTATACATATCACAAGAGTCTCCAGCATATTTTCAAACAGAAGGAGTTGAACCTGCGGCAGAGGCGGTGGTTAGAATTGTTGAAAGACTATGATGTGGACATTTTATACCACCCCGGAAAAGCTAACGTAGTAGCCGATGCGCTTAGCCGTCGATCAATGGGTAGCTTACGTGAAGTCCCTCCGGAAAAGAAAGAGATGGTTCACGAGCTCCACCAACTAGCTAATCTTGGAGTACGTGTAATAGATTCGGGTAATGTGGGGATTAGTATCAATGATCCCACGATTTCGTCCTTGGATATGGAAGTAAAAGAACGGCAATATGAAGATCCTCAATTGCGTCGTTACAGAGACACATCTCATGGAAAAGAGAAGTCTTCATTTGAAGTTTCTATGGATGGAATTCTTAGATACCGAGGCAGGCTATATGTGCCGAATGTAGCAGAATTGCACCGACAAATTCTAGAAGAAGTACATTGTTCTCGATATTCTATTCACCCAGGTGCAACCAAAATGTATCATGATCTCAAGTTAATATATTGGTGGGATGGCATGAAGAGAGACATAGCGGAATTCGTAGCACAGTGTCCAAATTGCCAACAAGTAAAAGTTGAACATCAGAAGCCAGGAGGCTTATTGTAAGCAATAGAAATCCCTACTTGGAAATGGGAAGTAATCAACATGGATTTTATGGGTGGTCGTGGATAGATTAACAAAGGCAGCTTATTTTCTTCCGGTTAGAACTACCTACTCAGCAGAAGATTATGCGAAGTTGTATCTCAAGGAAATCGTGCGACTCCATGGTATACCATTATCTATTATTACAGGTAGAGGAGCACAGTTTACAGCCAAGTTTTGGAAGTCCTTCCAAGAAGGTCTGGGCACCCAAGTTAAGCTTAGCACGGCATTTCATCCACAGACCGATGGATAAGCCGAACGTACTATTACGACCTTGGAAGATATGCTACGAGCATGTGTGCTGGATTTCGGTGGAAGTTGGGACGACCATTTGCCGCTAATCGAAATTGCGTATAACAATAGTTACCATACCAGTATTAAAATGGCCCCAGATGAAGCTTTGTATGGAAGAAAATGTAGATCCCCAATCAGATGGTTCGAGATAGAAGCACAACTAGTAGGCCCTGAATTGATTCAGCAAGCAGTAGAAAAAGTCAAGGTGATCCAAGATCGATTATTGAGAGCCCAAAGTCGCCAAAAGTCTTGTGCAGACAATCGCCGACGAGACATGGAATTTCAGGTTGGTGATTGGGTATTTCTGAAAGTATCGCCAACGAAAGGGGTGATGAGATTTGGCAAGAGAGGGAAGCTAAGTTCTAGATACATTGGACCCTATAAAATCATCTGAAAGGTGGGTCATGTAGCCTATGAATTGGCCTTACCTCCGGAGCTTGAATCAGTCCATCCAGTCTTCCACGTTTCGATGCTCCGCAAGTGTATTGGAGATCCCACAAAGATTGTTCCGATTGATGATGTGCAAGTGACAGAAAAGCTAATTAATGAAGAAGAACCTAATGTTATTTTAGACAGGCAAGTACGAAGACTTCGAAATAAAGAGAGCTTCAGTCAAAGTCTTGTGGCGAAACAATAACCGTGAAGAAATGACTTGGGAAGTGGAAGAGAATATGAAAGCCAAATATCGCAATTATTTCAGTCTCCAGAAGAGGTTTATGATGCAACGCCGAGATTTTAAGGAATATATGCTTACTTTTATGCTTTTGGTCGTGTGTGGCCATAGATATGTTGATATTGTGTTATGGCCCTGTGAGGCAATGATATTATGGGTTGTTGTGATAGGTGATAGGGCCATATTACAAGGGAAACTCTGGCGAAATTTGCGTAGAATTCCCGAGTGTTTTAACATTCGAGGACGAATGTTCCAAAAGGGGGGAAGAATGTTACACCTTGGAAAATCCCCTGTATATGTACAGTGAATAGGCTAACAAAGTACATAGCGTATGCGATGTTTGGATGAGTAAGAAATAGTGTTTGATGACCCTCAACGAGATTTCAAAGGCATATAATGCAAGGAAAGAAAGTTTCCAAGGAAAGCGAATCATATGTTGTGTATCGGATAAGAATTTTGAGCAACGAGTCTATGATGGCATAATGATGTCTTAGAGAAGAGTAATAATTCCCCTAATATTGATATTGAGATGTTCAACAAGTTCCAAGAAGGTTCCATAAGGATCGGAGATCAAACGAGTCGACGAGAACGAAAACGGAACCACTGGGCATTATACGGCCTAACCTACGGACCGTATAAATTGTACCAGCTGTATTTTGGACCGTATAATTGGCGAAGGAGGGCACCAGCTACTGGACCAAACATACGGCCACACATATGGTTCGTATAAATAGTACGGACCGTATGTTGGTCCGTATAAAGTTGGTCGGCCAGCTTTTTAAGTTTAGTATAAGGGACCCTTTTTCATTCCATTTCATTTCATTTTCACTCCACACCTCAAGAAACATCTATAACCCTCTATACTCTTCAAATACAAGAATTCAAATGAAATTAGTGGTCAACTACATGAAACCCACGAAATCAAGTGTAAGAATCACACTAAAGTTCATCCAAATCAAGAAAACCCAAGGGAGGTGAAGTAGGGTTTCGGGTGCTAGAGGAGAAAATCCACTCAAGACTTGTTCAACCATCATCTAAGGTAAGTTTCATGTCTAAACCATGTTTTCTAAGGTAATGGAAGGTTAAGATACTTGAATTATAGAAAGACATAGGAAATGGGTCATTAATGAGTGCATAGTGTCATGTTTGGATGGTAGTTGGATTGAATCATAAACGTTGGGGTGTTGTGATTATGAGTACGTCATAAATGACATTTAGACCATTGAATAAGTGTGATACATGATAAAACGCGATAGTAAGCTATAACCATGAATGTGGAGAAATCTAAGAGAAATGGTGGATTGTGGTCAATGTATATAAATGATGATTGTTGATTACTATATTGTGAATGTTGTTGTGCGTGTTGGGAGTTGATATAGACTATGGGGAAAGTAGAATAAACAAAGGAAGTGCTGCCCAATCTTCCCTAGAAATAGTAGCGCGCTCTTGTAGTCGAATTAACTAACGATAGTGCGAATTCTCTCTTGAAGGTAGAAACGTGATATCGAAGGAGAACAAGCAAGCGATAGCTTAGTTAAACGTCAAAGGTATGTAAGGCTTATCCCTTCCTTCAAAGGCATGAATCTTTCATGCTTTCCATGATCCTCCTATATGATGGAACTTATGAGTCCTTAAATACACCAAATTACACACGAGTATGATAGTGATGATAATAAGTTAAAGTATTGAGATTCGATAGTTCATGATATGATGATCCTATAACGCTGATGATGTCATTATTGTTAACACTCACCTTATGCGCTATTTCCTTCGAGGTGAGTCAAGATACTCCTAAATGTTCATAATATAATCGGGGGTTTACGACCTTACGTCACCCCGACATAGCCATTTGTTGTCTCCAAAGTCTAATGTATGCTCCTAATGCTAAATGTGAAATAATGCTAAGTCATGATATGTCTATAAGATGATTAATGATGCTAGCTTATAACATGCCTATGTTATGTATGAAAATGCCAAGCTATGATAAGATTGTGATACGTTCATGAAATGTGCAATAGTGATGGGTTATGATTGATTTTGTAATGACAAGATTCCACCACGCCAGAATAGCCGGGCATGTCACCGCTAAGGCGGGCTACGATGTTTACACCGAGCCTAGAGTGCCGGGCATGACCACCACTAGTGGGCGGCATATGATGGTTACCCGGACGCGAGATAACGATGAGATATGTGATGTGATGAGATATGTGACGTGATGAGATATGTAATGTGACGAGATATGTGATGTGATGACATATGTACCATGATCATGTACAATATGATATATGTACGAAATGTATTTGCTTATGACACTCTTGCAGGTTACATCTTTCTCTCATGGCTCATGATCCTCCCATTATATTTATTTCATTCTTGCCTTACATACTCAATACAATATTCGTACTGACGTCTGTTTTCTTTGGACGCTGTGTTCATGCCCACAGGTAGATAGGGAGGTGAGCTTGAGCCAGACTCGTATGAGCTGTTAGCTGATTGAAAGCACTCTTTTGTTCCGGAGGTGCTTGATCATTCTTTTCTGTATATTTGTATATGTTAGGCACGACGGGGTCCTGTCCCGTCTATGCGTTTTGTATTTCAGTAGAGGCTCGTAGATACACTGTGTGGGTTATTTAGTCTAACAAGGTCACTATGGTATAATGTTATATATATATTATTTCGATAGCCTAAAGGGCTTATGTATATGAAACTATTTATGTTTACAAATGAAACATGACTTTCTTATGATTTGAGTATAAAATCGATAAAATAGTAGTTAATGAGCATGATGAGTAGTAGAGCGAGCGGTGCTCGGTGGTTAGCCCCGGGTACCCGTCGCGGCCCCTAATTGGGTCGTGACAGCCACATAGCTAATTCAAACTTTCCATCCATTATTCATACTAATCCCATTGGGCAACGACACACACACACACACACACAGATATATATATATATATCACCATCCATAACAATGCCCATATCAATGTATAGGCCGACAAGGTCAAACACATCTAACCATATACACATGTCTACGAGCCTCTAAGGAGAGTATTTCATATCATATAGGCGGGACAGGACCCCGCTATGCCTATAAATATGTACACAAAAGAATAAATACCAAAAGCTATAACTCCGAATGAAATGTAGCTCTGCTATATAGTCCCTGAGTAACAAAGCTATGGATCAAGACTGTCTCCCTGGCCACCTGTGGGCATGACGCAGCGTCCACAAACAAAAGGACGTTAGTACGAAGAATGTACTGAGTATAGAAAGCATGATCAACATCATTATAGAAGCATAATAAGCAACACAAGAAATAGCATAAGATGGGAGGTAGTAGATCCAACGTCATAGCTACTTACTTGCTTTTCATAGGGACTTTCCATTTCTAATGTGTGATTGTGTACATACAATCCATATCCGTATCTGTAATCGTATCCGTACTCATTTACATTTCGTATCCGTAATAATATTCATATACATATTCATATTCATATCATATACATATACATATTCATATTCATATACATATCATTTACATAGCATACCCGACCACGAAGGTTCGGTGTTTCGCGTACCCGACCATGGCTAGGCTCGGTGATTATACATACCTGGCCCTACCAAGGCTCAGGGTTACACATACCTGGCCCTACCAAGGCTTAGGGCTATCCGCACCCAATTGTAGTGGTGCACGCGCAATACATATATATTCTACCCGGCCATATAAGCTCGGGATTTCATAATAGTCATACATAACACATATACATAAAAGCTCATAAGCATCTTTAGCATCATTACTATCGTCGTTCGTTACATCTATCCTTAGAGGATTACTCGTCATATGAGGAATTTAGTACAATCGTAACATATCGAGAATCATGAGCTTAGTAGCTTTTGAAGATAGCATCATTTGGAGGACATCATAGGCTCATAGAAGATTAGATATTTGGCGAAAGAATCATGCCTTATGAAAGAACGGTTAGCCTTACATACCTTTCCGTTCAACTATTGCATCACTTGCACGTTCTCTTTCAATGCTCACGATTCTACCTTCATTAGAGTTATACTATCATTAGAAAATCGATAGCTTAGCATGAATGACTAAAGCTAGAGAAAATTGGACAACATTTCCCCTATTTCGTCAAATTCCACTATATCACAAAACAACTCCCAAAAAAACACCATAATATCCACAATATCATAATCAAATATTCACATTCGATTTAGCCTTCAAAATTCATCATCGTGTTCAACTTCTGCTAGCAACTTCATACCCATTTTTGCATATTTTCATATAATGCATCTTCATCACCATTATTACTTTCCATAGCAATATTATACCCATATTATGCTAAGAATCATAACTCAAGTTAGCTTACTACTCAAAAACCTCATAAAAACTACATTTAGAACTCATCTTCCACTTTTTCCTTCTACCCAAGTCGCTCAACAAATAGACATTCTTGATAATATGTAATAAGTATAAAAACTAACCTTTTATCTCTTAACAATGAGCTTTGGAGCAAGCTATCAACATATATGAAAACCCTAGCTTCAATATCCAAAGAATTCTTGGAGCTTATTAACCCTAGCAAGACCTCTTGCACATGGGTATCTTGATTCTTGCTTATTGATATTTAATATCTCTTAGATTTTGGCTTGGATTAGTTTATGGAGTGGAAGAGAGGGTTTTTAGAGGGCCTTTGGATCTAGTTTGATAAAATGAAGTGGAACGAAATATATAAAGCGGAACTTAAACTCCCGTCGGGCAATTCTGCACCCATTTTGACGGGCCGTATAAATTCCTACGGATCGTCAAAATGGTCCGTAGAACTGCCCAGTCAAATATGGGTCACTGTGACCATTTGACACTGGCCTATGTCAATTTGACGGACCGCAGAATTTTCTGCGGGGCGTCAAAATTCCTGCGGGCCGTCAAATGGTCCGCAGAAATTTTCTGCTCAGACAGTCTGTCGCAGAATAGCCATAACTTTTTACTCAGACGTCACATTGACGAGCGGTTTGTTGCGTTGGAAACTACACTCAGTGAAATTCAATTTGACAATAGAAACACACAAAAAATCTTCATATTATAGAAGATATTCCCCCACCAATTCGGACAACAAATTTGTCCGAAGATTTTGCCAAGTTTTACCAAAGTTCCCAAAAACTCAATTCCTTTATTCTTTTTGTTCTTAAATCCTTCCATAGCTCATTTCATGGGCTTAAACCCCTATAACTATAATATGGGAACATGTAATCTCATATATCCTAAGGTAACTCCCATTTCCGCGATTAGGACAACTCACGTCTAACGAATCCCAATGGACAAAACTTCTAGGTGTAACATAAAGACTTTGCCAAGACCTACGATACCGACAGAGATATGTAGTTTCCTGGGTTTAGCAGGTTACTACAGGAGGTTCGTAAAGGGATTTTCTTCTCTTTCAGCCCCACTGACAAAGTTGACTCAGAAATCAGCTAAGTTTTAGTGGATGGACGCTTGTGAGCGAAGCTTTCAGACATTGAAGGATAGATTGACTTCAGCGCCCCCTCTGACGCTTCCAGAGGGAATAGATGGATATGTGATATATTGTGACGCTTCAGGTATTAGTTTGGGCTGCGTGTTGATGCAGTACGGCAAGGTTATTGCTTATGCCGCTATACAGTTAAGGACACATGAGAAGAATTATCCAACCCATGATCTACGCGAGAGGCGATGGCTAGAGTTGCTGAAAGATTATGACTTTGATCTTCTATACCAGCCTGGAAAGGCAAATGTGGTAGCCGACGCGTTTAGTCATAAGTGTATGGATAGTTTATCATATGTGCAACCAGAAAAAAAAAGATAGCTCACCAAGGTCATCAGTCGGCTAGTCTTGGGGTTCGGTTCCTGGACTCAGATAATGTAGGAGTTACTGTCTAGGATACAATGACATCATCTTTGGTAGCTGAGGTAAAGGAGTGTCAGTACGAGGATTCTATTTTGGCTCATTATCGAGACACGACTCCTCAGAAAGAAAAGACACCCTTTCTGATTATAGGAGATGGAGTACTCAGGTATTGAGATAGATTATGTATTTCGATTGTTGTAGGATTTTGTCAGCAGGTTATGGGGGAAGCTCATTATTCTCGCTATTCTATCCATCCGGGCACAACAAAAAAGTATCATGATATTAAAGAAGTGTATTGGTGGTATGGTAGGAAGAATGATATAGCGAAATTAGTCGCTTAGTGTCCCAATTGCCAGCAAGTTAAGATAGAGCATCAGAAGCCCAGAGGTTAATTACAAGCCATTGAGATTCCGACATGGAAGTGGGAGGCAATTAATATGGACTTCATTACAGGCTTGCCCCGTACTCAGCATAAGTATGATTCGATATGGGTCGTAGTTGATAGATTTAAAAAGTCAGCCCGTTTTCTACCGGTCATAACTACCTATTCAGCAGAGGATTATGCAAGCCTCTATATTAAGGAAATTGTACAACTTCATGGTGTTCCTACGACCATTATTTTAGATAGAGGAGCACAGTTTACCGCTGACTTCTGGAGATCTTTCCAGAAAGGATTAGGGACTTAGGTGAGCCTTAGTACAACATTTCACCCCCAGACAGCTGGGCAGGCTGAGTGTACTATATAGACACTTGAGGATATGTTGCTGGCTTGTGTGATTGATTTTCGAGGTAGCTGGGATGATCATTTTCCACTTATTGAGTTTGCATATAATAATAGCTAGAATTTTAGTATTCAGATAGCCCCTTATGAGGCTTTATATGGGTGGAAGTGTAGGTCAACCATTGGATGGTTTGATATTGCAGAGAATCAGTTGGCACGCCTAGAATTAATACAACAGGCAGTCGAAAAGGTGAAGATGATTTAGGAAAGATTACTAGTGGCGCAGAGTCGACCGAAATCCTACGCAGATAATCGACGACGTAAGTCAGAGTTTGAGGTAGGCGATTGGATCTTCCTAGAGATCTCGCCTATGAAGGGAGTAATAATATTTTACAAGAAAGGTAATCTAATCCCTCGATACATTGGGCCATACAGAATCCGTCGTACGGTGGGTAAAGTAGAATATGAATTAGAGTTACCTTCCAATCTAGAGTATGTACATCTAGTATTCCATGTGTCCATGCTCCATAAGTGCATAGGAGATCCCTGGAGAGTCGTACCAGTAGATAATGTTCAGGTGACCGAGCAGTTATCATACGAAGAGACCCCAGTAGCTATATTAGATAGACAAGTCTGAATTAAGGATATAGCTTCCAGTAAAGTTCATTGGACGAATAATAATGTTGAGGAAATGACTTGGGAAGCTGAAAATGAGATGAAATCCAGATATCCACATCTATTTCCATCACTTGAGAAGATCCAGACTTCAGGTATGTAATGTACTTATAGTTATTCTATTTTGTCGTGTGAGGCCATAGTTATTATTTTTTCGTGCAGCCCTAGGAGGCTTTGGATTGTTGGGTTGCTGTATGACAGGTTGGTATTGGTATAGTTATAGAAGAGACTCTGCAAAAAGTTGTATAAGGCATAGGCTAAACATTCGAGGACTGAATGCTCTAAAGGGAGGAACGATGTTACATCTCGTGTTTTCATGTGTTGGAAAGCATGCGAGTTAAATGACATTAGTAATAGAAAATGAGGTTATCCCCCAAGATTATAGATTGTTAGGATGATGTTACAAATGTATCATAAGGATTAGAAGTTAAACAAATCGAAGAAAATAAGTTTCGTCTGGGTTCAAAATTTATTTGAGTGAAATACGGTCCAAGCAATCATGTCCCATATTTTTGGACTAGGAAATTGAACCGTCCAACATGAGCAAATTTACCCCAGCCCGCAGGATTTGGTCATATTCAAGTATGAAAATCAAGAAATCGGTGTATACAAGGAATGAAGTCCCAAATTTAAGACGAAAAAGTGTGACGATGATGATTGCAAATAATATTTTATGTGTGGCAAACGAGGTTATGGACTAGTGCTATATCACATGAGTATAATAATGAGTATATAATACTATTTAAGTGGATTGAGATCAAGAAATTAATTACGTGTGTAATTGGCTAAATATAGAGTATAAGGGAGATATATTAATTAGTAGTGGATAAAGTGTTAAGACAACACTTCCACGTGGCCCATTTTGCATGCATAATATAATGACTATGCTTTCATATATGCAAGTGGTGGCTTCCTATGTAATAACAATTCTTTTTGTGAATTGATTGTACGTAGACCCCACTGTCCATTAACAACACATAACCCTCTTTTCTTAGTAAATTATGACTTAATTTTGGTACAAGCTAGAAAAGAGAATTGTTATGAATTATGCATAAACTAATACGTGAGGTGAAAAATTGATTTCAAGGACAACAAGATTTTTTTTACTTTGGGAGAAAACTCATTTTTGGGAAGGAACAAAGCGTATCTAGCGGTGTTGCTGCCATCTTTTCTTATTTAAAGTGTGAAAAAGGGTTTGAAATAGAGACTTGCAGATGATAGCTTGAGCTGAAACTTTCAGTAGCATTATAGCCATGTACAAAGGTATTGTAAGTAAGGACAAGCTAAGTTTTAGTTAAGTTGTACGAATAAGAAGTCACAAAATTAAAAGCGGGAAATCATGTCATTGCTGTTGTTGTATCGACTGTTTGGTAATATTCTAAGTGGTGTTGTGCTTGAAAATTGTTGGAGTAACTTGATTATATTGTTTTTGTTGTCATTGATATGTATTTTCAGTAGAGAAAAGATTGGAGAACTGTGTTTGATAATTCTACCCGGGCTTGTCCCTCATCGTGAAATATTTATGACTTGTTGTTACTACATGGTATCTTGTTATTGATATATATGATATATATACTTGCTGGATTATTCTGGTTGTTGTTGTTGATATATAGAGTTGGGGAAATGAGAAGAACGGGGAAGATGCTGCCTATTTTGTTTTAGGATAAGTTAAATTTTCATTATATGATTAAGAGAATCGTTTATATGGTTAACGATAGTCTCATTATTTCTATCATATAGGTCGAGGAGCGGATACGAGTTGAGTTCTTGATCCATTGAGCTAAGACAAGGTATCTTAAGGCTATCCTTCCTTTCATTTTGGCATTGATCCTTATGATATGAGTAAACGGGCGAATGAACAAACTTCCATATCACCCTACCCTTAGAAGCATTAGGAGTACTCTAATCTTTGATGTTCCTGTAACCCTTTTATGATTATTCCTTCTGTACATAGGTCTTGAGATTACATATATTGATGATATTAGCTCAAATATGTTTATCGGAGGTAACACGACTTTATGTCACTCTGAGAGTTCTAGTTATTCATCTTACTTATGCATTGCATTCATTTATACACATACACATTGACCCAGCACCAGAAGGTGTTATAAAAGCGTATGTTATATGTATATGGGGTATGGGGAAAGGGATAGGCATTATATGCGCATCACCATCAGATCAGCTGGTATATGATGATGATGATGATGCCCACAGAGGGGCCGACTTGATATAATATATGGATCGGATTGCACGCTCCGCAGCAGTAACATTTATGGACCGGTTTGTACGTTCCTCAGCACTAACGGTTATAATATGATATATATATATATATATATATATATATATATATATATATATATATATATGATTTTTTAAAGAAAGCATACATATCATACGCCCTCAGAGGCACTTTAAGTTATACAGAGTTGTTCAGATGTATTCAGATATACGGATTAGCTTTTATGTCTCGTATTCTTTTTATAATTCTTACGTATATGTTGCTTTATGCCTTACATACTCGGTACATTATTTGTACTGACTCCCCTTTTGCTTGGGGGGATGTGTTCATGCCTGCAGGTTCAGGTAGACAGTCAGGCGGTCCAGCTCAGTAGGACTTCTATCCAGCAGTAGTCGGTGCGCTCCACTCGGTTCGGAGCAGCTATCCATTTTGGTATGCTATTTTGATGTATATATGGGTATGACGGGGCCCTGTCCCGTCCTTTCTACAACTTTGTACTCCTCTAGAGGTCTGTAGACAGTTGTATGTAGTATGGATGTCATGTAGCCTTGTCGGCTTCTATTTTGTTGTACAGTATCTACAGTGGGCTAGCCGGCTTGCGCTGTTGTTTCCAGTATGTATACGTATATATGATTAGGAGTTTTTATACATAGTTTGTTGTGTTGTTGTCATAGGAGTCAGTAAATACTATTATGAGTCACTTATGGGCCACCCTTTTATTCAGCAAGATCCAGGTACAGGTATGACAGCGTTAAACCTCGGAAAATATCCCGTTGGTACGCAAGTGAATAATATAGTGATAAGTATGGGTGTATGATGTCCATGAGCAAGAAACGACGTTTGATGACCTTAGGCAAGATTTCAAAGGAATCCAACGTAAAACGAGAAAGTTGGCTAAGATAAGGCAAGGTGAGGTGAGCAATGCATGTGCATGGATATGGATGATTAAAATGAGAAGTCTAAGAAATATGGAGAGTTGTAGAATTGCAATATTCCCAGTAGTCGTAAAGTGCAAATACGGACCGTAAACTAGTATACGGTCCGTAAATTGCGAGGTCGTAAACTGGCATGCAAAACTTCAACTTTCTGCCAGTCGAGGAAATGGTAAAATACGACCTGGTTTACGGACTGTAAAGTGATTTAAGACCCGTAAACCATGGTCGTAAATCACCATGCAAGCAGCCAAAGTTTCTGGTTTTTGAAAAGGTTAAAGACGACCGCGAGGGACGAACCGTAAAATGGAATACGTGGTCGTAAACTCAGTTTACGACCACTGTTCACCGCAACACATATTTTGCAATTCATTAAATAAAGGGACCAACACTTGTTTTATTTCATTTCCACATTACACACCTTCTATCTAAAACCTCTCTCTACATTTATTATCCAAGTTTTCAAGGATCATAAGTCATCAACAACATAAAACAAAGTGAATCAAGAGTAAGAACATCATCAAAGGTCATCCAAGTGAAGAAATCCAAATGGAGAAAAATTAGGGTATTGCTCAAAGTGGGGTATTATCAACAAAAGCTTGTTCCTACAACTTCTAAGGTAAGATTCATGATTATTACATGATGTTTAAGGTATTGGAGAATTAAAATACATGGATTGTAGAAAATATGGTAAGATGGATTATGAATGATGAATAGTGACATTTTGAGGAATAGTTTGAATTGAATCATGAATGTTGTTGTGTTGTGATATGAACATGTTATAAAGGGTATTAAGATCATGAACTAGAAACTTTAGGCGAATGGACGAAGTTGGGTGTTATGACCTTGAAGATGGGTGAATTAGAAACAAATTGAGAAATCTAGATAATGTGGATAATGTGAATGACTAATGGCCATTGTTATGTTATTAATGAAGGTAGAAACGCTAACATTGGAAGGGGACATGCAAGTGTAGAATAGTCCGACGAAAAGGTATGTAAGGCTAACCCTTCTTTCATAAGGCATGGTTCTTTGGCCAATTCTCTAGATCCTCTATCCGCGTATGTTACCTTCAATTGATAAATTTTCCGAGCTTGTAAGCTCACGACCCTTGATACATACTACGATTGCACTACGCTCCTCGTATGACGAGTAGGCCCATCATCTAGATGTAACGATAATGAAGAGGATAGTAATGATAACGATAATAATGATGATGCTAAAGGTGCCTATGGGCTATTATACGTATGTGTGCCTATACAGGGCTATAATGAACCCCGAGCTTATAATGCAGGGTAGAATATATGTATATGGATGTATATGTCACGACCCAGCCCCGTGGGCCGCGACTGGTGCCCGAGATGGACACCCATACACGCTTACTTACCAAATCAGCATATCAATGACTTGTCCATATCCAACATATATTAATTATTACAGATATTAAGGGCAGATGTTGTCTTAAGCAGTCACATATATCAAACACATCATACAGGAGCCACCAAGGCTGTCGTAGAACCTATCGTCCCAAAGCATTTACATAAGCATATAGACATACAATCCGTTAAGGCTATCATAGCAAATAGGACTGCGTAGACGCAAATCACAGACATAACCGAACCATGACGACCCATGACCCACATACATGTCTACAGGCCTCTAACAAAGATAACAGAATCATATGACGGGACAGGGCCCCGCCGTACCCCCGAATAGTCATATATACATAAATATGTACAACGGAAAGATCTGTACCAAAAGTGTGGGCTCCGGATCAAAGGAGCACTCCCAAGTAGCAGAATGGGTACCCTAGACTAGCGGATCACCACAATAAGTGTCTGTACCTGCGGGCATGAAACGCAGCCCCTGAAGAAAGGGGGTCAGTACGGAATATGTACTGAGTATGTAAGGCATGAAATACAGAAAACAGAATCATAACCGGAATAACAGTACAGAACTAGGTACACCATCCAGAATACTAAGGTGTTTACCTTCCAGACACAAATCATGTATACCGATGTCGTATGTCAGAAAAAGTACAGAAAATAAGTGAATCTTCCAGAGTGTCAAAAGAGCTCGCTTTCCAGACACGGATCATGCATGACATATTCATATATCATATATGCATATAACATGCCCCGGCCCTCCCGTGAGGGACGCGGTAAATCATATATCATGTGAGCATACAACGTGCCCCGGCCCTCCCGTGAGGGACGCGGTAAATTTTATATCATGTAAACATATAACGTGCCCCGGCCCTCAGCGAGGGACGCGGTGAATCATATATCATGTATGTCAATATCATGTATCATATATGCATGTAACGTGCCCCGGCCCTCTTTTGCGGAACGCGGTGAATAGAGTCATCATATGCCATCCTGGCCACCACCCCGTCATCATATCATCATGTCAACATATCATATATAACGTGCCCCGGTCCGCAAGTGAGAGGGACGCGGTGAACAATGCAGAGGAGTACGCACGAGAACATATCCTGGCCCGGGCTCATTGAAATCCATACTGAGGCTTGCACGAACAGAATAATGCGAAACCATATGCACATAAATCAAGACTCGATAGACAAGTATACTTACCGACTCTTGAAGGCTCAGAAACAAGTTTCGGGTCAATCCGACTTAGTATGAGAAAGTTACGAACGTTTGAAGTACAAAACCTTCTACGAGCATTTCAGAACCCATTTTTAGAAAGCAGAAGCAATAATCGTATCAAGTATCCTTCGGATATCGTATAGGTCAAATAAAATATAACTTTTAGAGTCATATGTACATATCAAGTATATCAAAGACTCGATGGAATAGTCGGACATGCTAGCATTTGAAGAATCAAGACTTTAGTCATATCAATTATCTTTCGAATACCGTTATGGATCAAATCAATATACCGACGCCATATATCATATATACATATAACAGATTCATGCATGCATACTCATAGAACATCATACGGTGTACTGCTACGGAACGTGCAGCCCGATCCGCAATTATAGTATATTACTGCCGAGGAACGTTCGGCCCGATCCAAGACTGTATGCAGAAGTTAGAAACATTAATACTTACAGAATCAATTTAAGAATATGAACTCTTATACTTAGCTCATTATCCAATTAATCAATAATGTCAACCATGCTAAGTATACTCATCTCGGTAGGCCAATAAGAATCGTAGACAAACTCGGAAGCTTATCAGTAGAGCTTCGGAATCTTGGATACGTATCGAAACCATATGAAGTGACTAATGGAGATAAAAAATATTAGCCATCCTAGTGGCTCTAAGATTAGGAATATCTTTGGAAACGTACATATACATCATTTACTTGTTTCATAATGATCATGCCAGAAGAAAGAAAGGGAAAGCCTTACATACCTTGCCCGCTTTCTACGCTAATCCAAATTTGAGTCTTTGGCTCGCAAGATCTACAACAATATTCGTACATACCAAACATTAGCCATAAACAATTAGGAGTCAAATTCCAAACCAAGACTTTATTTACAGAAATTTCGGCAGCATTTCCCCAGTAAATGCAACATCCCCGAGAATTCAACTCGGCCAAACATACAACAACAAATCCGAGAATTTAACTCGGCCAAATTATCGACAACAATACCAACAGTCATTCAAACAATATCAACAATCAATTCAAAACGTGTTCCAACGTTAGCAACATTCTTTCTACAAACTTCAACGACATTTCACTTATGTTCAATTCATATTTACTCACATATTCAAGTACTACCCCGAAACCATTCAAACAATATTCAAGAACACTTCAAACAATCCGCTCGACATTTCAAACGGCCAAACAAACACACAACCTGGAATCTTCCAAACTCAACAAGAACAATGACAACACATTTCTTTCTTTCAACTTCATGAATTACACCAACAATTCACACTAACAACGTTATCTTCCGTAAATACAAGAACACTATATTAATTTCACATTAACTTCTAAAACAAGTCTCCAACCATTACAACTTCACTAGGATCATTAAACTTTCATTATCAATATGGAATCCATAACAACAACAACCAAAATACTAAGCAAAATTGGTCCCTTAATCCTACACAACACACACGGCCACAATACCATATACACACGGCCACAACTATATGTCCATATTTTCAATAATTTCACCCATTTGTACATACTACAACATACACAACCATCTATAACATATAAAGAATAGAAATTCGTACCTTTTTCTTCAATTTTTCCACTTGACTAGAATTTGGACTAGCAACAAAGAGTGGCTTTCTTGCTTTAACAATTATACCACGTTGAAGAGGACCTTTGAATTAGTGGAAATACAAGGAGAATATATTTTTTTGAACCAAGATGAAAGGCTTCAATTTTTTTTCTCTTCTTTCTTTCTTGGCCGTGAGGCCCCTTTTTTCTTTGCTCTCAATTTCTTTCTCTTGAATGTTCTTGAAGATGAGATGAATAATAGGCCCTTCCTATATTTATTCACTTAATTTAAATTCTTACATAGGCCTTGGCCTATTTCCTTATGGCCGGCTACCCTTGGCCATTTTTCAAGCCCAAAATTTATTTTTCCAAGCCCAATTATTTGTGGCTAATTTTTTGTAATTCATGAAACTATTTTCCAAATTTCCAATTTTGCCCTTAGCCTTCCTCAATATTTCCGCTTCAATATTTTCATGAACAACTTATGTATTAAATAAGATCAAAATATTGCCTTATCTCTTACTGGTCACAATTATTTCAATTTATCCAAATGTGCAAATTACGGGATGTAAGGGTATATATGTATGTATATGATTACGTAACGCGCACACACATCTGCAGATGGTACGGATAACCCTGAAGCCTTGGTAGGGCCAGGTAGATATAACATTGAGCCTTGGTTGGCCAAGTATGTATGAAACACCGAACCTTATGGTCGGGTACGCTATGTATGTATATAAGTGTATGGCTATGTATATAATATGAATATGAATTTGAAAGACTATGTATATGAATGTGAATAGGGGCATGTATACGAATACGAGCACTATTATGAAATACGCATGAGAAATGGAAAGTTCCTATGAAAGGCAGCTAACTGCCCTGATGATGATATTATTGTCTTCCCTCCTATGCCACTTCATATATTGTCTATCATGCTTTACATACTCAGTACATTCTTCGTACTAACGTCCTTTTGTTTGTGGATGTTGCGTCATGCCCGCAGGTGCACAGGGAGACAGACTTGATCCATAGCTGCTTATTCAGAGATTACATAGCGGAGCTCCATTTCCTTCGGAGCCATAGCTTTTGGGTACTTATTCTTTTGTGTATATAATTATGGGCATAGGGGGTCCTGTCCCGCTCATGTGATATGTTTTACTCTTCTTAGAGGGTCGTAGTCACGTGTATATGGTTAGCTATGTCTGGCCTTGTTGGCCTATATTTTGTATATCATTTTGTTGGCCTCGTCGGCCCGTGTACATTGTTGGGGCATAGATGCCTATAATGATTGAAGATGTTGTCGTCCAATGGGACTAGCACGGTCGATGCTTAGAAATGTATGATTAATGATGTGGCTCACCTAGATGCAAGTCTAAGTGTAAGCTAAGGGGTGCCCGGGTGGGGTAGCAGCGGGTGTTCGTCGCGGCCCCCTAGTCGGGTCGTGACAAAAGTGGTATCAGAGCAGTTCAGTCCTAGGGTGTGTCTACGAGCCGTGTCTAGTAGAGTCTTGGTTATGGGTGTGTTGCGCGCCACACTTATAAACAGGAAGCTGCGGACATTTTAGGAATGATTGTCCTTCTTTCTTCATAAGAATCGTGCGATAGAGCTATGATGTAAGAAATTCTTGTTCCTAAATCGTGTGTTGTGTATTTCAGAGATGCCTAAAAAGAAAAAGGCTAAAGCAGCCCAAAAGGGCAAGACGGTGGCAGAAAAGCGAGCTACAAGAGCACCGCCACCGGTAGTAGAGGAAAGTGAGTCCCAGAGTACGGCTCAATCTCAGTCCTCCTAGACAGTGCCTATTACTGGGGAGCGTGAGGGAGCCTCAGCCCCAGCTCCAGCTCCTCCACCGGATGCTTCTGGCCAAGATGTGAAAGAGGCCATTAATTTGTTCACTCAGTTGGTTGCGGCCCAGACTCAGAGGCAAAGTTCATGGCGTGGTGATAGGACTGTTATTGCGAGGGCCCGTGATTTCATTACTTTGAACCCTCCGGAATTCTTTGGGTCAAAGCCAGAGGAGGACCCTCAGGACTTTATTGACGGTATGTTGAGGACACTTGGATTGATACATGCTTCAGACACCAAGTCGGTGGAGTTAGCGTCATATAGATTGAGAGATGTCTCGATCCAGTGGTATACGGTGTGGATGGCTTCACGGGGGGCCAATGCACCTCCCCCGGTATGGCAAGAGTTTCTTGATGCCTTTCTCCGTCATTATATGCCTCCAAAAGTTCGACGAGCTAGGGCCGATAAATTCTTGAACTTGAGGCAAGGTAGTATGAGGCAAGGCAATGTTCTTACGGGGGGAAGAATGTTACACCTTAGAAATTTCCCATTGGTACGCAAGTGAATGAACTAGTGATAAGTATGGGTGTATGATGTCCATGAGCAAGAAACGAGGTTTGATGACCTTAGGCGAGATTTCAAAGGAATCCGACGCAAGACGAGAAAGTTGGCTAAGATAAGGCAAGGTGAGGTGAGCAATGCATGTGCATGGATATGGATGATTAAAATGAGAAGTCTAAGAAATATGTAAATTGTAGAATTGCAATCTGCCTAGTGGTCGTAAAGTGCAAATACGGACTGTAAACTTGTATACGGTCCGTAAACCGTCAGGTCGTAAACTGGCATGTAAAACTTCAACTTTCTGCCAGTCGAGGAAATGGTAAAATACGACCTGGTTTACGGACCGTACAGTGATTTACGACCCGTAAACCATGGTCGTAAATCACCATGCAAGCAGCCAAAGTTTCTGGTTTTTGAAAAGGTTAAAGACAACCGCGAGGGACGAACAATAAAATGGAATACGTGGTCGTAAACTCTTAATAGGAGGTCGAACAGGTATGTTAAGGCTCGTCACTTTTTTTCAAAGGCATGATCCCTATGGTATGATTCCATAAGTGTTTTTATAACCTCTATGATTTCAAAAGCTAGAAGTTTGTGACTCATAAAGCTTCTTATAATGTTAAAAATGAGATATTTTTATGGGCATTACGTTGAGGATGATTTTACAGTTAAAGGTCTCAAATATGATTTCAACAATGATATGAAAATGTTAAGCTATTACATGATTTTTTAGATTTATCTCATTGTTGTTGATCTCACCATACAAATTGTTCCTCCAAGGTGGGATGGAGCGGTAGTTTTCATTTGAACTCCTATGCATGTCATGAGCATAATATATGTGTATGGTTATTTTGTGACATTACAGAGTTCTAATATTTCATTTTGATCATGCACTGCACTCATTTTCATTCATCATGCATATATAAGGCACAGTTGACAGGGGGTGACGCTGTGACCTTTGTTGTGTGTATATAAGGCACAGTTGAAAGGGGGTGACGTTGTGACCTTTGCTGTGTGTATATAAGGCACAGTTGACAGGGGGTGACGCTGTGACCTTTGTTGTGTGTATATAAGGCACAGTTGACAAGGGGTGACGTTGTGACCTTTGCTGTGTGTATACAAGGCACAGTTGACAGGGGGTGATGCTGTGACCTTTGTTGTGTGTATGGCACAGTTGACAGGGGGTGACGCTGTGGCCTTTATTGTGATGTGTATGTGTATGGCACAGTTGACAGGGGGTGACATTGTGGCCTTTATTGTGATGTGTATGTGTATGGCACAGTTGACAAGGGGTGACGCTGTGGCCTTTGTTGTGATGTGTTTATGTATGGCACAGTTGACAGGGGGTGATGCTGTGGCCTTTGTTGTGATGTGTATATGTATGGCACAGTTGACAGGGGGTGACGCTGTGGCCTTTGTTGTGGTATTCCTATGGATATATGTGTTTCTTTGATGTAGCTATACTGATGCATCTATGTTGTCCATTCATTGTCATGTCTCAAATGTTTTCCAGGACTTTATGTATATATTGATTTCATGCCTTACATACTCTGTACACTATTCGTACTGAACCTCTTTCTTCGGGGGCTGCATTTCATGCCACACAGGTGTATACAGATGAGTAGAGGATATTGCTAGAGGATGTCCCAGCTGGATTGGCGAGCTCCATTTCCTTCCGGAGTGTTGCCGAGTCAGGGTGTCTATGTTATAGTATATGGATTTACGTTAGAGACTTTGCAGACAGAGTCACGTATATAGCATGTCAGTCTTGTAAGCGACTCTGCAAGCCGATGTATCATTATGCATTATGTTACAAATTTCATATGATTACAGATTTTGCCTGCTTTGAGAACGACGAAAATAATGTTTTTGAAAAGCTTTCATTATGCATTTCATTTCGTGATTTAAGAGCCCAGTGAGATTATGACCATAACGAGAACCAGCGGGTTCGCTCGGCTCTAAGTAAGGGGTCGGGTGCCCATCATGCCCTATCAAGATTGGGGTGTGACAATATCATTAAAGTAAACAACCATGAATTTTCCAATAAAAGGTTTCATGACATGATTCATCAAATGCATGAAAGTACTAGGAGCGTTAGTGAGACCAAAATGCATCACAAACCATTCATATAGACCAAACTTGGTCTTGAATGCGATTTTCCACTCATCTCCGGGTTTCATCTGGATTTGATGATACCCACTCCTAAGATCTACCTTAGAGAATATGCATGAACCATTCAACTCATCAAGCATGTCGTCAAGACGAGGTATGGGATGGCGATACTTTACCGTTATCTTGTGGATGGCCCGGTACTCAACACACATGCGCTATGATCAATCTTTATTTGGCACCAAAATCATGGGCACGGCACAAGGACTCATACTTTCTCTCACAACTCCCTTTTCAAGGAGCTCATCCACTTGCCTTTGAAGCTCCTTAGTGTAATCCGGGTTGGCTCAATAAGCCGGTTTGTTTGGCAATTGAGACCTCGGGACAAAGTCAATTTGGTGTTCAATTCCCCTCAAGGGTGTTAACCCCTTTGGGAGTTCCGTTGGGAACACATCATCAAATTCTTGCAAAAGAGAAGAAATAGAGCTAGGAAAAGAAGGGGTTAGTTCATTAGTGTGCAATGCATAGTCTCTATGCATGAGGAGAATCATGATTGACGCTCCCCCAATTCCTGCCTAATTTCCCCACAATTTTTCAAAAGAGACACCTTGGTTTTTCCTCTAAGCTCTCCTTTCTTTCCACTCACCTATTGAGAACTACTCTCCTCTACTCCCTCTTCCCCCACATTCTTCTTTTGCAATGCACCATGACCCTTCTCCTTTAACTCCCTCATTTTGTTATAGATCTCACCCACTTGGGAAGGAGTCATAGGATTCAAGACATGTTTGACACCATTGTGGAAAAGGGTGTATTGGTTAGTTCTCCCATTATGGTTGACAGACCTATCATATTGCCACGGTCAGCCAAGTAGAAGATGACACGTTTGCATGGGAACAACATCACATAACACCTCATCGTGATACTTCCTAACTGCGAATTTGATGATAGCTTGCATAGTCACCTTTAATTCACCACATTCATTGAGCCATTGAAGTTTGTAAGGGTTTTCATGGCGGTTGGTGGGAAGTTTCAAGAAATCAACAAGGGTGGTACTAGAAACATTGGCACAACTCCCACTATCAACGATCATGATGCTAGTGTTTTGGTTAATGATGCACTTGGAATGGAAGATATTTTCCCGTTGACTTGGGTTATCCATTGGTTTGCTTATCATGGTTCTTCGCACCACATAGAGAGATACAATAGGCTCATCATCACCTTAAACACCATCCCCTTCACTATCATGTTGTTCATTCTCATGATCTCCCTCACCATCTCCTTCCTCAGATTCTTCCTCACCCTCACTATAAATGTCTCTCAAAATAAACGCTCTACAATTAGGGCATTCGCTTGCTCTATGACCGAAGCCATGACATTTAAAGCATTGAATAGGTGTTTTCGTACCTCCTTCTTTTGGAGCAAACTTCGGAGGTTGTTTGTCAACTTGCTTTTTAACTTGATAATTCTTCACAAATGGTTTCTTGGCTTCTTGCATGGGGCCCTTATTCTTTTGCCAATTGGAGAAGGAGGCTCCTCGTTCTTTGTTATTATTCCATGAACTCACATAGCTCCATGACTTATTGATTTTGTCTTCCTTGAGACCCTCCTCTATTTCAATAGCTGCTTGAAGGGTTTCTTCAATGATCCCATAGTTGTGGAGTCTTATTTGGGAGACAATATCTCTATTTAACCCGGCTCGGAACCGAGTCATAGCATTTAACTCATCCTCGTCAATGTCGATTCTCATCTTGACAATTAGGAACTTATCATAATATTATTCCACACTCTTTTTGTTTTGCCTTAAAGTATACACCTTCTTGAGTTGTTCTTGTTTGTAGCGTTCGGTGACATACTCACGCCGGATGGCCTCCTTCAATTCATCCCAAGTAGGTGTGGGCGGAAGTCCAATAATTCTTCTTGCTTTCACTTGAGTTTCCCACCATGTGGAGGCATACCCTTCGAATTGAGCAATGGCGTAAGACGCCTTTTTCACCTCGGACATGTCATTTGTCAAGACGATTCTATCACAATGCATCACCCAATCAAGGAATGTATCGGGATCACTACTTCTTTTGAAGGTTAGGAGAGTAACCTTGATTGAATTGAGACTTGTGTCTCGCCCTCCTCCATAACCCTGATTCCCATTGAAATCTCTATCGTCGTCATAACCTTGATGGTCACGACCTTGGTACCCTTCACGAGCTTGGTACCCTCTTTGCCTACCCATGTGAGAGTTAGGACCATGCCTTCCACCCCTCCATCAATAACCTCCTTGTGCTTGCCCTCGTTGCCTCCAACCTTGGTCTCCATATCGTTCGTGCTCAAGTATAGCTTCTTCTATCTCATCGTCATTTGGTTGTTGGATGTTTGGATGGTGTTGGGGTGGCATAGGTGCATTTAGGTGTGGATCATTTGGGGGTAGATCATTTGGATATGGATCATTTGGAGTTTGATCTTGTGGGGGTGGATTGTTCCGTTGGCCTATGGGAATGTTGTTTGGTGGGGGTAAGGGTTGTGTTTTTAGGGGTGTTTTAGGGGTGTTTTGGGGAGTGGGGTTATATAGATGATGGAAGGTGTCGGGTGACAATGTAAGTGAAGTGCTTCGAGTAGCTTCACTTGTGCCTCCTTGGTATTGCACTCGGGGTGAATACGAGACCTCCCTACAACCTCCTTCAATTGCTTCCACCCTACTTCCCAAGTTTTCCATTCGACCATCCATACTACCAACCTTATCGTTCAAGGCTTGCAAGGCCCTTATTACATCAACTAGTGTGAGTTCCCCGGTGGGAACTTGTGTTTCATCCTCCGTAGCCATGGGACCTATTAAGACACTCAACAAAATAAGCAAACACATTAGGTTAGTAAAAATCAACTCACAATCGCTCAAGTATGCACACCTTTAATTGCCTCACAAATTGCTTCCGCCAAAGATTGTGTGCTTGTTAATGTCGACTAGTCACAAGGGTTCAAATTCTACTCTTGGTTGGAATAGATTCTTGTTAGACTAAGAAAGACGGATAACTCAATTCAATTTAATGGACTTGAACCAAGAAATTAACAACGAAGCAAAACGAAGAAAAGCACGAAAGAATTGGCACGAAAGAAATGCAGACACAGGAACTAGCAAACACTAGTAGGAACGACTACTAAATGGCTACCAGTTGAGAGACACAAGAAAATAAAATGCTAAAATCGGGAAATAAATTGAATTTCGGGCCCGGGTAGGTGATAACTTGAAAACGTGGTCTTGAAGTCCCTAATGATCCAAGGTATCAATTTGAAATAATGAAAATTTTAAAATTTCTATACTCGTTTTTTTTTTTTTTTTTTTTTTTTTGTTCCTTACCTAAGAAATAAGGAGACAAACAAACAACCAAGGATCAAAGGAAATTTTTGGAAAAGAAGTGAAGGAATTGAATCAAATGTACCTTTTCGTTGTTGGAATTTACGGTCTGAACTGAGTGAAGTTATACGGTCCGTATGTTTTTGACGGACCGTAGATGTTGTCCGTAGATGGGGAACAGAATCTACGAATTTGGACTTCAGATTTACGGAAGGGACTTCTTCAATTATACGGTCCGTATAAAATGTATGTTCCGTATATGGTCACCGTAAATCAGCAACAGTAGCGTAGCAAATTTCACTCCAATCTACGGTTGGGAACTGCTCTCAAATCTACGAACCGTATCTTATTTACGGTCCGTATATAGTAACCGTAGATCTCCAACAGTGTTCAACTTTTCCAAGCTCCAATTTGACGGACTGAATTGACGGTCCGTACTTATTTTACGGTCCGTGAATTTAGACCGTATCTTTGCTTCAGTGACGACGTATAGCATGTGATTTCTTGGATCTTGGGCTGGGTTTGTTGACTTCTGTTGACACAATGTGTTGTATCCCGTATTTTTGAACGTCAGATTATTTGCTGAGATGGGACCCACTCATCGAGATTTTTTTTTGGGACATCTGAAAACTCATATGAATCACATATGAGAAGTTAAACACAACTCAAGAAGGACCCTTGGGCCAAATCAAAGTGGAAGTCCTCCAAACGAATATTTTAAGAAAACGTTTTCGGGTGATCTGACTTCAAGGGGCAAAAACGGTATTATAAGTTTGAAATTTGGAAAAGTACCAAGAACTAGAAGTTGTAGATAATTGAATTAGCTTTCCAACCATAGGTCGTGGGTGCCCAGGTGACGTCGGTACAAGGAGATATGAACGTTTTAAGGTCGAAAGGTCAGTGGGCTAGGCCCAACTCGGGACCAAACCGAGTTGGCCCAAAAAAATCAAAAAAAATAATAAGGCTCAAATTTGTGAGGCCCAACCGGCCATGGTTATGGCCCAAGCCCATATTAAATAAAATTTGGTCAATAAATAAGATGACTAAGTCAACTTATTCCACATAATGTTCTAGAAATTTCAAGAAAAGCAAGAACAAGAGAGAGAGGAGAAAAACTTAAGGCCATTTCGGCCAAGAGCAATTTTCACAAGAAAAATTTGCAACAATTCTCCAAAAATCATTTTCTACCAAGTAAAGCGTGATTAACAAGGTGGAGTTGTTGTTGGAGCAAGAAAAATTCAAAATCATACAAGTTGTCAAGTTGTAGTCAAGTGAGAAGTTGAAGAAGAAAGGTGAGTTTTGATCTTGTTTTATGTGTTATATATGGTTTATATGTGTTGTAGTATGCTAAAATGGATGAAATTCATGAAGGAGAGAAATATAGTATATGGCCGTGTATATATATATGTGTGTGGGAGTCATGCTTCAATTATTTTAATTAGTGTTTAGTTGTTATTGTTGTGAATGATATGTGGAAAATGGAAGTTGAATGAGTTTGGAGAGATTGTAGTGGTGTATACATGTTGGAGTCGTGTGAGTGTGCATGGTATATGTGGCCGTGTATACTTGATGTATGGTCGTGTATATTGGTGAGTTGTGAAAGAATAATGAGCGAGTTGTAATTAATATCTTAATCATTGTGTTGTAGATGTTATATCGCAAATAAAGACTTGACAAGTTTGGTGAAGTATTGGCAATTGGAAGTTTGTGTAAATTGAAAATAATGTTTTTGTATGGAAGACATGTAATGGTATTACTATGATGTTGTTGGAATATATGTATTATAAGGTTATTGTTGTTTCATTGGAATTGGAGAGTATTGAAGGAGGTAGAATGTTAATTGAAGTGTTGGAATGCACCTTGAATGGAATATGTGAATTTTTAGTGTGATTGTTGAATTATGTTAATAGTTTGGTCGGGTTTGAATTCCCGGATTGTGATTGATGAGAATTTGGCTATGTTGAATGTTGAGGATTGTATATTTACAGAGGAAGTGCTGCCGAAATTTCGGTAGCCAAGTGGTTCCTTAAGATTCTAACTCTAAGTACCCTAATGAAAGTTTGGGTAAATGTGACCAATTTGCAGATTTTGACGAGATTGCAACGTGAATTCGGAATAGCAAAAGAAGCGGAAAGAAGTATGTAAGGCTTCACCCTTCTTTCTATGGCATGTCTTAGTTGAAATAATTTGGGTACGAGCCTCGGGGACAACTCGGTTCCCCGGAATCCGCACCTAAAGTTTTCCACTTTTTGTTCAATAGAATTGAACTAGAAAGTCTGCCAATTGTTGGAAAAACCTCCTACACCCTTAGAACTTGTATAAATGGGACCCGATTACCCTAAGACCCTCACAAGTAACGCTATGACACGTAACATACGTAAATCGTATACGCTACCTCATCCGGCCCGAGGTGGGCCCGCTACTCTCGGATTTTTCCTTACAGTCTTGCTTGACTTACTTGAAGTGAATCCAAAGGGAACCTTTGATCCTGATTTCAATACCAAATGATAAATACTATGACTCCTCTAACGAGGGCACTTCCATGACGATAATGATAACAATGATGTTAGATAAGAGAATATGCCTATGATACGTACTACCGGAACGACTCTATGACTAAGATGACTAAGCTAAGTATCTTATGTAAACATGAAAATGATAAACTAATTTTTGAATCTTATTTATATTTCCTAGCTATGACTTTATTTTCTAAAAGATTTCAAAGTCTATGAACCGCCATCTATGATGCCCCGATTTAATTCTACGTTTACTTTAATATTATTCCCCGTTGGTAGTCTCACCTTAAAATACTCGTTCCTTCAAGGTGAGACAAAGCGATCACGAGTATTCTATAATATAATTGGAGGTCACCGACCTTACGTCACTCCGATGACTACATGATTCTTCTTTGGGCTTTCCTGCGTGCCTATGAGACATATGTATATAGGATACGTAAATGCATATAAGACATGTAAATGTATGTAAGATATGTGTATATATTTTTTTAAAACATGCACATGACGAAAGAGCTAGAGCGCTATAGACGCTGATGTACCTACACGACACACGTATATGAATATGATAAAAGAGCTAGAGCGCTATAGACGCTGATATATGTACATGATATATGCATGTGTATACGGGGAAAATGGAGGTAAGGGCAGAGCGTTATGAACGCATATCCACCTGATCAGTTGGCATTACATGATATGATATCGGCCCGGACGCGGGATGCCCGGACGCGGGATGTGTATATTTATGGTTAAATGGATCGGCTGCCGACGCCTCGACAATATGAGATGTCCTATTTTATATGTATATGTATATGAACAAGGAAAGATTCTTAAAGGAAAGCTAAGTACGCATAGCACCTGCCAAGGGTATATATATATATACAGGTTATGTTTCTATCCCAGGACATGTGTTGTAACTCTCTTATGTCATTATACATGATTCATATTTTCTGTATATTACTATTCATGCCTTACATACTCGGTACACTATTCGTACTGACGTCCCTTCTTGTGGACGCTGCGTTTCATGCCGCGCAGGTCAGCAGACAGGCGGATTTGATCCTTAGAAGCTCTACCAGCAGTGTTGACAGTGCTCCAGTTATTCCGGAGCCTCACTTCCTTGATACTATTTTGTGTATATATATTCGGGCATGGCAGTACTCAGCCCTTTCTATGTATCAGTGTACTACGTCTAGAGGCTCGTAGACAGATATGTACAGTCAGTTAAGTATAGTTAGGTATATGGTGTTTTGGCATGCTAATGTTGATGTATAAGTGATAACGAAGTTTATTAGCCTATGTTCAGAATGACGCCGCTAATGTTAATGTTCAAAAAAAAAATGGCTCTATTTACATGGCTTGCTAAGAGGTAAAGGTAAAACGATAGACAAGGGGTGCTCGGTACAAGTATCGGGTACTCGTCACGGCCCCTAGACGGGTCGTGACACAATGGACCCACTCAACCTAAAACCATTCCATTTGGGGCAAAAAAAAACACTTTTCCAAAACTTGGGTATAAACTTTTGGATCTAACTTTTCTTTTGAGTCTTCTTCTCCACTTGAATCTATGAAGATAGCTCAAGAACACGTGAACATTCAAATTCCTAGCTACCTTCAAATCAACTCATTTTACCCCCAAATTTTGGATTTACGCTCCCTTAACCTAGTAGAGCAAAGCCCAATGGTTGTCAACTCCCAATTTCGTCACAAATCAAAACCCACCAAGTTGTTCTTCAACTTTTTCTAAAGCTTCAACCCAACAACGGTAGATTCTTCAATATTGACCCGAATGACACGAAATTTGAAGATTTGAAACCCTAACGTACTAAGGAACAAGAATCTAGTAACAAACCAACAAAACAAACACAAATTTTTTTGGGTTTTTGGTGGAAAATTTCCAGATTTTTTTTTAGCAACAAACCCTAGGCTAAATTTTATAGAACAAATATAATCCAAGTTTTGATACCAATTGATGCAATAATCAAAAAAAAATTGAAGAAAGAAGGACAAGAAAGTAAAGGATAGATAATTTGACACAACTAAAGACCTAAATTAGCAACCAAAGTTCTTAGATTAACTTGACCTCTAATTTAGGAACTAAAGAGCACCAAACTCTTAGGATGACCAATAGGGATTTGACACCCTAATAACCACTCCTCTAACAATGTTCACAATCTCAAGCTTAGCAAGCTCTCAACACTCAAAAGAGTTTTACAATCTCAAAATATTCAAAATAGTCTAAGACTTCCATGAAGAAGAAGAGAACTATTTATACTATGCTAGAAATAAAAGATAGAAAAATGACATAAACACCCTTAATGAGACAAGGGCCTTGTTTGGCTATTCTTCTTTCTTCAAAATCTTGAAATCTCCTTTGCAAGAATAGCCAACTCTTCATATTTTAGCCATCGTGGTAACTTCCTATTTCCTCTTCTTCTCCCCAAGCAATCTTCATCAACAAATGGACTTGGGATCCAAGGTGTTCATCAAAAGTGTACTCAAGAGCCTCCCGCTTCATGAATAGGCTTTGCAAGTGTTGTAGTTGCCGGGCTTGGCTCCTTGTAAATAGCCTTGAGGAAAGTGGGCTTGCATCACGTTATTAGAATTTGTATATACAGAATGACGATATGGTCACCATCAAGGTAAGTTATTGTAAGTATAGTAAGAAAATGGATTGAATGTATATATATTGATGATAAGTTCAGTTACAAGGTGTGAACAGAAGAAGCTGAAGGAATCAGTAAAAAGATAAGTAATGGTAAGCAGGGTATATGTTAGATATGGTATGAATGTTGCAGGTATGATTGAAACCTGCAGTTAAATATTGAAAGGGAAAGTAAACAGGAAAGTATAACAGGTACAGTTGAGTTGGACATACGAGGTAAGTTCATCATTTTCATACTGTTGTTGATATTGGGAGCCCTGTGTGGCTATGATATGATATGATATATATGTATATATATTGGCCCTGTGAGGCATTATTGGTATTTCTGGCGTGCAGGTTTTCGGATAGTGAGAAATACAGAGGAAACTCTGCCAAAATTTTCCTAGAAATAAAAAGAGAATGAGATATAAGTTCGTAATATGTCTTGAAAGGTCGTGTCAACAGTAATGATAGGATTTGACTAATTTGCGAGTACGGCTGACTTCGAGAAATAAGTTAGTTGTTGAATTGATGGTAATAGTAATTAAGAGGTCAATATCGATATGGTAAAAAGAAATGCTAGGATAATTTGGAAGGGCTTGTGATACTAAGAGATGATTTAGAAAAGGCTGGAAAATCTTAATCGAGTGTTATATTGAGGTATCGACTGAATTGATAAGCAGGGATAAATTACGATGAGTTTATAGTTAAAAGAATTAATAATATGATTGAGACAAGAGTACAGAGAAAGAAGAATTGTGACGAATATGAATGTATTGATAAGACAGCTTGTGAGGTATTAAGGTTAAGATTGACCCGAAAGGGTAAAAGGTTAAGTACGCCTACTCCATAGTGTGTAATTAAACCATAGCAAGAATCGTGAATAAGGTTAAGAAGTGTTACAATATAGGATTCATTAGAAACAGGATATGATGTGAATATAATGAGGATTGTTATGAAAATAAGTATAGCCTAGTGAGGAAGTGACTAAAAGATATGACGTGATCTGTGTGACTAAAGTA
The DNA here is from genome assembly GCF_019175385.1 of Lycium barbarum. Lineage (NCBI taxonomy): Eukaryota > Viridiplantae > Streptophyta > Magnoliopsida > Solanales > Solanaceae > Lycium > Lycium barbarum. The sequence continues at coordinate 67,356,219 of NC_083339.1, forward strand.
TAAAGGCAAGTGTGAAACGGAAAGGCGAGCTATAGAACGAACAAGAAAGACTTATAGAGTTTTATAGAGAAAGTTCAGAATAAGGATTATGTGATAACGGAAATGAAAGCGAGCACAAGAAAAGAAGGAGTTAATTGAAAGAAGGAAATAATAAGAAAGCGAGCGAGATAACAGTGTAGTAATAGGTTATGACATGTATAGCTGAGAATACGAGCAATATAAGTGACAGAATTGTGAAAGACCAAACTACAGAAAGGTGAGCAATGAAGCAGAATGAGTGCCAGAAAATGACTGGTGTGATAAGAACAAATAGGGACGAACAGAATACGTTTTGAAAATGAGAAAGGGGTTATGTAGAAGTAGTGTTTTCCGAAGGATACAGAGGTAGCATAAGATTCCTCATGTACAGAATAAAAGACGGACATATACTGGAGAAATGGTAAGGGAATTCTAAAGGAAACACCTAAGATAGACGTAATTAATTGAGTACGAGTATAGAACAAAAGGGAAATATATAGCTACGAACTTAAAGGCGTAGTATGGTGACAAGGTGATAAGATAAGACTGACATTAAGATGAACTCGATATGATTTTGAGTAAGTTAGAAGTTGGTACTGGGTACACGACAAGGGTAAAAGAGCATAAGACATAAAGGAGTACTGCGTGTGTATGACTTCACCCCGAAAACAGTGAAATCCTTAAAGGACAAGGACTGTAGGTTTGAGGAACAAACGATGTACTGTAAATTTATTTGCGGAAACATATGATATAGGTTGGGATAAAGATAATGTTACAAGAGAGCTTTGGACACTTATCATCAAAATATAAGTGCTACCTAATTGAGAATTTGGAACGACTACAAGTACTAAATAATTATTGGTTGGAGTGAGTGGAATGTGGCCTTGTATGAGTTGCTACATTGGTTGCATTACTCGATTACAGATTATTAGATGAGATTTTGTACTATACATAGAAAGGTTCTCGTCGCTTCGAGATTTTGTTAAGGTTTCGTACCTGGATAATCAAAGTTATAAATTATAAAGAAAAGACATGGATATGGTACAGTATACCAAGTGAATTGGAAAAAGGATCAGATGAATTTGAGATTGGAAATGGGGACATAGAGCAGAATATAAACAGATAATGGTATAAGTACACCCTTAAGGAGGGAAGCGGGTGAGAGAAATGCAAGTGTAAGATGGAAACAATTGACACTGAAATATATTTGATATAGATGCTTAAATTTCAATTGAGATCCCTTGCTGAAACAAGTTAGTAAGATCTGAAAGCAACAATAAATGGATAGAAGTCAGGGTGGTATTTGAGACAGCGCTGAGAATCGTTTGTAAAAGTCTTGAATGATATAACATTAGAAAGTGGGTGCTTATAAAAAGAAAGAATGCGACAAGAGAATGGAAACGAGTAACTTAAGAGATATTATAAAGGATAGCAATGCTATACTGGATTAGAGGCTAAGATGTTGGCAATAGAGCTGTTTGCTAATGATATTGTGACTTATAAGTAGCAAAGGAGAAAGGATAGAAAATCTCCTATAGTAGGATATGAGGAAATCAAAGGGTGAATAAAGGAAGGGAAAGGAGTATGACAAGAAACCACATGACATAATATGCCTAAAGTGTTATAAGTTGGATTAAGGGAAATTGTGAAATAGTTTAAGGGAGACGATCAGAACGAGCTAGTTACTAGAAGAAAGTGAACTTAAAAGAGAACAAACAAAAGGACGGGCACCTTAAGTTTGGGTTGTAACAGAAGGATTAGTTATAAGCTATATTACTAAAAAGGGCTAATGTGTAAGATGATGTCACGACCCAACCCCGTGGGCCGCGACTGGTACCCTAACTGGGTACCCGTACATACCTACCCGACCGACTTTCGAAACATACAGATTTTTTTTTTTAACAGAAGTTACAGAAGTAGGTCGATACAAATACGGCACGCGCACAAACATACATATATATACATACCTGAACATACAGACATTTACATATAAGCCGATAAGGCTAACATACCAACGAAACCCGTAACCCACACATCTATCTACAGGCCTCTACAGACATACAGAATCATATGACGGGACAGGGCCCCGCCGTACCCAGAATTTCCATACATACAGAACATACGGAAGAACAGAAGATATATACCAAAAGTATATGCTCCGCATCGAAGGAGCTCTTCAAACAGCAGAGTCAGAAACCTACGCTGGCGGCGTATCACCTGGTGCGTCTGTACCTGCGGGCATGTAGCGCAGCCCCCGAAGAGCGGGGGTCAGTACGAAAAATGTACCGAGTATGTAAAGCAGAAACATAGCAGATATAAACATAGTCCGAACCGGAGTCACAGAAATATAACGGACAGACCCATAAATCAGACGGACGGACAGAGTCATGATCCAGATAGACATACAGAGTCGTGGTTCATACAGATAAACAGAATCATGGTTCGGACAGACAGACGGAATCATAATACGGACAGACGAGCAGAATCAGTATCCATACAGACGTACAGAATCGGAGTCCATACGGGCGTACCGAATAAAAGTCCATACGGACATACAGAATTAGAATCCATACGGACATACAGACATAGTCGTAATTCAGACGGACAGACAGAAGTATGTCGGACAAGATTATGCATGCAGAGTAGTACGGAGTCATACAGAATCATACAGAGGCATGTGCTTAAATAAATACAGATGGCACACGCATACATTCATACAGATCCCGGCCCTGTCTGGGGGCGCGGTAACAGAACCCGGCCCTCTTAGTACCGGACGCGGTGGACAGACAGAATCAGATCGGATCATATGCCATCCTGGCCGCCATCCCCATACACAGATCATAATATCATACAGACATACAGATCCCGGCCCGCACGCCGAGGGACGCGGTGAACAATGCAGAGAAATATGCACGATAACAGAACCTGGCCCGGGACACAGTGAAGGAATGCATTGAGACAGACACGAACCGATAAATGAGAAACTACTTACATACAGACTCAACATACAGACTCAATCAAACTGAAGGGTGCCAAACGGCGAGTCAAAATCAGAGTATCCGGATAGTATGCATAGTACGCGCCTATATCCTACTTGGGAAGGCACGACAGATTATTATCAGAATCAGATTCTCAGATGTTCAGAAATCATTTTGTAAGAATTTCATAAAAATAGTTGTATCATAATCAAAATAATAGTTCAGATGGTTTCTGAGAAAATCAGACAAAACGGAAGTATTTAAAGTATTACAGAAGATATCGGGCCTTGCGGGCCCGCCTCGGACCAACTCGAGGAAACATATGTAAATTATCGCTAATAGACCTTATGAGGTCATCCATAATCGTTTGGAAGTGTTCCGACTCCGTTTAGGGAAGTTTTGTACAAAAACTCACTTTAAAGGCAATTTGTAAGAAAATAGCTTCAATTGAATTGAAGGAATTGGAGCGGTTTTCCGTCTCGAATTCCGGGGAACGGAGTCGACTTGCGGCTCGCGGCCGAGCCTATCACATTCAGAACATGCCTAGGAACAAAGGGAAATGCTTCACATACCTCGATAGCGCCTTACGCTCGCTTGGCGTCGACTTCAATTTCGTCCAAAATCTAGAAATGGTCAAGTTTACCATTTGTTAGTTTCAAATTTTTCAATAATTCAACTTAACACAGACTTGCCTACCGAAATTTCGGCACCATTTCCTCTGTATATAAGACATCCTCGAGACTTAGCTCGGCTCAATTCATCATCACAACAACCCAGAAATAGCATCAATAACAACAATATGCATTAAACATACGATATGGCATCACTAGCCATCCTTTCGACATAACGAAACATTTTGCGTTTCAACCTTACATTTCCAACCCAAACTTATTATTCTCATATTCATCATCCATCAAAATCATTACAACATACGTCGGAGGCATATCATACCATTTCCACACAATATACACAAGATATGCAAAACATACCAACTTTCCATTAAGCCACTACTTGTCCAATTTTTCCTAACTTTCAACATACAAGTTAATTATACATTTCCATCTTCCAAATTCATCAACAATAATCATAATTTACCTCTTGATACTTTCATTTCCATTTTTACATAAACCATAACAAAGTTAAATAATTTCCTTCAACAACTTAATAACCATTCTTCCATAACAACAAAAACCATTACTCCTTCATTCATTTCTCAATTAACACAATTAACATACTAACAAAATTTAATTCACTTCCATTTCACTCCTTGCATCTCACGGCCACATACTATTTTTTTCCAACTTTCCCTAATTCATTCAACTTTCATTTCTAATACAAGTCCTACCATAATCACAACTAGATTTCAACATGAATTCAAGTCACCATAATTATGCAATAAATATGCATATATTCGGCCAACACACATCCAATTCCAACACACAAAATTTTTATGCTTTTCATTCATTTCCACTCACTACATCATACACACACCTCTCACAGCATAACAAAAGCACAAAATTCTTACCCTTCCTTCAAGTTCTTCACTTGCCACTAAAGTTGTCCTCTTGGCAAGATAATTATACCAAGTTGTAGAGAATCTTGCACTTGGCAAGATTGCAACAAAATTAGAATTCTTGAATCAAGATTGAAGCTCCAAGGATTTTTTTCTTTTTTCTTTCTTTCTTTTTCTCTCTAGCCGAATTGGCTTCTTTCTTTTCTTGTTCTTGGTTTTTCTTGTTTATTCTTGAATGTTCTATAGATTAGGATAATTATATAATGTCACATGGAATTTAATTAATCCATGGGCTTGGATCAATGGTGTGGCCGGTTGGGCCCTTAAATTTGGGCCTCACTTTTTTTTTTTTTTTTTTGATTCCAATTGGTTTTATTTTGTAATTCATGAAGCAAGTTTCCAAAATTCCAATTTTGCCCTTGGCCTCCTTCCGTAATTCCACACCAACGTATTTATAACCGACACATTCACACCAAGAAATGTCCAATTGTGGCCTTATTCATTACAAGTCAATTTATCTTGAATTTTCGAATAAGCAAAAACGTCGGATGTAACATCCTCCCCCCCTTTAAAAACATTCGTCCTCGAATGTTAAATTGACCTTATGGGGTGTCATACTACTTCGGGAGGGTTCTCTTTATAGTCGTCCTTTACTGACTTTCCGGCATGGATTCTTTACCAACATTATGGGGTAATTTTTCACATTACTGATTCAAATGCCTTCATAATATATTTTCTCATACCCCACATAATCATCAAACCATAAGCTATATTCTTGTAACAGACAAACGCTTTCCAGACATTATAGTCCATATCATTTCTTGTTACACTCCTGAGATCCCTACCACGTTTTCGTAATCCCACTTCATACTAGACACTACATACCAACAGATTCAGAACTAGAACCAAACGCGTAGAAGCATATCGGACGGATTCGTAATCGGAGGTAGACGTACTAAACCATGGCGGACGGATTCGTAGTCAAAGTCAGGGGTACGGAGGTATGTCAGACAGATTTGAGATCGGAGTCAGACGTACAAAAATGTATCATACGGAATCATGATCAAAGTCAGACAGACAGAAATGTATTAGATAGAGTCGTAATCAAGATCACACATACGGAGCTGTATCAGACAGGCGTGCGATCGAAATCAGATGTACAGAGGCATATAAGACGGATTCATATCCGGAGTCAGACATACAGAGGTGTGTCAGACAGATTCGTAATCAGAGTTAATCGTACAGAGATATGTCAGACAAAAACGTATTCAGAATCAATCATACAGAAGTATGTCGACCAGAAACATATTCAGAATCGAATGTACAAAGATTTATCAGGTGGGAACATAATCGAGTTCAGAAGCATAGAGGCGTAATAGACAGAGCCATAGCAGAATCAGAAGTGCAGAAGTATAACAGATAGAATCTGAAGCCGAATCAGATCACTCTTAGTAAGGCTCCAGTGATTTATGGAAAATCCCCTTATTGGTAACCTGGTTAGCCAAGTTATCATACAAATCGTCTCGCGTGTCGCTTATCGACTCTTTCAAAGATTCCGCTTATTCGCATTTCTTATCTTTCGTCTTTCCTACCATCCATACTCATTTTCCTTTTCAGACATCGTCATACCAGACTGAGTTATAATGGGATAGAGGTTTTTCTAGTCCTTGACAGCATCTGTGGCCTCACCCCCGCTTCGTTTCATGTATTCGGTTTAGTAAAACCTTTCGCCGATCACGATGTTAGTTGTCGGGACTCGGCTTTCAATCCATATGGGTACCAGACGAAAATCATACATACACATACACACATACACATATATTTACTACTATCTTACTGGCGAACGTCTCTGACTGTTATTCGAATTCGCTCAATTTCCCGAGCGGGGTTGTACCCTTTTCTTTTTGCCCATTTAATTCCGCGTCGATCTGTGTGGCTTTTGTAAAGGCACTAATTACTCCACACATTCTCTTTTCCATTAGATTACCCCAAACTTTTCATTTATATCTATCATACCTACACTTGTGCAAAACTTTGCATTACTTCCCAGGGGGTCACCCATCCCAGAATTGCTCTGGCTTGAGCACGCTTAACTCCAAAACTTTCATGCATTTCGACGCGTTAGGGCTGATATAATTTCGTCGATCGCCCCGCACGACCTTTGTCGCGTAATTTTAGAGCTAATCGGGGTCTTAGCAAATTTTCGGAAAATTTTTGTAGCGGGTCCCACCCCCGGCTAAGTCATACAATTACCATATTGCCTTTCTGAATCTTGGTACCTACCAAGTTAACATTTACCTTACTATTTCTAATACCCAGAAGTATAAGATCACGTAATGCAACAAAATACAGACTTATCCATACATACAGCTCTCAAAAAGAATCGCTGGCGTACCTGGGCGTGCGCTCGCAGACGCTCCTGGGTCCTGCCGGCCGGTTAAAGCAAACACGCGGTTCGAAGGACCGCTGTAACCAGAAGCTGCACCACGTCCTCTGCCACGACCCGTTGGCGCTGGTGCTGGCGTCGGTGCTCCTCGCCCCGTGGGGCGCATGGCCGCCGAAGGAGAAGATGAGCCTGCAACGGACCCAGCAGGCCGGGCTGAACCTGAACTGCCCTTAAGCGGGCACTCTCTGACTCGATGGTCTGGGCTCCCACAAAAATAAGAAGCGCCCGTAGCGCGATAACACTCCCCCGGGTGGGGTCTCCCACAGTAAGAACATGGGGGTATGGGTGGCCTCGACTGACCGGGACCTCTGCTCACCTGTGGGCCTGGGACTCTGTCCCGTGAACTGTGGGGGTGTACTGTAGGCTGGCTGGGACGAATACCTGTTACCCTGCCGCTGGGAAGGCTCACCCTGAAATCCCCCTGAATATCCAGCCGATCTGGCTCTCTTAGGCCGGCCCCTGTCGTTACCCCTATCAGGACGACGCTCCCTACGTCGGTCCTCCATGCCCTGGGCGTATGCCTGTACCCGGGCTACTTGCATCCCTGGCTGAGAAGCCATGGCCAAGCAACCGTCAATCAGATAAGGGTCTAGTCCCATCAAATAGCTGTGCACCCTATCGGCCATCTCGGCTACTATGGCGGGCGCATACCTAGCTAGTGAGTCGAACTCTAGGCTGTACTCGCGAACACTTCTACCATTTTGTCTCAGGTTCAAGAACCGATCAACCCTAGCTCTTCGTAGCTCTGGTGGTAGAAAATGATCAAGAAAGGCCTTAGTAAACTCGGCCCATACCGCTGGGGGAGCATCGTCACCCCTGGAGAGCTGCCAAGACTCATACAAATTTGCCGCCACCTCATATAATCGATACGAAGCCAACTCCACAGACTCGATCGGCGAAGCCTTAATCAATCGTATTGTACTCTCCATCTTTCTAATGAACTCCTGGGGGTCCTCCTCAGGTTTTGTCCCGGAGAATTCTGGAGGATTACATGTCAAAAACTCACGAGCCCTGGAGCTCTCATACCTGTCCACACGACCACCCCCAAATCCATGCCTGCGAACCTGCTCCGCCATCAATGTGGTCAATAACTGAACCGCATCTCGCATGGCCCTACCCTCCGCCCCTGCCTGTGGAGCTGGAGGCTCGGGCACTGGAACCTCAGGAGCTTGCGGTGGAGCCGTCTCCCGATTAGCAGCTTCTGCTGCTCTGATATCCTCCGGCAAGGGTGTGTAAAGGATCAAGACGACGGAGGCACATCCTCAAGTGCAGGCTGCACACTGGCCCTGGTAACCCTCGGGGCCCGGCTGGTCTCTCCTGCCTCTATCCTCGCCTTGCCCTTCTGGGCAGCTCTTGCCTTCTTCGGAGGCATCACTGAAACATAGCAGATCGTTATGAGAGGATCATCCTACTAATACAGTTCTATCACACGATCTAAGAATCCAAAGAAGGGTAACATCCTAAATGCCCTGTAGCTTCCTGTTTATAGATGTGGTGCACAACATATCGATAAACAAGACTCTACTACACACGGCCTGTAGACATACCGAGGACTAACCGCTCTGATACCACTTTTGTCACGACCCAACCCCGTGGGCCGCGACTGGTACCCTAACTGGGTACCCGTACATACCTACCCGACCGACTTTCGAATCATACAATTTTTTTTTTTTAACAGAAGTTACAGAAGTAGGTCGATACAAATACGGCACGCGCGCAAACATACATAAATATACATACCTGAACATACAGACATTTACATATAAGCCGATAAGGCTAACATACCGACGAAACCCGTAACCCACACATCTATCTACAGGCCTCTACAGACATACAGAATCATATGACGGGACAGGGCCCCGCCGTACCCAGAATTTCCATACATACAGAACATACGGAAGAACAGAAGATATATACCAAAAATATATGCTCCGGATCGAAGGAGCTCTTCAAACAGCAGAGTCAGAAACCTACGCTGGCGGCGTATCACCTGGTGCGTCTGTACCTGCGGGCATGTAGCGCAGCCCCCGAAGAGCGGGGGTCAGTACGAAAAATGTACCGAGTATGTAAAGCAAAAACATAGCAGATATAAACATAGTCCGAACCGGAGTCACAGAAATATAACGGACAGACCCATAAATCAGACGGACGGAAAGAGTCATGATCTAGACAGACATACAGAGTCGTGGTTCATACAGATAAACAGAATCATGGTTCGGACAGACAGACGGAATCATAATACGGACAGACGAGCAGAATCAGTATCCCTACAGACGTACAGAATCGGAGTCCATACGGGCGTACCGAATAAAAGTCCATACGGACATACAGAATCAGAATCCATACGGACATACAGACATAGTCGTAATTCAGACGGACAGACAGAAGTATGTCGGACAGGATTATGCATACAGAGTCATACAGAATCATACAGAGGCATGTGCTTAAATAAATACAGATGGCACACGCATACATTCATACAGATCCCGGCCCTGTCTGGGGGCGCGGTAACAGAACCCGGCCCTCTTAGTACGGGACGCGGTGGACAGACAGAATCAGATCCGGTCATATGCCATCCTGGCCGCCATCCCTATACACAGATCATAATATCATACAGACATACAGATCCCGGCCCGCACGCCGAGGGACGCGGTGAACAATGCAGAGAAATATGCACGATAACAGAACCTGGCCCGGGACGCAGTGAAGGAATGCATTGAGACAGACACGAACCGATAAATGAGAAACTACTTACATACAGACTCAACATACAGACTCAATCAAACTGAAGGGTGCCAAACGGCGAGTCAAAATCAGAGTATCCGGATAGTATGCATAGTACGCGCCTATATCCTACTTGGGAAGGCACGACAGATTATTATCAGAATCAGATTCTCAGATGTTCAGAAATCATTTTGTAAGAATTTCATAAAAATAGTTGTATCATAATCAAAATAATAGTTCAGATGGTTTCTGAGAAAATCGGACAAAACGGAAGTATTTAAAGTATTACAGAAGATATCGGGCCTTGCGGGCCCGCCTCGGACCAACTCGAGGCAACATATGTAAATTATCGCTAATAGACCTTATGAGGTCATCCATAATCGTTTGGAAGTGTTCCGACTCCGTTTAGGGAGGTTTTGTATAAAAACTCACTTTAAAGGCAATTTGTAAGAAAATAGCTTCAATTGAATTGAAGGAATTGGAGCGGTTTTCCGTCTCGAATTCCGGGGAACGGAGTCGTACTTAAGGCTCGCGGCCGAGCCTATCACATCCAGAACATGCCTAGGAACAAAGGGAAATGCTTCACATACCTCGATAGCGCCTTACGCTCGCTTGGCGTCGACTTCAATTTCGTCCAAAATCTAGAAATGGTCAAGTTTACCATTTGTTAGTTTCAAATTTTTCAATAATTCAACTTAACACAGACTTGCCTATCGAAATTTCGGCAGCATTTCCTCTGTATATAAGACATCCCCGAGACTTAGCTCGGCTCAATTCATCATCACAACAGCCCAGAAATAGCATCAATAACAACAATATGCATTAAACATACGATATGGCATCACTAGCCATCCTTTCGACATAACGAAACATTTTGCGTTTCAACCTTACATTTCCAACCCAAACTTATTATTCTCATATTCATCATCCATCAAAATCATTACAACATACGTCGGAGGCATATCATACCATTTCCACACAATATACACAAGATATGCAAAACATACCAACTTTCCATTAAGCCACTACTTGTCCAATTTTTCCTAACTTTCAACATACAAGTTAATTATACATTTCCATCTTCCAAATTCATCAACAATAATCATAATTTACCTCTTGATACTTTCATTTCCATTTTTACTTAAACCATAACAAAGTTAAATAATTTCCTTCAACAACTTAATAACCATTCTTCCATAACAACAAAAACCATTACTCCTTCATTCATTTCTCAATTAACACAATTAACATACTAACAAAATTTAATTCACTTCCATTTCACTCCTTGCATCTCACGGCCACATACTATTTTTTTTCCAACTTTCCCTAATTCATTCAACTTTCATTTCTAATACAAGTCCTACCATAATCACAACTAGATTTCAACATGAATTCAAGTCACCATAATTATGCAATAAATATGCATATATTCGGCCAACACACATCCAATTCCAACACACAAAATTTTTATGCTTTTCATTCATTTCCACTCACTACATCATACACACACCTCTCACAACATAACAAAAGCACAAAATTCTTACCTTTCCTTCATGTTCTTCACTTGCCACTAAAGTTGTCCTCTTGGCAAGATAATTATACCAAGTTGTAGAGAATCTTGCACTTGGCAAGATTGCAACAAAATTAGAATTCTTGAATCAAGATTGAAGCTCCAAGGATTTTTTTCTTTTTTCTTTCTTTCTTTTTCTCTCTAGCCGAATTGGTTTCTTTCTTTTCTTGTTCTTGGTTTTTCTTGAATGTTCTATAGATTAGGATAATTATATAATGTCACATGGAATTTAATTAATCCATGGGCTTGGATCAATGGTGTGGCCGGTTGGGCCCTTAAATTTGGGCCTCACTTTTTTTTTTTTTTTTTGAGTCCAATTGGCTTTATTTTGTAATTCATGAAGCAAGTTTCTAAAATTCCAATTTTGCCCTTGGCCTCCTTCCGTAATTCCACACCAACGTATTTATAACCGACACATTCACACCAAGAAATGTCCAATTGTGGCCTTATTCATTACAAGTCAATTTATCATGAATTTTTGAATAAGCAAAAACGTCGGATGTAACAGATGACCTATGGGTCTCAATGAATTTGTGGCAAAGAACACTATGACAAACGCATCTATCCTATGGTGAGATAGTTATATACATTAGACAACGAAGGGAAATTGACCTTCGACATTATGAGGTGATACGACAAGCATAGACGTAAGGATGAAATTGTAAGAGGTATGGACCGAAGGAAAAAAGAGGGACGGAAAGTCAAGATAGCACTTCGTAAAGTGATGCAAACTGTGAAATAGATTTGAAAAATGGGCATATGACAGAAGAGAGGTATTACCTCAATGTGATGATAGAGGTGCTATAGGGAAAATTACCTATATAGTGTTCACTCAAGATGTGATACGAGTATTTACCTCCAAAGAGTGCTCTCGAGAGATTCATTATGGGACATGATTAACATGGGATTTAAAACCCCTTAAGATCATCATGTATTTTAACCTTTGTTTAGACGTAAGTTAAGCGAGAAGAGACACCCGAAGAAGATTCCAAAGATAAGAGGAAGTTTCCTGATTATTACGTAATCACGAGTGGTTAAGAGATGACATGATATCAGTATGTCACACAGGATTCACATGGTTGATTTAATTATACGGGAATAGAGTTAATGACTATACAAATAAGATTATGGGAAGAAGTAACGATGAGGACGAAAGCTATCTAGACTAATTGAGTAAGAGAAAGGATCAACGAGTTCAAATATCAAGGAGGATCATATCCGGAGAGTGACCCACTTATATCTCTTAAAAGCATATTCCTGAGGTGTCAAGGGAGTATTGCAACCGAGAGTGATTACTAAGAAGGAAACTCGTTTTCAACTATTTAAAGGGGATGTTATAGATAGTGCATGTCAGAGGATTGAAATGATGACTCCAAGAAAGATGTACGCTGCAGACTATGCGACTTAAATAAATAGTGGAAGTAGACCTATAAGAATTAGAAGAGAGAACAAGAGGAACCAATATGCGATGGTAAACCCACCCACGTGAAAGATAGCTCGTATTTTACAGTGTTACTGGAAAGATGACTCCGAAACAAGAAAAACTCCACTTAAGCTTCAAGCGTAGATGGATATAGTAAGTTGCAGTCAATTACTGAAGTAGCTAAATTATGACCACTTTCTTTGGAAATTCAATAATAACTGATGTCAGGTAGAGAATGGTATTAAGTTAAGTAAGGAGAGGCACAACATGATAAAAGAGTAATTGATTCGTTATAAGATCACCATAACCAGTATACTTATACATGACTAGTTTAACATTCGAGGACGAATGTTCTAAAGGGGGGAAGGATGTTCCATCCTGTGTTTTCATGCATTGGAAAGCGTGCAAGTTAAATGACATTAGTAACGGAAGCGAGGTTATCCCCTAAGCTTATAGGTGGTTAAAGTGATGGTATAGATGTATCATAAGGATTAGAAGTTAAACAAATCGAACAAAATTAATTTTGTCGAGGTTCAAAATTTATTTGAATGGAATACGGTCCAAGCTATAATATCCCATATTTTTGGACTAGGAAATTGAACCATCCAACATGAACAAATTTACCCGAGCCCGGAGAATTCGATCATATCCAAGGATGAAAATCAAGAGCTCGGTGTATATAAGGAATGAAGTCCCAAAATGATTTAAGACGAAAAAGTGTGACAACGATGATTGAAAATAATATTTTATGTGTGGAAAATGAGGCTACAGACTAGTGTTATATCACATGGGCATGGCAATGGATATATGGAGTATGTTAAAAATGATTACTATTTAAGTGAATTGAGATCAAGAAATTAATTATGTGTATAATTTGTTAAATGGGGGATTGTAGTGGAAGACGAGGAATTAATTAAGATTGTTGAATATATATTATGTGGACAAATCCCATGTGAGCTATTGACAAGTGGCAGCAAGTTGATACTATTACGTCCTGTGTTTTTATGCGTTGGAAAGCTGCAAGTTAAATGACATTAGTAACTAAACGAGGTTATCCCCCAAGCTTATAAGTGGTTAGATTAACGGTACAGATGTTTCGTAAGGATTAGAAGTTTATCAAATTGAAGAAAATAAGTTTCATCGAGGTTCGAAATTCATTTGAATGAAATACAGTCCGAGCTACAACATCCTGTATTTTTGGACTAGGGAATTGGACCGTCCAACATGAGCAAATTGAAGCATAAAAATCAAGAACTTGGTATATATGAAGAATGAAGTCCAAAAAATAATTTGGGCCTTAACAAGTGTGACGACGGTGATTGGAAATTATATTTCATATGTGGCAAATGAGGTTATGGACTAGTGCTATATGTCACGACCCAACCCTGTGGGCCATGACTAGTGCCCGAACTGGACACTCGTATAGAAACCTGTCAATTATAGTCAAACTGAACCTAAGGATAATATGAAAACTTATAAAAATAAACGAAGGATTCACAACGCCACATATCATAAAACTGTCTCCCCTGAAGTCATGGCTAACCACAACATAACAATAACACAATACGCAAGCCGACAAGGCTGCCACTATACACGGGGATATCCAATGCAAACTATATAGAAACAGCTGCCCAAAACCTATATACAACCCACACATGTCTATAGACCTCTAAGCGTATAAGAGTGAAATATGACGGAACAGGGCCCCGCCATACCCTTGGACATATACATAAGTCTATATCAAAAGATTTGTACCAAAATAGTCTAGGCTCTGGAACAATAGAGCTCTCCAAACAGCTGAGCAGAAGTCCTAAGCTGGAGGATCACCAAATTGAGTATATGTACTTGCGGGCATGAAACGCAGCCCCCCGAAGAAAGGGGGTCAGTACGAGATATGTACTGAGTATATAAAGCATGAAATACAAAAAAGAGAATCATAACTAAATAGAAGATTACAGAAGGAAATTATGATAATCAAAGATACCAATGCACCTATGCCTTACGAGATAAGAATCATGCATGTCTATACCATATACCATATCCGGCCCATTATGGGACTCGGTGAATCGGGACTCGGTGAAAGATATATTAATAGCATGCACGAGCAGAGTAGTGAACAACCATATACAAACTAAATCATCATATGAGACTCAATAGAATAGGTAGAATGAACTAATACTTGAACATCAAAGATAACAATCCTATCAAGTACCCCTCAAATGTCACAATGGATTATATCAAATAGAACTTCAAGAATCATAGACACGTATCAAGACAATGTGAAATAGGTTCTGGATATCAAAACATTAGCCATCTTAGTGTCTCTAGGAATAGGAGTTTCTTTGAAGTTATATGCTCGTCGTCTATTTGTTTCATAAAGATCATGCCAAAAGAAAGAAGGGTTAGCTTCACATACCTGTTATAGATCAATCGTAACCAAGCTTGCTTCGTCGCCCCTTTAGCCTATTAATATGAGAGTAACACTATTGTTAATAAACTACGACTTCCCAAACTTATAAATCTACAACCAATCACTTATGGGAATCACTCCTTAGTTTATACTCCTTGATTAGCATTTTGATTAGTTAAGAACATAACAGAAATCGGGCAGCATTTCCTCTATATAACTCGCCTAACCCGAACTTCCAATTAATCTCCGGTTATCACAACTATACCAACAACAACGATAATAGAAATAATCATATTAAATCCTTAAAATCCAGCCCATAAATAACTCAAACAACCCAATAACCTATCTTAATCCTTTTTCAATCAAATCATTAACATCTAAGATTATACACCAAACAGACCAACATACGCTTCGTATGCGATACGTTATACACTTGTTTCCTTCCAAATTTATGAACCATATCAATAACAACACGATAACAACATCAACTACTATCCATGTACAAGAAAATTACTTCAATTTCGTTTCAATAGCAAGCTCGAAACAGTCCATCGAAACTACAACATCGAAATACAATCTTTGATCTTTACTTCACAAAATCACAAACACATGGAAGAGAGTATAATATTACCATGAATAACAGCACCCATACATATCTACAATTATATTTCCAGCCCTTCAACATAAACAAATTACCTTCAAATACAATACAACAGTAACAACAACACTAACCAAACCCAATCCAATTAGAACAACTCCAATTCTGCCCACTTACAACGCCAACAATAATCATGTAATTTTCTTACTTCCAATTTCATCTAATACACTTTAATCTCTCCATTTCAACATCATTAACTCCAATTACATTTCAAGAAGAAGAAATCTTACCTTAAATTGATTAGGACAGATCCTACAATCACATGCACCAATTGCACCACTTCTTCTTCTTCAATTTAAATTCTAACTTTGCTGCTCCTTTAAATGCTTAGAACACCTCTAGGGAATTATAATTTTTTTTCTTTAAAAATCTTGATTGTGGCCGTGAGCTGCCATGGATGTTTTGTGAAGAAAGTTTCAATGAATTGTAGAGATGAAGTGTAATGAAGCCTTAGTCATCAATTATGAATATATAAGCTGCCTACCATGTTGACACATGTCCCACTATGGCATGGACCAATCAGATTTGGCCCTGTTGTAGTGGGGTCCATTTAGCACACTAATTAATTTAATTAACCACTAATCACCACTTAATAATCTAATCATGGTTAATTAATCCCTAATTGTTACACCTCGGAAGTTTTCCCGTACTGGTATGATGAGTGTATGGTGTTTCACTAAGTCGGGAATGGCTAATTATGAAATCTCGGAAAAATAATAAAGTTGCAGAGAACTTCACTGCCAGTGGTCGTATATGGCACTATACGGACCGTATAGTGGTTTACGGACCGTATAGTGCACTCGTCCTTCAACCTGCCAAAAATCTTAACTTTCTGGAATTTGTTGAATATGGCTAAATACGACCCAGTTTACGGCCCGTAAGCTGGTTTACGGACCGTAAACCAGGTTGTAAACTGCCCTGTCCACCAGCCAGACTCTCTCTTTTGGAGAATGCTTAAATACGATCACTGGGACGGACCGTAAATCATAATACGGTCCGTAAACTGCACATTACGGTCACTGTTCATCCCGACAGAAATCCATTAAACATTAGCTTTTGAGTTATTAAAAGGAACATTTGGCCTCATTTTATTTCATTCATTAATCATGCAACTCAGGAAACCTCCAGAACTTTCCAAATACTCCATCCACAAGAACCCAAGAGAATCAATGGGGATATCAAGTCCAACAACACTAAATCTATGAAACCAAGTGCAAGAACACATCAAGGCATCATCTAAGTCAAGAAATTCCCAAGAAGGTGGAACTAGGGTTTTGGCTAATTGAAGTATTTCCGCCTAAGGATCATTCAACCATCATCCAAGGTAAGTTTCATGACTATTCCATGTTGTTTGAGGTATTGGAAAGCACAGACACTTGAAATGTAGAAGAACATAGAAATGGGTCATTTTTGAGTGAATAGTGACACAAATGAATGATAGTGGAATTGAACTATGATCATTGAAGTGTCGTGAATTCAAATACGTTATAAATGATGTTTATATCATGAAACAAGCACTAAATGCATGAAAACGCAAGGATAAGCTAAAGGTAGAAATAAGGAAAAAAATTGGAGGAAAATGATGGATTTTGCCAATCGTATGTAAATGACGAATGTTAAGTACGATATTGATGGTAGAATTATAAATGTTGGGAGTGATATGAAACATGAGAAAAATGGTATGAACGATGGAAGTGTTGTAGGACTTTTCCTAGAAGTTGCGATACGTTCTTGTAGTTAATTACTAATGCTGATACGTATTCTCTTATGAAGGTAACAACGTGATATCGACGAAGAATAAGTGAACGACATCTTAGCTAAGAGACCAAGGTATGTGAGGCTAGTCCTTTCTTTCTAATGGCATGAATCCTATAGCATGAGTCCTTTTCCTCTCATGAGTTCCTATTTTCCGAAAAGCTAGAAGCCTAAGTCCACAAATGTCTATATAAGATAAGAGATATGATATGATGATGCCATATTGATAATGATGCTATTTATTGTTTACACTCACCTTATGCACTAATTCCTTCAAGGTGAGGCAGAATGTCAATAATTGCTCCATAATGAAATCGGGGGATCACGACCTTACGCCACCCCGATAGAGTATAGTTGATCTTGAGTCTTATGCATGTACTATGATAAGCATATTATGATAAGCATATTATTACAAGTATTTTTTATGAGCATGTCATGATCATATTACACCGCGCCGAGTTGGCCGGGCAGTCACCGCCAAGGCGGGCAGCTATACGGATACACCATGACCTTTTGGCATGGGCAGACACCACTAGTGGGCGGCATGAGATGGTACCCCAGACGCGGAAGGCCTGGACGCGGGCTAATGATATTGATGATTACACCATTCCGACATGGACGGGCAGCTTGCATATGATGCATACATGTTATGATGATGAGTATGAGTACGATAGCATGCAATACTGCATTTATGATTATCAGTCAGGTCCATATGTTTTATGTTGATGTTTTCCTTCTTTATGTATGCCTTTCATACTCGGTACAATATTCGTACTGACGTCCTTTCTTCGGACGCTGTGTTCATGCCCACAGGTAGACAGGAAGGAGAGCTTGGCCCAGGTCATCAGTAGCTGTCAGCTAGAAGATAGCACTCCATTGTTCAGAGGTGCTTGTGATTACTCTCTTTTGATGTACACTCCTATATGTATATTCTGGGCATGGCGGAGTCTTGTTCCGTCTATGTATTCCATATGTTAGTAATGGATCGTAGATACTCAGTGTGGGTTAGATGGTCTCACAAAACGATTTTCTATGTATGTATATTATTTTGGCGGCCAATAGGCCAATGTATATGCAGTATGTATGTTTTAATTATATATGATTTTCCCACAATCAGTATGAAAAATTCATAAGAGAGTATTAAGTGAGCAGAACAAGCAGTAGAAAGAGCGGTGCTCGGTCATCTCTCCAGGTACCCGTCGCGGCCCCTAGTCGGGTCGTGACAAAAGTGGTATCAAAGCAGTTCGTCCTAGGAAGTGTCTACGAGCCGTGTCTAGTAGAGTCTTGTTTATGGTGTGTTGCGCGCCATGCTAATAAACAAGAGGCTACAGGGCATTTAGGAAAATGACCATCTTTCTTCTCATGAGATCGTGCGATAGAGCCATGTCTAGGATTATATTATTCCTAAAAGTGCGCTATGGTTTCAGAAAAATGCCGCCGAAAGGAAAAGGTACAGCTGCCCAGAAAGGCAAAGCTACGACGAAGAAACGGGCAGAAAGGGAGCCTCCGGCGGAGGTAGAGGAAAGTGAATCGCAAAGTGAGGCCGCACCCAATGTAGAAGAACAGGGAGGAGCCTCAGCTCCGATTCCTCCACCGGGTGCCTCGGGTCAACAAGTGTCTGAGGCCATCCATTTATTGACCCAGTTCTTTGCCGTTCAGGCACAACGACAGAATGCGGGCACAAGTGATCGTTCTGCTAGTACAAGAGCCCGTGACTTCCTTACTCCAAATCCTCCAGAATTTTTCGGGTCAAAGCCGGATGAGGACCCACAAGGTTTTATCGATGAAATGCTGAGGACGTTAACACTTATGCATGCTTCTGAGACTGAATCTGTAGAGTTGGCCTCTTATAGACTTCGCGACGTGGAGGTACTATGGTATAAGAATTGGGTGATAACAAGAGGGGAGAATGCATCACCTCCCGTGTGGCAAGAGTTTGTAGATGCCTTTATTCGTCACTACTTGCCGCCTGAAGTCCGCCGAGCTAGAGCGGAGAAGTTCTTGAACTTAAAGCAAAGGGGTATGAGCGCCCGAGAGTATAGCATGCAATTCAACTCATTGGCCCGATATGCTCCGACTATGGTGGCTGACATGGGAGACAGAATCTATAGATTTGTGAGTGGGCTGGGGCCACATTTGTACAGAGATTGTTTGACGGCCTCCCTGCAAGACGGGATGGATATTTCTCGGATACAGGCTCACGCCTAGAGTCTTGAGGAGTGACAGCAGCAGCAGAGAAGTGAGCGTGATGGTGACAGAAGTAGAAGACAAGGTAAGAGGGCTAGATCTATGGGAGAGAGCAGTGAGTATAGAGAGGGACCGAGACAGACACATCCCAGGCACTCAGGTCAGTCCGCAACTAGTGCGCCTCCTAGATTCTCAGACAGGAGGTTCGATCGCTCTTTTCAGTCAGGGCAGGGTCAGAGTTCGAGGGCCCCAAGTTCTCAGTATCAGGGCGATTTTAGTCAGAGAAGACCTCCAGTACCGCGGTGCAGTCAGTGTGGTAGGCTGCATTCAGGATAATGCCGTCAGGGTTCAGATGCTTGTTATGCTTGAGGGCAAGTTGGTCACATGATGAGAGATTGCCCCTCAGCAAGAGATAGAGTGGGGACTCAGCCTACAGGTTCAGCAGCGGGTTCTTCTTCAGCATGCCCGACAGCACAGACTCCTCAGACTACAGCAGGTAGAGGCAGAGGTAGAGGGGGAGCATCTACTTCAGGTGTTGTTCAGCCCCGTGTGTATGCTTTAGCTGGGCGACAGGAGCTCGAGTCTTCCCCAGATGTTATCAGAGGTACCCTGACTATAGTTTCCCGTGACATATATGCTCTGATTGATCCAGGTTCTACCTTCTCATATATTACTCTGTATATCGCTGATTGTGTTGGGGTGAGACCCGAGCCAATTAAACCTTTCGAAGTATTCACTCCGGTTGGTGATCCTGTAATAGCGAGGCAAGTATATAAGAACTGTGTAGTCATTATACATGATCGTCAGACAAAGGCTGATTTGATTGAACTTGAGATGATAGATTTTGACGTAATTATGGGTATGGACTGGTTGGCGTCATGCTATGCTAATGTTTGTTGCCGGACAAAGGTAGTTCGATTCAAATTTCCGGGAGAGCCCATACTCGAGTGGAAGGGTAATACAGTTTCCCCAAAGGGTAGGTTTATTTCCTACCTTAAGGCAAGGAAGATGATAGCCAAGGGTTACATTTGTTATCTAGTTCGGGTTCATGATACGGGAACGGAAGTGCCAACTTTCCAGTCGGTTCTGGTAGTGAATGAATTCCCAGATGTGTTTCCCGACGAGTTACCAGGTCTTCCTCCAGAAAGGGAAATTGATTTTGCCTTCGATGTATTGCCGGACGCCAAGCCTATCTCTATTCCTCCCTATCGAATGGCTCCAGCAGAGTTGAAGGAGCTAAAGGCACAGTTGAAAGACTTGCTCGAAAAGGGTTTCATTAGGCCCAGTTCATCACCATGGGGAGCACCGGTCTTGTTCGTGCGGAAGAAAGATGGGTCGCTACGAATGTGTATCGATTATAGACAGTTGAACAACGCGACTGTGAAGAACATATATCCCCTCCCCAGAATCGACGACTTGTTCGATCAATTGGAAGGTGCTAAATGGTTCTCCAAGATAGATCTGAGATCGGGTTATCATCAGGTGAGAATTAGGGAAACAGATATTCCCAAGACTGCTTTCAGGACAAGATGTGGTCACTACGCGTTTCGAGTAATGTCGTTCGGGTTGACGAATGCCCCGGCAGTGTCCATGAATTTGATGAATAATGTGTTCAGGCCGTTCTTAGACCTTTTTGTGATAGTGTTTATCGACGATATCCTGGTATATTCTCGCACAGAATCAGAACATGCAGATCATCTAAGAATTGTTCTTGGTGTTCTTCTAGATCGGGAATTGTATGCAAAGTTTTCAAAGTGCGAGTTTTGGCTAAATTCTGTTGCATTCCTGGGTCATATTTTTTCAGATGATGGTATCCGAGTCGACACTCAGAAAATAGAAGCTGTGAAGACTTGGCCAAGTCCTACGACGCCCACAGAAGTTCGTAGTTTCCTTGGGTTAGCAGGATATTATAGAAGATTTGTAGAGGGCTTCTCATCTATTTCAGCCCCGTTGACAAGGTTAACCCAGAAATCGGCTAAATTCCAGTGGAGTGATGCCTGTGAGCGTAGTTTTCAAGAGTTGAAAAATAGGTTGACCTCAGCACCAGTGCTAACACTTCTAGAAGGATCAGATGGCTACGTAGTATATTGTGATGCCTCCGGTGTGGGATTAGGCTGTGTATTGATGCAGCATGGGAAAGTCATTGCATATGCCTCAACACAGTTGCAAAAGCATGAACAGAATTATCCCACTCATGATCTTGAATTAGCCGCGGTCATTCATGCATTGAAAATATGGAGACACTACTTATATGGTGTGCACGTGGACATCTATATGGATCACAAAAGCCTTCAATATATTTTCAAACAGAAGGAGTTGAACCTGCGGCAAAGGCGATGGTTAGAATTACTAAAGGATTACGATGTGAACATTCTATATCATCCAGGGAAGGCGAATGTAGTGGCAGATGCACTTAGCCGCCGATCAATGGGTAGTTTATGTGGAGTTCCTTCGGAGAAGCAGGAAATGGTTCGTGAGCTCCATCAACTAGCAAGTCTCGGCGTACGTGCGACTAATGCAGGAGATGCAAGTATTAGCATCAATGACCCCACAGTTTCATCATTGAATCTAGAAGTGAAGGAACGACAATATGAGGATTCCCAGCTAAGCCATTATCGAGATCTAGCTCACGAAAAAGAAAAGTCTCCATTCGAAGTTTCCATAGAAGGGGTCCTTAGATATCATGACAGGTTATGTGTACCGGATGTGGCAAACTTGCGCCAACGGATTTCAGAGGAAGCACATTATTCCCGGTATTCTATTCATCCAGGTGCAACCAAGATGTACCATAATCTTAAATCGATATATTGGTGGGATGGCATGAAGCGAGATATAGCAGAATTTGTAGCCCAATGTCCGAATTGCCAGCAAGTAAAAGCCGAGCATCAAAAGCCAGGAGGCTTATTGCAAGCAATGGAAATTCCTACGTGGAAATGGGAAGAAATTAATATGGATTTTGTGGTAGGATTACCCCGTACGCGAGGGAAGTGTGACTCTATATGGGTGATCGTGGATAGACTCACGAAATCAGCTCATTTTCTCCCCGTTAGAACCACATACTCAGCGGAAGATTATGCTAAATTGTATCTCAAGGAGATTGTACGACTTCACGGTATTCCTTTGGCCATTATCACAGACAGAGGGGCACAGTTCACAGCCAAGTTCTGGAAGTCTTTTCAAGAAGGTCTAGGTACCCAAGTTAAGCTTAGCACGGCGTTCCATCCGCAGACCGACGGACAAGTCGAGCGCACTATTCAGACCTTAGGGGATATGTTACGGGCATGTGTATTGGACTTTGGCGGTAGTTGGGATGAGCATTTGCCTCTTATTGAATTTGCCTATAATAACAGCTATCATTCCAACATTCAAATGGCCCCGTATGAAGCCTTATATGGAAGAAAATGTAGATCTCCGATTGGATGGTTTGAGACCGGGGAAGCACAGCTGCTAGGCCCCGACTTGATTCAACAGGCAGTCGAGAAAGTCAAGGTGATACGAGATCGGTTATTAACAGCTGAGAGTCGTCAAAAGTCCTATGCGGACAACCGCCGACGAGACTTGGAATTTCAAGCTAACGATTGGGTATTCCTGAAAGTTTCACCAATGAAAGGAGTAATGAGATTCGGTAAAAAGGGGAAGTTCAGTCCAAGATATATTGGACCTTATAAAATTATCCGCAAGGTAGGTCGAGTAGCCTACGAATTGGACTTGCCTTCAGAACGCGAATCAGTCCACCCAGTATTCCACGTATCGATGCTCCGCAAGTGCATTGGAGACCCAACAAGGATTACTCCAATTGAGGATGTGCAAGTGACAGAGAAGTTGACATACGAGGAAGTGCCCATTTACATTTTGGATAGACAAGTACGAAAGCTCCGGAATAAAGAGGTTGCTTCAGTCAAAGTGCTGTGGCGGAACAATAATCGGGAAGAAATGACCTGGGAAGCGGAGGAGAAAATGAAATCTACGTACCCCCATTTGTTCCAATCCCTAGAAGAGAACCAAGATGAGACGTTGATGATGTAAGCTACGTATGTTTTAATTTCATGTTTTTAGCCGTGTGTGGCTAGAAATGTATTGATGTTATGATATAGCCCGGTGAGGCGAAGATATTGTGGGTTGTTGTAATAGAAGAGTAGTATCAATTTACAAAAGAAACTCTGGTGAAATTTGTCTAAAATCCCCAAGTGTCGAACATCCGAGGACGAATGTTCCAAAGGGGGGAAGAATGTTACACCTCGGAAGTTTTCCCGTACTGGTATGATGAGTGTATGGTGTTTCACTAAGTCGGGAATAGCTAATTATGAAATCTCGGAAAAATAATAAAGTTGCAGAGAAATTCACTGCTACTGGTCGTATATGGTACTATACGGACCGTATAGTGGTTTACGGACCGTATAGTGCACTCGTCCTTCAACCTGCCAAAAATTTCAACTTTCTGGAATTTGTTGAATATGGCTAAATACGACCCAGTTTACGGCCCGTAAACTGGTTTACGGACCGTAAACCAGGTCGTAAACTGCCCTGTCCACCAGCCAGACTCTCTGTTTTGGAGAATGCTTAAATACGATCACTGGGACGGACCGTAAATCAGAATACGGTCCGTAAACTGCACATTACGGTCACTGTTCATCCCGACAGAAATCCATTAAACATTAGCTTTTGAGTTATTAAAAGGAACATTTGGTCTCATTTTATTTCATTTATCATTCATGCAACTCAGGAAACCTCCAGAACTTTCCAAATACTCCATCCACAAGAACCCAAGAGAATCAAAGGGGATATCAAGTCCAACAACACTAAATCTATGAAACCAAGTGCAAGAACACATCAAGGCATCATCTAAGTCAAGAAATTCCCAAGAAGGTGGAACTAGGGTTTTGGCTAATTGAAGTATTTCCGCCTAAGGATCATTCAACCATCATCCAAGGTAAGTTTCATGACTATTCCATGTTGTTTGAGGTATTGGAAAGCATAGACACTTGAAATATAGAAGAACATAGAAATGGGTCATTTTTTAGTGAATAGTAACACAAATGAATGATAGTGGAATTGAACTATGATCATTGAAGTGTCGTGAATTCAAATACGTTATAAATGATGTTTATATCATGAAACAAGCACTAAATGCATGAAAACGCAAGGATAAGCTAATGGTAGAAATAAGGAAAAAAATTGGAGGAAAATGATGGATTTTGCCAATCGTATGTAAATGACGAATGTTGAGTACGATATTGATGGTAGAATTATAAATGTTGGGAGTGATATGAAACATGAGAAAAATGGCATGAACGATGGAAGCATTGTACGACTTTTCCTAGAAGTTGCGATACGTTCTTGTAGTTAATTACTAATGCTGATACGGATTCTCTTATGAAGGTAACAACGTGATATCGACGAAGAATAAGTGAACGACATATTAGCTAAGCGACCAAGGTATGTGAGGCTAGTCCTTTCTTTCTAATGGCATGAATCCTATAGCATGAGTCCTTTTCCTCTCATGAGTTCCTATTTTCCGGAAAGCTAGAAGCCTAAGTCCATAAATGTCTATATAAGATACGAGATATGATATGATGATGCCATATTGATAATGATGCTATTTATTGCTTACACTCACCTTATGCACTAATTCCTTCAAGGTGAGGCAGAATGTCAATAATTGCTCCATAATGAAATCGGGGGATCACGACCTTACGCCACCCCGATAGAGTATAGTTGATCTTGAGTCTTATGCATGTACTATGATAAGCATATTATTACAAGTATTTTTTATGAGCATGTCATGATCATATTACACCGCGCCTAGTTGGCCGGGCAGTCACCGCCAAGGCGGGCAGCTATACGGATACACCATGACCTTTTGGCATGGGCAGACACCACTAGTGGGCGGCATGAGATGGTACCCCGGACGCGGGAGGCCTGGACGCGGGCTAATGATATTGATGATTACACCGTTCCGATGTGGACGGGCAGCTTGCATATGATGCATACATGTTATGATGATGAGTATGAGTACGATAGCATGCAATACTGCATTTATGATTATCAGTCAGGTCCATATGTTTTATGTTGATGTTTTCCTTCTTTATGTATGCCTCTCATACTCGGTACAATATTCGTACTGACGTCCTTCCTTCGGACGCTGTGTTCATGCCCACAGGTAGACAGGAAGGAAAGCTTGGCCCAGGTCATCAGTAGCTGTCAGCTAGAAGATAGCACTCCATTGTTCGGAGGTGCTTGTGATTACTCTCTTTTGATGTACACTCCTATATGTATATTCTGGGCATGATGGAGTCTTGTTCTGTCTATGTATTCCTTATGTTAGTAATGGCTCGTAGATACTCAGTGTGGGTTAGATGGTCTCACAAAACGGTTTTCTATGTATGTATATTATTTTGGCGGCCAGTAGGCCAATGTATATGCAGTATGTATGTTTTAATTATATATGATTTTCCCACAATCAGTATGAAAAATTCCTAAGAGAGTATTAAGTGAGCAGAACAAGCAGTAGAAAGAGCGGTGCTCGGTCATCTCTCCGGGTACCCGTCACGGCCCCTAGTCGGGTCGTGACACTAATCTCCACTAATATTTATACACTAATTGAAATTTACAACAAATCGTGCACTTTATTAAAAACGGGATTAAAAAGTCCTTGTCTCAAATCTCAAAAATAATCTTGTCCTTGAACTTATGTCGATTAACTTACGAATAATCCAACATACAAAAATACGGGGTATAACACTATATCACATGATTATGATAATGATTATATGAAGTGTGCTAAATA
The DNA here is from genome assembly GCF_019175385.1 of Lycium barbarum. Taxonomy (NCBI): domain Eukaryota; kingdom Viridiplantae; phylum Streptophyta; class Magnoliopsida; order Solanales; family Solanaceae; genus Lycium; species Lycium barbarum. The sequence goes on from NC_083339.1 coordinate 67,382,688, forward strand.
TAACTACTATTTAAGTGAGTTGAGATCAAGAAATTAATTATGTATATGATTGACAATATATCGGATTATAACAGAGATAAAGGATTTAATTATAAGATTAAGGGACAAGTGTCAAGACAATACCTCTCCCATGTGTAATTATGGGACAAAACACCTAGTGACTAAGCACTACTAGAGATTTGGTGGCATCCTTAAAGTGGATATGAAAGAGACTATTAACTCAAGTGGTCCTCACTATCCACAATTATGTAGCAACACTTGAGATTATATTTTTTTCCCACTGAAATTGTATACGTATAGCAACCTCCCTAGATTCATCAAGCAATGTTAGTTAGCGCAAATTCATATGTATTGCAACAACGTTTTGGCCCTTTATGGAAAAAAATATTTCATTCTTGTTCAAAGAATTAGTAGGAGCAAGAGTTGTTCTTGGAGATCTCAAGTAAATGTTGTTGATAAATATATCAAGTGAGGTCTGATGTCCTCTCCTATAGTTGCAAGATTAAATCAGCAACGTGAATTCTTTTGGCAAACATCAACATGTTTTATTCTATTTTAGGCGGATTGGAGATTTCTTTGAACTGAAGTAAGGTGGAAAAAGAGTATTTAATGGCACATAAGGTAAAAATTATCCTCTTATAAGTATATTTAAATTCATTGAAGTCATCGCTAAATCGTGGGACGAGAAATACGAAAATTATACCGTAAATCGTATTTGATGTTGTTGTTGGGTCATGGGCTGTTTGTTGTGCTTTTTTGTGGGTTATGTAGATGTTGTTATGGATGGAAATTATGGTATGAATAATACATTCTTGATGTTGCTATATATATCTATGTGTTTATAAAGAGACCGATGGAAGAATTGTCGAGATAGATTTGGACTAAAATTCGAGGAAAGAGATTTTGTGTTCTTGAATTAGTTGAAAAGGGATTGTGGAATAATTCTTACATGGTTTGATATGGAAACTTGTATGTACGATTGTCTCTAATGTTGTTACCATTGATTGGGAGTTGTTTAAAGTTGGATTGGAGTGGGTAACAAAGGGGAAATGCTGCCCGAGTTTTGTTAAGTAACGTGCTAGCTCAGACTTTGGATTCTAAGTGTACTATAGTTAATACTTGATATCAATATTGTTGTTGTAGATTGGGGAGTCCGGGATCTGATTTGTAACCAGCTTGGAGCGGATAAGGTATGTTAAGGCTGTTCCCTTTTCTTCTTTTGGCATGGTCTATATGAAACAAATAGACGACGAACATATAAACTCCAAAGAAACTCCTATTCTTAGAGATACTAGAATGGCTAATGTTCATGATTTCCAGAAGCTATTGCATTATGTCCCGATATGTGTCTAAGGTTCCTTAAGTCCTATTTGATATAATCCATAGTGACATTCGAGGGGTACTTGACATGACTGTTGTCTTTGATTCTCAAGTGTTAGTTCATTCTAATTATTCTATTGAGTCTCAGATGATGATTTAGTTTGCATATGGTTGCTCATTATTCTGCTGGTGCATGCCGTTAATATATCATTCACCGAGTCCCGGGCCGGGTATGTATTTGTGCACACTTTCATTGCATTGTTCACCGAGTCCCTCACTAGAGTGACGGGTACGGTATATATATATGATTATTTCACCGAGTCCCTCACTAGAGAGCCGGGTACGGTATATATATGATTACTTCACCGAGTCCCTTACTAAATGGTCGGGTATGGTATATATTTATATTTCACCGAGTCCCTTACTAAAGGGCCGGGTATGGTGTATATTTATATTTCTAGTCATTGCCTTTTAGGCTACTTACATGGTTATCCTCTTCCTTCGGGGCTATTCATATTATATGTGGCTTCTTATACTTCCATAATAGATTATATCTCTTTCTTTATGATTACTGCTGCCTTACATACTCGGTACATTATTCGTACTGACGTCCCTTTGCCTGGGGGCGCTGTGTTCATGCCACAAAGTCCCAGATTGTTTTGCAGGTAAAAGTATTCAGCTAGGATGGTTGGCTATCATCTAGGATTGGCAAACTCCATTTTCTTCCTGGAGCAGTGACGAGTCATTATGGTTATCATGTGTGTGTACGGGTTTGTCGGGGCCCTGTCCCGATTCATATGATTCAAGTGTTACTCTTAGAGACGTTGCAGACAGTGTCCTATGGTTAGTATGTTAAGATGTCATGCACTGAATAAAGCGGCCATGTAGGCCGATATGTCAGCTTGACTTAATCGGTTTTTGATTAATTAAGTATCGTTCGCAAATTCCTATGGTTTGACGGAAATTACCTTATTATACTTCCGAATTTTTTTTAATGTACAGTTTCATTATGTGAATGCCAGAGGGTTCGCTCAGCTCTAAGTAAGAGTTGGGTACCCATCATGCCCTATCGGAATTGGGGTGTGAGAAAGTGGTATCAGAGCAGTTCGTCCTAGGGGTTGTCTGCAAAGTCGTGTCTAGTAGAGTCTTATTTATGGTGTGTTGCGCACCACATTTATAAACAGGAGGCTACAGGGAATTTAGGATGGTTACTCTTCTTTCATATCTAAGATCGTGCGATAGAGCCAAGTTATAGGAAATGAGATTCCTTATACTAACCATTGATTTCAGCAGGAGAGTGGTGTCGACAAGAGGAGGTAAATGAGGATACTGGGTGTTACAGAGGCAAGATATTTCATTGAGATTACGTTAGCAGCATTTGTATATATAAAATGGTGAACCGCTCATCATCATCAAGGTAAGTTATTGTAAGTATAGTATGAAAATGGATTGAATGTATATATATTGATGATAAGTTCAGTTATAAGGCGTGCACAGAAGAAGCTGAAGGAATCAGTAAAAAGATAAGTAACGGTAAACAGAGTGCATGCCAGATATAGTGTGAATGTTGTAGGTATGTGTTACACCTCAGAAATTTCCCCGTGAACGTACAACAAATAGACTAACGAAGAATACGAGTATATGATGTTTTAATAAGAAGGGAACGACGTTTGACGACTTTGAGTAGGATTTCAAAGGCAATTGCAATAAGAGATAGGTTATGCTCCACAACGACTACTTACAGGTCTTGAAAATGTGAAAAAGTTTCCGATTTGCACTTTGGTCTCATCGATGAAATACGGACCGTAAAGTAGTATACGGCCCGTAAACTGCCATGTCGTATTTCAACATAAAAAACTTCAACTTTCTGCTAAATGTTCAAATGGTTAAATACGAATTGAAATACGGACTGTAAATTGAAATACGGCCCGTAAACCGTGATCATAAATCACCATGACCTACAGCATACCTTTATGGTTCTGTTATGCTTAAAAACGACCACGAAATATGACCCGTAAACTAGAATACGGACCGTAATCTGGGTTTACGACCACTGTGCACTTCAACTACTGTTCATTTCGGATAAGATTTTAAGTCATTAAAAAGGAGACCCAAGCTCATTAATTCATTTCATTTCCACGATACTTCTCTCTAGAAACCTCTAGAATATTCACCACTCTTCATCTATAAGAAAACAAAGGAAATCAAAGACCAGTATCAAGGATCCAAGTGAATCAAGTGTATGAAACCTAGCTAAAGTTCATCTATCTCAAGAAAACCCAAGAGAAGTGAAGTAGGGTTTTGATGCTAGAGGAGTAATTCCATTCAAAGCTTGTTCAACCATCATCTAAGGTAAGTTTCGTGACCAAACCATGTTGTTTAAGGTATTGGAAGGGTAAGATACTTGAATTGTAGAAAGACATAGGAAATGGGTCATTCATGAGTGAATAGTTTCATGGCTGGATGGTAGTTGGGTTGAATCATGAATGTTGGAGTGTTGTGATTATGAATATGTTATAAATGACATTTAGGCCATGAAATAAGTATTATATATGAGGAAACGCAATGGTAAGCTATAATCATAAATGTGGAGAAATTGAAGGGAAGTGTTGGATTGTGGTCAATGTATATAAAGGATGATTGTTGATTGCAATATTGTGAATGTAACAGTGAGCGTGTGGGAGTTGATATAGCATATGGGGAAAATTAGTATAACAAAGGAAGGGCTGCCCAACTTTCCCTAGAAATAGTAGCGCGTTCTTAAAGTCGAATTAACTAACGTTAGTGCGAATTCTCTCTTGAAGGTAGAAACGTGATATTGAAGGAGAACAAGCAAGCGATAGCTTAGTTAAACATCAAAGGTATGTGACGCTAGTCCTTTCTTTCTAATGGCATGAATCCTAAAGCATGACTTCCTATTTTATTCATGAGTCCCTACATTCCGGAAAGCTACAAGTCTATATACATGAATAGCTATATAAGACGAAAGATATGTTAGAGATCCTAAAATTTTAATAATGTTATTTGCTGCTTACACTCACCTTATATGCAACTTCCTTCAAGGTGAGGCAAGATGTCAATAATTGCTCCATAATGAAATCGGGGGATCACGACCGTACACCACCCCGATAAAGTAAAGTTGTTCTTAAGCCTTATGCATGTATTATGATAAGTATGTTACGATAAGCATATTATGATGAGCATGTATGATGATGATATAACACCGCGCCTATTTGGCCGGGCATTCACCGCTAAGGCGGGCAGCTATACTATACACCATGGCCAAATGGCATGGGCAGACACCACTAGTGGGCGGCATGAGATGATACCCCGGACGCGGGAGGCCTGGACGCAGGCTGATGTTATGATTATCACACCAATCCTATATGGACGAGCAGCTTATATATTTATGCATACATGATATGATGATAATTATGAGTAAGCCAGCATGCACCATTTCTTTTACACTCGACAGTCAGATACAATTATTCCATATTGATACTTCTTTTATATTATTTCCTTATTTCATTGTTTATGCCTTTCATACTCAATACAATGTTCTTACTGACGTCCGTTTTCTTTGGACGCTGTGTTCATGCCCACAGGTCGATAGGGTGGAGAGCTCGACCCAGATCCGTAGTGGCTGTCAGCTGATTGAAAGCACTCCTTTGTCCCGGAGGTGCTAGATTATTCCTTTGCGTATATAGTCATGTATATGTATTTTTGGGCATGACGGGGTCTTGTCCCATCCTTATGTTTAGCACTCCAGTAGAGGCTCGTAGATGCGCATGTGGGTTAGATGGTCTCACGAGAGGTTATTATGTATATATATACATCTTATTTTATTTTGATGGCCGAGAGGCACATGTATATAAAAGTAATTATGTTCCCATATGAAATATGATTTTCTAATAATCTGAGTATAAATGTGATAAAAGAGCCAAATGAGCATGATGAGAGATAGAACGAGCGGTGCTCGGTGGTTAGCCCCGGGTACCCGTCACGGCCCTTAGTTGGGTTGTGACAAAAGTGGTATCAGAGCAGTTCAGTCCTATGAAGTGTCTATGAGCCGTGTCTAGTAGTGTCTTGTTTATGGTGTGATGCACGCCACATCAATAAACAAGAGGCTACTGGGCATTTACGAAAAATGACCATCTTTCTTCTTATGAGATCGTGCGATAGAGCCGTGCATAAGATTTTATCCTCCCTAATAGTGTGTTTTGATTCCAGAAATGCCGCCAAATGGAAAAGCTACAGCCGCCCAGAAGGGCAAGACTACGACAAAGAGGCGGGTAAAAAGAGAGCCTCCGATGAATATAGGAGAAGGCAAATCACATAATGAGGCCTTATCTAATACTTCCTCCACCCCACCTAACGTGGAAGAACAAGGAGGAGCTCGAGCACCAATTCCTCCACCAGTTGCTTCGGGTCAACAAATGACCCGGGCCATCCATTTGTTGACACAATTGGTTGCCGCTCAGGCACAACGACAAAATGTGAGTTCAAGTGATCGGGCAGCAAGTACCAAAGCCCGTGATTTTGTGAGTCTAAATCCTCCGGAGTTCTTCGGGTCAAAGCCGGATGAAGACCCACAAGGTTTCATAGATGAGATATTGAAGACATTGAAGATTGTTCATGCCTCCGAAACTGAATCCGTGGAGTTGGCATCTTATAGACTCCGGGATGTGGCAGTTTTATGGTATAACATGTTACACCTCGGAAAATTTCCCGTTGGTACGCAAGTAAATGAACTAATGATGGGTGCGAGGAGTACGAGTGTATAATGTTTCATGGGAAATGTATGTAAAGGGATGTGGATGATTAGAATGAAAAGTCGAGAAATGAGAAAAATTGAAAGTTGGAAAAACTGCCCAGTGGTCGTATATTGCAAAATACGAACCGTAAAGTGCAATACGGTCCGTAAACTGGCAGTCGTAAACTGCCATGCAAAAGATTCAGCCTTCTGCCAGTGGTCGTAAAGTGCAAATACGGACCGTAAACTAGTATACGGTCCGTAAACTGCCAGGTCGTAAACTGGCATGCCAAACTTCAACTTGCTGCCAGCTGAGGAAGAGGTATAATACGACCTGGTGGACGGACCGTAAAGTGATTTACGGCCCGTAAACCATGGTCGTAAATCACCATGCATGCAGGCCAAAGTCTCTGGTCCTACTTAAGCTTAAAGACGACCACGAAGGACGGTCCGTAAAGTTGAATACGGACCATAAACCTCCATGGACGACCACTGTTCACCCAGCACAGATTTTCCAATTCATTAAATATGAGGATCAAGACTTGTCTTATTTCATTTCCACATTACACCACTTCTCTCTAAAACTTCTCTCTACATTTATTATATGAGTTTTCAAGGATTATAAGCCATCAATAACATTAATACAAGTAAATCAAGGATAAAGGAATCATCAAGGATCATCCAAGTCAAGAAATCCAAATGGAGAAAAACTAGGGTTTTGCTCAAAGAAAAGTATTATCAACCAAATCTTGTTCCTACAACTTCTAAGGTAAGATTCATGATTTTTACAAGATGTTTAAGGTATTGGAGAATTAAAATACATGGATTGTAGAAAATGTGGTCAACTAGGTCATGAATGATGAATAGTGACATTTTGAGAAATAGTTCGAATTGAGTTATGAATGTTGTTGTGTTGTGATATGAATGTGTTATAAATGGTATTAAGATCATGAACTAAACACTTTAGACGAATGGACGAAGATGGGTGTTGTGACCATGAATGTGGGTGAATTAGAGGCAAATTGAGGAATCTAGATAATGTGGATAATGTGAATGACTAATGGCCATTGTTATGATATTAATGAAGCTATAAACTCTAGCATTGGAAGGGAACATGCAAGTGTAGAATAGTTCGACGGAATGGTATGTAAGGCTAACCCTTCTTTCATAAGGCATGGTTCTTGGCCAAATTCCTAAATTCCTCTATATGAGTATGTTGTCTTCACATGGTTGACATTCCGAGCTCATAAGCTCACGACCCTTGATATGTACTATGATTATACTACGTTCCTCGTATGACGAGTAAGTCTATAATATAAATGTAACGATAATGATGTGGATAGTAATGATGATGAGAGTAAAATGAGACTAGAGATGCTTACGAGCTATGATATATGTATATGTATGCCTATGAAGGGCTATGATAAGGCCCCGAGCTTATGATGCCGGGTAAGACTATATGTATATGACTATGTATAAAGTATGTATACGACTACGAAACGCGCGCACACCTCTGCAAATGGTACGGATAACCCTGATGCCTTGGTAGGGCCAGGTATGTATGACCTTGAGCCTTGGTTGGCCAAGCATGTATAAGACACCGATCCTATGAGGTCGGGTATGCTATGTAAATGCTATGTATATGAAATGACTATGTATATAATATGAATATGAATGTGTAAAGACTCTGTATAGGAATGCGAATAAGAACATGTATACGAATATGAGCACAAGTATGGTACGAGTATTATTATGGGATACGAACGACGATGTATGCAAGTAAGCGACATGATGATGATATTACTGTCTCCCCTCCTATGCTATTTTCATATGATATCTATTATTCTTCTATATTGATGTTGATCATGCTTTACATACTCAGTACATTCTTCGTACTGACGTCCTTTTGTTTGTGGACGCTGCGTCATGCCCGCAGGTGCACAGGGAGACAGACTTGATCCATAGCTGCTTATTCAGAGATTGCATAGCAGAGCTCCATTTCTTTCGGAGTCGTAGCTTTGGGTACTTATTCTTTTGTGTATATAATTATGGGCATAGCGGGATCCTGTCCCGCTCATACGATATGTCATACTCTTAGAGGCTCGTAGTCATGTGTATGTGGGTAGAGATGTTCGACCATGTCGGCCCATGTTTTGTATATCTTTTGTTGGCTTCGTCGGTTCACCTAGATGTTATGTTATGTACGATAAGGGGGTGCCCGGGTGGGGTATCACCGGGTAATCGTCGCGGCCCCCTAGCCGGGTCGTGACAAAAGTGGTATCAGAGCAGTGCAGTCCTAGGATGTGTCTACGAGCCGTGTCTAGTAGAGTCTTGGTTATGGGTGTGTTGCGCGCCACACTTATAAACGAGAAGCTGCGGACATTTTAGGAATATATGACCTTCTTTCTTCATAAGAATCGTGCGATAGAGCTATGATGTAAGAAATTCTTGTTCCTAAATCGTGTGTTGTGTATTTCAGATATTCCTAAAAAGAAAAAGGCTACAGCAGCCCAAAAGGGCAAGACGGTGGCAGAAAAGCGGGCTGAAAGAGCACCGCCACCGGTAGTAGAGGAAGATGAGTCCCAGAGTGCGGCTCAATCTCAGTCCTCCCAGACAGTGCCTATTACTGGGGAGCACGTGGGAGCCTCAGCCCCAGCTCCAGCTCCTCCACTGAATGCTTCGGGCCATGACGTGAAAGAGGCCATTAATTTGTTGACTCAGTTGGTTGCGGCCCAGACTCAGAGGCCAAGCGCAGGGCAAGGTGACAGGACTGTTAGTGCAAGGGCCCGTGACTTCATTGCTTTGAAACCCCTGGAATTGTTTGGGTCGAAACTGGAGGAGGATCCCCAGGACTTTATTGATGGTATGCTAAGGACGCTCCGGTTGATACATGCTTCAGACACCGAATCGGTGGATGTAGCGTCATATAGATTGAGAGATATCTCGATCCAGTGGTATACAGTATGGATGGCTTCGCGGGGAGCCAATGCACCTCCGCCGGTATGGCAAGAGTTTGTCGACGCTTTTCTCCGTCACTACATGCCTCCAGAAGTTCGGCGAGCTAGGGCTAAATTCTTGAATTTGAGGCAAGGTAACATGAGTGCTACAGAGTATAGTCTCCGCTTTAACTCCTTGGCCAGGTATGCTTCGGCCATGGTAGCGGATATGGGCGATCGGGTGCACCGGTTTGTGAAAGGCCTAGGGCCACACTTGATGGATAAATGCTTAACTGCATCCCTTCAGTATGGCATGGATATTGCACGCATTCAGGCACATGCTCAGGAATTAGAGGAACACCTACAGCAGCGGAGAAATGAACGTGAGCAAGATAGGGGACATAGCAAGAGAGCTAGACCTTCAGGTTCGAGGAGCGAGTCCAGGGGTGGACACAGATAGCAGCTTCCCAGCCATTCAGGCTATTCTATGACCAGTCCACCTCCACGGTTTTCAGGCCAGGGCCTTGATAGATCTGCTCGTTCAGGGCCGAGTCCGAGTTATACAGGACCTCAGTTCAGAGGCGATTTGGGTCAGTCAAGGCCACCCGTACCACCGTGTTACCAGTGTGGGAAGATGCATTGGGGTCGATGCCGATTTGGTTCAGATGATTGCTATTCATGTGGTCGGCCAATCCATATTATGCGTGATTTCCTCTCAGTACATGGTAGAGTTAGGAGCCAGCCATCAGGGTCAGTAGCCGGATCTTCGGCATCTTTACGCCCTACGGGGCCAGGTTCACATGCGCCAGTCGGCCATGGTAGAGGTAGAGGCATTGCTCCCAGTACTAGCGGTCCTTAACACCGTATTTATGCTTTGGCTGGACGCCAAGATCTTGGGTCTTCTCCTGATGTGGTCACAGGTATATTATCGGTATTCTCTCATGATATATATGCTTTGATTGATCCGGGCTCCACATTATCATATGTTAATCCAAATATTTCGGGTCGATTTATAATTGAGATGGAGTCTATCAAACCTTTTGAGGTGTCCACAGCCGTGGGTGACTCGGTAATAGCTAGCCGAGTATATAGGAATTATGTGATTGTGATTTGTGATCGTCGTACCATGATTGATTTGCATGAGCTAGAAATGGTAGATTTTGACGTTATTATAGGCATGGATTGGTTGGCTTCTTGTTATGCCAATGTTGATTGCCGGATGAAGATGGTTCGTTTCCAGTTTCCGGGAGAACCAGTCTTAGAATGGAAAGGGAATGCGACGTCACCAAAGGGTAGGTTTATTTCCTATCTAAAGGCAAGGAAGATGATCACGAAAAGGTGCATTTATCACCTAGTGCGAGTTCAAGATGTAGAAGCTGAGTCGCCGACTCTTCAGTCAGTTCCGGTAGTGAATGAATTTCCGGATGTGTTCCCGGAAGAGCTTCCAGGCCTTCCTCCCGAGCGGGAGATCGATTTTGCTATTGACGTGTTGCCAGACACTAATCCCATATCTATTCCTCCCTATAGGATGGCACCCGCAGAGTTGAAAGAGTTGAAGGAGCAATTAAAAGACTTGCTTGAAAAAGGCTTCATTAGGCCTAGTTCATCCCCGTGGGGAGCACCCGTATTGTTCGTCCGGAAGAAGGATGGCTCTTTGAGAATGTGCATTGATTATCGACAATTGAATAAAGTGACAATTAAGAACAAGTATCCCCTCCCGAGGATTGATGATTTATTTTATCAATTGCAAGGTTCCAAATGGTTTTAAAAGATTGATTTGAGGTCCGGGTATCACCAAGTAAGAGTTAGGGAGAAAGATATGCCTAAGACAGCTTTCAGAACAAGATATGGCCATTTCGGGTTTCGAGTAATGTTGTTTGGGATAACTAATGCACCGGCAGTGTTTGTGGACTTAATGAACAATGTATTCAGGCCTTTTCTGGATCGATTCGTGATTGTATTCATCGATGACATCCTACTGTATTCTAGATCCAAGGCAGAACATGTGGATCATTTGCGAATTGTCCTTGGAGTTCTTCGAGCTCGAGAGTTATTCGCGAAGTTTTCCAAATGCGAGTTTTAGTTAAACTCAGTAGCATTTCTGGGCCACATTGTTGCAGCTGACGGTATTCGAGTGGATAGCCAAAAGATTGAGGCCATGAAGACTTGGCCAAGGCCCACAACCCCTACGGAGGTTCGTAGCTTTTTGGGTTTAGCAGGTTATTACAAAAGATTTGTTGAGGATTTCTCTTCTATTTCTGCACCGCTCACCAAGTTGACTCAGAAGTCAGCTAAGTTTCAATGGACAGATGCTTGCGAGCGTAGTTTCCAAGAGTTGAAAGGCCGACTGACTTCAACCCCAGTCTTGACACTTCCAGAGAGATTGGAAGGATATGTTATTTATTGTGATGCTTCAGGCGTCGGACTAGGCTGTGTATTGATGCAAAATGGTAAGGTGATTGCGTATGCTTCTAGACAATTACGGAAACATGAGCAGAATTATCCTACCCATGACTTAGAATTGGCCGCGGTGGTCCATGCTTTAAAGATATAGAGACATTACTTATATAGTGTCCACGTGGATATTTATACAGATCATAAGAGTCTCCAGTACATCTTCAAGCAGAAAGAGTTGAATTTGCGGCAACGACGATGGCTAGAGTTGCTAAAAGACTATGATGTTGAAATCCTGTACCACCCCGGAAAGGCAAATGTTGTGGCTGATGTTCTTAGCCGTAGGTCGATGGGAAGTCTAAGTGATGTACGACCAGAAAAGAAAGAGATGGCCCGTGATCTTCAACAGTTAGCTAGCCTAGGAGTTGGAGTGGTGGACTCAGGTAGCAGCGGAGCTACTATTCAGAATTCAGCAGTTTCATCGTTAGTAGCGGAAGTAAAAGAGTGACAATATGAGGATCCCATGCTAATGCAGTACAGAGATACACTCCCTCAGAAGGAGGAGTCATCATTTGACATTTCGGAAGACGGAGTCCTCCGATGTCGAGGCAGGTTATGTGTTCCGGATGTGGTAGGTCTACGCCATCAGATTTTGAGAGAAGCTCATTGTTCCTGTCACTCCGTTCACCCCGGAGCGACGAAAATGTATCATGATCTTAAGAATATATATTGGTGGAATGGGATGTAGAAAGACGTAGCGGAATTCGTAGCTCAGTGTCCTAATTACCAACAAGTGAAGATAGAACACCAAAAGCCGGGTGGCTTATTGCAAGCTATAGAAATCCCAACTTGGAAGTGAGAAGTGATTAATATGGATTTCATTACAGGGTTACCCCATTCTCGACGTAAATATGATTCCATATGGGTGATCGTGGATAGACTCACTAAATCAGCTCATTTCTTACCGGTCAGGGCGACCTATGTGGCTGAAGATTACGCAAAGCTTTATCTTAAAGAGATAGTGAGACTCCATGGTGTTCCAGGGTCTATTATCTCCGATAGAGGAACTCAGTTTACAGCCAAGTTTTGGAGATCGTTCCAAGAGGGTCTAGGGACCCAAGTGCGCCTTAGCACGGCATTTCACCCACAGACTGATGGGCAAGCTGAACGTACTATTCAGACCCTTGAAGATATGTTACGGGCATGTATGATAGATTTTGGAGGAAATTGGGATGACCATTTGCCACTCATTGAGTTTGCTTACAATAACAGTTATCATTCTAGCATTCAAATGGCACCGTATGAGGCTCTATATGGGCGAAAGTGTAGATCCCCAATTGGGTGGTTTGAAACCGGAGAAGCCAAGGTGATAGGGCCAGATTTGGTCCAGCAAGCAAGAGAGAAAGTCAAGCTTATACGAGATCGATTGTTAGCGGCTCAAAGTCGCCAGAAGTCCTATGCAGATAATCGTCGAAGGGACTTAGAGTTCCAAGTTAAGGATTGGGGTATTCTTGAAAGTGTCGCCAATGAAAGACGTTATGAGATTTGGCAAAAAGAGGAAGCTCAGTCCCCGGTATATCGGACCCTATGAGATTATACGCAAAATAGGCAAAGTGGCCTATGAGCTAGATCTACCTCCAGATTTGGAGTCAGTCCATCCAGTATTTCATGTCTTGATGCTTCGGAAGTGTGTTGGAGATCCTACGAGGATCGTCCCAGTGAATGATATTCAAGTGACAGAAAAGTTAACTTATGATGAAATACCCATTGCCATATCAGATAGGCAAGTACGGAGGCTTAGAAACAAAGAAGTGGCCTCAATTAAAGTTCTGTGGAGAAATAACAATCGAGAGGAAATGACATGGGAAGCGGAAGAGAATATGCGATCCAAGTACCCACATTTATTTCAGCCCTTGGAAGAAGTCCAAGATGAGACGTCAAAATCATAAGGTATGCATGTTTTCCCTTTTTTACATTCAGGTCGTGTGTGGCCAAATTTCTAGTGTTGTTGTATTATTGCCCTGTGAGGCATTGTTATTGTGGGTTGTTGTGACAGGGTGGTAGTGCCACATTACAGAGGAAACTCTGGCGAAAGTTTTAGAGAATTTCCCAAGCCTTTAACATTCGAGGACGAATGTTCCTAAGGGGGGTAGAATGTTACACCTCGGAAAATTTCCCGTTGGTACGCAAGTAAATGAACTAATGATGGGTGCGAGGAGTGCGAGTGTATAATGTTTCATGGGAAATGTATGTAAAGGGATGTGGTTGATTAGAATGAAAAATCGAGAAATGAGAAAAATTGAAAGTTGGCAAAACTGTCCAGTGGTCGTATATTGCAAAATACGGACTGTAAAGTGCAATACGGTCCGTAAACTGGCAGTCGTAAACTGCCATGCAAAAGATTCAGCCTTCTGCCAGTGGTCGTAAAGTTCAAATACGGACCGTAAACTAGTATACGGTCCGTAAACTGCCAGGTCGTAAACTGGCATGCCAAACTTCAACTTGCTGCCAGCTGAGGAAGAGGTATAATACGACCTGATGGACGGACCGTAAAGTGATTTACGGCCCGTAAACCATGGTCGTAAATCACCATGCATGCAGGACAAAGTCTCTGGTCCTACTTAAGCTTAAAGACGACCACGAAAGACGGTCCGTAAAGTGGAATACGGACCGTAAAATTCCATGGACGACCACTGTTCACCCAGCACAGATTTTCCAATTCATTAAATATGAGGATCAAGACTTGTCTTATTTCATTTCCACATTACACCACTTCTCTCTAAAACTTCTCTCTACATTTATTATATGATTTTTCAAGGATTATAAGTCATCAATAACATTAAGACAAGTAAATCAAGGATAAGGGAATCATCAAGGATCATCCAAGTCAAGAAATCCAAATGGAGAAAAACTAGGGTTTTGCTCAAAGAAGAGTATTATCAACCAAAGCTTGTTCCTACAACTTCTAAGGTAAGATTCATGATTTTTACAAGATGTTTAAGGTATTGGAGAATTAAAATACATGGATTGTAGAAAATGTGGTCAACTAGGTCATGAATGATGAATAGTGACATTTTGAGAAATAGTTTGAATTGAGTTATGAATGTTGTTGTGTTGTGATATGAATGTGTTATAAATGGTATTAAGATCATGAACTAAACACTTTAGACGAATGGACGAAGATGGGTGTTGTGACCATAAATGTGGGTGAATTAGAGGCAAATTGAGGAATCTAGATAATGTGGATAATGCGAATGACTAATGGCCATTGTTATGATATTAATGAAGGTATAAACTCTAGCATTGGAAGGGAACGTGCAAGTGTAGGATAGTTCGACGGAAAGGTATGTAAGGCTAACCCTTCTTTCATAAGGCATGGTTCTAGGCCAAATTCCTAAATTCCTCTATATGAGTATGTTGTCTTCACATGGTTGACACTCCGAGCTCATAAGCTCACCACCCTTGATATGTACTATGATTATACTACGTTCCTCGTATGACGAGTAAGTCTATAATGTAAATGTAACGATAATGATGTGGATAGTAATGATGATGAGAGTAAAATGAGACTAGAGATGCTTACGAGCTACGATATATGTATATGTATGCCTATGAAGGGCTATGATAAGGCCCCGAGCTTATGATGCCGGGTACGACTATATGTATATGACTATGTATAAAGTATGTATACGACTACGAAACGCGCGCACACCTCTGCAAATGGTACGGATAACCCTGATGCCTTGGTAGGGCCAGGTATGTATGACCTTGAGTCTTGGTTGGCCAAGCATGTATAAGACACCGATCCTATGAGGTCGGGTATGCTATGTAAATGCTATGTATATGAAATGACTATGTATATAATATGAATATGAATGTGAAAAGACTATGTATAGGAATGCGAATAAGAACATGTATACGAATATGAGCACAAGTATGGTACGAGTATTATTATGGGATACGAACGACGATGTATGCAAGTAAGCGACATGATGATGATATTACTGTCTCCCCTCCTATGCTATTTTCATATGATATCTATTATGCTTCTATATTGATGTTGATCATTCTTTACATACTCAGTACATTCTTCGTACTGACGTCCTTTTGTTTGTGGACGCTGCGTCATGCCCGCAGGTGCACAGGGAGACAGACTTGATCCATAGCTGCTTATTCAGAGATTGCATAGCAGAGCTCCATTTCTTTCGGAGTCGTAGCTTTTGGGTACTTATTCTTTTGTGTATATAATTATGGGCATAGCGGGGTCCTGTCCCGCTCATACGATATGTCATACTCTTAGAGGCTCGTAGTCATGTGTATGTGGGTAGAGATGTTCGACCATGTCGGCCCATGTTTTGTATATCTTTTGTTGGCCTCGTCGGCCTTGTACTTATGATGTGGCATAGATGCCTATGATATGTTAAATGATGATGGTCGTCTAATGGGATAAGTATGATTAACGATACGAAAAGCACGAATTGACTTATGGTTCACCTAGATGTTATGTTATGTACGATAAGGGGGTGCCCGGGTGGGGTATCACCGGGTCCTCGTCGCGGCCCCCTAGCCGGGTCGTGACAAAAGTGGTATCAGAGCAGTGCAGTCCTAGGATGTGTCTACGAGCCGTGTCTAGTAGAGTCTTGGTTATGGGTGTGTTGCGCGCCACACTTATAAACGAGAAGCTGCGGACATTTTAGGAATATATGACCTTCTTTCTTCATAAGAATCGTGCGATAGAGCTATGATGTAAGAAATTCTTGTTCCTAAATCGTGTGTTGTGTATTTCAGAGATGCCTAAAAAGAAAAAGGCTACAGCAGCCCAAAAGGGTAAGACGGTGGCAGAAAAGCGGGCTGAAAGAGCACCGCCACCGGTAGTAGAGGAAGATGAGTCCCAGAGTGCGGCTCAATCTCAGTCCTCCCAGACAGTGCCTATTACTGGGGAGCACGTGGGAGCCTCAGCCCCAGCTCCAGCTCCTCCACTGAATGCTTCGGGCCAAGACGTGAAAGAGGCCATTAATTTGTTGACTCAGTTGGTTGCGGCCCAGACTCAGAGGCCAAGCGCAGGGCAAGGTGACAGGACTGTTAGTGCAAGGGCCCGTGACTTCATTGCTTTGAAACCCCTGGAATTTTTTGGGTCGAAACTGGAGGAGGATCCCCAGGACTTTATTGATGGTATGCTAAGGACGCTCCGGTTGATACATGCTTCAGACACCGAATCGGTGGATGTAGCGTCATATAGATTGAGAGATATCTCGATCCAGTGGTATACAGTACGGATGTCTTCGCGGGGAGCCAATGCACCTCCGCCGGTATGACAAGAGTTTGTCGATGCTTTTCTCCGTCACTACATGCCTCCAGAAGTTCGGCAAGCTAGGGCTAAATTCTTGAATTTGAGGCAAGGTAACATGAGTGCTACAGAGTATAGTCTCCGCTTTAACTCCTTGGCCAGGTATGCTTCGGCCATGGTAGCGGATATGGGCGATCGGGTGCACCGGTTTGTGAAAGGCCTAGGGCCACACTTGATGGATAAATGCTTAACTGCATCCCTTCAGTATGGCATGGATATTGCACGCATTCAGGCACATGCTCAGGAATTAGAGGAACACCTACAGCAGCGGAGAAATGAACGTGAGCAAGATAGGGGACATAGCAAGAGAGCTAGACCTTCAGGTTCGAGGAGCGAGTCCAGGGGTGGACACAGATAGCAGCTTCCCAGCCATTCAGGCTATTCTATGACCAGTCCACCTCCACGGTTTTCAGGCCAGGGCCTTGATAGATCTGCTCGTTCAGGGCCGAGTCCGAGTTATACAGGACCTCAGTTCAGAGGCGATTTGGGTCAGTCAAGGCCACCCGTACCACCGTGTTACCAGTGTGGGAAGATGCATTGGGGTCGATGCCGATTTGGTTCAGATGATTGCTATTCATGTGGTCGGCCAATCCATATTATGCGTGATTTCCTCTCAGTACATGGTAGAGGTAGGAGCCAGCCATCAGGGTCAGTAGCCGGATCTTCGGCATCTTTACGCCCTACGGGGCCAGGTTCACATGCGCCAGTCGGCCATGGTAGAGGTAGAGGCATTGCTCCCAGTACTAGCGGTCCTCAACACCGTATTTATGCTTTGGCTGGACGCCAAGATCTTGGGTCTTCTCCTGATGTGGTCACAGGTATATTATCGGTATTCTCTCATGATATATATGTTTTGATTGATCCGGGCTCCACATTATCATATGTTAATCCAAATATTTCGGGTCGATTTATAATTGAGATGGAGTCTATCAAACCTTTTGAGGTGTCCACACCCGTGGGTGACTCGGTAATAGCTAGCCGAGTATATAGGAATTGTGTGATTGTGATTTGTGATCGTCGTACCATGATTGATTTGCATGAGCTAGAAATGGTAGATTTTGACGTTATTATAGGCATGGATTGGTTGGCTTCTTGTTATGCCAATGTTGATTGCCGGATGAAGATGGTTCGTTTCCAGTTTCCGGGAGAACCAGTCTTAGAATGGAAAGGGAATGCGACGTCACCAAAGGGTAGGTTTATTTCCTATCTAAAGGCAAGGAAGATGATCGCGAAAGGGTGCATTTATCACCTAGTGCGAATTCAAGATGTAGAAGCTGAGTCGCCGACTCTTCAGTCAGTTCCGGTAGTGAATGAATTTCCGGATGTGTTCCCGGAAGAGCTTCCAGGCCTTCCTCCCGAGCGGGAGATCGATTTTGCTATTGACGTGTTGCCAGACACTAATCCCATATCTATTCCTCCCTATAGGATGGCACCCGCAGAGTTGAAAGAGTTGAAGGAGCAATTAAAAGACTTGCTTGAAAAAGGCTTCATTAGGCCTAGTTCATCCCCGTGGGGAGCACCCGTATTGTTCGCCCGGAAGAAGGATGGCTCTTTGAGAATGTGCATTGATTATCGACAATTGAATAAAGTGACAATTAAGAACAAGTATCCCCTCCCGAGGATTGATGATTTATTTTATCAATTGCAAGGTTCCAAATGGTTTTCAAAGATTGATTTGAGGTCCGGGTATCACCAAGTAAGAGTTAGGGAGAAAGATATCCCTAAGACAGCTTTCAGAACAAGATATGGCCATTTCGGGTTCCGAGTAATGTTGTTTGGGATAACTAATGCACCGGCAGTGTTTGTGGACTTAATGAACAATGTATTCAGGCCTTTTCTGGATCGATTCGTGATTGTATTCATCGATGACATCCTACTGTATTCTAGATCCAAGGCAGAACATGTGGATTATTTGCGAATTGTCCTTGGAGTTCTTCGAGCTCGAGAGTTATTCGCGAAGTTTTCCAAATGCGAGTTTTGGTTAAACTCAGTAGCATTTCTGGGCCACATTGTTGCAGCTGACGGTATTCGAGTGGATAGCCAAAAGATTGAGGCCATGAAGACTTGGCCAAGGCCCACAACCCCTACGGAGGTTCGTAGCTTTTTGGGTTTAGCAGGTTATTACAAAAGATTTGTTGAGGATTTCTCTTCTATTTCTGCACCGCTCACCAAGTTGACTCAGAAGTCAGCTAAGTTTCAATGGATAGATGCTTGCGAGCGTAGTTTCCAAGAGTTGAAAGGCCGACTGACTTCAGCCCCAGTCTTGACACTTCCAGAGAGATTGGAAGGATATGTTATTTATTGTGATGCTTCAGGCGTCGGACTAGGCTGTGTATTGATGCAAAATGGTAAGGTGATTGCGTATGCTTCTAGACAATTACGGAAACATGAGCAGAATTATCCTACCCATGACTTAGAATTGGCCGCGGTGGTCCATGCTTTAAAGATATAGAGACATTACTTATATAGTGTCCACGTGGATATTTATACAGATCATAAGAGTCTCCAGTACATCTTCAAGCAGAAAGAGTTGAATTTGCGGCAACGACGATGGCTAGAGTTGCTAAAAGACTATGATGTTGAAATCCTGTACCACCCCGGAAAGGCAAATGTTGTGGCTGATGCTCTTAGCCGTAGGTCGATGGGAAGTCTAAGTGATGTACGACCAGAAAAGAAAGAGATGGCCTGTGATCTTCAACAGTTAGCTAGCCTAGGAGTTGGAGTGGCGGACCCAGGTAGGAGCGGAGCTACTATTCAGAATTCAGCAGTTTCATCGTTAGTAGCGGAAGTAAAAGAGTGAGAATATGAGGATCCCATGCTAATGCAGTACAGAGATACACTCCCTCAGAAGGAGGAGTCATCATTTGACATTTCGGAAGACGGAGTCCTCCGATGTCGAGGCAGGTTATGTGTTCCCGATGTGGTAGGTCTACGCCATCAGATTTTGAGAGAAGCTCATTGTTCCCGTCACTCCGTTCACCCCGGAGCGACGAAAATGTATCATGATCTTAAGACTATATATTGGTGGAATGGGATGTAGAAAGACGTAGCGGAATTCGTAGCTCAGTGTCCTAATTGCCAACAAGTGAAGATAGAACACCAAAAGCCGGGTGGCTTATTGCAAGCTATAGAAATCCCAACTTGGAAGTGAGAAGTGATTAATATGGATTTCATTACAGGGTTACCCCATTCTCGACGTAAATATGATTCCATATGGGTGATCGTGGATAGACTCACTAAATCAGCTCATTTCTTACCGGTCAGGGCGACCTATGTGGCTGAAGATTACGCAAAGCTTTATCTTAAAGAGATAGTGAGACTCCATGGTGTTCCAGTGTCTATTATCTCCGATAGAGGAACTCAGTTTACAGCCAAGTTTTGGAGATCGTTCCAAGAGGGTCTAGGGACCCAAGTGCGCCTTAGCACGGCATTTCACCCACAGACCGATGGGCAAGCTGAACGTACTATTCAGACCCTTGAAGATATGTTATGGGCATGTATGATAGATTTTGGAGGAAATTGGGATGACCATTTGCCACTCATTGAGTTTGCTTACAATAACAGTTATCATTCTAGCATTCAAATGGCACCGTATGAGGCTCTATATGGGCGAAAGTGTAGATCCCCAATTGGGTGGTTTGAAACCGGAGAAGCCAAGGTGATAGGGCCAGATTTGGTCCAGCAAGCAAGAGAGAAAGTCAAGCTTATACGAGATCGATTGTTAGCGGCTCAAAGTCGCCAGAAGTCCTATGCAGATAATTGTCGAAGGGACTTAGAGTTCCAAGTTAAGGATTGGGGTATTCTTGAAAGTGTCGCCAATGAAAGACGTTATGAGATTTGGCAAAAAGAGGAAGCTCAGTCCCCGGTATATCGGACCCTATGAGATTATACGCAAAATAGGCAAAGTGGCCTATGAGCTAGATCTACCTCCAGATTTGGAGTCAGTCCATCCAGTATTTCATGTCTTGATGCTTCGGAAGTGTGTTGGAGATCCTACGAGGATCGTCCCAGTGAATGATATTCAAGTGACAGAAAAGTTAACTTATGATGAAATACCCATTGCCATATCAGATAGGCAAGTACGGAGGCTTAGAAACAAAGAAGTGGCCTCAATTAAAGTTCTGTGGAGAAATAACAATCGAGAGGAAATGACATGGGAAGCGGAAGAGAATATGCGATCCAAGTACCCACATTTATTTCAGCCCTTGGAAGAAGTCCAAGATGAGACGTCAAAATCATAAGGTATGCATGTTTTCCCTTTTTTACATTCAGGTCGTGTGTGGCCAAATTTCTAGTGTTGTTGTATTATTGCCCTGTGAGGCATTGTTTTTGTGGGTTGTTGTGACAGGGTGGTAGTGCCACATTACAGAGGAAACTCTGGCGAAAGTTTTAGAGAATTCCCCAAGCCTTTAACATTCGAGGACGAATGTTCCTAAGGGGGGTAGAATTTTACACCTCGGAAAATTTCCCGTTGGTACGCAAGTAAATGAACTAATGATGGGTGCGAGGAGTGCGAGTGTATAATGTTTCATGGGAAATGTATGTAAAGGGATGTGGTTGATTAGAATGAAAAATCGAGAAATGAGAAAAATTGAAAGTTGGCAAAACTGTCCAGTGGTCGTATATTGCAAAATACGGACCGTAAAGTGCAATACGGTGGTCCGTAAACTGGCAGTCGTAAACTGCCATGCAAAAGATTCAGCCTTCTGCCAGTGGTCGTAAAGTGCAAATACGGACCGTAAACTAGTATACGGTCCGTAAACTGCCAGGTCGTAAACTGGCATGCCAAACTTCAACTTGCTGCCAGCTGAGGAAGAGGTATAATACGACCTGATGGACGGACCGTAAAGTGATTTACGGCCCGTAAACCATGGTCGTAAATCACCATGCATGCAAGACAAAGTCTCTGGTCCTACTTAAGCTTAAAGACGACCACGAAAGACGGTCCGTAAAGTGGAATACGGACCGTAAACCTCCATGGACGACCACTGTTCACCCAGCACAGATTTTCCAATTCATTAAATATGAGGATCAAGACTTGTCTTATTTCATTTCCACATTACACCACTTCTCTCTAAAACTTCTCTCTACATTTATTATATGATTTTTCAAGGATTATAAGCCATCAATAACATTAAGACAAGTAAATCAAGGATAAGGGAATCATCAAGGATCATCCAAGTCAAGAAATCCAAATGGAGAAAAACTAGGGTTTTGCTCAAAGAAGAGTATTATCAACCAAAGCTTGTTCCTACAACTTCTAAGGTAAGATTCATGATTTTTACAAGATGTTTAAGGTATTGGAGAATTAAAATACATGGATTGTAGAAAATGTGGTCAACTAGGTCATGAATGATGAATAGTGACATTTTGAGAAATAGTTTGAATTGAGTTATGAATGTTGTTGTGTTGTGATATGAATGTGTTATAAATGGTATTAAGATCATGAACTAAACACTTTAGACGAATGGACGAAGATGGGTGTTGTGACCATAAATGTGGGTGAATTAGAGGCAAATTGAGGAATCTAGATAATGTGGATAATGTGAATGACTAATGGCCATTGTTATGATATTAATGAAGGTATACACTCTAGCATTGGAAGGGAACGTGCAAGTGTAGGATAGTTCGACGGAAAGGTATGTAAGGCTAACCCTTCTTTCATAAGGCATGGTTCTTGGCCAAATTCCTAAATTCCTCTATATGAGTATGTTGTCTTCACATGGTTGACATTCCGAGCTCATAAGCTCACCACCCTTGATATGTACTATGATTATACTACGTTCCTCGTATGACGAGTAAGTCTATAATGTAAATGTAACGATAATGATGTGGATAGTAATGATGATGAGAGTAAAATGAGACTAGAGATGCTTACGAGCTACGATATATGTATATGTATGCCTATGAAGGGCTATGATAAGGCCCCGAGCTTATGATGCCGGGTAAGACTATATGTATATGACTATGTATAAAGTATGTATACGACTACGAAACGCGCGCACACCTCTGCAAATGGTACGGATAACCCTGATGCCTTGGTAGGGCCAGGTATGTATGACCTTGAGTCTTGGTTGGCCAAGCATGTATAAGACACTGATCCTATGAGGTCGGGTATGCTATGCAAATGCTATGTATATGAAATGACTATGTATATAATATGAATATGAATGTGAAAAGACTATGTATAGGAATGCGAATAAGAACATGTATACGAATATGAGCACAAGTATGGTACGAGTATTATTATGGGATACGAACGACGATGTATGCAAGTAAGCGACATGATGATGATATTACTGTCTCCCCTCCTATGCTATTTTCATATGATATCTATTATGCTTCTATATTGATGTTGATCATTCTTTACATACTCAGTACATTCTTCGTACTGACGTCCTTTTATTTGTGGACGCTGTGTCATGCCCGCAGGTGCACAGGGAGACAGACTTGATCCATAGCTGCTTATTCAGAGATTGCATAGCAGAGCTCCATTTCTTTCGGAGTCGTAGCTTTTGGGTACTTATTCTTTTGTGTATATAATTATGGGCATAGCGGGATCCTGTCCCGCTCATACGATATGTCATACTCTTAGAGGCTCGTAGTCATGTGTATGTGGGTAGAGATGTTCGACCATGTCGGCCCATGTTTTGTATATCTTTTGTTGGCCTCGTCGGCCTTGTACTTATGATGTGGCATAGATGCCTATGATATGTTAAATGATGATGGTCGTCTAATGGGATCAGTATGATTAACGATACGAAAAGCACGAATTGACTTATGGTTCACCTAGATGTTATGTTATGTACGATAAGGGGGTGCCCGGGTGGGGTATCACCGGGTCCTCGTCGCGGCCCCCTAGCCGGGTCGTGACAAAAGTGGTATCAGAGCAGTGCAGTCCTAGGATGTGTCTACGAGCCGTGTCTAGTAGAGTCTTGGTTATGGGTGTGTTGCGCGCCACACTTATAAACGAGAAGCTGCGGACATTTTAGGAATATATGACCTTCTTTCTTCATAAGAATCGTGCGATAGAGCTATGATGTAAGAAATTCTTGTTCCTAAATCGTGTGTTGTGTATTTCAGAGATGCCTAAAAAGAAAAAGGCTACAGCAGCCCAAAAGGGTAAGACGGTGGCAGAAAAGCGGGCTGAAAGAGCACCGCCACCGGTAGTAGAGGAAGATGAGTCCCAGAGTGCGGCTCAATCTCAGTCCTCCCAGACAGTGCCCATTACTGGGGAGCACGTGGGAGCCTCAGCCCCAGCTCCAGCTCCTCCACTGAATGCTTCGGGCCAAGACGTGAAAGAGGCCATTAATTTGTTGACTCAGTTGGTTGCGGCCCAGACTCAGAGGCCAAGCGCAGGGCAAGGTGACAGGACTGTTAGTGCAAGGGCCCGTGACTTCATTGCTTTGAAACCCCTGGAATTGTTTGGGTCGAAACTGGAGGAGGATCCCCAGGACTTTATTGATGGTATGCTAAGGACGCTCCGGTTGATACATGCTTCAGACACCGAATCGGTGGATGTAGCGTCATATAGATTGAGAGATATCTCGATCCAGTGGTATACAGTACGGATGGCTTCGCGGGGAGCCAATGCACCTCCGCCGGTATGACAAGAGTTTGTCGATGCTTTTCTCCGTCACTACATGCCTCCAGAAGTTCGGCGAGCTAGGGCTAAATTCTTGAATTTGAGGCAAGGTAACATGAGTGCTACAGAGTATAGTCTCCGCTTTAACTCCTTGGCCAGGTATGCTTCGGCCATGGTAGCGGATATGGGCGATCGGGTGCACCGGTTTGTGAAAGGCCTAGGGCCACACTTGATGGATAAATGCTTAACTGCATCCCTTCAGTATGGCATGGATATTGCACGCATTCAGGCACATGCTCAGGAATTAGAGGAACACCTACAGCAGCGGAGAAATGAACGTGAGCAAGATAGGGGACATAGCAAGAGAGCTAGACCTTCAGGTTCGAGGAGCGAGTCCAGGGGTGGACACAGATAGCAGCTTCCCAGCTATTCAGGCTATTCTATGACCAGTCCACCTCCACGGTTTTCAGGCCAGGGCCTTGATAGATCTGCTCGTTCAGGGCCGAGTCCGAGTTATACAGGACCTCAGTTCAGAGGCGATTTGGGTCAGTCAAGGCCACCCGTACCACCGTGTTACCAGTGTGGGAAGATGCATTGGGGTCGATGCCGATTTGGTTCAGATGATTGCTATTCATGTGGTCGGCCAGGCCATATTATGCGTGATTTCCTCTCAGTACATGGTAGAGGTAGGAACCAGCCATCAGGGTCAGTAGCCGGATCTTCGGCATCTTTACGCCCTACGAGGCCAGGTTCACATGCGCCAGTCGGCCATGGTAGAGGTAGAGGCATTGCTCCCAGTACTAGCGGTCCTCAACACCGTATTTATGCTTTGGCTGGACGCCAAGATCTTGGGTCTTCTCCTGATGTGGTCACAGGTATATTATCGGTATTCTCTCATGATATATATGCTTTGATTGATCCGGGCTCCACATTATCATATGTTAATCCAAATATTTCGGGTCGATTTATAATTGAGATGGAGTCTATCAAACCTTTTGAGGTGTCCACACCCGTGGGTGACTCGGTAATAGCTAGCCGAGTATATAGGAATTGTGTGATTGTGATTTGTGATCGTCGTACCATGATTGATTTGCATGAGCTAGAAATGGTAGATTTTGACGTTATTATAGGCATGGATTGGTTGGCTTCTTGTTATGCCAATGTTGATTGCCGGATGAAGATGGTTCGTTTCCAGTTTCCGGGAGAACCAGTCTTAGAATGGAAAGGGAATGCGACGTCACCAAAGGGTAGGTTTATTTCCTATCTAAAGGCAAGGAAGATGATCACGAAAGGGTGCATTTATCACCTAGTGCGAGTTCAAGATGTAGAAGCTGAGTCGCCGACTCTTCAGTCAGTTCCGGTAGTGAATGAATTTCCGGATGTGTTCCCGGAAGAGCTTCCAGGCCTTCCTCCCGAGCGGGAGATCGATTTTGCTATTGACGTGTTGCCAGACACTAATCCCATATCTATTCCTCCCTATAGGATGGCACCCGCAGAGTTGAAAGAGTTGAAGGAGCAATTAAAAGACTTGCTTGAAAAAGGCTTCATTAGGCCTAGTTCATCCCCGTGGGGAGCACCCGCATTGTTCGTCCGGAAGAAGGATGGCTCTTTGAGAATGTGCATTGATTATCGACAATTGAATAAAGTGACAATTAAGAACAAGTATCCCCTCCCGAGGATTGATGATTTATTTTATCAATTGCAAGGTTCCAAATGGTTTTCAAAGATTGATTTGAGGTCCGGGTATCACCAAGTAAGAGTTAGGGAGAAAGATATCCCTAAGACAGCTTTCAGAACATGATATGGCCATTTCGGGTTCCGAGTAATGTTGTTTGGGATAACTAATGCACCGGCAGTGTTTGTGGACTTAATGAACAATGTAATCAGGCCTTTTCTGGATCGATTCGTGATTATATTCATCGATGACATCCTACTGTATTCTAGATCCAAGGCAGAACATGTGGATCATTTGCGAATTGTCCTTGGAGTTCTTCGAGCTCGAGAGTTATTCGCGAAGTTTTCCAAATGCGAGTTTTGGTTGAACTCAGTAGCATATCTGGGCCACATTGTTGCAGCTGACGGTATTCGAGTGGATAGCCAAAAGATTGAGGCCATGAAGACTTGGCCAAGGCCCACAACCCCTACGGAGGTTCGTAGCTTTTTGGGTTTAGCAGGTTATTACAAAAGATTTGTTGAGGATTTCTCTTCTATTTCTGCACCGCTCACCAAGTTGACTCAGAAGTCAGCTAAGTTTCAATGGATAGATGCTTGCGAGCGTAGTTTCCAAGAGTTGAAAGGCCGACTGACTTCAGCCCCAGTCTTGACACTTCCAGAGAGATTGGAAGGATATGTTATTTATTGTGATGCTTCAGGCGTCGGACTAGGCTGTGTATTGATGCAAAATGGTAAGGTGATTGCGTATGCTTCTAGACAATTACGGAAACATGAGCAGAATTATCCTACCCATGACTTAGAATTGGCCGCGGTGGTCCATGCTTTAAAGATATAGAGACATTACTTATATAGTGTCCACGTGGATATTTATACAGATCATAAGAGTCTCCAGTACATCTTCAAGCAGAAAGAGTTGAATTTGCGGCAACGACGATGGCTAGAGTTGCTAAAAGACTATGATGTTGAAATCCTGTACCACCCCGGAAAGGCAAATGTTGTGGCTGATGCTCTTAGCCGTAGGTCGATGGGAAGTCTAAGTGATGTACGACCAGAAAAGAAAGAGATGGCCCGTGATCTTCAACAGTTAGCTAGCCTTGGAGTTGGAGTGGTGGACTCAGGTAGCAGCGGAGCTACTATTCAGAATTCAGCAGTTTCATCGTTAGTAGCGGAAGTAAAAGAGTGACAATATGAGGATCCCATGCTAATGCAGTACAGAGATACACTCCCTCAGAAGGAGGAGTCATCATTTGACATTTCAGAAGACGGAGTCCTCCGATGTCGAGGCAGGTTATGTGTTCCCGATGTGGTAGGTCTACGCCATCAGATTTTGAGAGAAGCTCATTGTTCCCGTCACTCCGTTCACCCCGGAGCGACGAAAATGTATCATGATCTTAAGACTATATATTGGTGGAATGGGATGTAGAAAGACGTAGCGGAATTCGTAGCTCAGTGTCCTAATTGCCAACAAGTGAAGATAGAACACCAAAAGCCGGGTGGCTTATTGCAAGCTATAGAAATCCCAACTTGGAAGTGAGAAGTGATTAATATGGATTTCATTACAGGGTTACCCCATTCTCGACGTAAATATGATTCCATATGGGTGATCGTGGATAGACTCACTAAATCAGCTCATTTCTTACCGGTCAGGGCGACCTATGTGGCTGAAGATTACGCAAAGCTTTATCTTAAAGAGATAGTGAGACTCCATGGTGTTCCAGTGTCTATTATCTCCGATAGAGGAACTCAGTTTACAGCCAAGTTTTGGAGATCATTCCAAGAGGGTCTAGGGACCAAAGTGCGCCTTAGCACGGCATTTCACCCACAGACCGATGGGCAAGCTGAACGTACTATTCATATCCTTGAAGATATGTTACGGGCATGTATGATAGATTTTGGAGGAAATTGGGATGACCATTTGCCACTCATTGAGTTTGCTTACAATAACAGTTATCATTCTAGCATTCAAATGGCACCGTATGAGGCTCTATATGGGCGAAAGTGTAGATCCCCAATTGGGTGGTTTGAAACCGGAGAAGCCAAGGTGATAGGGCCAGATTTGGTCCAGCAAGCAAGAGAGAAATTCAAGCTTATACGAGATCGATTGTTAGCGGCTCAAAGTCGCCAGAAGTCCTATGCAGATAATCGTCGAAGGGACTTAGAGTTCCAAGTTAAGGATTGGGGTATTCTTGAAAGTGTCGCCAATGAAAGACGTTATGAGATTTGGCAAAAAGAGGAAGCTCAGTCCCCGGTATATCGGACCCTATGAGATTATACGCAAAATAGGCAAAGTGGCCTATGAGCTAGATCTACCTCCAGATTTGGAGTCAGTCCATCCAGTATTTCATGTCTTGATGCTTCGGAAGTGTGTTGGAGATCCTACGAGGATCGTCCCAGTGAATGATATTCAAGTGACAGAAAAGTTAACTTATGATGAAATACCCATTGCCATATCAGATAGGCAAGTACGGAGGCTTAGAAACAAAGAAGTGGCCTCAATTAAAGTTCTGTGGAGAAATAACAATCGAGAGGAAATGACATGGGAAGCGGAAGAGAATATGCGATCCAAGTACCCACATTTATTTCAGCCCTTGGAAGAAGTCCAAGATGAGACGTCAAAATCATAAGGTATGCATGTTTTCCCTTTTTTACATTCAGGTCGTGTGTGGCCAAATTTCTAGTGCTGTTGTATTATTGCCCTGTGAGGCATTGTTATTGTGGGTTGTTGTGACAGGGTGGTAGTGCCACATTACAGAGGAAACTCTGGCGAAAGTTTTAGAGAATTCCCCAAGCCTTTAACATTCGAGGACGAATGTTCCTAAGGGGGGTAGAATGTTACACCTCGGAAAATTTCCCGTTAGTACGCAAGTAAATGAACTAATGATGGGTGCGAGGAGTGTGAGTGTATAATGTTTCATGGGAAATGTATGTAAAGGGATGTGGTTGATTAGAATGAAAAATCGAGAAATGAGAAAAATTGAAAGTTGGCAAAACTGTCTAGTGGTCGTATATTGCAAAATACGGACCGTAAAGTGCAATACGGTCCGTAAACTGGCAGTCGTAAACTGCCATGCAAAAGATTCAGCCTTCTGCCAGTGGTCGTAAAGTGCAAATACGGACCGTAAACTAGTATACGGTCCGTAAACTGCCAGGTCGTAAACTGGCATGCCAAACTTCAACTTGCTGCCAGCTGAGGAAGAGGTATAATACGACCTGATGGACGGACCGTAAAGTGATTTACGGCCCGTAAACCATGGTCGTAAATCACCATGCATGCAGGACAAAGTCTCTGGTCCTACTTAAGCTTAAAGACGACCACGAAAGACGGTCCGTAAAGTGGAATACGGACCGTAAACCTCCATGGACGACCACTGTTCACCCAGCACAGATTTTCCAATTCATTAAATATGAGGATCAAGACTTGTCTTATTTCATTTCCACATTACACCACTTCTCTCTAAAACTTCTCTCTACATTTATTATATGATTTTTCAAGGATTATAAGCCATCAATAACATTAAGACAAGTAAATCAAGGATAAGGGAATCATCAAGGATCATCCAAGTCAAGAAATCCAAATGGAGAAAAACTAGGGTTTTGCTCAAAGAAGAGTATTATCAACCAAAGCTTGTTCCTACAACTTCTAAGGTAAGATTCATGATTTTTACAAGATGTTTAAGGTATTGGAGAATTAAAATACATGGATTGTAGAAAATGTGGTCAACTAGGTCATGAATGATGAATAGTGACATTTTGAGAAATAGTTTGAATTGAGTTATGAATGTTGTTGTGTTGTGATATGAATGTGTTATAAATGGTATTAAGATCATGAACTAAACACTTTAGACGAATGGACGAAGATGGGTGTTGTGACCATAAATGTGGGTGAATTAGAGGCAAATTGAGGAATCTAGATAATGTGGATAATGTGAATGACTAATGGCCATTGTTATGATATTAATGAAGGTATAAACTCTAGCATTGGAAGGGAACGTGCAAGTGTAGGATAGTTCGACGGAAAGGTATGTAAGGCTAACCCTTCTTTCATAAGGCATGGTTCTTGGCCAAATTCCTAAATTCCTCTATATGAGTATGTTGTCTTCACATGGTTGACATTCTGAGCTCATAAGCTCACCACCCTTGATATGTACTATGATTATACTACGTTTCTCGTATGACGAGTAAGTATATAATGTAAATGTAACGATAATGATGTGGATAGTAATGATGATGAGAGTAAAATGAGACTAGAGATGCTTACGAGCTACGATATATGTATATGTATGCCTATGAAGGGCTATGATAAGGCCCCGAGCTTATGATGCCGGGTAAGACTATATGTATATGACTATGTATAAAGTATGTATACGACTACGAAACGCGCGCACACCTCTGCAAATGGTACGGATAACCCTGATGCCTTGGTAGGGCCAGGTATGTATGACCTTGAGTCTTGGTTGGCCAAGCATGTATAAGACACCGATCCTATGAGGTCGGGTATGCTATGTAAATGCTATGTATATGAAATGACTATGTATATAATATGAATATGAATGTGAAAAGACTATGTATAGGAATGCGAATAAGAACATGTATACGAATATGAGCACAAGTATGGTACGAGTATTATTATGGGATACGAACGACGATGTATGCAAGTAAGCGACATGATGATGATATTACTGTCTCCCCTCCTATGCTATTTTCATATGATATCTATTATGCTTCTATATTGATGTTGATCATGCTTTACATACTCAGTACATTCTTCGTACTGACGTCCTTTTGTTTGTGGACGCTGCGTCATGCCCGCAGGTGCACAGGGAGACAGAATTGATCCATAGCTGTTTATTCAGAGCTTGCATAGCAGAGCTCCATTTCTTTCGGAGTCGTAGCTTTTGGGTACTTATTCTTTTGTGTATATAATTATGGGCATAGCGGGGTCCTGTCCCGCTCATACGATATGTCATACTCTTAGAGGCTCGTAGTCATGTGTATGTGGGTAGAGATGTTCGACCATGTCGGCCCATGTTTTGTATATCTTTTGTTGGCCTCGTCGGCCTTGTACTTATGATGTGGCATAGATGCCTATGATATGTTAAATGATGATGGTCGTCTAATGGGATCAGTATGATTAACGATAAGAAAAGCACGAATTGACTTATGGTTCACCTAGATGTTATGTTATGTACGATAAGTGGGTGCCCGGGTGGGGTAGCACCGGGTGCTCGTCGCGGCCCCCTAGCCGGATCGTGACATAACAACTGGGTAATATCAAGAGGAGAGAACGTGTTTCCTCCGGTCTGGCAAGAGTTCGTGGATGCTTTTATTCGTCACTATTTGCCACCCGAGGTCCATCGAGCTAGAGCGGATAGATTTCTAAATTTGAGGCAAGGAAATATGAGTGCCTAGGAGTATAGCATGCAATTTAATTCTTTGGCTAGATATGCCCCGGCTATGGTGGCCGACATGGGAGATCGGGGACATAGATTTATGAGCGCCCTAGGGCCACATTTGTTTAGAGATTGTTTAACGGCTTCCTTGCAAGACGGGATGGATATTTCTCGAATACAGGCCCATGCTCAGAATTTGGAGGGGCGACAACAACAACAAAGAGGTGACCGTGATATCGACATGAGGCAAGGTAAGAGGGCCAGATCTATGGGAGCAAGCAGTGATTATAGAGAGGGATCAAGGGAGAAATATTCTAGGTACTCAGGCCAGTCGGTGACTAGTGCACCTCCTCGATTCGCAGGTAGGAGATTTGATAGCTCTTTTCGTTCAGGACAGGGTCAGAGTTCGAGGGCTCAGATTCCCAGTCCAGGGAAGATTATAGCCAGAGGAGACCCCCAGTACCGCAATGCAGCCAGTGCGGTAGATTGCATTCCGGACAATGTCGCCAAGGTTCAGATGCTTGTTATACTTGTGGCTAGGTGGGGCACATGATGAGAGATTGCCCATTAACGAGTGGCAGAGTTGGAGTTCAGCCCACAGGTTCAGCAGTTGGTTCTTCCTCAGCACGCCCGGTAGTGCAGATTCCCCAGATGTCAGCAGGCTGAAGCAGAGGTAGAGGGGCTGCATCTACTTCAGGTGCCACTCAGCCCCGTGTATATGCTTTAGCCGGACGGCAGGATCTTGAGTCCTCCCCGGATGTGGTTACAGGTACATTGTCTATATTTTCCTGTGACGTATATGCATTGATAGATCCGGGTTCTACTCTTTCTTATATTACCCCATATGTTGCTGGTTGTATTAGGGTAAAACCTGAGCTAATCAAACCTTTTGAGGTGTCTACTCCGGTTGGTGATCCTGTGATAGCAAGACAAGTGTATAAAATTGTGTAGTTGTGATTTGTGATAGCCAGACCACAGCTGATTTGATTGAGTTGAAGATGTTAGATTTCGATGTAATTATGGGTATGGATTGGTTGGCGTCGTGCTATGCTAATGTTGATTGCCGATTGAAGGTGGTTCGATTCCAGTTTCCGGGAGAGCCCGTGCTTGAATGGAAGGGTAATGCAGCATCTCCAAAGGGTAGGTTTATTTCCTATCTTAAGGCAAGGAAGATGATAGCCAAGGGTTATATTTATCACTTAGTGCGGGTTCACGACACCAAGGCAAAGCCGCCAACTTTCCAATCAGTTCCGGTAGTGAACGAATTTCCAAATGTGTTTCCAGACGAGCTTCCAGGTCTTCCTCTAGAGAGAGAGAGATTGACTTCGCCATTGATGTGTTGCCGGATACCAAGCCTATTTCTATTCGTCCTTACCGAATGGCTCCGGTGGAATTAAAAGAGCTAAAGGCGCAGTTGAAAGACTTGCTCGAGAAGGGATTTATTAGGCCCAGTTCTTCATCGTGGGGAGCACCGGTCTTGTTCGTGAGAAAGAAAGACGGTTCTCTACGAATGTGTATCGATTATAGGCAATTGAACACAGTGACGGTAATGAAAAAATATCATCTCCCAAGGATTGATGACTTATTCGATCAATTGCAAGGTGCCAAGTGGTTTTCTAAAATAGATTTCAGGTCGGGTTACCATCAAGTGAGAATTAGAGAAGCGGATATTCCCAAAACGGCCTTCAGAACGAGATATGGCCACTATGAATTCCAAGTGATGTCGTTTGGGTTGACTAATGCTCTGGTCGTGTTTATAAATTTAATGAACAATGTATTCAAGCCTCTCTTGGACTTATTTGTGATAGTATTTATTGATGATATTCTGGTGTATTCTCACATGGAATCAGAACATACAGATCATTTGCGAATTGTTCTTGACATTCTTCGAGCCCGAGAATTGTATGCAAAATTTTCAAAGTGAGAGTTTTTGCTAAATTCTGTGACATTTCTAGGTCATGTTATCTCAGATGATCGCATTCGAGTTGACACTCAGAAAATTGAAGCTGTGAAGACTTGGCCAAGGCCTACGACGCCTACAGTAGTTCGTAGTTTTCTGGGTTTGGCAGGTTATTATAGAAGATTCGTAGAGGGCTTCTCATCTATTTCAGCCCTATTGACGAAGCTAACCCGGAAGTCAGCCAAATTTCAGTGTAATGATGCTTGTGAGCGCAAATTCCAAGAGTTGAAAGGCAGATTGACCTCGGCTCCGGTCTTAACACTTCCAGAAGGGTCAGATGACTATGTGGTATATTGTGACGCTTCCGGTGTCGGATTAGGATGCGTATTATTGCAGCATGGTAAAGTTATTGCATACGCTTCGAGACAATTACGGAAACATGAAAAGAACTATCCAACCCATGATCTCGAATTGGCTGCGATTATTCATGCCCTAAAAATGTGAAGACATTACTTGTATGGTGTGCATGTTTACATTTACACCGATCACAAGAGTCCTCAATATATTTTCAAGCAAAAATAGTTGAACCTGCGGCAAAGGCGGTGGTTAGAATTGTTAAAGGATTATGATGTGAACATTTTGTACCGCCCTAGAAAAGAGAATGTAGTAGCCGATGCGCTTAGCCGCCGATCAATGGGCAGTTTATGTGAAGTCCCTCCGGAAAAGAAAGAGATAGTTCATGAGCTCCGCCAACTAGCTAATCTTGGAGTACGTGTAATCGATTCGGGTAATGTGGGGATTAGTATTACTGATCCCACAATTTAATCCTTGGACATGGAAGTGAAAGAACGGCAATATGAAGATCCTCAATTATGTCGTTACAGAGACACATCTCATGGGAAAGAGAAGTCTTCATTTGAAGTTTCTATGGATGGAATTTTCAGCTACCGAGGCAGGTTATGTGTGCCGAATATGGCGGAATATCGCCAACGTATTCTAGGAGAAGCACATTTTTCTCGGTATTCTATTCACCCAGGTACCACCAAAATGTATCATTATCTCAAGTTAATATATTGTTGGGGTGGCATGAAGAGAGACATAGCGGAATTTGTAGCACAGTGTCCAAATTGCCAACAAGTAAAGATTGAACATCAAAAGCCAGGAGGCTTATTGCAAGCAATGGAGATCCCTACTTGGAAATGGGAAGTAATCAACATGGATTTTATTGTGGGATTACCTCGTTCCTGTGGCAAGTATGATTCCATATATGTGATCGTGGATAGGTTGACGAAAGCAGCCCATTTTCTTCTAGTTAGAACTACCTACTCAGCAGAAGATTATGCGAGGTTTTACCTTAAGGAAATTGTGCACCTCCATGGTATACCGTTATCCATTATCACAGATAGGGGAGCACAGTTTACAATCAAGTTTTAGAAGTCCTTTCAAGAAGGTCTAGGCACTCAACTGAAGCTTAGCACGGCATTTCATCCGCAGACGGATGAGCAAGCGGAGCGTACTATTCAGACCTTGGAATATATGCTACGAGCATGTGTGCTGGATTTTGGTGGAAGTTGGGACGATCATTTGCCACTAATCGAATTTGCGTATAACAATAGCTACCATACCCAATATTCAAATGGCTCCATATGAAGCTTTGTATGGAAGAAAATGTAGATCCCCAATCAGATGGTTCGAAATAGGGGAAGCACAACTAATAGGCCCTGAATTGATTCTGCAAGCGGTGGAAAAGGTTAAGGTGATCCGAGATCGATTGCTGACAGCCCGAAGTCGCCAAAAGTCTTATGCGGACAATCGCCGACGAGACTTGGAATTTCAGGTTGATGATTGGGTATTTTTGAAATTGTCGCCAATGAAAGGGGTGATGAGATTTGTCAAGAAAGGGAAGCTAAGTCCTAGATACATTGGGCCCTATAGAATTATCCGCAAGGTGGGTCATGTAGCCTGATTTGCCTTCGGAGCTTGAATCAGTTCATTCCGTTTTTCATGTTTCGATGCTCTACAAGTGTATTGGAGATCCCACAAAGATTGTCCCGATAGATGATGTGCAAGTGACAGAAAAGCTAACCTATGAAGAAGTGCCTAATGCTATTCTAGACAGGCAAGTGCGAAGACTTCGAAATAAAGAGGTAGCTTAGTCAAAGACTTATGGCAAAACAACAATCGGGAAGAAATGACTTGGGAGGCAGAAGAGAAGATGAGGTCCAAGTACCCGCATTTATTCCAACCCCCAGAAGAGACTCAAGATGGAATGCCAACAATATGAGGTAAGTATGCAATAAATGAAGTGTAATAATTAGAGTATCAGAACACCCCTATCTCCATCATTACTCAGATATTATATCCCCTGCTTTTGGGAGCTTTCGTAAGTCTTTCTTAGAGTTTTATTATGGTGTGGCCCTGTGAGGCAATGATATTAGGGGTTGTTGTGACAGGATGGTAGTGCCATATTACTGGGGAAACTCTGGCAAAATTTTTTTAGAATCCCCGAAAACTTAACATTCGAGGACGAATGTTCCAAAGGGGGGAAGAGTGTTACACTTCGGAAATTTCCCCGTCAACGTACAATGAATAGACTAACGAAGAATACGAGTATATGTTGTTTTAATAAGAAGGGAATGACGTTTGACGACCTTGAGTAGGATTTCAAAGGCAATTGCAATAAGAGATAGGTTATGCTCCACAACGACTACTTACGGGTCCAGAAAATGTGAAAAAGTTGCAGATTTGCACTTTGGTCTCATCGATGAAATACGGACCGTAAAGTGGTATACGGCCCGTAAACTGCCATGTCGTATTTCAACATACAAAACTTCAACTTTCTGCTAAATGTTCAAATGGTTAAATACGACTTGGAATACAGACCGTAAATTGAACGTAAACCGTGATCGTAAATCTCCATGACCTACAGCATACCTTTCTGGTTCTGTTATAATTAAATACGACCACGAAATACGGACCGTAAACTGGGTTTACGACCACTGTGCACTTCAACTACTGTTCATTTCGGATCCGATTTTAAGTCATTAAAAAGGAGACCCAAGCTCATTAATTCATTTCATTTCCACGATACTTCTCTCTAGAAACCTCTAGAATATTCACCACTCTTCATCTATAAAAAAACAAAGGAAATCAAAGACCACTATGAAGGATCCGAGTGAATCAAGTGTATGAAACCTAGCTAAAGTTCATCTATCTCAAGAAAACCCAAGAGGAGTGAAGTAGGGTTTTTATGCTAGAGGAGTAATTCCATTCAAAGCTTGTTCAACCATCATCTAAGGTAAGTTTCGTGACCAAACCATGTTGTTTAAGGTATTGGAAGGGTAAGATACTTGAATTGTAGAAAGACATAGGAAATGGGTCATTAATGAGTGAATAGTGTCATGGTTGGATGGTAGTTGGGTTGAATCATGAATGTTCGAGTGTTGTGATTATGAATATGTTATAAATGACATTTACGCCATGAAATAAGTATTATATATGAGGAAACGCGATGGTAAGCTATAATCATAAATGTGGAGAAATTGAAGGGAAGTGTTGGATTGTGGTCAATGTATATAAAGGATGATTGTTGATTGCAATATTGTGAATGTTGTTGTGAGCGTGTGGGAGTTGATATAGCATATGGGGAAAAGTAGTATAACAAAGGAAGTGTTTCCCAACTTTCCCTAGAAATAGTAGCGTGTTCTTATAGTCGAATTAACTAACGTTAGTGCGAATTCTCTCTTGAAGGTAGAAACGTGATATTGAAGGAGAACAAGCAAGCAATAGCTTAGTTAAACATCAAAGGTATGTGAGGCTAGTCCTTTCTTTCTAATGGCATGAATCCTAAAGCATGACTTCCTATTTTATTCATGAGTCCCTACATTCCGGAAAGATACAAGTCTATATACATGAATAGCTATATAAGACGAAAGATATGTTAGAGATCCTAAAATTTTAATAATGTGATTTGATGCTTACACTCACCTTATATGCTACTTCCTTCAAGGTGAGGCAAGATGTCAATAATTGCTCCATAATAAAATCGGGGGATCGCGACCGTACGCCACCCCGATAAAGTAAAGTTGTTCTTAAGCCTTATGCATGTATTATGATAAGTATGTTACGATAAGCATATTATGATGACATGTATGATGATGATATAACACCGCGCCTATTTGGCCGGGTAGTCACCGCTAAGGCGGGCAGCTATACTATACACCATGGCCAAATGGCATGGGTAGACACCACTAGTGGGCAGCATGAGATGATACCCCAGACGCGGAAGGCCTGGACGCAGGCTGATGTTATGATTATCACACCGATCCTATATGGACGGGCTGTTATACCCTGTATATTTATACGTCGAATTATTCGCAAGCAAATCGACTCAAGTTAAAGGCGGAGTTATCTTCTGACACGAAATAGAAATCTTTAAATTTCAATTTTAATTAAAACATAAATTGTTTATAAATTTTATTTAGTGTAAAAATATTATAGTATATTTGGGATTAATTAATTGTGATTAGATTATTAAGTAAGAATTAGTGATTAATTAAAATTAATTAATTTAATTTTTAAATTGTGGGCCCTAACCGTTTTTAAATAAAATAATAATAATAATAAAAAAAAAACAAAACACAATTAAGTGACACATAAGAGGACACGTGTAATTTCAAAATGAAATGTTAATATAAGTCAAAGGATGATTCACACAATGTAACATTTCATTTTGAAATTACAATTCAAAAAACAAATTGAAAGGAAGGCAAGCTACCTCTCGGCCATAGCCATGGCTGGCCGAGATTTATTTTCAGTAAGAGGGAGTGTGGAAGCTTGGATTTTAAGCAATTTAAGGTGTTCAAGGAGGTGATAGCAACATTGGTTATTGAATCGAGGAAGAAGAAATTGTGAAATTGGAGCAATTAAGAGTAGAAATTCCTCCAAGAAAATTTTGGTAAGATTTTCGTATTTTATGGTGTAATTATATTAATGGTGTTGTAATGGAAGGATTAAAATTGGATTGGACGAAATTGGAATTGAGGAAGTGCATGAAATTGATATTATAAGAAATTGTGGGTTGAAATGGATTTAGAGAAGTTGTTGGGTTGTTAGAATTGTTATGGGCTGAAATGTGAGAATTTATTATCTATATCTCTGTTGTTGGTATTTCTGTGTTAACAGGAGAATAATTGGAAAATCGGGTTAGGCGAATATAAAGGGGAAATGCTGCCCGATTTTCGTTAAGTCCTTAATAATGAAAAACCCTAAACGAGAAGTATAAGTTAAAGAATAAGTTCTATAAGCGACGGCCTACGGATTTACGAACTAGAAAGTATAGTTACTAACGATAACGTTACTCTTATATTAAATAGGCTAAAAGAGCGACGAGGCGAGCGGGTTTACGAATAGTTGCTAACAGGTATGTAAAGCCGTCCCTTCTTTCTTTTGGTATGTCTTAGATTTAAGTGATGAATGATATGAGCTTTGGGGTAATCCTATTCATAAGTCTTGAGTGTGATTCATGATTCTCATTCACTTCTTGTTGTTAGAGCTCTTAAGTGATTGAGCTTCCTTCTCCAGTTTCCTATACGTTGAATAATAGTCGGCATATATAAGCCCCTATTCCTAGAAACTCTACCATAACTAATATCTCTGACTTCTATAAGCTATTTCACACTATATTGACATGTGTCTACGATTCCTAAGACTCTTTTGATATGAACTATGATGACATTCGAGGGATACTTGATATAATTGTCGCTACTGATACTCAGGTGTTAATCTCTTCTTCTTATTCTGTTTGAGTCTTGATAATGATTTAAATTGCATATGGTTGCTCACTAATCTGCTCGTGCATGCCTCAATATGTCTTTCACCGAGTCCCTCACTAGAGGGCCGGGTACGGTATATATATATATATGATGATATGATGATAAGATGATATGATGATATGATGATATGTTATGGCGACCAGGAGGGCATATGATGACTTTTTCACCGAGTCCCTCACTAGAGGGCCGGGTACGGTATATATGTATATGATGATGATATGATTATGTCACCGAGTCCCATAATGGGCCGGGTATGATATATGATATTGACATGCATGATTTATGTTTCAAAGGCAAGTGTTTTGGTATTCTGGACATTGTACTTGTTTTCTGTACTCCTTATTTCAGTTATGATACTTTTTACTGTATTTCATGCTTTATATACTCAGTACATATTCCGTACTGACCCCCTTTCTTCGGGGGGCTGCGTTTCATGCCCGCAAGTACAGATAGTCGGTTTGGTGACTCTTCAGCATATGACTTCTACTCAGCTGTCTTGGAGAGCTCTGTTGTTCCGGAGTTTATGCCTTGGGTACAGATCTTATGATATATATATATATATATATATATATATATATATATATATATATATGTTTATCCAGGGGTACGGCGGGGCCCTGTCCCGTCATATTTCGCTATTCGTATTCTTAGAGGTCTGTAGACATATGTGTGGGTTGTGTATGGGCTCTGTTCAGCTGTGTCTATACGATATGCTGTGGTATGATGTTCATCTCTAGTAGCAGCCTTGTCGGCTTGCATACTATATTGATATGTGATGACAGCCTTGTCGGCTTGCATATCATTTCATGATATGATTAGTTGTGACTCCTCAGGAGGCCGTTAATCTGGAAATATATATATATATATATATATATATATATATATATATATATATATATATATATATATATATATATATATATATATATATATATATATATATATATATATATATGATGTTACGAACTTTTTCTATAGTATGGGTATAGAAAAAAAAAGAAATATGCGAAGTGCGCGCACTGAAGTAGTCGTATTATGAAAAAAGGAAGATGCATCTCCTACGAATATTCCACACCAAGATAGAACGAGTAAAGTATATAAAGGAATAAGTTGAAAAGAAATGTGGCCATGAGTTATGAATTTACTGTACGACGATAAAGCTATAAAGAAACGTTATGACGAACGACAAATACGATATGATTTTGATTGGTTTTGAAATCAATGATGAGTGCAACACAAGAGTAAAAGAGTATGAGGCATAAAGAGTATTAGTCGCGCATGAGACTTAGATCCTTGAAAACAAAGATGGCTGGTTTAAGGGTAAATGCACTTACGGTTACTCTAAATCAATTACGGGAAAGAGAGGAATAACTTGAGATAGGAAGAAAAGAGAAAGGTGAAGCTATGAATCTGAGTATCGAAGAATGGGATAAATGACATTACATGGATGGTACGGATAGCTAGACATAGTACTATTTCAAGTATTCCTATGGGATAAAAGTTGTTAATTGGAGTGGATGTAGACATTGACTCGTAACTAACGGTTGAGCTAAGTAAAATACATCCTTGTTTGGATTGCTATGTTGGTTGTATTACTTGATTACAAAATTGCATGATGAGTATGCTAAGACTTCACACATGAATTACTACAACCATGAATTATGGGAAATGGCATGAATATGATTCAGTATAATAAGGGAATTGAGGAAAGGGATACATGAATTCAAGATTGGAAGTGAGGAAACAGATTTTAGATTGGAATAAGTAAGACCCTTAAAGGGGGGAAGCGAGTAAGTAAAATACAAGTGTAGAGATCGAAACGATGAATCTTAAGATGTGACAGATATAGACTCTAAAACAAAAAGTGAGAGTTATGCAGAAATGAGTCTAACAGCTAGTAAATAAATGAATAAGAATTGAACAAGTATCTGAGGCTATATTGAAAATCATTCATGAAGACCTTGAACAACATGACATTGGGAGCAAATAACTTGAGGAATATTGTAAAGGATAGCGATGCTATACTGGAATAGAGGCAAAAGAATTGACAGTAAAGTCGTTTGTTAATGATATTGTGATTTATAAAGTTTTCTATAGTAGAATATAAGATGTGATAATCAAGGGACAAGTAAAGGAAAGAAAATAGTATGACGAGATAAGTTACAACAGAAGGACAAAAAGAGTTTTGGTATGTATGAGACAAAAAATAGAACGAACCAAAGGAAGGGAAGCTTACAAATAAGATTAGATGTTCATACACGAATCACACAAGAATGGTTATGTAACCTGCAAGTACTTACATGTCGATATTGAAACCAATTGGATACTTAAAAAGAGGAGTAAGAGGTAAGCAAGAATAGTATGTTTGTGATATTCTGGGTCAGTTGAGGGAAAATATATGGTAAATTGAGTTGGAATTATTATTAAGGACAAATAGGACAATTACTCGGAATATGATATAATCCTATGTTATATGTTTCCTACGATAGCCCTGGGGTGTGTTAGATTACTTACGAATTCGATAGCATAATCAAATAAAGGTGGTTTTACCAGAAGAATATTACGCCTTGGAACTTTAATTTGCATATCATTGTGGTTATAGCATGTTTCCAACCGTTTACCAGAGGATTATGAAATTCTCGAAAATTATGAAGCCTTTAACGAGTCGACGAGGGACACCTACGACAGGACATCTGGGATTGAATTTATCTAGACTCTACAGATGTGAATCAATACCATTTACATGGTCATATGGAAGAAAGGAAGTGTTACACCCCAGAACATTTCATGTTACTAAGGCTACAGATGGCTTAATGTGAGCTCAAGGAGGAGAAAATATTACAAGTATAAAGAATGAAATTCTACTGTAGTAGCATGAGGATAGCATGAGTATGATATTTGAAATTCGTACAATATGATTGGAATGATACGTTAAAAGATATATAGCCCTCGTAACCGTAAGCTGAGGTTGGGCCCACATGATGGGATTTTTTATAAAGGACATATGATAAGTTATATGGACAATATATGTGAAGTTAAACACAACTCAAGAAGGACCCTTGAGCCAAATCCAAGTGTAAGCCCTCCAAAAAGATGTTTTTAAGTTACGTTTTCGGGTGATCTGACTTCGGGAGACCATAACCCCATCATTATTTGGGAATTTGGGAAAACCAAAAATATGAAAGTTGTAGATAATTGAATTAGATTTCCAACCATAGGTCATGGGCCTTTACACGACATAGGGATAAAACGTTATGGACGTTTTAATGCAGCAAGGTCAAGCTGGGCAGTGGGCTCGGCCCAACCCGACTCAAGGTCGGTGGGAACCGACCCAAGACCCATATATAAGGGATAAATGCATACAAATTCATTCATTTACAAACCAAGCAGTCCACAAAATTTTAGAGAGAGAGATAGGAGAGTTAGAGAGAGAAAGTGGAGAATCGAGCAAGTTCGAGGCCCCGAATCCCCAGGTTCGTGAAGGTTAAAGTGTAGTACGAGTTGTTGTCGTCGTTTTAAGCTAATTATTGAGCTTGGGGGATGATATTTCGTGATTGATCTTCTGCTAAGGTATGTATAAGGTTCCCCTTATGTAATTAAAGTGTTTATTTAAAGTTTTAACGGATTAGAACGGAGGAAATAATGTTAAAAGCTCGTTTGGCATTTTTGGGAGGTTTATGAAGCTGGGGCTATTTCAGTGGAGTTACATGGATGGAAATATCTTAGTTATGATGTATATTTATTTTCAATATTGTTGTTTGACGTTGTTGCTGATAATTTAGCTGAATTGGATTTTCGGGTTTGTCCAGTTTATAAAGGAAATGCTGTCGAAATTCCGTTTGAAATAGAGATAAGTTTAAGGGATTGATTTTAAGGATATATATTGGATGGATTGTTGCAGTAAATTAATTATATTTTTGTTTTTTTGAGATTTATTTGTTGTTGGGATGTTGTGGTGATATACCGAATCGGGAGATACTAATGATATAGGGGAGATGTTGCCCGTTTCGTTTTAGAATTAAGTTATCAATTAATATATATGATATATGAAAGCCTTCTTAAATCACGTGCATATTCTTACGATTACAGGTTTGGCATACTAATTGTGAAAAGTTCGTGATTAAGTTGAGTTCCTTGGACGACGTAAGGTATGTAAAGCTAACCCTTCTTTCTTTTTGGCATGATCTATGTGAGACAAACAGACGACGAATGTACAAACTCCAAAGTAGCTCCTATTCTTAGAGACACTTGGATGGCTAATGTTCTTGATTTCCAGATGTTGTTTCATTATGTCCTGATACGTGTCTATGATTCCTGAAGTTCTATTTGATATAATCCATAGTGATATTCGAGGGGTATTTGACATGACTGTTGTTTTTGATTCTCAAGTGTTAGTTCATTCTAATTATTCTATTGAGTCTCAGATGATGATTTAGTTTTCATATGGTTTCTCATTATTCTGCTCGTGCATGACATTAATATATGTTTCACCGAGTCCCGGGCCGGGTATATTTTCGTGCACAATTGCACTGCATTGTTCACCGAGCCCCTCACTAGAGGGGTGGGTACGTATATATATATATATATATATATATATATATATATATATATATATATATATATATATATATATATGATGGATTGCACCGAGTCCCATGATGGGTCGGTATGGTATATGATGACTTTATTCACCAAGTCCCATAATGGGCCAGATATAGTATATGATATAGACATGCATGATTTTCATCTCATAAGGCACATGTGCATAGGTATCCTTGATTATCATACTTGCCTTCTGTTACCTTTTATTCAGTCTTGATCTTCTTTATTGTATTTCAAGCTTTATATACTCAGTACATATCTCGTACTGACCCCCTTTCTTCGGGGGGCTACGTTTCATGCCCGCAGGTACAGACACTCGATTTGATGATCCTCTAGCTTAGGACTTCTGCTCAGCTGTTTTGGAGAGCTCCATTTTTCCGTAACCTAGATTATTTTGGTACAGCTCTTTTGATGTCGACTTATACATGTCTAGGGGTACGGCGGGGCCCTGTCCCGTCATATTTTACTTGTACACTCTTTGAGGTCTGTAGACATATGTGGGTTGTATCTGACTGTGTCGATATGGTTTGTTTTGGATCTTCCCGTATATAGTGGCAGCCTTGTCGGCTTGCGTATTGTGTTATGCTTTGGTCTGCTGTGACCCCTCAGGAGACAGGTTTATGATATGTGGCGTTGTGAATCTTTCGTTTGTTTTTACAAGTTTCCATACTGTCCTTAGTTTCAGTCTGACTATATCTAGCAGGTTCGTATACGAGTGTCCAGTTCGGGCACTAGTCATGGCCCATGGGGTTGGGTCGTGACAAAAGTGGTATCAGAGCAGTTCATCCTCGGAGTGTCTATAGACCGTGTCGAGTAGAGTCTTGTTTATCAGTGTGTTGTGCACCACATCTATAAACAGGAAGCTACAGGACATTTAGGATGTTACCTTCCTTTCGTATCTAAGATCGTGCGATAGAGCCCAGTCATAGGAAATGGAATTCCTTATACTAACCCTTGATTTCAGCAGAAGAATAGCATCGACGAAAGAAAGTGACTGATGATATTGGTAGTTACAAAGTACACAGG
Source organism: Lycium barbarum (assembly GCF_019175385.1). Taxonomy (NCBI): domain Eukaryota; kingdom Viridiplantae; phylum Streptophyta; class Magnoliopsida; order Solanales; family Solanaceae; genus Lycium; species Lycium barbarum. The sequence continues at coordinate 67,427,449 of NC_083339.1, forward strand.
TAAGCAACGGTGCAAAAGATGCATGTCGGATAAGGTAAGAATATTGAAGTATGATTGAAATGTAAAGTTGAAGAATGAAAGGGAAAGTAGATAGAAAGGTATAACAGGACAGATCGCTAAAGGATCAGGTACGTCTCGAGGTGTGATATATGAGGTAAGTTTTGACATCTTTATACTTTTACTTGAAATTGGGAGCCCTATGTGGCTGAGATATGTCATATATACATTAGCCCTGTGAGGCGTTGCTGGTATTTGCTGCGTGCAGGTTTTGGATAGTAAAGAAATATAGAGGAAACTCTGCCGAAATTTTTCTATAATTTTAAGGAGATGAGATACAAGCTGGTAATATGTCCTAACGGGAAAAGATGCTATGTAAAAAGTACTGGCAGGACGGGATCAAGTTAGGAGTATCGTCCACCACTACAAGAGAAGAGTTAAATATTGTTGAATTGAAAATAGCAGCGATTGTCAGTTCGACATTGATATGGTAAAGAGAAATGCTAGAGTAAGTTAGGGAAACTGGTAGTACTAAAACATGACATAAAAGAGAAAGGGTAATTCCAATAGAGTGATACTGAAGTACTGATTAGATGGATAAGCACGAGTAAAATATGACAAGTTTATTAGCAAAATAAAGTAACAGCATGACTGAGACAAGGGTACGAAATATGAAGGTTATAACGAATGAGATCAAGAAGTGGCACTCTATAGAGTTGACTATGATCTGGGTATAATCAGAACGTAGCAAGAACTTTAATACAAAGTAAGTGAAGTGTAGCGAGGAAACGAGTAAAGATGTGACATATTCTACATGAATAAAAAGTGAATGCAAGTGTGAAACCAATAAGTGAGCCATGGGGCAGTAGATAAGAAAGCTTATAAGATCTTGTTGGGGGAAGATCCAGCATAGAGGTTTCGCAATGACGGAAATGATAGTAAGTAAAAGGAAAAAGGAAGTCGACTTGATAGAGAAATCAGAGAAAAGTGATATGGCACAGTAGTAACAGTTGTGATTTGTATAATCGAGATCACGAGTGATATTTTTGGCTGGATGTAAAAGACCAAGACTATGGAAAGATGAATAACGAAATAAAACGAATGTTAGGCAAGGGATCAGCATAATAAGAATGAGAGGGGATGATCAGAATGAACAAAATAAGTTTTGGAAGCGAAGAATGGACTGTATAGAAGTAATATATCCTAAAGGACAAGGCGCTATTGAGTTAAGAATAGCGTTCCTCGTGCGAGGAATGAAGGATTGATTATAACAGGAGGTAATAAGATAAATTGAGAAGGAATGAATAAAAAGGAATAAGTATGGGTATAGGAAGGAAAGGAAATATGTGAAGTACGTGCACTTAAGAAGTAGTCGTATAAAAAAAAAAGATGCATCTCCTATGAATATCCTATACCAAGATAGAACAAGTAAAGTATATAAAGGAATAAGCGGGAAAGAAAAATGTTTATCGTACGACGATAAAGAAATAAAGCAAGGCTATCACCAACGACAAATATGACATGATTATGATTTTGTTTTGAAATCAATGTTGAGTGCAACACAAGAGTAGAAAAGTATGAGGCATAAGAGGTATTAGTTGTGCATGAGACTTAGATCCTTCAAAATAAAGATGGCAGGTTTAAGAGAAAATGCAGTTACGGTCACTATAAGTCTACTACGGGAAAGAGAGAAATAAGTTGAGATGGGAAGAAAAGGGAAGGATAACGCTATAAGTGAATTCTGAGTATTGAAGAATGGAATAAGTGACATTACATGGATAATACGGATAGCTAGACATACTATTATTTCAGGCATCCCTATGGAACAGATGTTGTTAATTTGAGCGGATGTAGACATTGACTCATAACTAATGGTTGAGCTACGTAAAATACAACCTTGTTTGGGTTGTTATGTTGGTTGTATTACTTGGTTGCAAAACTGCAAGATGAGCACGTTAAGACTTCACATATGAATATGATATAGTATAATTAGGGAATTGACGAAAGAGATATATGAGTTCGAGATTGGAAGTGAGGTAACAGAGATAAGTAAGACCCTTAAAGGGGGGAAGCGTGTAAGGAAAATACAAGTGTAGGGATTGAAACGAGGAATCCTGAGATGTGATAGATATAGAATTTTATGTAGAAATGAGTATAATAGCTAGTAAATAAATGGACAAGAATCGAGCGGGTATCTGAGACTGTACTGAAAATCATTGTAAAGACCTTGAACAACATGACATTGAGAGCGGATAACTCAAGGAATACTGTAAAGGATAGCGTTGCTATGTTGGAATAGAGGCAAACGAATTGACAGTAGATGTTATATCCCGTATTTTCGTGTATTCAGGAAAATTCGAAATAATGTTGATTTGTAAGGAATAAGGCCATCTATTGATTTGAATTAATATATGTGTGTTGTTCATGAAAAATATTAATGTGGAAGTGTTGAAGAAGGCCAAGGGAAAGATTGGAATTTTGGAAATTAGTTTCGGGAATTACAAAATGTGATCCATAAGTCATTGGGCTAAAAACAATGATGAAAAAATTAAGGCCCATAAGAGAAGGGTGGCCGGCCATGTGCATGGCCCAACCCATGATTTTTAATTAATTGTTCCATGTGCTAAATTCATTATAAAGAAGTCTTTATCCACAAGAAGTTTCAAGAGATAACAAGGAGAAAAACAAGAACAACAAGAGCAAGAACAAGGGACCATTCGGCCCTATGCTTGCCAAAGTCACTCCCAAAAATCTTCCTCCAAAAATTTGTATCTTGTGATTTTCCTACTAAATTGAGTATCCTTTACAACATGGTGCTATTGTTTGGGAAGAAAGAGCACTTGTTTCTTCAATATGACAACATGTTTGAGTGAAGAAGATTGGAGAAAAAGGTAAGAATTCATTCCATGTTATTATGTTATGAAGGTTTATTTGTGTTGTAGTATATGGAAATGAGTAGAATTCATGAAAATATGGAAGTTTGCAAAGTGGGTGTGCATAGCTATGTGTGGTTGTGTGTGTGTATTAATGTATACATGTGATATGTTGAAATTTATGTTGTATTTTAGTTATGTGTAGGATGGAATTCATATTGAGAATGAAAGTTGAATGAATTTGATGGAAGTTGGAATAATGGAATGTTGGCCGTGTGGTATTAAAATAGGAATGGGAATGAATCACTTTTGCTTAACATGTTAGTTGTGTTGTTGTGATTATTGCAATGTAAGTAAAGATGAAATGATGTAAGTTTGCATTGAAATGGAATGTAGAAGTTTATGTCGTTTTAGTATGATTTTATGACATTATGGAAATGGGATTGTTAAGGTGCAAACTATGATGATTGTGGATGAACTTGAAATATGGAAACATGTCATGAATATGTATGCCAAAGATTAGAAGCTTTGGATGAATTATGACTTTGGCGGGAAGTTTGTATATTATGTATATCTCATGAATATTTTGTAGAAATGATATGAAATGCTTCTAAATTGTGTTGTAATGATCTTAATTAGTAATGAATATGAGAATGTTGATATTGATTTGAAAATATGAAGTTTGAATGAAGGGTATGACACTATGTCGGAAAGAAGGTTAGTTGTGCCATATTGTATGTTTTGTTGTAGTTGTTGTTATGGTTGGTGTTGTTGTTGGGTTGTTGTTGACTATTTTGGCCGAGTTGAATTCTCGGGGATGCTATATGTATAGGGGAAATGCTGCCCAAATTTCTGTATAAAAGTGTTGACTTGATATTTAAACCTAAAGCCTTATGGTTAAAATTTGGTAAATGTGACCATTTGCAGATTTTGGACGAAACGGAAAGTGAACTTGGAAAGGCGTAAAGAGCGTGAAAGGTATGTAAAGCTATCCCGATTCTTCTTTTGGCATGTCCTAGATGTACTAGGATCGAATTCACGCCTCGGAGAATATTCTGCTCATCGGAATCCGCGTCTGAAATTGTCACATTTTCGTTCAATAGAATTGAACCCTTTTAGTATGCTTTATTGAAACATTATGCAAAATTTCTCCAAATCACTTAGGAAGTTATGGAATGCCCTAGGACCTCTGTATGTGACCCCATAAGCTTAATACACGTAATTTGAGCCCGCCGCTTTGGTTGTCCCGAGGTGGGCCCGCTATTTCCGATTTTACCCTTATGGTCCTTTGTAACTTGATTTCAAGCAATTTTGAAGGAAATGTCTTATCTACTTTTTCAACTACTAATGATGCTTATTCGGGACACTATATTGAGTCTCTGTAAAGGTACGACATTTTGTATTGCATTTAGTTCCACTATTCCCGCTTTGCTCTCTTATTGTACTATTGCCTTATTTTCGAACACTATAAAATGAAACGTTTTAACTATCCTTTTAACTACTAAGGAAAATTGTTTTAATGATTCCCTCGAGTCTGGAAAACCATTTTGGAATGTGAAAAGGATTTCAGGAGTAGTATTTTTTTGTGATCCATCATGACATATGACATACGTTCACTATGATTCCGTCTTACTTCATTGATTTGATTTGTCATTCGATATGCCTCATTGAGTCTCTCGAAATCTATGATATTTTTATTGCATTTTGGTTTCTCACTACTCCATTCGTGGATGCCCCAGTGTTTCCCACACTGAGCCCGGGCCAGGATATGTTGTCAAGCGTATTCCATTGCATTGTCCGCCATGCCTCGATGTGAGGGGGCAGGTATATATGTACATGGGTTTTGGAGTATGCTGTGCCATGTACACACATTCTGATATGATATGATCTGATATGGCCATTTGATATGATATGATATGTTATGTTACGGGGTTATCCCCTACTCTGTTCCTTATGTATGGTGGCACCAGCGTCGGGGGGTGGCCACGTTCTGTTTCGCCGAGCCCTTGGCAGGGGCCGGATATGATATGGTATATGTTTCTGAACACACTCATCATGTTTTGAAAATATGCATTTGATACTTCGGATGTCACACTTACTTCTCTGTACCTTCTGCTTTGATTATGACTTCGCTTACTACGTTCTATGCTTTACATACTCAGTACATATTTCGTACTAACCCCCTTTCTTCGGGGGCTGCGTTTTCATGCCGCGCAGGTACAGAAGACAGATTTGCTGACCGCCTGCCTAGGACATCTATTCTGCTATATTGGGAGCGCTCTTTTGTCCAGAGCCTATATGTTGGTATAGTCCGTTGCTATTATATATGTATGCTATTCAGGGGTATGACGGGGCCCTGTCCCGTCTTATGATTATTTTATGATCTGTAGAGGTCTGTAGATATACTTGTGTGGGTTCTGTATATGTTTGGGTATGATATGATCTGTGACAGCCTCATCGGCTTCCATGTACTGTGTCGGTTCTTTCATGCTAATTACCAACGCCTAGTGACTTTTATGTTTAAAAATATTCTGTCATTACGCCAATTTGGGTTATTGGGTACGTTTGGGTGTCCTGCACGGACACTAGCCGCGGCCTAAGGAGTTGGGTCGTGACAGAAGTGGTATCAGAGCGGTTCGTCCTCGGAGTGTCTACAGACCGTGTCTAGTAGAGTCCTGTTTATCGGTGTGTTGTGCACCACATCTATAAACAGGAGGCTACAGGACATTTAGGGTGTTACCTTTCTTTGATTCTTAGATCGTGCGATAGAGCCAACTGTAGGAAATGAATCCCTTTCTTTACTAACCCTTGATTTCAGCTGGAGAACGGTATCGACGTAAGACAACGACTGACGATATTGGAAGCTACCCAGTACACAGGTAAGTAAGGATATGAAAGATGTATGCTGGGTAAGGTGTTTGGAATACGATTGAAACATAAAGGTGAAAATTAAAAAGGAAAGTGTAGCAGGTGCAGTTTGAGTTAGGCATGTGAGGTAAGCCTCGGCATATTTATACTTTGATCTGAAATTGTAGCCCCGTGTGGCTATGATGTGATATGATATGATACGTATATACGTATATGTGTTGGCCCTGTGAGGCATGGTTGGTATTTCCTGTGTACAGGTTTTGGGATAGTAAGAAATACAGAGGAACCTCTGCCCAAATTTTTCTAGGAATATGAAGAGGAAAATGAGCTATAAATTCTTAACCTGTCTTGAAGGTCGATACCGATAGGATAAATCTATTATGGTGGATTAAAAGTTTAAGAGGTACCCTCCATGTCATTTGTAAGAAGCATTGCCCTTATCAGGATATTTTATCTCGAGAGAGCATATACGAGTAGCGAATTCGTAATTTATTTGGAGGGACCAGAAATATGTTCTAACCCTATTTTGTTTTAGCATAGCCCGCGTAAAGGGGCAAAAATATACGGAAGGGCAAAAATGTCCAACGATTAAGTTTCCTCTAATTGGAAGAATACAAAACGTATGACAAGCAGTCGGGAATTGAGTGGTTCGCTCACTACTCAAATATATATATACAAATATGGAGGTAATTATGTGAATTAAGTACTAAAAGATTCCGCGAAGTTCGTTGGATTCTAGCCTTCTTTTGCTGGTGGTCGGAAGATACCCTACTACACATTTTATCAGTTTTCCTCGACTGGTGGGAGATGGAATTTGTGGAATGAAAACTCAAACTCGTGGGCTGTTTAGAAACATACATGCATGAACGTAAATATTGAGGGTTTACAGGGGGCAACACGGTAACTATATAGCCAGAAAAAATAAAAGAATTCTCGCTAGGTCGGGGTGGGACCCGCTACGAGAGCGTTCTGAAAAGTTGTCAAGATCCCGACTTGTCTTAAATTACGTGACAAAGGGCTGTACGGGGCAATCAATGTGATTATACCGGTCTTAACGTGCCTAAATGCATTAAAGTTGTAAGGTTAAGCGTGCCAGGGCCAGAGCAATTCTGGGATGGGTGACACCCTGGGAAATGTGCAAATATTTTTGCAAACATAGGTACAAGAGACGAATAGGAAATTCGGGGTAACCTAAAGGGAATTAGGATATGTGGAATGGTTAGAAACTTTATAGGGGTCACACGAGCTGAGACAAATTAGATTGTTAAAAAGAAAGAAAAAGCAGCGCAGCCCTGAAATTAGAGTAAATTCGAACATGTGATTGAAGATGTGTTGTAAAAGGAATGGGAGTGATATATATACGTATGTGTACGGCCCCCATTTATGACTATGTCGATCGATTGGTGAACCCTAATAGCCAGCGTTGTAATATATGGAAAACATTAGCTGGACAGAATTTACGAGAAAAAGGGAAAGGTGTGGTACCAATGTTACGAAATGGATTGATACTTATTTTGCTACCGGTTGAGATTGAAAGACCCAAATGTCAGAGGAAGTGAACCGTGAGAAACGTAATTAAGCGGAGCCTCTAAAAGAGTCGACGGGCAAAGCACGAAGTTAATTGCGAAAGCAAACTAAAATAGAATAGTACGGGGCAAAGAAACATTTATGGCATGAAGTGGTGAATTATGTGAATATCGAATAATTCGATTGTCGAGAAAATAGGACGACGGATAAGGGATGGGTATGAAGGAAGTATGTGGTTACTATGAGATAAGCAACTACCTTAATTATATCACTTGAGTGCCAACTACCGAGTAAGATTGTGTACTATGTAATTACGATTCTGTTAAGGTTTCGTACGAAGAAAATCAAGTTGTAGGTTAGAAAGAAAAGATATGGATATGGTATAAGTATAACCCTAAAGAGGGGGAGCGAATGAAAGTAAAATAAATTAAGTATAAATGAAAACAACTGGCATACAGAAGATTGAAGCAACAAAGGACTGGTCTAGACCTTCGACATCGATTGAAATATGTAGTTGCCTGAAAACGGTCAGACTATGGCCTATGTTCCCCGGCAGCTCAGACCGCACGAGGGGAAAATTATTTCGCTCATGATCTGAAATTAGCTACGGTGATTCATGCTTTAAAGATATGGCGGCATTACTTACATGGAGTACGCGTTGATATTTATATGGACCCTAAGGGCTGCCAGTATATGTTTTAAGAGAAATGGAGTCGAATTCGCGGCAGAGAAGATGGTTCGAATTATTGGAAGATTATGATGTTACTATTTTGTGCCACACTAGAAAAGCTAACGCTGTGGCAGACGCGCTTAGTCGTGAGTCTATGGACGGCTTGACCAGCGTACATTCGGAAATAAAGAATTGGGTTGAAAAACTCATTAGTCAGCTAGCCTTGGAATCTGTTTGGTCGGTTCCGAAGATATTGGAATTTTGTCCGAAGAAGTTACGGAATCATCGATCATGGGAAAGGTAAAACAGTGTCAGTTTGAGGACTCTATTCTGGTATCGTACAGAGATACGACCTTTGACAAGGAGAGGATCCAGCTCGAGGTTTTACCGGATGAGTATTGTTATACCGAGGCAGATTATGTGTGGCCGACATTGTAAGGCCCGTTGACCAGTGCCCAAAGTGTCAGCAAGTAAAAATTGAGTATCAGAAACCGAGTGGACTGTTTTAGGAAATGGATTTCTGACTTGGAAGTGACAGATAATTAATATGGATCTCATTACAGGTTTGCCGCGCACCCCACGGAAGTATGATTTCCATATGGGGTATGGTTGATAGGCTGACAAAATCAGCCCATTTTCTCCCCGCCAGAACCATTTATTCAGTTGAGGATTATGCCAGGCTATATATATTAAAGGAATAGTGAGACTCCACGGAGTTCCTATATCTATTGTCACTGACAGAGGTGCTCAGTTTATGACTAATTTCTGGAGATTTGTTTTCAGGAAGGATTAGGGGCTCAGGTAAGTCTGAGCATAGTATTCCATCTTCAGAACGACGGACAGGCCGAGCACTCTATACAGACACTAGAAGATATGTTACGGGCCTGTATTATTGAATTCAGAGGTAGCCGAGACGATCATCAGCCGTTGATCGAGTATGCTTATAATGACAGCTACGATTCTAGCTCGATACGAGGCTTTGTAGGGCAGAAAATCCAGGTCACTGATTGGCTGGTTTGGTATTGGCAAAACAGGATTAATCGGCCCAGGTATGATCCGACAGGTAGTTGATAAGGTGAAACTTATCCGAGAGCGGTAATTAGCAGCCCAGAGTCGACGGAGATCGTATGCTGACAAACGGCGTCGACCCTTAGAGTTCCAGGTCGGCGATTGGGTATTTTTGAAAGTATCGCCTATGAGAGGCGTAATGCTATTCGGCAAAAAGAGTAAGCTCAGTCCGTGATATATCGGACCCTATCAGATTATTTGAAAGATTGGGAATGTCGCCTATGAGATAGATTTACCATCTGATCTGGGAGCGGTACATCCAGCATTTCATGTATCTATGCTTCGTGAATGCATTGGTGGCCCTCCCAAAATATTCTCAGTAGGAGAGATACATGTGATGGAAGAATTGTATGACGAAAAACAATCTGTAATCATTCTGGATCACCAGGTGCAGAGATTACGCACTAAAGATATACCCCTATTAAGGTCTTATGGCAAAACAATAATGGAGGAGAAATGACCTTGGAAGTAAAGGACGGAATGAAAGGAAGTCTCCCCACTTATTTCTTATTCCCACAGGTAATCTAAATTCCTTACTTGATTATATTCAAGGCGAATATTTATCAATTGTGCTGACCGTAAAAGAAAGCTCCCCTGAAGTACTTACAGACTCTATGAGACTAATCTAACATTCGAGGACGAATGTTCTAAAGGGGGGGGGGGGATGTTATATCCCGTATTTTCGTGTATTCAGGAAAATTCGAAATAATGTTGATTTGTAAGGAATAAGGCCATCTGTTGATTTGAATTAATATATGTGTGTGTTCTTCATGAAAAATATTAATGTGGAAGTGTTGAAGAAGGCCAAGGGCAAGATTGGAATTTTGGAAATTAGTTTCAAGAATTACAAAATGTGATCCATAAGTCATTGGGCTAAAACAAATGATGAAAAAATTAAGGCCCATAAGAGAAGGGTGGCCGGCCATGTGCATGGCCCAACCCATGATTTTTAATTAATTGTTCCGTGTGCTAAATTCATTATAAAGAAGTCTTTATCCACAAGAAGCTTCAAGAGATAACAAGGAGAAAAACAAGAACAACAAGAGCAAGAACAAGGGACCATTCGGCCCTATGCTTGCCAAAGTCACTCCCAAAAATCTTCCTCCAAAAATTTGTATCTTGTGATTTTCCTACTAAATTGAGTATCCTTTACAACATGGTGCTATTGTTTGGGAAGAAAGAGCACTTGTTTCTTCAATATGACAACATGTTTGAGTGAAGAAGATTGGAGAAAAAGGTAAGAATTCATTCCATGTTATTATGTTATGAAGGTTTGTTTGTGTTGTAGTATATGGAAATGAGTAGAATTCATGAAAATATGGAAGTTTGCAAAGTGGGTGTGCATAGCTCTGTGTGGTCGTGTGTGTGTATTAATGTATACATCTGATAAGTTGAAATTTATGTTGTATTCTAGTTATGTGTTGGATGGAATTCATATTGAGAATGAAAGTTGAATGAATTTGATGGAAGTTGGAAGAATGGAATGTTGGCCGTGTGGTATTAAAATTGGAATGGGAATGAATCACTTTTTCTTAACATGTTAGTTGTGTTGTTGTGATTCTTGCAATGTAAGTAAAGATGAAATGATGTAAGTTTGCATTGAAATGGAATGTAGAAGTTTATGTCGTTTTAGTATGATTTTATGACATTATGGAAATGGGGTTGTTAAGGTGCAAACTATGATGATTGTGGATGAACTTGAAATATGGAAACATGTCATGAATATGTATGCCAAAGATTAGAAGCTTTGGATGAATTATGACTTTGGCGAGAAGTTTGTATATTATGTATATCTCATGAATATTTTGTAGAAATGATATGAAATGCTTCTAAATTGTGTTGTCATGATCTTAATTAGTAATGAATATGAGAATATGAGAATGTTGATATTGATTTGAAAATATGAAGTTTGAATGAAGGGTATGACACTATGTCGGAAAGAAGGTTAGTTGTGCCATATTGTATGTTTTGTTGTAGTTGTTGTTATGGTTGGTGTTGTTGTTGGGTTGTTGTTGACTATTTTGGCCGAGTTGAATTCTCGAGGATGCTATATGTATAGGGGAAATGCTGCCCAAATTTGTGTAGAAAAGTGTTGACTTGAGATTTAAGCCTAAAGCCTTATGGTTAACATTTGGTAAATGTGACCATTTGCAGATTTTGGACGAAACGGGAAGTGAACTTGGAAAGGCGTAAATTGCGTGAAAGGTATGTAAATCTATCCCGATTCTTCTTTTGGCATGTCCTAGATGTACTAGGATCGGATTCACGCCTCGGAGAATATTCTGCTCATCGGAATCCGCGTATGAAATTGTCACATTTTCGTTCAATAGAATTGAACCCTTTTAGTATGCTTTACTGAAAAATTATGCAAAATTTCTCCAAATCACTTAGGAAGTTATGGAATGCCCTAGGACCTCTGTATGTGACCCCATAAGCTTAATACACGTAATTTGAGCCCGCCGCTTTGGTTGTCCCGGGGTGGGCCCGCTATTTCCAATTTTACCCTTATGGTCCTTTGTAACTTGATTTCAAGCAATTTTGAAGGAAATGTCTTATCTACTTTTTCAACTACTAATGATGCTTATTCGGGACACTATATTGAGTCTCTGTAAAGGTACGACATTTTGTATTGCATTTAGTTCCACTATTCCCGCTTTGCTCTCTTATTGTACTATTGCCTTATTTTCGAACACTATAAAATGAAACGTTTTAACTATCCTTTTAACTACTAAGGAAAATTGTTTTAATGATTCCCTCGAGTCTGGTAAACCATTTTGGAATAAGAAAAGGATTTCAGGAGTAGTATTTTTTTGTGATCCATCATGACATATGACATACGTTCACTATGATTCCGTCTTACTTCATTGATTTGATTTGTCATTCGATATGCCTCATTGAGTCTCTCGAAATCTATGATATTTTTATTGCATTTTGGTTTCTCACTACTCCATTCGTGGATGCCCCAGTGTTTCCCACACTGAGCCCGGGCCAGGATATGTTGTCAAGCGTATTCCATTGCATTGTTCGTCGTGCCTCGATGTGAGGGGGTAGGTATATATGTACATGGGTTTTGGAGTATGCTGTGCCATGTACACACATTCTGATATGATATGATCTGATATGGCCATTTGATATGATATGATATGTTATGTTACGGAGTTATCCCCTACTCTGTTCCTTATGTATGGTGGCACCAGCGTCGGGGGGTGGCCATGTTCTGTTTCGCCGAGCCCTTGGCAGGGGCCGGATATGATATGGTATATGTTTCTGAACACACTCCTCATGTTTTGAAAATATGCATTTGATACTTCGGATGTCACACTTACTTCTCTGTAAGTCCTGTTTCGGTTATGATCTTGTTCCGTATTGGGACCAGGTACGACATATGTTTTCAACAAATACTATTTATGCTTTATGATCAATATTTTGCTAATCTGGATATTCTGTCCATTTTCTGTACCTTCTGCTTTGATTATGACTTCGCTTACTATGTTTTATGCTTTACATACTCAGTACATATTTCGTACCGACCCCCTTTCTTCGGGGGCTGCGTTTTCATGCCGCGCAGGTACAGAAGACAGATTTGCTGACCGCCTGCCTAGGACATCTATTCTGCTATATTGGGAGCGCTCTTTTGTCCAGAGCCTATATGTTGGTATAGTCCGTTGCTATTATATATGTATGCTATTCAGGGGTATGACGGGGCCCTGTCCCTTCTTATGATTATGTTATGATCTGTAGAGGTCTGTAGATATACTTGTGTGGGTTCTGTATATGTTTGGGTATGATATGATCTGTGACAGCCTCATCGGCTTCCATGTACTGTGTCGGTTCTTTCATGCTAATTACCAACGCCAAGTGACTTTTATGTTTAAAAATATTCTGTCATTATGCCAATTTGGGTTATTGGGTATGTTTGGGTGTCCTGCACGGACACTAGCCGCGGCCTACGGAGTTGGGTCGTGACAGTAGAGTCGTTTGATAATGATATAGCGATTTATAAGGGACAAATAAGAGGGACATAAAGCTTTCTATTGTAGAATATAAGATGTGATAATAAGATGACAAATAAAGGAAAGAAAAGAGTATGACGAGATAAGTTACAACAAAAAAAGAGTTTTGTTATGTATGATATGCGTAAAGTAGAACGAACCAAAGGAATGGAAGTTTATGAATAAGTTTAGATGTTCATTTATGAATCACACAAGAACGGTTATGTAACTTGCAAGTATTTACATGTCGGGAATGAAACCGATTAGGTACTTAAAAAGAGGAGTAAGAGGTAAGCAAGAATAGTGTGTTTGTGATACTCCGAGTCAGTTGAGGGAAAATGTTACACCTTGGAAAAACCCCCGTACATGTACAGTGAATAGGCTAACAGAGGACGCGGCGTATACAATGTTTTGACGAGTAATAGAGAGTATTAGATGACCCTCAACGAGGTTTTAAAGGCATACAATGCAAGGAGAGAAAGTTGCTAAGGAAAGCGAATCATACGTTGTGTATCGGATAAGAATTTCGAGCAATGAGTCCATGATGGCATAATGATGTCTTAGAGAAGTGTAATAATGTCCCTAAGATTGATATTTAAGTGTTAAACAAGTGCCAAGAAGGTTCCATAAGGATCGGAGATCAAATGAGTCGACAAAAACAAGTTCCGGAGAACTGGACAACATACGACCAGACATGCTGGCCGTATAATATATACGGACCGTATGACCATTCTGTAGATCTAGACCAGAACACCAAGGTTCACTGGACCACATATATGGTCCCAACATATGGTTAGTAAATATTATACGAACCGTATGTTGGTCCGTATAAAGATGGTCGGCCAGCTTTTGGTATTTTAATATAAGGGACCCTTTCATTCATTTTTCATTTCGTATCCCCTCTCCTCTCTTCAAGATAACTCTAGAATATTACTTATCACTCATCCACTAAGATTCAAAGGGAATCAATTATCAACAACATCAAGTTCATGAAAACAAGAGTGTGAAACCCAAGTAAAGTTCATCTTCATCAAAGAAAACCAAAGGAGGTGAGATAGGGTTTTGGTGCTAGAGGAGTATTCTCATTCAAGGCTTGTTCAACCAACATCCAAGGTACGTTTCATGACTATAACATGTTGTTCAAGGCATTGAAAGGCTAAAATACTTGAATTGTAGCAAGACATAGAAAATGGACCATTACTGAGTGAATGGTGCCATAGTTGGGTGATAGCTTGGTTGAATCATGAATGTTGGTGTGCTATGATGATGAATACGTTGTAAATGATGTTTAGGTCATGGAATGAGTATTATATACAAGGAAATGTGGTAACAAGGTATAACCATGAATGTGGAGTAATTGGAGAAAAATGGTGGATTTTGCTAAATGTAGATAAATGATGAATGTTGGTACAATATTGTGAGTTATTGTTGTAGATGTTTGGGAGTTGAAATAAAACATGGGAAATGTAGTAGAAACAAAGGAAATTCTGTCCAATTTTCCCTAGAAATAGTAGCGTGTTCTTGTCGCCGATTGACTAACGTTAGTATAAATTCCCTCTTTAAGGTAGAGACGTGTCATCGAAGGAGGACGAGCAAGCAATAGAATAGCTAAACGACAAAGGTATGCAAGGCTAGTCCCTTCTTTCTAAGGCATGAATCCCATGATATGATATTCCTTCCTTCTTCATGATTTTCCCTACGTATCAGAAACTATGAGTCTACGATTATAAAGAGTATCACAAGATAAAGAAAAGAGACACGTTACAAGTATGACGATGTTGATAATGAATCTAAGTCTAGAAGTCATAAAGCTCATGATATGATATTCCTACAAAGTTAATGATCCTTATATGATTCCTATGATAGTATTTTCCTTACCACTCCATGACTTTCCTACCTTCCGGAAAACTAAGAGCCTATGTTTATGAATAGCCATATGGGATAAGATAAGAGGCATGTTACGAATGCGGTACTGAGGATGGTGAGTCTAAGTATAAAGATACTAAGGCCTACAATATCATAGCTCTACAAGGCTAATGATACATATTATGCTCCATTGATATTTCCATTGACTACACTCACCTTATATGCTAATTCCTTCAAGGTGAGGCATAATGCTTATGAATGCTCCATAATGGACTCGGGGGTTCTCGACCTTATGTCACCCCGACATTGTTATAGATTGTCCATAAGCATGTCCTATGACCAATGTTCCGCAAAGTTATGAGTCTATGTTCATAGAGGATTTCATATGAGATAAAGGTAAGAGATATGCTATATAAACGATAGTGGTAATGTTTAGCTTAAGCCTAAAGATTATAAAGACTATCATACGATAATTATATGAAATTCATGCTACGAATACGATGTGACTTTCATAAATTGTCTTTGAATTTAAATGTGTGCATTAATGAAAGGTTACGATAAGCTTATAAGATGTATACGATGACAATGATGAAGATGATATATAATGATCCTTGTGGGATGCATGTGACATGGTCGAGCCACTATGTGGCCGAATATGGAAGATATGTATGTGATACTGTCAAGCCACTACGTGGCCGAATACGGATACTGTCGAGCCACTACGTGGCCGAATACGGATACTGTTGAGCCACCATGTGGCCGAATACGGATATTGTCGAGCCCTAAGTGCCCGAATACGGATAACATTTTATGTGTATTAGTAGATACGGTATTATGATGTTGAATTATATGACGTGATGATGTATACGCTGTGATGATTCATGTACGACGATTATGTATATGTGGTATATGTATGAAATGCATTCATCCTTAAAGGTCGCACATGTTTTTCCTTCACCTCATGATTTGTGATTCTCTATCATGTTTATTTCATTCATGCCTTACATACTCAGTACAATATTCGTACTGACGTCCGTTTTCTTTGGACTCTGTGTTCATGCCCACAGGTAGACAGGGAGACGGCGCAGACCTATAGGAGCTATTAGCAGATTCTCAGGAGCACTCCATTATTCCGGAGGTGCTAATCGGGTTTATACTTTTGTATATATATATATGTATATATGTATGTTAGGCACGACGGGGTCTTGTCCCGTCCATATGTCTAGTACTCTAGTAGAGGCTCGTAGATAGATATGTGTGGGTTATATGGTCTCACAAGATCACTACTGTATATACGTAGATATGTGTACATTATCTTTTGATAGCCAAAGGGCTCATGTATATAAAAGTATTTATGTTCTTCAATGAAAATGATTTTCTTATGATTATGAGTTTATGAACGAAAAAGGAGGCTTAATGAGTATGATGAGTGGTAGAACGAGCGGTGCTCGGTGGTTAGCCCCGGGTACCCGTCACGGCCCCTAGTCGGGTCGTGACAGAAAATATATGGTCAATTGAGTCGAAATGTTGAGTTGGAATTATCATTAAGGGAAAATAGGACAATCACTTTGAATATGATATAAGTATATGTTATATGTTTCCTACGATAGCCCTGAGGTGTGTTAGATTACTTGCGAATTCAATGGGATCATTGAATAAATGGGGTTTTACCAGAAGAATATTACGCCTTGGAACTTTAATTTTTGTATCATTGTGGTTATAGAGTACCCAGAGGATTATGAAAATTCTCGAAAATTATGAAGCCTTTAATGAGTCGACGAGGGACACCCTCGACAGGACATTTCAGATTGAATTTATCTAGACTCTACATATGTGAATCAATACCATTTTCATGGTCATATGGATGAAATGAAGTGGGATAGACTTGCAAACCATGTGAGACTTAATACCATTATTGAGCAAGAAAAAGGATCGACGAGTCCGAGGATCAAGGAGGTTCTGCCAAATTTTGTTAAAGTTGATTGTGATCAGTATATATATGTGTGCTATGATCAGTAAGAAACACAAGTGTAAACTGAAGAATGAAGGGTTAATAATAATTGTACATCGACTGAAAGGAGGGTTAAGATAAGTTCTCTCGCGGATTAGAAGTAAGGTTGATGAACTAGGATTAATGTGATTCGGGTAATGTGATAAGATTATGAGAAGAGACTTAAGAGGGGAAGCAATGATAAGCAAGGAGTCATTCGAGAGGTGAGTTAGTGTAAAAAGAGTAAGCTTAAACGAGTAAAGAATGAAACAAGAAGAGAAAGAAACATGATTACATGTGTTTTAGGAAAGAGAGTAATGTGTCCCTTATAGAAATCAATATAACTGAAAGCATCAACTGGCTAAGGGAAGTTGAAGCTTATAGAGAAAAGATAAGTATTGAAAAGTACAATGAATTTGAAGCTTTTAGAGGAAAGATAAGTATTGAAAAGTACTTTAGGAATTGTGAAGGGTTGAGTGATAATAGTAAGCATTGGAATTGGATACGAGTATTAGTCTTCATTTAACATTCGAGGACGAATATTTCTAAGAGGGGGAGGATGTTACACGCCAGAAAATTTCGTATTACTAAGGTTACAGACGGCTTAAGGTGAGCTCAAGGAGAAGCAAATATTACAAGTATAAAGAATGAAATTCTACTGTAGTAGCATGAGGATGGAATGAGTATGATATTTGGAATTCGTACAATATGATTGGAATGATACGTTAAAAGATATATAGCCCTCGTAACCGTAAGTTGAGGTGGGGCCCATATGATGGGAATTTTTATAAAGGACATATGATAAGTTATATGGAAAATATATGTGAAGTTAACCACAACTCAAGAAGGACCCTTGAGCCAAATCCAAGTGTAAGCCCTCCAAACATATGTTTTTAAGTTACGTTTTCGTGTGATCTGACATCAGGAGACCATTAACCAATTATTATTTGGGAATTTGGGAAAGCCACAAATATGAAAGTTGTAGATAATTGAATTATCGTTCCACCGATAGGTCGTGGGCCTTCACACGACATAGGGATAAAACGTTATGGACGTTTTAATGCAGCAAGGTCAAGCTGGGCAGTGGGCTCGGCCCAGCCCGACTCAAGGTCGGTGGGAATCGACCCAAGACCCATATATAAGGGCTAAATGCATACAAATTCATTCATTTACAAACCAAGCAGTCCACAAGATTTTATAGAGAGAGAGAGGAGAGTTAGAAAGAGAAAGTGGAGAATCGAACAAGTTCGAGGCCCCGAATCCTAGGCTCGTGATGGATAAAGTGTAATACGAGTTGTTGTCGTCGTTTTAAGATAATTATTGAGCTTGGGGGATGATATTTCGTGATTGATCTGCTGCTAAGGTATGTATAAGGTTCCTCTTATGTAATTAAAGTGTTTATTTAGAGTTTTAACAGATTAGAACGGAGGAAATAATGTTAAAAGCTCGTTTGGCATTTTTGGGAGGTTTATGAAGGTGGGGATGTTCCAGTGGAGTCAAATGGATGGAAATATCTGAGTTATGATGTATATTGATTGTCAATATTGTTGTTTGACGTTGTTGCTGAGAATTTAGCTGAATTGGATTTTCGGGTTTGTCCAGTTTATAAAGGAAATGTTGTCGAAATTCCGTTAGAAATACTGATAAGTTTAAGGGATTGATTTTAAGGATATATAT
Source organism: Lycium barbarum (assembly GCF_019175385.1). Taxonomy (NCBI): domain Eukaryota; kingdom Viridiplantae; phylum Streptophyta; class Magnoliopsida; order Solanales; family Solanaceae; genus Lycium; species Lycium barbarum. The sequence continues at coordinate 67,445,977 of NC_083339.1, forward strand.
TGGATGGATTGTTGCAGTAAATTAAGTATATTGTTGTGTTTTTGAGATTTATTTATTGTTGGGTTGTTGTGGTGATATACCGAATTGGGAGATGCTAATGATATAGGGGAGACGCTGCCCGTTTCGTCTTAGTTCGTAATTAAGTTGAGTTCCTTGGACGACGTAAGGTATGTAAAGCTAACCCTTCTTTTATTTTGGCATGATCTATGTGAGACAAACAGACGACGAATGTATAAACTCCAAAGAAGCTTCTATTCTTAGAGACACTAGGATGGCTAATGTTCTTGACTTCCAAAAGCTGTTTCATTATGTCCTGATACGTGTCTATGATTCCTGAAGTTCTATTTGATATAATCCATAGTGATATTCGAGGGGTATTTGACATGACTGTTGTTTTTTATTCTCAAGTGTTAGTTCATTCTAATTATTCTATTGAGTCTCAGATGATGATTTAGTTTGCATATGGTTGCTCATTATTCTGCTCGTGCATGCCGTTAATATATCTTTCACCGAGTCCCGGGCCGGGTATGTTTTCGTGCACAATTTCACCTCATTGTTCACCGAGCCCCTCACTAGAGGGCCGGGTATGTATATATATATATATATGATGACGTGATGATGGCACCGAGTCCTATGATGGGTCGGTATGGTATATGATGACTTTATTCACTGAGTCCCATAATGGGCTTGATATAGTATATGATATACACATGCATGATTTTAATCTCGTAAGGCACAGGTGCATTGGTATCCTTGATTATCATACTTGCCTTCTATTACCTTTTATTCAGTCTTGATCTTCTTTATTGTATTTCATGCTTTATATACTCGGTACATACCTCGTACTGACCCCCTTTCTTCGGGGGGCTGCGTTTCATGCCCGCAGGTACAGACACTCGGTTTGATGATCCTCCAGCTTAGGACTTCTGCTCAGCTGTTTTGGAGAGCTCCATTGTTCTGGAGCCTAGATTATTTTGGCACAGATCTTTTGATGTTGACTTATGCATGTCCAGGGGTACGGCGGGGCCCTGTCCCATCATATTTCACTTGTACACTCTTAGAGGTCTGTAGACATATGTGGGTTGTATGTAACTGTGTCGATATGGTTTGTTTTGGATCTTCCTGTATATAGTGGCAGCCTTGTCGGCTTGCATATTGTGTTATGCTTTGGTCAGCTGTGACTCCTCAGGAGACAGGTTTATGATATGTGGCGTTATTAATCTTTCGTTTGTTTTTATAAGTTTCCATACTGTCCTTAGTTTCAGTCTGACTATATCTAGCAGGTTCGTATACGAGTGTGAACATGTTATAAATGGTTTTAAGATCATGAACTAGAAACTTTAGGCGAATGCACGAAGTTGGGTGTTATGACCTTGAACATGGGTGAATTAGAAACAAATTGAGAAATCTAGATAATGTGGATAATGTGAAGGACTAATGGCCATTGTTATGATATTAATGAAGGTAGAAACGCTAACATTGGAAGGGGACGTGCAAGTGTAGAATATTCTGACGAAAAGGTATGGAAGGCTAACCCTTCTTTCATAAGGCATGGTTCTTTGGCCAATTCTCTAGATCCTCTATACGCGTATGTTGCCTTCAATTGATAAATTTTCTAAGCTTGTAAGCTCACGATCCTTGATACATACTACGATTGCACTACGCTCCTCGTATGACGAGTAGGCCCATGATATAGATGTAACGATAATGAAGAAGATAGTAATGATGATGATAATAATGATGATGCTAAAGGTGCCTATGGGCTATTATACATATGTGTGCCTATACAGGGCTATAATGAACCCCGAGCTTATAATGCCGGGTAGAATATATGTATATGGATTTATATATGTATGTATATGATTACGTAACGCGCGCACACATCTGCAGATGGTACGGATAACCCTGAAGCCTTGGTAGGGCCAGGTAGAAATAACATTGAGCCTTGGTTGGCCAAGTATGTATGAAGCACCGAACCTTATGGTCGGGTACGCTATGTATGTATATAAGCGTATGGGTATGTATATAATATGAATATGAATGTGAAAAGACTATGTATATGAATGCGAATAGGGGCATGTATACGAATACGAGCACTATTATGTAATACGCATGAGAAATGGAAAGTTCCTATGAAAGGCAGGTAAGTGCCCTGATGATGATATTATTGTCTTCCCTCCTATGCCACTTCATATACTGTCTATGATGCTTCTATATTTATGTTGATCATGCTTTACATACTCAGTACATTCTTCGTACTGACGCCTTTTTGTTTGTGGACGCTGCGTCATGCCCGCAGGTGCACAGGGAGACAGACTTGATCCATAGCTGCTTATTCAGAGATTACATAGCGGAGCTCTATTTCCTTCGGAGCCATAGCTTTTGGGTACTTATTCTTCTTAGAGGCTCGTAGTCACGTGTATATGGTTAGATATTTTGTATATCATTTTGTTAGCCTCGTCGGCCCATGTACATTGTTGTGGCATAGATGCCTATAATGATTGAAGATGTTGTCGTCCAATGGGACTAGCATGGTCGATGCTTAGAAATGTATGATTAATGATGTGGCTCACCTAGATGCAAGTCTAAGTGTAAGCTAAGGGGTGCCCGGGTGGGCTAGCACCGGGTGCTCGTCGCGGCCCCCTAGTCGGGTCATGACAAAAGTGGTATCAGAGCAGTTCAGTCCTAGGGTGTGTCTACGAGCCGTGTCTAGTAGAGTCTTGGTTATGGGTGTGTTGCGCGCCACACTTATAAACAGGAAGCTGCGGACATTTTAGGAATGATTGACCTTCTTTCTTCATAATAATCGTGCGATAGAGCTCTGATGTAAGAAATTCTTGTTCCTAAATCATGTGTTGTGTATTTCAGAGATGCCTAAAAAGAAAAAGGCTATAGCAGCCCAAAAGGGTAAGACGGTGGCAGAAAAGTGGCTACAAGAGCACCGCCACCGGTAGTAGAGGAAAGTGAGTCCAAGAGTGCGGCTCAATCTCAGTCCTCCCAGACAGTGCCTATTACTGGGGAGCGTAAGGGAGCCTCAGCCCCTGCTCCAGCACCTCCAGCTCCTCTACCGGATGCTTCTGGCCAAGATGTGAAAGAGGCCATTAATTTGTTGACTCATTTGGTTGCGGCCCAGACTCAGAGGCAAAGTTCAGGGCGTGGTGATAGGGTTGTTAGTGCGAGGGCCCGTGATTTCATTACTTTGAACCCTCCGAAATTCTTTGGGTCAAAACCGGAGGAGGACCCTCAGGACTTTATTGACGGTATATTGAGGACACTCCGATTGATACATGCTTCAGACACCGAGTCGGTGGAGTTAGCGTCATATAAATTGAGAGATGTCTCGATCCAGTGGTATACGGTGTGGATGGCTTCACGGGGGGCCAATGCACCTCCCCCGGTATGGCAAGAGTTTGTTGATGCCTTTCTCCGTCATTATATTCCTCCGGAAGTTCGGCGAGCTAGGGCCGATAAATTCTTGAACTTGAGGCAAGGTAGTATGAGTGCCCTAGAGTATAGCCTCCGCTTTAACTCCCTGGCTAGGTATGCTTCGGCCATGGTAGCGGATATGGGTGACCGGGTACACCAATTTGTAAAGGGCCTAGGGCCACACTTGATGGATAAATGCTTGACTGCGTCCCTTCGGGATGGTATGGATATTGCACGCATTCATGCACATGCTCAGAACATAGAAGAAAGCCTACAACAGCGGAGAAGTGAGCGTGAGCAAGATCGGGGACATAGCAAGAGAGCTAGATCTTCGGGTCCGACAAGTGAGTTTAGAGGCAGACACAGGCAGCAGTTCCCTAGACATTCAGGCTATTCTATGACCAGTGCATCTCCACGATTTCCAGGCCAGAGCCTTGATAGATCTGCTCGCTCAGGGCCGAGTCCCAGTTATTCAGGACCTCAGTTCAGAGATGATTCAGGCCAGTCAAGGCCACCTGTACCACGATGTTCCCAGTGTGGGAAGTTGCATTGGGGTCGATGCCAATTGGGCTCGAATGGTTTCTATTCATGTGGTCAACCAGGCCATATCATGCGTGATTGCCCCTTATTACAGGGTAGAGGTAGGACCTAGCCATCAGGGTCGGTAGCCGAATCATCAGCATCTGTACGCCCTACGGTGCTAGGTTCACATACGCCAGTCGGCCATGGTAGAGGTAGAGGGAGAGCTCCCACTTCTAGCGGTCCTCAGCACCGTATTTATGCATTGGCGGGACGCCAAGATCTTGAGTCTTCTCCTGACATGGTCACAGGTATATTATCGGTATTCTCTCATGATGTATATGATTTGATTGATCCGGGCTCCACATTATCATATGTTACTTCATATATTGCGGGTCGATTTATAATTGAGCCGGAGTCTATCAAACCTTTTGAGGTGTCTACACCCGTGGGTGAATCGGTAAAAGCTAGCCGAGTATATAGAAATTGTGTGATTGTGATTTGTGATCGCCGTACTATGATTGATTTGCATGAGCTAGAAATGGTAGATTTTGATGTCATTATGAGCATGGATTGGTTGGATTCTTGTTATGCCAACGTTGATTGCCGGATGAAGGTGGTTCGTTTCCAGTTTCCGGGAGAACCAGTGTTAGAATGGAAAGGAAATACGGCATCACCAAAAGGTAGGTTTATTTCCTATCTAAAGGCAAGGAAAATGATCACAAAAGGGTGCATTTATCATCTAGTATGAGTTCAAGATGTAGAAGCTGAGTCGCCGACTCTACAGTCAGTTCCAGTGGTGAATGAATTCCCGCATGTGTTCCCGGAAGAGCTTCCAGTCCTTCCTCCCGAGCGGGAGATTGATTTTTCCATTGATGTGTTGCCAGACACTAAAGCTATATCTATTCCTCCTTATAGAATGGCACCCGCAGAATTGAAAGAGTTGAAGGAGCAATTGAAAGATCTGCTCGAGAAAGGCTTCATTAGGCCTAGTTCATCCCCGTGGAGAGCACACGTATTGTTCGTCCGAAAGAAAGATGGCTCCTTGAGAATGCGCATTGATTATAGGCAGTTGAATAAGGTGACGATTAAGAATAAATATCCTCTCCCGAGGATTGATGATTTGTTCGATCAATTGCAAGGTGCCAAATGGTCTTCAAAGATTGATTTGAGGTCCGGGTATGATCAAGTGAGAGTAAGGGAGAAAGATATCCCCAAGACAGCTTTCCGGACAAGATATGGTCATTTTGAATTCCGGGTGATGTCATTTGGGCTAACTAATGCGCCAGCGGCATTTATGGATTTGATGAATAATGTGTTCAGGTCCTTTCTGGACTTATTTGTAATCGTATTCATTGATGATATTTTGGTGTATTCTAGATCCGAAGCAGAACATGCGGATCATTTGCGTATTGTCCTTGGAGTTCTTCGAACTCGAGAATTGTTTGCAAAGTTTTCCAAATGTGAGTTCTGGTTGAACTCAGTGGAATGTTTTGGGCATATTGTGGCAGCCGATGGTATTCGAGTGGATAGTCAAACGATTGAGGCCGTGAAGACTTGGCCAAGGCCCACAACTCCTACGGAGGTTCGTAGCTTTCTGGGCTTAGCAGGTTATTACAGGAGGTTCGTTGAAGGTTTTTCTTCTATTTCTGCACCACTCACAAGGTTGACCCAGAAATCGACAAAGTTTCAATGGACAGATGCTTGCAAACGTAGTTTCCAAGAATTAAAGGGTAGATTGACTTCTGCCCCAGTTCTGACACTTCCAGAGGGATTGGAAGGATATGTCATTTATTGCGATGCTTCAGGTGTTGAGCTAGGCTGTGTATTGATGCAGCATGGCAAAGTGATTGCGTATGCTTCAAGGCAATTACGAAAACATGAGCAGAATTATCCTACCCATGATCTAGAATTGGCCGCGGTAGTTCATGCGCTAAAGATATGGAGACATTATTTATATGGTGTCCACGTGGATATTTATACAGATCATAAGAGTATTCAGTATATCTTCAAGCAGAAAGAGTTGAAATTGCGACAATGACGATGGCTAGAATTGCTGAAAGACTACGATGTTGATATTTTGTATCACCCCGGAAAGGCAAATATTGTGGTTGATGCTCTTAGCCGTAGATCGATGGGGAGTCTATGTGATGTACGACCAGAAGAAAGAGAAATGGCCCGTGAGCTCCAACAGTTAGCTAGCCTAGGAGTCCGGTAGTGGACTCAGGTAGCAGCGGAGCTACTATCCAGAATACAACAGTCTCGTCGCTAGTAGCAGAAGTGAAAGAGCGACAATATGAGGATCCCATGCTAATGCAGTACAGAGATACACTCCCTCAGAAAGAGGAGTCATCATTTGACATTTCAGGAGACGGAGTTCTCCAGTGTAGAGGAAGATTATGTGTTCTCGAAGTTGCAAGTTTACGCCACCCGATTTTGAGAGAAGCTCATAGTTCCCGTTATTCTGTTCACCCCGGAGCGATGAAAATGTATCGCGATCTTAAGTCCATATACTGGTGGAATGGAATGAAGAAAGATATAGCGAAATTTGTAACCCAATGTCCTAATTGTCAACAGGTGAAAATCGAGCACCAAAAGCCGGGTGGACTGTTGCAAGCTATAGAAATCCCAACCTGGAATTGGGAAGTGATTAATATGGACTTCATTACAGGGTTACCCCGTTCTCCACGTAAATATGATTCTATATGGGTGATTGTGGATAGACTCACCAAGTCAGCCCATTTCCTACCGGTCAGGATGACCTATGTGGCAGAAGACTATGCAAGGCTTTACCTTAAAGAGATAGTGAGACTCCATGGCGTTCTGGTATCTATTATCTCTGATAGAGGGACTCAGTTTACAACTAAATTTTGGGAGTCTTTCCAAAAGGGTTTAGGGACCCGGGTTAGCCTTAGCACGACATTTCATCCACAGACCGATGGACAAGCTGAATGTACTATTCATACTCTTGAGGACATGTTACGGGCATGCATGATAGACTTTGGAGGAAACTGGGATGACCATTTGCCACTCATTGAGTTTGCTTACAATAATAGTTATCATTCTATCATTCAAATGGCACTGTATGAAGCTTTATATGGGTGAAAGTGTAGATCCCCGATTGGGTGGTTCGAATCAGGAGAGACTAAATTGATAGGGCCAGACTTGGTTCAGCAAGCTATAGAGAAAGTTAAGCTCATACAAGATCGGTTGCTAGCGGCTCAAAGTCGTCAAAAGTCCTATGCGGATAATCGTCGAAGGGACTTAGAGTTCGAAGTGAAAGATTGGGTGTTCTTGAAAGTGTCGCCAATGAAGGGCGTTATGAGATTTGGCAAAAAGGGGAAATTTAGTCCCCGGTATATTGGGCCATATGAGATTGTGCGCAAAATAGGAAAGGTGGCCTATGAATTAGAACTACCTCCGGAATTAGAGTCAGTCCATCCAGTGTTTCACGTCTCGATGCTCCGAAAATGCATTGGAGATCCTTCTAGGATCGTCCCAGTAAATTATGTAAAAGTGACAGAGAAATTGACTTATGATGAAAGACTCATTGCCATATTAGATAGGCAAGTACGGAGGCTTAGAAATAAAGAAGTGGCCTCAGTTAATGTTTTGTGGAGAAATAACCATCGAGAGGAAATGACGTGGGAAGCCGAAGAAAGTATGCGATCCAAATACCCACATTTATTTCAGCCCTTGGAAGAAGCCCAAGATGAGACGTCAAGATCATAAGGTATGTATGTTTTCCTTTTATGCTTTTGGGTCATGCGTGGCCAAAAATTTTATGTTATTATGTTGTGGCCGTGTGTGGCATCGATATTATTGGGTTGTTGTGGCAGGATGGTAGTGCCATATTATAGGGGAAACTCTGGCGAAATGTTTATAGAATTCCCGAACACTTTAACATTCGGGGACGAATGTTCTTAGGGGGGCAAGAATGTTACACCTCGGAAAATTTTCCGTTGGTACGCAAGTGAATGAACTAGTGATAAGTATGGGTGTATGATGTCCATGAGCAAGAAACGACGTTTGATGACCTTAGGCGAGATTTCAAAGGAATCCGACGTAAGACGAGAAAGTTGGCTAAGATAAGGCAAGGTGAGGTGAGCAATGCATGTGCATGGATATGGATGATTAAAATGAGAAGTCTAAGAAATATGGAGAGTTGTAGAATTGCAATCTGCCCAGTGGTCCTAAAGTGCAAATACGGACCGTAAACTGGTATACGGTCCGTAAACTGCTAGGTCGTAAACTGGCATGCAAAACTTCAACTTTCTGCCAGTCGAGGAAATGGTAAAATACGACCTGGTTTACAGACCGTAAAGTGATTTACGACCCGTAAACTGTTATACCCCGTCTTTTCGCACATTCGGAAAATTCGAAATAATTTTGACTTGTAAGAAATAAAGTCACATGTTGATTTTAATTAATATATGTGTGTTGTTCATGAAATATTAATGTGGAAATATTGAGGAAGGCCAAGGGCAAAATTGGAATTTTGGAAATTAGTTTCGGGAATTACAAAACAAGATTCATAACCAATTGGACTCAGAAAAAACAAAATCAAGGCCCAATAGTGAGGGGTGGCCGGCCACTACATGGCCAAGCCCAACCCATGTTACTTAATTAATTTTCCATGTGATAAATTAGAGAGAAGGGGATCATTATCCTTAGAACTTTCAAGACAAATTGAGAAAGAAGAAAAACAAAAGAAAGAAGAGCAAAACTACTAAGGCCATTCGGCCAAGTCCTCAAAATTTTACCCCTTAAAATCTTGCTCCAAAAATTGTTTTCTTGTGGTATACCTACTAATTCAAGGACCCTCTACAACGTGGTGTAGTTGTTTCAGAAGATAGGCCGCTTGTTTCGTCAAATTAGCTCCTTGGTCAAGTGAAGAAACTAGGAAGAAAAAGGTAAGATTTTACTCCTTTTGTCTTGGAAGAAATATATATATGTGTTGTAGAATGTGGGAAGGAATGTAGAGTATGAAAATTGTGTGTTATGTGTATGTGGGTGTATGGCCGAAAATGGTGAATGATATGATTAAAATTTTATTTATTATGTTAATTGTGTTGTTGAAGCCTTGTGATGGAAATGGAAGAAAAATGGTTCAAGTTGGTATGAAAAATTGTTGAAAATGATAATAGGAAATTATGTGATTTTAATGTAGTTTTTATGTAATTATGGAAATGGAGTTCTAAATGTGAATTATTATGTTGATTGGTGAATTTGGAGGGATGCTAGTCTATATTGGCATGAAAGATTGATTGTTAAGTTGTTATGGGATGTTTTGTGATTTTATGGTAGATTTATGTAATGATGAAAATGAAATTATTAAGGTGCGAATTATGATTATTGTTAATGAAATTGGAAGATGAAAATGTGTTATGAATATTTATGTCGAAGATTAGAGGTTTTGGATGAATTATGGTTTTGGTGGAATTTTTGTATATTTTGTAAATATTTTGTAGAATGATATGAAATGCTTCCGAATTGTATTGGAATGATCTTGATTAGTAAATGAATATGAAAACATTGATATTGGTTTGGAAGTGCGAAGTTAGATTGGAAGTTGTCGCACTATGTAGAAAAGAATACTATTCGTGCTAGAATGCATTTTAATTCGATTGTTGATGTTGTTGGTATTGTTGTTGGTATGGTTGTTGACATTTGGAGCCGAGTTAAATCTCGGGGTGTTGTATGTATAGGGGAGATGCTGCCCAAATTTCTGTAGACAAGTATGAGTTAATATTGAATTCCTAAAGGCTTGTAATTGATAATTGGTAATTGTGACCAATTGTAGATTCTAGAAGAAACGGGAATTGAGTTTGGACAAGCGTAAGGAGCAACTAAGGTATGTAAAGCTTTACCTTTCCTTCTCTTGGCATGTCTTAGACATAATAAGGGACGACTCTATTCCTAGAAATCCGAGTTTGAATTTAACCCGTTTTCATTCAATAGAATTGAATCATATGTTCCATGCTTTGTTGAAAGGATAGTGTAGGCGTCTATAAATTACCTAAGAGGATATGGGATTGCCCTAACGCCTTCATAGATGACTCCATAAGTTTAATGTACATAATTTGAGCCCACCACCTCAATTGACTCGAGGTGGGCCCACTATTCCCGATTCCTCTCCTATTGTGTATTGACTTATTTTCGAGCGATTTCAAAAGGGAACGTTTTAACTACCCTTCTAACTACTAAACGACAATTGTTTTAAATATTCCATTGAGTCTTATAAACTATTTTGGAACATGTTAACGATTCCAGAAAAAATTATTTTTACGTAACCTATTGTGGTATCCGAAATACATGCACTGTGATTATCGTGCGATTTCATTATTAAGGTTTGTTATCGAGATATTCCATCGAGTCTTTGTAAATGTATTATGTTTTATATTGCACTTGAGCCTTGATACATACTACGATTGCACTACGCTCCTCGTATGACGAGTAGGCCCATGATCTAGATATAATGATAATGAAGAGGATAGTAATGATGACGATAATAATGATGATGCTAAAGGTGCCTATGGGCTATTATACGTATGTGTGCCTATACAGGGCTATAATGAACCCCGAGCTTATAATGTCGGGTAGAATATATGTATATGGATGTATATATGTATGTATATGATTACGTAATGCGCGCACACATCTGCAGATGGTACGGATAACCCTGAAGCCTTGGTAGGGCCAGGTAGATATAACATTGAGCCTTGGTTGGCCAAGTATGTATGAAACACCGAACCTTATGGTTGGGTACGCTATGTATGTATATAAGTGTATGGCTATGTATATAATATGAATATGAATGTGAAAAGACTATGTATATGAATGCGAATAGGGGCATTTATACGAATACGAGCACTATTATGAAATACGCATGAGAAATGGAAAGTTCCTATGAAAGGCAGGTAAGTGCCCTGATGATGATATTATTGTATTCCCTCCTATACCACTTCATATATTGTCTATGATGCTTCTATATTGATGTTGATCATGCTTTACAAACTCAGTACATTCTTCGTACTGACGTCCTTTTGTTTGTGGACGCTGCGTCATGCCTGCAGGTGCACAGGGAGACAGACTTGATCCATAGCTGCTTATTTAGAGATTACATAGCGGAGCTCCATTTCCTTCGGAGTCATAGCTTTTGGGTACTTATTCTTTTGTGTATATAATTATGGGCATAGCGGGGTCTTGTCCCGCTCATGTGATATGTTTTACTCTTCTTAGAGGCTCGTAGTCACTTGTATATGGTTAGATATGTCTGGCCTTGTCGGCCTATATTTTGTATATCATTTTGTTGTCCTCGTCGGCCCATGTACATTGTTGTGGCATAGATTCCTATAATGATTGAAGATGTTGTCGTCCAATGGGACTAGCCTGGTCGATGCTTTGAAATGTATGATTAATGATGTGGCTCACCTAGATGCAAGTCTAAGTGTAAGCTAAGGGGTGCCCGGGTGGGCTAGCACCGGGTGCTCGTCGCGGCCCCCTAGTTGGGTCATGACATGCCTAGCCATATAGGCGCGGTGTAATATGATCATCATGTACTCATCATAATGCATGCATAGAAACTCAAAGACAACTATACTTTATTGGGGCGACATAAGGTCGTGAACCCCCGATTCCATTATGGAGCATTCATAAGCATTGTGCCTCACCTTAAAGGAATAACCATATAAGGTGAGTGTATACCATAAACAACGTCAATGGATCGTAATTAGGATCGTTAGCTTTAGGATCTTTAGACTTAACTGATCATCCTCATTATCATGCTCATAACATATCTCATTTCTCTATCTCATGTGCAGCTCTTTATAATCATAGACTCATAATTTCTGAGATGCAAGATAGTCATGCGAAAATAGGAGAATTCATGCCATGGGAGTCATTCCTTAGAATGAATACTAGCCTTACATACCTTTTCGTTTAGCTACTCTATCGCTTGATCGTTCTCCTTCAATGCTCGCGTTTCTACCTTCAAGAGAGTTCGCATTAACATTAGCTAATCGATTATATGAATGTGCTTACTAAAGCTAGAGAAAATTGGGCATCATTTCCTTTGTTTATACAACTTTCCTCATATCATATATCAACTCCCAAACATCTATAATAACATTCACAACATTATAACCAACAATCTTCATTTATCTACATTATCCGCATTTCACAATTTTCACTTCAATTCATCCATAATCATGGTCGTAGTTCACTATTACCTTTATTCATATATAATTCTTATCCCATGTACTTAATATCATTTATAACATAATCATAATCACAACACATCAAGAATTGTGACTCATTCCAAGCTACTACTCAAAATTTCACTATTCTCATCTTTGTGACCCATTTCCTATCTCCTTTCATAATCTAAGTCTTTCAACCTCTCAATATCTTAAACAACATGGACTGATCATAAAACTTACCTTAGATAGTGTAGGAATGAGCTTTGAGTGAAAATAATCCACTTGAGCCAAAACTCTAGTTCACTTCCAATGGGATTTCTTGGATGAACTCTAATTAGTTTCTCACACTTGATTCTCTTAGTTAGATGAAGTTGATCATAAATTTCCCTTGAGTTCTTGTGGAAGAAGGGTGGAGATCTTTCTAGAGTGTTTTGAAGTGTGGAGAGAAAGAATGAAATTAATTAAATGCGGTTGGTCCCTTATATTAATTTTAGAAGCTGGCCCGACTCAAATCTACGAACCAACATACGGGTCGTATGTTTTATACTGGCTGTATGTCTAGCCGTAGATTTGGTCCAGTGGAAGTCCCATTCTGGGCAGAACATACGGCCAGTATGTTGGGCCGTATGATGCCGAGGTTTTCCGAACTCTTTCTCATCGACTCGTTTGATCTCCAATCCTTATGGAAACTTCTTAACACTTGTTTGACACCTCATTGAAAATCTAAGGGGCGTTATAACTCTTCTCCAAAACATCATTAGGTCATCATTAACTTGTACTTGTAAATCTTTCTCAATACACAACGTATACCTTGCCTTTCTTGGCGAACTTTCTTCTCTTACTTCGAATGTCTTTGAAATCTCAATTAGGATCATCAAATGCTATTTCTTACTTATCGAAACATCATATACTTCTTGCCCTTCGTTAGTCTATTCATTATGCATGAACGAATTTTTTTTTTGAGGTGTAACATTAATCAATAGGTAAGTAATGGACACACGATATTTGCGTGGAAACCACCCGGCTCAAAAGGTGATAAAAACCCCAACCTACAAACCTCTAGGATTTCCCCAATAACTTCACTACAACAATGAGCCAACTATGAGTTACAAATTACAACCTCTATAATCTGACAAATTACAACCTCGTAATCTGACCCTTAAACCCTAGCCTTGCTACCAAACCTTTGACTAGCAAGCTATCTCAAAGTGGTAAACTTCCTACTTGGGGTAACAATGTTTTGTATCTATTGGGTATGCTTCTAACTCTGTTGATAAAGATACAACTCGATAAACTACACCTAATACATAAATCTAGACTTTTGAACTATAAAACATTATACAGCAAATCAGCTTCATCGATCCTTCTTTGTGCAATGGGGATGCAATGCCAGATTCATGAATATGATGGATATTTTTTTGACAACACAATAGTCTGAACTCTCACTGTGTGGGTGCGCAAACTTCTTCTTGGAAAGACCTGGGGATTTATAACATTCAAGAACCGCAGGTTGGTGAACACAAAACCCTTTCTTAGTTGGTCAAGGACACACATGAAGGGTTTGTGAATCATTTGGATTATTGCCTTGTTGAGTTCGCTCCTAATACGTATATAAGGCTTACTAATCCCTACAAAAATGGCAAGGAATCTTTCATATTTGACCGCCAAGTCTTTACTATAATTCTTCTACAAATCCATATTGTTGCAAGATCTTTTTGGAACATGTTCACGAACCTATCTCATCCTCCTGGTTCGTCAATCTCTAATATCTACATCTGTATGAGTTGGAACATGCATATGTACATGTTCTACCAATATCTTTCGTTCTTCATCTGTTGTTGAACTGCTTCGGAGATCTTGGTTGGAACATGTTGACAGAACTGTTTCATATAACTGTAAGCTCCATGACTTCAACTGGTCTTCTCCACTCCTTCACCACTGATCACTTTTGGGTCATTCATTCACTACACCAGATGACCTGTGATCATCCCTCTTCTGCATATGATGATTGCTCTGACTCTGATTTTGATCTTGCTCTGTGTTTAAACATGTTTGCAGACTTGGTTCATTTGTTAACCTACTTCACATGCTTTGTCTGCAAACTCTTTAAGTGAACAATTTCTTTGCTGAACATTGTCTTCTAAGTCTGAGTCGCTTCACCTCCTCTCCTTATCTTCATTATCTTTGTTCCTCTAATCTATTCATTGCTTACTTGTATTTATATTTACACACACATATCTTGCAATCTGCATTTGTGTTCATATGTCTACATTTGCCTCTACTGCTCTGTTGCAATGGAATATGTCTATGGACCTATTCTTGACCTGGTTTTTGTGCCTTGTGCATTCACTTTGTCAATCATCAAAACTTCACATATGGCTTTATGCCAACGAATTTCCGCTTTTTGATAATGACAAACACCAACTGTGTAACCTGTTATGTACATGTGTAACTTGTTCTGTATATATCTTATATTCCACGACTTTCTTACAATAAACCAGGTTAGCATTTAAACAACATATGTGCATATTGAACAATTCATTTCCCCCTATTAGCATCATTGAAAAGTTAATTCAGATTACTTAAGTTTAATTCGCGTTTTCAGTACATTACTCATGGCCACTGGGGTTGTCTCAAAAACGTATATATCAAGAATCAGTCACTGTGCAAGTTCATATTAAATATATTCAAATCACACAATTTAGGCATAATTTAATAAGATACGCAACTGGTTTTTTCATATAACTTCATAGCGTACAATTCTAGTCCCTTGGTTACAACTGTACATATAGATCAATGTAGAACTTGGATCTTAGACAACTAGAATACAATGTATTGAGGTAAAACTCAAGGAACCTAGTCACTTTACGAGGGACTGTGACCGGGGTGAATTCTATACTCTAAGTCTCATGATAGCGGAATCCTAAGGTGAGCTAATAGCAGTGTCTTTCGAAGAAGAGTGGTGACATAATCTTTGTTGGCTAGCTTCTTCCAGAACCACCATATTTGTCCACCTTTTCCCCCAAGAAGACCCACTATCTTTCTCCACCGGTTTTGCATACGAGGACCAAAATCTGGACTGCTCTTCTTTCCCAGATAGTGGAGGGTTCTTTTCTTATTTCTCCTTCCTTATTACTTCACAAACCCTTATGTCTCTTTCATTTGGTTTTCCTATTAAGCCCCTGATATTATATTGGATTGAATATTATGTCCAGCAACTCATTTTTAAGAAGAGGTTTTGTGAACTAATTACTCTCATATTAGCCCCCGTTCTAGGATCTTTAGAAATTTCCCTATTCTAAAAGCCTCACCCATTCTTCTTTCCCTTTTTATCTTTCCAGATGAGCAGATTCATATAGAAGGGAATAGATGGTTGATGATAGTGAGATGGAGTGTGAAGCATTGGATGGTTGAGTCATAAGAATGATTAGGAGGCCTAGGATTATCGGGGATGATGGAGGGAAATATGATTTCTCTTTTCCGATTTGATGTTGCGATAGAAGAGAGAAAGAGAGAGAATTGGTTGATATTTTGAAGGTTTGTGGATGGTTTGGGTAGAGCCGAGGTGACAGGAATAGGCGGTGTCAATAGAGGAGGTGAAGACACAATTTTTGGGTGGAGGAATCATTTAATTTGCCGCCATCATTCAGGAGGGGTCATTGTGACTCTTTTTCTCTCTTCTCAAGGCTCTTTTAATGATACATATGACCTGATTTGTTTAAGTAGAAAAAATTGTCAGTGTTGGTTCATGATCCAAATATACAATTAATTGCAAAGGAAGGAATACATACCTGAAGTAATAATAATTAACCTTGTGTAATCTTGATTTACAGCTCAGTTGTTGTGACCGAATACTTTGCAAAACTTTTCGAGATCATGAAACTTTTATCAACCGTCTGTAGCTCAATTTTTCACTGTTATCATAAGAGTATCAATTTTGAGGTCATTTGACAATTACCTGCTTCCTTGAGACTATCCCTGTTCTGACTACCTGTTCCCCTCATATCCTATTTTTTCTTCATTTTTTCGAATAGGTTCCTCAACCCATTTCTTCTGCAATGCGAATGAGGACATTCCTTGAGCTTCATCTCCCATAGTTACTGAACCTTATTTTCCCCATGTCAGTGTGGTTTTCACCAGGTTGACAGATGTGCTAATGAACGCATTTCCTCAGCATGATTCCATTTAGATTCTCCCTATCTGAGTGTCAGTATGTTTGATTACTGCTTGTCATCTGCTTAATTTGTAATTCCCCCTTTTTTTCAAAATGTTGCTAGTTAAAGGAGCTTTTATGTGAATCGTCTATGTATCTTGAGCAAGCTTTGATATAGTGTTGTTGGTGCTTTCTTCCTTTCACTATACCTCCTAGGTAATTAGAGATTAGTTCTAGGAACCCATACTAGGTTGGCTCCTTTTCCTTGTACAAAAGGGCGAATCAAGTCTTTCTTCGCCCTTTCTGGCATAGCCCTAGTGAATCAGTTTCCTACTCCTTGTAAGACCCTATAAATTTGAGTTAGGTGTGAATGTGTAAAAACTAGTATTAAGGTGATATCTAACCATATGAATCTATTCGGGATGAATTCGGGTTATAAACTGTTGTTTTGAAGTCAAACCAAAAAGTGGAGTTCTTAGGGGCTTCTAAATTCGTCTAAATATGAGATGGTCTGCACTTATGGCCAGTTTTAGGGTATGTACATTGGGAATTTGAGAAAACTTAAAACATAAAATTGTAGGTCTCTGAAATACCTTTCCAACCATATAAAGTAGGGCTCAAACGGTGCTACGTACAGTGAGTTATGATGGTTTTACTGAGCTAATATCGATTGTCGAAAAAATGTGTTAGGCGTACGTCACGGGCCCAGCACATAAAATACCTCTGCAGACCAAAAACATGATCAGGTGCTGAACCCACGACACGTACTCAACATGGAGCGGGGAATATTTTCTGGTTTCGAATTTTCTATAATTCCTACTTTGTTGTGTTTTTCCCCACTTCGTTTCAAATCAATATTTCTGAGGAAAAGAGCCCTAGAAAAGTCTCTCTAACCATAGGGTGAGTTCTCACAAAATCTTTATCATTCCCACACCACATTCATCCCCTCTTGATAGTAAATCATCTCTCTAAAACCCTAAGTTCTTGAATTCTCAACAAGAAAATGATAGAGGCGTGTGGAGTTCGTCTAAGAGGTAAAGTTTCTAAATTTTCCCAGTATTAATAATGTAATGAGCTAGAGTAGAAATTATACAAGGTTAGAATCCGTTAGTGATTCATGAAAGGGTTCAGGAACCCATTTTTTAAGGCTTACGAAGAACCTTAGTTTTCGAAATTCTAAGAAAACATCAAGAAACCATTCAAGTTCTAATATTTATCATCTAAAACCATTTTAATGTGATTATTGAATCTTGGAAAGTGCGTTTGAGCAGGATTTGAGGTAAGTCTATATTTCAAAAATTGTCTTTTCAAGTATGTCTAGATTTCCCAAAAATCTTTCTTGAAGTATGTCTACTTCTATTACACCCCGTAAGAGTCCGTGCTACTTTACTTAAGACAATAATGAATGAGTTAATACAGTTCAAGGAAAGTTAATCGAGTTAGTAAGAATATCGTTATATATATGGTTGCCTTAAGTATCCCGAGGTGACATGGTAACCTAAATGATTTAAACTTATGTTATGAGTACGTATACGAGGTAATGCGAGTGCCCTTGTAAAGTATTTGAGATTATTAGTAATGATATAGAAGATGGACAAAATATATGAATATACTTTTGCGATTGGAGTTTCGTCGAAGCTTTGTGAGTTCTCTAGTTATGTTTGAGGTTATTGTGATTCTCTAGTTATGTATGGATTTTTATGGATGTATATGAGTATGTATATGTATGTATAAGAGGTTACATGAGGGTTGGAAGATGATTAGAAGTTAAACGAATCTAAACAAAATGAATCGAAACAACTTCAATAAAATCTCGGACCAGATTTTGGCCCATATTGTTGGAGGCATATCTTCTAGAATAAGATGAGTTTTGGGGTGAAACAAAAGCCTACACTGAAATTAAAGAAGTCTAGTTTCTAACTATACAAACCACTCGTCAATGTGATATTAGAATAAGGAGTTATGGACGACGCAAGATGGGCTGGCGGGGCAGCAAGTTGAGACCCGACCCAAGCATTTAGCTTTCGGCCCATGAAGTTTATATTTCGGCCCATGAAGCCCATTAACCTTAATATATATAGAAATTTCGTTTGAAGGCTATTCATTTTCATCTAGAAACTTCCAAAAATATTAGAGAGAGAGGGAGAGAGCTTCTAGGTTAAGAAAGCCATTTTGGTCAAAATCCGAGCCCCGAATCCCGAGGCTCATGAAGAGAAAAGCGTTTACGTCGCGTTGCCTTCTGTTTGAGCTAAAATTAAGCCATAAAGAAGAGTGTTGACGTGGTTTCTGCATACTTAAGGTAAGATTAAGGTCCGTTTTTCCTTGTTAATAAGTTTAATTAGAGTTTTAACGGATCAGAATGGAGAAAATAGTGTTATAAACTCGTTTGTTGTTTTGTTGATATTTATGGATTGGGGGCTGTTTCAGTTGGATTTAATGGATGGGATTAGCTGAGTTATGATGTATATTAATGGTTGGTATTGTTGTTGATGTTGTTGATGATTCAATTGAATTGGATTTTCGGGACTGTCCAGTTTATAGAGGAAATGCTGCCCGAATTTCATTAAGTTTCGTTCGTATACAATTAGATAGTAAGTGGTGTAAAAGGTCTAATCGTGATATTATCGTAGTGATTGCAGACATACGAACTCGAGGAGTAGACTTTGGGTGATTAGATAGATTGTCAGGTATGTAAAGCTATCCCTTCCTTCTTTTTTGAATGAATTACATAAAACCAACGGATGATGAGCGTACATAATCCCAATGAATTCTAGTTCTCAGTGGTACTTGACATGATAGTTGTCTTTGATTCTCAACTGTTGGTTCATTCTAATTATTTTATTGAGTCTCAGATGGATGATTTAATTTGTATATGGTTGTTCCAGATATTCTATTCATGCATAACATTATTACAATATTTCACCGAGTCCCGGGTCAGGTACGCATTCGTGCATAGTTTCATTGCATTGCTCACCGAGTCCCTCACTAGAGGGTCGAGTACGGTATATATATATATGATTATTTCACCGAGTCCCTCACTAGAGGGCCAGGTACGGTACATATATGATGATTTCACCGAGTCCTATAATGGGCTGGGTACGGTGTACTATATAGATATGTATGAGTCTATTCTCATAAGGTACAGGTGCATTGGTATCTTTGATTATCATACTTGTCTCCTGTCATCTTTTACTCAGTCATGATCTTCTTTATTGTACTTCAAGCTTTACTTACTCAGTACATTTTTCGTATTGACCCGCCTTTCTTTGGGGGCTGCGTTTCATGCCCACAGGTACAAACATTTAGTTTGGTGATCCTCCAGCCTAGGACTTCTGCTCAGCTGCTTGGAGAGCTCCATTGTTCCGGAGCTTAAGTCATTTTAGGTACCGATCCTTTGATATAGACTTGACTTATGCATATCCAGGGGTACGGCGGGGCCCTGTCCGGTCATATTTCACTATTATAATCTTAGAGGTCTGTAGTCATATGTGTTTTGTAAATGGGCTTTGGTCACCTATATCGACATAGTCCTTTTTGGATATCCCTGTATATAGTGGTAGCCTTGTCGGCTTGTATATTTTGTATGTTTTGGTTAGCTGTGACTCCTCAGGGGACAGGTTAATTCTGATATGTGACGTTGTGAGTTTATAGCTTGCTTTTACAAATTTCCATATTATCCTTAGCTCCAGCCCGATTATATTTAGTAGGTTCATATACAAGTGTCCAGCTCGGGCACTGGACATGACCCATTGGTTTGGGTCATGACAGAAGTGGTATCAGAGCAGTTTATCCTCGGATGTGTCTACAGACCGTGTCTAGTAGAGTCTTGTTTATCGGTGTGTTGTGCACCACATCTATAAATAGGAAGCTATAGGACATTTAGGATCCTATCTTTAGAGCTATGTTATCAGGATAATCCCCCTCTAACGAATAGTGGTGTTTTTAGCTATGCCTCCAAAGAAAGCGACAGCTGCCCAGAAGGGCAAATCAGTAGCAGGGGATGCTAGTCACACTTGGAGAGTTACTAGGGCCCATGCCCAGTCTGTGCCTGAGACGATTATCCAGTCGGCGAGCTCTGCTACATTGCCACCTCCAGAGGAGCTTGGAGCAGTAGCAGCTCCAGTCCAGGGGGCAGCACCACTACCAGCTCTCGAGGCCCCCGTACCTGAGCCTCCAGCTCCTCAGCCAGGGGCAAAAGATAGGGCCATGAGAGATGCAGTTCAATTTTTGACCAGATTAGTGGCAGGGCAGGCTCGTAGGCACGGACTAAGAGTTAACCATGTGGATAGATCTGATAGTTTGAGGGTTCGTGTCTTCTTGAATTATAATTCCTCCCGCATTTTTCGGGTCAAAGCCCGAGGACGATCTACAAGAGTTTATTCGGCAGATGCAGCGTACATTGAGGATAATAAGGGTTTCTCAGACTGAGTCTGTTGAGTTGGCTTCATATCGATTGCGGGACTTAGCTGTTAATTGGTATGAATCTTGGTAGTTATCTAGGGGCGAGAATGCTCCTCCAGCAATATGGGATGAGTTTGTGGAGGCATTCCTTGGCCACTTTCTGCCCCCAGTGATGAGGAGAACCAGAGTTGATAGATTTTTGCTTTTGAGGCAAAATGGCAGAAGCATTCGAGAGTATAGTCATGAGTTTGATTCGTTGGCTAAGTATGCACCGACTATTGTAGCTGATATGGTGGATAGAGTACATCGTTATGTCATGGGACTAGATCGTTATTCGATTGATGGTTGTATGGCAGTGGCTCTTCAGCCAAGTATAGATATTGCTCGGGTATAGGTATACGCACAGGGGGTAGAGGATCGAAACAGGGGACGTCAGCCAGATAGAGACCATGACAGAGGCCAGCATAAGAGGGCTAGATCAGTGGGTTATTCTAGTGAGTTTCGAAGCGGGAAGCCTCAACAGCATGTTGGATAATCTTCTTAGCCAGCGCGGAGTGCGCCGCCATGGTTCATGGGTAGGGGATTTGACTACACAGGGTTTTCAGGAGCCGGTCAGGGCTCCAGGCGTCAGGTTCACAGATGAGCAGGGGTTCGAGTCAGTCGAGGCCACCTTTGCCGCGGTGTTCTCGGTGTGGTAGGCCCCATTTTGGGGAATGTCGTTGGGTTATAGGTGCTTATTTTTCTTTCGGCCGTCAAGGCCATATGATGAGGGAGTGTCCCTATGGAGGTGGTTTAGGTGGTATGGCTCAGCCTATGGGGTCGGTTGCTGGTTTATCGTCTTCTGTAGCCTTGCACCCTATGGGGCAGGGTATTCAGATGCCAGCAGGCTGTGGTAGAGGAGCTTCTAGTTCTGGCGGTCCGTCGAACCGCATATATGCTTTGTCTAGTAGGCAAAATTAGGAGGCGTCACCGACTGTGGTTACAGGTATATTATCGATTTTCTCCCGGGACGTATATGCGTTGATAGATCCAGGTTCCACCTTATCATATATATCCCCCTCTGTTGCTAGTAGAATCAGGATAGAACCTGAGTTGATAGAACCATTTGAGGTAGCTACACCTGTAGGAGATTCTGTCATAGCTTAGGAACCATATAGGAATTGTTCGGTGGTTATGTATAGTCGTCATACCATAGCAGATCTAATAGAGTTAGACATGACTGAGTTTGATGTTATTATGGGTTTGTATTGGTTGGCTTCTTGTTATTCTAATGTCGATTGTAGAGAAAAGATAGTTCGATTTCATTTTCTAGGGGAGCCGATTATAGAGTGGAGAGGGAATACAGCATTGCCGAGGGGTAAGCTTATTTCATACCCGAAGGCAAGGAAGATGATTAAAAACGGCCATATTTATCATCTACTCCGAGTGCATGATATGAAGGCTGAGGTACCGGCTCTTCAGTCAGTCCCGGTACTTAATGAATTCCTAGATGTATTCCCAGATGAACTTCCAGGTCTTCTTTCAGAACGGGAGATAGAGTTCACTATAGATGTATTACCAGATACTCAGCCCATATCTATTACTCCTTATTAATTGGCACCTGCAGAACTGAAGTAATTAAAGGAGAAACTGAGAGACTTGTTAGAAAAAGGCTTCGTCACGCCTCGTACATCACCTTGGGGAGCACCGGTACTATTTGTGAGGAAGAAAGATGGGTCGCTACGGATGTGTATTGATTATAGGCAGCTGAATAAAGTAACAATAAAAAATAGGTATCCCCTCCCCAGGATTGACGATTTATTTGACTAGTTACAGGGTGCTAAGTGTTTTTCGAAGATAGACTTGCAGTCAGGTTATCATCAAGTGCAGGTAAAGGAGGCAGATATTTCGAAGATAGCATTCAGAACCCGATACGGGCATTATGAATTTAGAGTGATGACTTTTGTGCTGACCAATTCTCCAACAGTATTTATGGATTTGATGAATCGGGTATTCAAACCATTCATAGATACGTTCGTTAATATATTTATTGATGATATTCTGGTTTATTCACGTTCAGAAGAGGAGTATGCAGACCAATTGAGGATGGTACTTCGGGTACTCCAGCACCAGAAGTTGTACACTAAGTTTTCTAAATGCGAATTCTGGTTGACTTCAGTAGCCTTCTTGGGACATATTATTGGAGCGGAGGGTATATGGGTAGATATGCAGAAGATTGAGGTGGTAAATACTTGGCCCAGACCTACGATACCTACTGAGATACGTAGTTTTCTTGGGCTAGCAGGATATTACAGGAGATTCGTTGAAAAGTTTGCCTGGATTTCCGCGCCTTTAACAAGGCTAACTCAGAAGGAAGCTAAGTACCAGCGGACTGATGCTTGTGAGCAAAGCTTTCAGTTGTTGAAAGACAAGTTGACTACGGCTCCAGTTCTAACTTTTCCTGAGGGACCAGATGGTTATGGTATTTATTGTGATGCTTCAGGTGTTGGACTAGGTTGTGTGTAGATGCATCATGGCAGGGTTATAGCCTATGCCTCTAGACAGCTCAGAAAGCACGAGAAGAATTATCCTACTCATGATCTGGAGTTAGCAGCAGTGATTCATGATTTAAAGATATGGAGGCATTATTTATATGGTGTTCATGTTGATATTTATACGGATCATAAGAGTCTCCAATAGATCTTTAAGCAGAAAGAGCTGAATTTACTACAGAGACGGTGGCTAGAGTTCCTAAAGGATTATGATGATGATATTCTATACCATCTAGGGAAAGCAAATGTTGTAGGAGATGCTCTTTGCCATAAATCTATGGGTAGCTTGACAGACGTTCAGCAAGAAAGGAAGGAGACGGTTCGTGAGATTTATCAGCTAGCTAGCCTTGGAGTCCGTTTGGCTAATTCTGGAGATAATCGAGTTTCTGTTCGAGAAGTTGCTGCATCCTCAATCATAGAAGAGGTAAAGAGAAACCAGTACGAGGGCCCTATTCAGGCACATTATAGAGATACAACTCTTCAAAAGGAGAAGACCCCATTCGAGGTTACACCTGACGGAGTGCTACGGTATGGAGGCAGATTGTGTGTACCTGATGTTGCAGGGCTACGACGGCAGGTTATGGGAAAGGCACACTATGCCCGTTATTCAATTCATCCAGGGTGAACGAAGATGTATCATGACCTCAGATGCTTATATTCGTGGGACGGCATGAAAAAAGACATAGCGGAGTTTGTTGCACAGTGCTCGAATTGTCAGCAGGTTAAGGTCGAGCATCAGAAGCCTGGTGGATTATTGCAGGAGATAGAGATCCCAACTTGGGAATGGGAAATGATTAATATGGACTTCATTACAGGTTTACCTCACATTCAGCGGAAGTATGGCCCTATATGGGTTCTTGTGGATAGGCTGACAAAATCAGCCCATTTTCTCCCAGTCAGGACTACTTATTCGGCTGAAGACTATGCAAGGTTATACATAAGGGAGATAGTGAGACTTTATGGGGTTCCCACGTCTATTATATCGGACAGAGGAGCTCAATTTACAGCTAACTTTTGGAGGTCGTTCCAGAAGGGGTTGGGGACACAGGTGAGTCTAGCACAGCATTTCACCCTCAGACTCATGGACAGGCTGAGCGTACTATTCAGACGCTACAGGATATGTTGCGAGCTTGTACTATTGACTTTAGAGGTCGCTGGGATGATTATTTTCCACTTATTGAGTTGCTTATAATAATAGCTGCCATTCTAGTAGTCAGGTGGCACCGTACGAGGCCTTATATGGGGGGAAGTGCAGGTCACCTATCGGTTAGTTCGATGTTGGTGAGACTATGTTGATAGGTCTAGACATGATTCAACAAGCTGTTGATAAGGTGAAGCTTATTTAGGAGAGAATATTGACAGCCCAGAGTCGACAGAAGTCATATGCAGATAATCAACGTCGAGACTTAGAGTTTCGGATTGGTGACTGGGTATTCCTGAAGGTACCACCCATGGAGGGTGTGATGAGATTTGGAAAGAAGGGGATGCTCAGCCTGACATACATGGGGCCTTATCAGATTATTCGTAGGGTAGGCAAGGTTGCCTATGAGCTGGACCTATCATCAGATTCGGAAGCAGTACATCCAGTCTTTCATTTATCAATACTGCGTAAATGTATTTGTGACCCTTCTGGAGTATTCCCTGTAGATGATGTCCAGGTAACAGAGGAGTTGTCTTATGAGGAGAGCCCCATAGTTATACTTGATCGCCAGGTTAGAAGGTTACGTACTAAGGATGTGGCTTCCGTCAAAGTATTGTGGCGAAATAATAATAAGGAAAAGGTGACTTGGGAAGCCGAAGACGAAATAAAGAAGAAGTATCCTTACTTGTTCCCTATGCCTGCAGGTAATTTAATTCTTTATTTGACTATATTAATTGGTAAATGAGACTATATGATATTGTCGCCCTATAAGGCATCTGTGGGTTGCTAAATGTAGGTTGGTAGGTATAGCTATAGAGGAGACTCTGCCAAATTTTTTATAAGACTCTATAAACCAGTTTAACGTTCGAGGACGAATGTTTTTTTTCAGAGGGGAGCTTCTATTACACCCCATAAGGGTCTGTGCTACTTGGATTAAGACAAGAATGAATGAGTTAAGAAATTTCAAGGAAAGTTAATCGAGTTAGTAAGAATATTGTTATATATATGGTTGCCTTAAGTATCCCGAGGTGACATGGTAACCTAAAGGATTTGAAATCATGTTATGAGTACGTATACGAGGTAATGCGAGTGCCCTTTTAAAGTATTTGAGATTATTAGTAATGATATAGAATATGGACAAAAGATATGAATATACTTTTGCGATGGGAGTTTCATCGAAGCTTTGTGAGTTCTCTAGTTATGTTTGAGGTTATTGTGATACTCCGGACCCTTCGAGACGCGTGTATGGATTTTTATGGATGTGTATGAGTATGTATATGTATGTATAAGAGGTTACATGAGGGATGGAAGAGGATTAGAATTTAAACAAATCTAAAAAAAATGAATCGGAACAACTTCAGTAAAAATCTTGGACCGGATTTTAGCTGATATTATTGGAGGCATATCTCTTAGAATAAGAGGAGTTTTGGGATGAAACAAAAGCCTACGCTAAAATTCAACAAGTCTAGTTTCTAACAAAACAAACCGCTCGTCAATGTGATATCAGGATAAGGAGTTATGGACGATGCAAGATGGGCTGGCGGGGCAGCAAGTTGAGACCCGAGCCAAACATTTATGTTTCGGCCCATGAAGTTTATATTCGGCCCCTGAAGCCCATTAACCGTAATATATATGGAAATTACGTTTGAGGGCTATTTAGTTTCATCTAGGAACTTCCAAGAACATTAGAGAGAGAGGGAGAGAGCTTCTAGGCTAAGAAAGCCATTTTGGTCAAAATTCGAGCACTGAATCCCAAGGCTCATGAAGAGAAAAGCGTTGTACGTCTTGTTGCCTTCAGTTTGAGCTAAAAATCAGCCAACAAGAAGAGTGTTGACATGGTTGCTGCATACTTAAGGTAAGATTAAGTTACTTTTTCAATGTTAATAAGTTTAATTAGAGTTTTAACGGATTAGAACGGAGAAAATAGCGTTATAAACTCTGTTGTTTTTTTGTTGAAATTTATGGATTTGGGGCTATTTTAGTTGGATTAAATGGATGGGATTAGCTGAGTTATGATGTATATTAATGGTTAGTATTTGTGTTGATGATTCAATAGATTTGGATTTTCGGGATTGTCCAGTTTATAGAGCAAATGCTGCCCGAATTTCATTAAGTTCCGTTCGTATACAATTAGATAGTAAGTGGTCTAAATGGTCTAATCGTGATATTATCGTCGTGATTGTAGACTATGGAGTCGAGGAGTAGACGTTGGCTGATTAGGTAGATTGTCAGGTATGTAAAGCTATCCCTTCGTTCTTTTAGGCATGAATTACATAAAACGTGCGGACGATGAACGTATATAATTCCAATGAATTTTAGGTCTCAGTGGTACCTGACATGATAGTTGTCTTTGATTCTCGTGTGTTGGTTCATTCTAATTATTCTATTGAGTCTCAGATGATGATTTAATTTGTATATGGTTGCTCCTGATATTCTATTCGTGCATAACGTTATTACATTATTTCACCGGGTCCCGGGCCGGGTACGCATTCGGGCACAGTTTCATTGCATTGTTCACCGAGTCCCTCACTGGAGGGCCGGGTACGGTATATATATGATTATTTCACCGAGTCCCTCACTAGAGGGCCGGATATGGTATATATATGATTATTTCACCGAGACCCTCACTAGATGGCCGGGTACGATACATATATGAGTATTTCACCGATTCCCATAATGGGCCGGGTACGGTGTACTATATAGATATGCATGACTCTCATCTCATAAGGCACAGGTGCATTGGTATGTTTGATTATCCGACTTGTCTCCCATCATCTTTTACTCAGTCATGATCTTTTTTACTGTATTTCATGCTATACTTACTCAGTAAATTTTTTGTACTGACCCCCCTTTCTTCGGGGGCTGCGTTTCATGCCCGCAGGTACAGACACTCAGTTTGGTGATCCCCCAGCCTAGGACTTTTGCTCAGCTGCTTGGAGAGCTCCATTCTTTCGGAGCTTAAGTCATTTTGGGTGCAGATCCTTTGATATAGACTTGACTTATGCATATCCAGTGGTACGGCGGGGCCCTGTCCCGTCATATGTTACTATTATACTCTTAGAGGTCTGTAGACATGTGTGGGTAGTATATGGGCTTTGGTCAGCTATATCGACATAGTCCGTTTTGGATATCCTTGTATATAGTGGCAACCTTGTCGGCTTACATATTTTGTATGTTTTGGTTAGCTGTGACTCCTCAGGAGACAGGTTCATTCTGATATGTGACGTTATGAGTCTATAGGTTGCTTTTAAAAATTTCCATATTAGCCTTAGCTGCAGTCCGATTATATTTAGCAGCTTCGTATACGAGTGTCTAGCTCGGGCACTGTTCATGACCCATGGGTTTGGGTCATGACAAAAGTGGTATCAGAGCAGTTCATCCTCGGAATTGTCTACAGACCGTGTCTAGTAGAGTCTCTCTTATCGGTGTGTTGTGCACCACATCTATAAACAGGAAGCTACAGGACATTTAGGATGTTATCTTTCCTTCTTACTCTAGATCGTGCGATAGAGCTATGTTATCAGGATAATCCCCTCTAACGAATTGTTGTGTTTTTAGCTATGCCTCCAAAGAAAGCGACAGCTGCCCAGAATGGAAAATCAGTAGCAGGGGATGCTAGTCAGACTCGGAGAGTTACTAGGGCCCATGCCCAGTCTATGCCTGAGACGGTAGTCCAGTCGGCGAGATCTGCTACATTGCCACCTCCAGAGGAGCTTTGAGCAGCACCAGCTCCAGTTCAGGGGGCAGCACCACCACCAACTCCCGAGGCCCTAGTACTTGAGCCTCCAGCTTCTCAGCCAGGGGTGGAAGATATGGCCATGAGAGATGCAGTTCAATTGTTGACCAGATTACTGGCAGGGGAGGCCCTCAGGCATGGACTAAGAGTTGACCATGTGGATAGATCTGATAGTTTGAGGGTTCGTGTCTTCTTGAATTTTAATCCTCCAGAATTTTTCGGGTCAAAACCCGAGGATGATCGACAAGAGTTTATTCGGCATATGCAGTGTACATTGAGGATAATAAGGGCTTCTGAGACTGAGCCTGTTGAGTTGGATTCATATCGATTGCAGGACGTAGCTGTTAATTGGTATGAATCTTGGGAGTTATCTAGGGGCGAGAATGCTCCTCCAGCGGTATGGGATCAGTTTGTGGAGGCCTTCCTTGGACACTTTATGCCCCCAGAGATGAGACGAGCCAGAATTGATCGATTTTTGCATTTGAGGAACAATGGCAGGAGCGTTCGAGAGTATAGTCTTGAGTTTGATTCGTTGGCTAGGTATGTGCCGACTATTGTAGCTGATATGGCGGATAGAGTACATCGTTATGTCATGGGACTAGATCGTTATTTGATTGATGGTTGTATGGTAGTGGTTCTTCAGGCAGGTATGGATATTGCTCGGGTACAGGCATACACATAGGGAGTAGAGGATCGATACAGGGGACGTCAGCCCGATAGAGACCATGATAGAGGCCAACATAAGACGGCTAGATCAATGGGTTATTCTGGTGAGTTTAGAGGCGGGCAGCCTCAGCAGCATGTTAGATATCCTTCCCAGCCAGCGCAGAGTGCCCCCCACGGTTCATGGGTAGGGGATTCGACCACACAGCGTATTCAGGAGCCGGTCAGGGCTCCAGGGCGTCAGGTTCACAGATGAGCAGGGGTTCGAGTCAGTCGAGGCCACTTTTGTCGCAGTGTTCTCGGTGTGGTGGGCCCCATATTGGGGAATGTCATTTGGTTACAAGTGCTTGTTTTTCTTCCCGCCGTCAAGGCCATATGATGAGGTGGTACAGGTGGTATGGCTCAGCCTACTGGGTTTGTTGCTGGTTCATCGTCTTCTATAGCCATGCGCCCTACGGGGCAGTGTATTCAGACGCCAGCAGGCCGTGGTAGAGGTCGTGGCGGAGCTTTCAGTTCTAGCAGTCCCTCCAACCGCATATATACTTTGGCTAGTAGGCAGAATCAGGAGGCGTCACCGAATGTGTTTACATGTATATTATCGATTTTGTCCCAGGACGTATATGCATTGATAGATCCAGGTTCCACCTTATCATATATATCACCCTTTATCGCTAGTAGAATCGGAATAGAACCCGAGTTGATAGAACCATTTGAGGTAGCTACACTTGTTGGAGATTTTGTCATAGCTAAGCAAATTTATAGGAATTGTTCGGTGATTATATATAGTCATCATACCATAGCAGATCTAATAGAGTTAGATATGACAGAGTTTGATGTTATTATGGGTATGGATTGGTTGGCTTCTTGTTATGCTAATGTCGATTGTAGAGAAAAGATAGTTCGATTTCAGTTTCCAGGGGAGCCGATTATATAGTGGAGAGGCAATACTTTTATTTCATACCTCAAGGAAAGGAAGATGATTAAAAAGGGACATATTTATCATTTAGTGCGAGTGCATGATATGAAGGCAGAGGTACCGACTCTTCAGTCAATCCCCGTAGTTAATAAATTCCCAGATGTATTTGCAGATGAACTTCCAGGTCATCCTCCTGAACGGGAGATAGAGTTCACCATAGATGTGTTGCCACATACTCAGCCCATATCTATTCCTCCTTAAAGAATGGCACATGCAGAACTGAAGGAATTAAAGGAGCAACAGGGAGACTTGTTAGAAAAATGCTTCGTCAGGCCTAGTACATCACCTTTGGGAGCATCGGTACTATTTGTAAGAAAGTAAGATGGGTCGCTACGGATGTGTATTGATTATATGTAGCTGAATAAAGTAACAATAAAGAACAGGTATCCCCTCCCCAGGATTGACGATTTATTTGACGAGTTGTAGGGCGCTAAGTGTTTTTCGAAGATAGACTTGCTGTCAGGTTATCATCAGGTACGAGTAATGGAGGCAGATATTCTGAAGACGGCATTCAGGACCCGATACGAGCATTATGAATTTAGAGTGATGTCTTTTGTGCTGACCAATGCTCTAGCAGTATTTATGGATTTGATAAATCGAGTATTCAAACCATTCCTAGATACGTTCGTTAATGTATTTATTGATGATATTCTGGTTTATTCACGTTCAGAAGAGGAGCATGCAGGCCAATTGAGGACGGTAATTAGGGTACACCACCACCAGAAGTTGTATGCTAAGTTTTCTAAATGTGAATTTTGGTTGCCTTCAGTAGCATTCTTGGGACATATTATTGGAGCTGACGGTATTCAGGTAGATATGCATAAGATTGAGGCGGTAAAGACTTGGCCCAGACCTACGACACCTACTGAGGTACGTAGTTTCTAGGGCTAGCAGGGTATTATAGGAGAGTAGTAGAAAATTTTACCTCGATTTCAGCGCCTTTAAAAAGGCTGACTCAGAAGGCAGCTAAGTTCAAGTGGACTGATGCTTGTGAGCAAAGCTTTCAGTTGTTAAAAGAAAAGTTGACTACGGCTCCAATTCTAACTCTTCCTGAGGGACCAAATGGTTATGTAAATTATTGTGATGCTTCAGGTGTTGGATTAGGTTGTGTGTTGATGAATCATGGCAGGGTTATATCCTATGCCTCCCAACATCTAAGAAAGCACGAGAAGAATTATCCTACTCATGATCTGGAGTTAGCAGCAGTGATTCACGCTTTGAAGATATGCAGGCATTATTTATATGGTGTTCATGTTGATATTTATACGGATCATAAGAGTCTCCAATATATCTTTAAGCAAAAAGAGCTGAATTTATTACAGAGACGGTGGCTAGAGTTACTAAAGGATTATGATGTTGATATTCTATACCATACAGGGAAAGCAAATGTTGTAGCAGATGCTCTTAGCCGTAAATCTATGGGTAGCTTGACAGACATGCAGCCAGAAAGAAAGGAAGGAGGTGGTTCGTGAGATTTATCAGCTAGCTGGCCTTGGAGTCCGTTTTGCTAATTCTGGAGATAGTGGAGTTTTTGTTCGAGACGTTTCTGAGTCCTCTATCATAAAAGAGCTAAAGAGGCACCAGTACTATGACCCTGTTCAGGCACTGTATAGAGATACAACTTTTCAAAAGGAGAAGACGCCATTCGAGGTTACACCTGATGGAGTGCTATGGTGTGGAGGCAGATTGTGTGCACCTGATGTAGCAGGCCTATGACGACAGGTTATGGGAGAGGCACTCTATGCCGTTATTCTGTTCCTCCAGGGTCAACGAAGATGTTTCATAACCTCAGATGCTTATATTGGTGGGATGGCATGAAAAAGGACATAGCGGAGTTTGTTGCTGAGTGCCCGAATTGTCAACAGGTTAAGGTTGATCATCAGAAGCTTGGTGGATTATTGCAGGAGATAGAGATCCCAACTTGGGAATGGGAAGTGATTAATATGGACTTCTTTACAAGTTGACCTCAAACTCAGCGGATGTATGACTTTATATGGGTTATTGTGGATAGGCTAACAAAATCAGCCCATTTTCTCCCAGTCAGGACTACTTATTCGGCTGAAGACTATGCAAGGTTATACATCAGGGAGATAAATTTACAGCTAACTTCTAGGGGTCATTCCAGAAGGGATTGGGGACACAGGTGAGTCTTAGCACAACTTTTCACCCTCAAACTGATGGAAGGCTGAGCGTACTATTCAGATGCAAGAAGATATATTGCGAGCCTATACTATTGACTTCAGAGGTAGCTGGGATGATCATTTGCCACTTATTGAGTTTGCTTATAATAATGGCTACCATTCTAGTATTCGGATGGCACCGTACGAGGCCTTATATGGGAGGAAGTGTAGGTCACCTATCGGTTGGTTTGATGTTGGTGAGACTAAGTTGATAGGCCCAGACATGATTCAGCAAGCTGTTGATAAGGTGAAGCTTATTCAAGAGAGATTATTGGCAGCCCAGAGTTCACAGCAGTCATATGCAGATAATCGATGTCGAGACTATGAGTTTCAGATTGGTGACTGTGTATTCCTGAAGGTATCACCTATGAAGGGTGTGATGAGATTCAACAAGAAGGGGAAGCTCAGCCCGAGATACATTGGGCCTTGTTAGATTATTCGTAGGGTAGGCAAGGTTGCCTATGAGCAGGACTTACCATCGAATTTTGAAGCACTACATCCAGACTTTTCTGTATCAATGCTGCGTAAATGTATTGGTGACCCTTCTAGAGTATTCCCCGTAGATTATATCAAGGTAACAGAGGAGTTGACTTATGAGGAGAGCCCCATAGCTATACTTGAATGCCAGGTTAGAAGTTTATGTACAAAGGATGTGGCTTCCGTCAAAGTATTGTGGCGAAATAATAATAAGGAAGAGGTGACTTCGGAAGCCGAAGACAAAATGAAGAATAAGTATCCTTACTTGTTCCCTATGCCTGCAAGTAATTTAATTCATTATTTGACTGTATTAACTGGTAAAAAATACTATATGATGTTGTGGCCCTACAACGCATCTATAGGTTACTGAATGCAGGTTGGTAGGTATAGCTATAGAGGAGACTCTGCCGAAATTTTTATAAGACTCTATAAACTAGTTTAACATTCGAGGACGAATGTTTTTTTTAGAGGGGAGGGATGTTATACCTCGTAAGAGCCCATGCTACTTGACTTAGGACAAGAATGAATGAGTTAAGAAAATTCAAGGAAAGTTAATCGAGTTAGTAAGAATATTGTATATATATATATGGTTGCCTTAAGTATCCCGAGGTGACATGGTAACCTAAAGGATTTGAAATCATGTTTTGAGTACCTATACGAGGTAATGTGAGTGCCCTTTTAAAGTATTTGATATTATTAGTAATGATATTGAAGATGGACAAAAGATATGGATATACTTTTGCGATTGGAGTTTCGTCGAAGCTTTGTGAGTTCTCTAGTTATGTTTGAGGTTATCGTGATTCTCCGGACCCTTCGAGATGCGTGTATGGATTGTTATGGATGTATATGAGTATGTATATGTGTGTATGAGAGGTTACAGTAGGGTTGGAAGAGAATTAGAAGTTAAACGAATCTAAACAAAATGAATCGGAACAACTTCAGTAAAAAACTCGGACCAGATTTTAGCCCATATTGTCGGAGGCATATCTCCTAGAATAAGACGAGTTTTGGGGTGAAACAAAAGCCTCAACTGAAATTCAAGAAGTGTAGTTTCTAACTCAACAAACCGCTCGTCAATGTGATAACGGGATAAGGTGTTATGGACAATGCAACAAGGGCTGGCGGGGCAGCAAGTTGTGACCCGACCCAACCATTTATGTTTCGGCCCATGAAGTTTATATTTCGGCCCATGAAGCCCATTAGCCTTAATATATATGGAAATTTCGTTTTAGATCTATTCATTTTCATCCAGGAACTTCCAAAAATATTAGAGAGAGAGGGAGTGTCCCTATGGAGGTGGTACAGGTGGTATGGCTCAGCCTACTGGGTTTGTTGCTGGTTCATCGTCTTCTATAGCCATGCGCCCTACGGGGCAGTGTATTCAGACGCCAGCAGGCCGTGGTAGAGGTCGTGGCGGAGCTTTCAGTTCTAGCAGTCCCTCGAACCGCATATATGCTTTGGCTAGTAGGCAGAATCAGGAGGCGTCACCGAATGTGTTTACAGGTATATTATCGATTTTCTCCCAGTATGTATATGCATTGAAAGATCCAGGTTCCACCTTATCATATATATCACCCTTTATCGCTAGTAGAATCGGAATAGAACCCGAGTTGATAGAACCATTTGAGGTAGCTACACTTGTTGGAGATTTTGTCATAGCTAAGCAAATTTATAGGAATTGTTCGGTGATTATATATAGTCATCATACCATAGCACATCTAATAGAGTTATATATGACAGAGTTTGATGTTATTATGGGTATGGATTGGTTGGCTTCTTGTTATGCTAATGTCGATTGTAGAGAAAAGATAGTTCGATTTTAGTTTCCAGGGGAGCCGATTATAGAGTGGAGAGGCAATACTTTTATTTCATACCTCAAGGAAAGGAAGATGATTAAAAAGGGACATATTTATCATTTAGTGCGAGTGCATGATCTGAAGGCAGAGGTACCGACTCTTCAGTCAATCCCCGTAGTTAATAAATTCCCAGATGTATTTGCAGATGAACTTCCAGGTCTTCCTCCTGAACGGGAGATAGAGTTCACCATAGATGTGTTGCCACATACTCAGCCCATATCTATTCCTCCTTAAAGAATGGCACATGCAGAACTGAAGGAATTAAAGGAGCAACAGGGAGACTTGTTAGAAAAATGCTTCATCAGGCCTAGTACATCACCTTTGGGAGCACCGGTACTATTTGTAAGAAAGTGAGATGGGTTGCTGCGGATGTGTATTGATTATAGGTAGCTGAATAAAGTAACAATAAAGAACAGGTATCCCCTCCCCAGGATTGACGATTTATTTGACGAGTTGTAGGGCGCTAAGTGTTTTTCGAAGATAGACTTGCTGTCAGGTTATCATCAGGTACGAGTAATGGAGGCAGATATTCTGAAGACGGCATTCAGGACCCGATACGAGCATTATGAATTTAGAGTGATGTCTTTTGTGCTGACCAATGATCTAGCAGTATTTATGGATTTGATAAATCGAGTATTCAAACCATTCCTAGATACGTTCGTTAATGTATTTATTGATGATATTCTGGTTTATTCACGTTCAGAAGAGGAGCATGCAGACCAATTGAGCGTAATTAGGGTACTCCACCACCAGAAGTTGTATGCTAAGTTTTCTAAATGTGAATTCTGGTTGCCTTCAGTAGCATTCTTGGGACATATTATTGGAGCTGACGGTATTCGGGTAGATATGCAGAAGATTGAGGCGGTAAAGACTTGGCCCAGACCTACGACACCTACTGAGGTACGTAGTTTTCTAGGGCTAGCAGGGTATTATAGGAGAGTAGTAGAAAAGTTTGCCTCGATTTCAGCGCCTTTAAAAAGGCTAACTCAGAAGGCAGCTAAGTTCCAGTGGACTGATGCTTGTGAGCAAAGCTTTCAGTTGTTGAAAGAAAAGTTGACTACGGCTCCAATTCTAACTCTTCCTGAGGGACCAGATGGTTATGTTAATTATTGTGATGCTTCAGGTGTTGGACTAGGTTGTGTGTTGATGAAGCATGGCAGGGTTATATCCTATGCCTCCCAACATCTCAGAAAGCACGAGAAGAATTATCCTACTCATGATCTGGAGTTAGCAGTAGTGATTCACGCTTTGAAGATATGCAGGCATTATTTATATGGTGTTCATGTTGATATTTATACGGATCATAAAAGTCTCCAATATATCTTTAAGCAGAAAGAGCTGAATTTACTACAGAGACGGTGGCTAGAGTTACTAAAGGATTATGATGTTGATATTCTATACCATACAGGGAAAGCAAATGTCGTAGCAGATGCTCTTAGCCGTAAATCTATGGGTAGCTTGACAGACATGCAACCAGAAAGAAAGAAAGGAGATGGTTCGTGAGATTTATTAGCTAGCTAGCCTTGGAGTCCGTTTTGCTAATTCTGGAGATAGTGGAGTTTCTGTTCGAGAAGTTTCTGAGTCCTCTATCATAAAAGAGGTAAAGAGGCACCAGTACTAGGACCCTGTTCTGGCACTGTACAGAGATACAACTTTTCAAAAGAAGAATACGCCATTCGAGGTTACACCTGATGGAGTGCTATGGTGTGGAGGCAGATTGGGTGCACCTGATGTTGCAGGCCTATGACGACAGGTTATGGGAGAGGCATTCTATGTCGTTATTCTGTTCCTCCAGGGTCAACGAAGATGTATCATGACCTCAGATGCTTATATTGGTGGGATGGCATGAAAAAGGACATAGCGGAGTTTGTTGCTCAGTGCCCGTATTGTCAACAGGTTAAGGTTGATAATCAGAAGCTTGGTGGATTATTGCAGGAGATAGAGATCCCAACTTGGGAATGGGAAGTTATTAATATGTACTTCTTTACAAGTTGACCTCAAACTCAGCGGATGTCACGACCCAGCCCCGTGGGCCGCGACTGGCACCCTACCTGGGTGCCCAGACCAAATCGCATATTCATTTCCGAATCCAAACTTATTTCAGAATTTTCAAGAAGTTATATCAAACATAATTTATATCGAAAATATGTCTTAAGCGGTCATATCAAATCAAACTCAAACAAAGCGGCGGAATAGACATCGCCGGTCAAAATACAAATATATACAAAGGGCCATTTGGGGCCATCATATCAAACAGACCGCTTTAAGACCCGAAAGCAAAATCAGACAATGGACACATAGGACCCTCGCCCCACATATATGACTACAGGCCTCTACAAACTCAAACAAAAACATATGGCGAGACAGGGCCCCGCCGTACCCAAATAGTCAGATATACCCAAATATATACAAAGCAAAAGAGTCTGTACCAAAAGTGGACTCCGGGTCGGATAAGAGTACTCCGGAATAGCAAGAAGTGAAGCCTACTGCGGAGGATCACCGATATCTGCACCTGCGGGCATAAAACGCAGCCCCCGAAGAAAGGGGGTCAGTACGAAATATGTACTGAGTATGTAAAGCACGGAGTACAGAATTATAGATCAAAACCGAAAGCAAATCAAATGTCAAAGTGGGGTACAAACTGGTATGTCAAAATCTGTATCGAAATAATATACATGTATTTTATGCAAACAAAATCATGCAGACGCTTAAGAACGTGGTCGCCACTCCGACGCTGGCGCCACACACAGCATAACACCAGAAGGTTTCAAATCTCCGTACATCCCCGAACATAATCATAATCATCGGTGAGCGTATCGCATCACGAGCCATATCACAGCATAACTCCAAACGGAACCCGGCCCTATGGCGAAGCCTCGGGAACCGTAACACAGCATACGGCCGAATTGTCATAAGGCGCACGAATCAAAACCGGCCCGGGAACCGGTGAACGAAGTCATAATAAGGCACGAGCGGAGTCGTGAGCAAACAAATGCAAATCGTATTTCAAAATAGTGTTTCAAAACAAAGTAAACTCATAAATCATATCCTATTACAAAATAGTCGAATACTTAGTCGACATAAGGTTTCATTTTGCGAAACGGTTCCAAAATGGTCCATATAGTTCAAAACCTGGATTAGTGCATCGAATAGTCCAAACATACCCCGTGGAAGGATGTTCCAAAGATCAGAAGTGGTACGTTTAACTCTATTCTCAAAGATGGCCCGAAGGGCAAATCGGGCATTTTGGGGTAGCGAACCCACCTCGAGTCGAAGTGAGGTGGCGAACATATTTTTTATGAGCAGTAATATGCCAAGGGTCATACATAATCATTTCTAGGTTACCCGACCACATTTCGATAGGTTTCGGACGAATAATGGCATTCTAGCCAAAAAGGGAGCCTTTAGGCTTCAATCGAATTGAATGAATAGTAACTTTCCTGTGGATCGGGTTACGAGGAGCAGAAATGCTCTGGAAGGTCTCATATTCAACTAACACACTAAGATATGCCAAATAAAGAATTGGGAAGCTTTACATACCTCACAGACGTCGTAAGCCCTTCCAAAAGTCCAGTCCCGTTTCGTCAAAAATCTGCAAATGGTCAAAGTTACCAATTGAGATTCTTAGGCTTAAAAATGCCTTTAACTCCATATTTGCCTACCGAAATTTCGGCAGCACTTCCCCTATAAATCTAACATCCCCGAGACTTAGCTCGGCTCAAAATACAACAACAACAACAGCCCACACATCAACAAACAACACAAACAACAATCAAGCCATTCTAGCTTCAAAATTCCACTTTGTTATCTAAGTTGGCAACTTCCATTCAAACTTTCAAAACTCCAATTCTACATCTACATAATTGTATTCATTTCCACATTCAAACTTATACAATCACAACCTAACTACAATTCAAGCCATACCCGAAATTACACCAAAATCCATTATGTTCCATAATTCTTCAAAACAATCAAAAGTTCACGACGAACATTCTAACTCACGTCGTTTCATTCCGAATTCATTAACATCATTATAAGTTCATATCTAAAGTATCTAGCACCCTAAATATACAATGATATACATAATGATACCAAGGGTATACGCTTTCCGATAATATCCAAAATCATTTTTCAACGCCAATTTCATTCACCAATTAATCATTTACGACATAAGGGTCACAACAACACATTATACCAACTTAAACAAAATCAATTCACATCATTTTTTCCTCTCTATGGCTCACGGCCAAACACACTATACACACACACCCACGACTTTCTATTTACGTTAAAAATTACGGGATCTCCATCTACTTCCAATGCTTAACACATTCACATCAATTCTATAACATAAAAGGGTAAGAATTCTCACCTTCTCTTGAAAACCCGACTTGTCGAAAACGTCGTCCTCGTGCCAAACTAATTATACCACGTCGGAGAGCGTCTTGAGTACTCCACAAATATGTAGAAACTAGGATTTTTGAATAACCACACAAGCTTGGAATTTTTTTCTTTCTCTTCCTCCTTGAGTTCGGCCGAAGCCCTTCTTTGGGGTGTTCTTGATTTTTTTGTTGATTTGATGAAAAATACAAAGTGTTGTGGATATATATCCTACTATGAGTCATGTGCTATGCACATGACATTAATACTATGGGTTTGGGCCTACACAAGGCCGGCCACCCTTCCATGGTTTGGGCCTCAATTTGTTGCATTTTTTTCCTTGGCCCAATTAGCTAAAGTCCCGTTTTGTAATTCCCGAAACTAATTTCCGAAATTCCAAATTTACCCTCGGCCTTTCCCGAGGTCTTAGCATTTAAAGATTTCACAACCAACATAGTCATATTCACAAAAATTAAATCCTTTCCTTTTTAACACACAAATCGTAATTATTTCTCGATTTCCAATTATACGAAAACACGGGACATAACATTCTCCCCCCCTTAAGAACATTCGTCCCCGAATGTTAGATTAATCTTATAAGGTCTTATGATCAAGGCAGGAGTGTCCCTTTTTAATAATGACATACATAATTTATTTTGTCAATCAACACAACAAACTGAAAAAAAGGAATTAGATTACCTGTGGATGTCGGGAACAAGTGGGGATATTTCTTCTTCATCTCGTCCTCCGCCTCCCCAGTCATCTCCTCCCGATTATTGTTGCGCCATAGGACTTTGACGGAGGGCACTTCTTTAGTGCGTAGTCTCCGCAACTGTCGATCCAGAATAGATATAGGCTGCTCGTCATAAGATAACTGCTCCGTCACCTGAATGTCATCTACTGGGAATATCCTGGCAGGATCACCAATACATTTCCGCAACATAGACACATGAAACACCGGGTGTACGGCCTCCAAGTCGGATGGTAAGTCTAGCTCATAGGCGACCTCGCCTATCTTTCGCACGATCTGATACGGTCCAATGTACCGGGGGCTCAGCTTACCCTTTTTACCGAATCTCATGACACCCTTCATGGGCGACACCTTCAGGAATACCCAGTCGCCAATCCGGAACTCTAACGGTCGACGTCGTCTATCTGCATAAGCTTTCTGTCGACTCTGAGCAGCCAATAATCGCTCTCGAATAAGCTTTACCTTATCTACAGCTTCCTGGATCACATCTGGCCCAATCAGCTTAGTTTCGCCCACGTCAAACCAACCAATAGGAGATCTGCATTTCCTGCCATACAGGGCTTCGTACGGAGCCATCTGGATGCTGGAGTGATAACTGTTATTATAGGCAAACTCAATAAGCGGCAAATGATCATCCCAGCTGCCCCTGAAATCAATAACGCAGGCCCGCAACATATCTTCGAGCGTCTGAATAGTGCGCTCGGCCTGCCCGTCGGACTGAGGGTGAAAAGCTGTACTGAGACTCACCTGAGTCCCTAATCCCTCCTGAAATGACCTCCAGAAATTTGCTGTAAACTGGGTACCTCGGTCAGTAATAATAGATATCGGGACTCCGTGAAGTCTGACTATCTCTCTGATGTACAATCTGGCATAGTCCTCAGCCGAATAAGTAGTCCGAACCGGAAGGAAATGGGCTGATTTCGTTAGCCTGTCAACAACAACCCAGATAGAGTCGTACCTGCGTGGAGTGCGCGGTAATCCAACAACAAAATCCATATTAATCATCTCCCACTTCCAGGCTGGAATTTCCATCTCCTGTAATAATCCACCGGGCTTCTGATGCTCGATCTTAACTTGCTGGCAGTTCGGGCACTGACTAACAAACTCAGCAATATCTTTCTCCATGCCGTCCCACCAATACAAACACCTGAGGTCCCGGTACATTTTAGTGGAACCTGGATGGACAGAATATCGTGCATTATGGGCCTCGCCCATAATCTGCCGCCGTAAGCCCGCAACGTCCGGTACACAGAATCTGCCGTCATATAATAACACTCCGTCAGGCGAGATTTCAAACTGAGTCTTTGATTTACTAAGGGCCACATCTCTGTACTGAATCAAAAGAGGATCCTCAAACTGGCGCTGCTTTACCTCCTGAATAATAGATGACTCAGCAACTGGACGGACAGAAATCCCAGAATCTCCAGAATCCACCAAACGAACTCCGAGGCTGGCCAGCTGATGAATATCACGAACCAAAACTCTCTTATCAGATGGAACATCAGCCAGACTGCCCACGGACTTGCGGCTAAGCGCATCAGCTACCACGTTGGCTTTCCCCGGATGGTACAAAATATCAACGTCGTAATCCTTTAGTAACTCAAGCCATCTCCGCTGCCGCAAATTTAGTTCCTTCTGTCTTAAAATATACTGGAGACTCTTATGGTCCGTATAGATATCAACATGGACCCCATATAAATAATGCCGCCAAACCTTCAAAGCATGAATCACCGCGGCCAACTCAAGATCATGAGTGGGATAGTTCTTCTCGTGCGGTCTAAGCTGCCGGGAAGCATAGGCTATGACTCGACCGTGCTGCATCAATACACATCCTATCCCAATACCAGAGGCGTCACAATAGACAACATACCCGTCAGATCCCTCTGGAAGAGCCAAAACTGGTGCTGTAATCAATCTCTCCTTCAGCATCTGAAAGCTGCGCTCGCAAGCATCTGTCCACTGGAATTTTGCTGCTTTCTGGGTAAGCTTCGTCAGTGGTGCTGAAATAGAAGAGAAATCCTCCACGAACCTGCGGTAATACCCAGCCAATCCAAGAAAACTACGCACCTCTGTCGGTGTAGTAGGCCTGGGCCAATTCTGCACAGCCTCAATCTTCTGCGTGTCAACCCGAATACCATCTGCGCCGACAATATGGCCCAAGAATGCCACAGAAGTCAACCAGAACTCACACTTAGAGAATTTAGCATATAACTTCTGCTGACGGAGGATGCCAAGTACCGTCCTCAAATGATCTGAATGCTCCTCGACTGATCGCGAGTAAATCAGGATATCATCAATAAACACAATAACAAACATATCCAGGAAAGGCCGAAATACCCGGTTCATCAGATCCATAAATACTGCTGGAGCATTAGTCAGCCCGAAAGACATAACTCTGAACTCATAATGCCCGTACCGAGTCCTGAAAGCAGTCTTCGGGATATCTGACTCCCGTACTCGCACCTGATGGTAACCAGAACGCAGATCTATCTTTGAAAAATGTCTAGCACCCTGCAGCTGGTCAAACAAATCATCAATCCGGGGGAGGGGATATTTGTTCTTAATAGTCACCTTATTCAGCTGCCGGTAGTCGATACACATCCGCAATGACCCATCTTTCTTCCTGACAAACAATACCGGCGCCCCCCAGGGTGATGTACTGGGCCTGATAAAACCCTTATCCAGCAAATCTTTCAGCTGCTCCTTCAACTCCTTCAACTCAGCTGGTGCCATCCTGTACGGAGGAATGGATATAGGCTGTGTATCCGGCATCAACTCAATAGTAAAATCAATCTCCCGCTCAGGCGGAAGGCCAGGAAGCTCTTCAGGAAAGACATCTGGAAACTCGCTGACGACCGGAACAGACTGAAGGGTAGGTACCTCCGCGGCAGTATCGTGCACACGAACCAAATGATAGATATACCCCTTCTGGATCATCTTCTTAGCCTTGAGGTATGAAATAAACTTACCCCTCGGCGATGCAGTAGATCCGAACCACTCTATGACTGGTTCCCCGGGAAACTGAAAACGGACTACCTTTTTCTGGCAGTCGACATTAGCATAACAGGAAGACAACCAGTCCATACCCATAATGACATCAAACTCGAGCATGTCTAACTCTATCAAGTCAGCCTTAGTGCTACGATCATAAATGGTCACAGAACAATCCTTATAAATCTGTCTTGCTACATTAAAATCCCCAATTGGCGTAGCTACCTCAAACGGTTCTATAGGCTCAGACACTATCCCAATCTTACTAGCAACGAGCGGGGAAATATACGATAAAGTAGAACCAGGGTCAATCAATGCATATACAGATCTGGAGAAAACCAGCAATGTGCCTGTGACGATGTTTGGCGAAGCCTCCTGATCCTGGCGGCTGGCCAAAGCATATATGCGGTTCGAGGGACCGCTAGAACCTGAAGTGCCACCGCGGCCTCGACCGCGTCCTGCCGGTGCTGAAATACCTCGCCCTCCAGGGCGTGCAACTGATGGAGCAGAAGAGGAACCGGCGGCTGACCCTGTCTGCTGAGCAGCACTACCAAAACCGCTAGCCAATGGACAATCTCTCATAAAGTGGCCCTGACCGCCACAAGAAAAACACGCTCCCGTCGCTCGGTAACACTCCCCGGGATGTGACTTCCCGCAATGAGGGCAACGGGGCCTGGGTGGTCTGGCCTGGCTGGGACCCCTGGGTACCTGTGAACCTGCCACTCTGGAGCTCTGACCGGCCCCAGACGGTCCTGTACTATCGAACCTCCGGCTACCTGACTGAGTACCCCGGCCGGAAGGAGGAAAATATCTGTCAGACTGCTGCTGC
The DNA here is from genome assembly GCF_019175385.1 of Lycium barbarum. Classification (NCBI taxonomy): domain Eukaryota; kingdom Viridiplantae; phylum Streptophyta; class Magnoliopsida; order Solanales; family Solanaceae; genus Lycium; species Lycium barbarum. The sequence continues at coordinate 67,489,188 of NC_083339.1, forward strand.
TGCTGAGGCTGTCCGCCTCGAGAATCCCCTGAATAACCCACGGATCTAGCCCTCTTGGGCGGCCTCCTGTCTCGATCTCTGCCAGCAGGATCAGATCTGCGACGGTCCTCCATACCCATTGCATAGGCCTGAAGCCGGGAAATGTCCATGTCTGCCTGCAATGACACTGCCATACAACTATCAACCAAATACCGGTCCAATCCCATAACATATCTGTGCATCCGATCGGACATATCTGCTACCACGGCCGGTGCATATCGGGCCAGAGAATCAAACTCAAGGTTATACTCGCGAACACTCCGACCCCTCTGCTGCAGACGTAAGAATCGATCAGCCCGAGCCCGCCGTAACTCTGGTGGCAAAAAGTGGCGGGTGAATGCTGTCACAAACTGATCCCAAGTGGCTGGAGGGGCACCCTCTCTCCTAGACAGCTCCCAAGTCTCGTAACAGTGGGTAGCCACATCTCGAAGCCGGTGCGAAGCCAGCTCAACTGACTCGGTCTCTGAAGCCCTGACCAAGTCCAGTGAGCGTCGCATCCCCCGAATAAAGTCGTGGGGGTCCTCGTCGGGCTTAGACCCGAAGAACTCTGGAGGGCCACATAGCAGAAACTCCCGAACTCTCAGGCTGTCCCGCCTGTCATCATCATTGTCGTCCCTCCGCCCGCGCCTGCGAGCCTGTCCTGCTACCAGTGTAATCAACAGCTGTACAGCCTCCCTCAGGGTCCTATCCTCCGCCCCTGGCTGAGGAGCTGGAGTCTCCGGTGCGGGTACGCGGACCTCTGGAGCTGCTGAAGGTCCTGCTCCAGGCTGTACTAGTGGGGGTGTAGCAGACCCCTCAGAATGAGGTACATCCTCAGGTAAATCATAGACACGAGCCCGGGTAGCTCGCTGTGCCTGGCTAGTCTCTCCAATCCTCGCCTTGCCCTTCTGGGCCGCCGTTGCTTCTTCGGAGGCATCACTGCAAACACAAAGGCGAGTCAGGTCAAAATCATCCTAATAGCACAGCTCTATCGCACGATCTAAGATTCCAAAGAAAGTGACATCCTAAATGCCCTGTAGCTTCCCGTTTATAGATGTGGTGCACAACACATCGATAAACAAGACTCTACGAGACACGGCCTGTAGACATTCCTAGGACAAACTGCTCTGATACCACTTTTGTCACGACCCAGCCCCGTGGGCCGCGACTGGCACCCTACCTGGGTGCCCAGACCAAATCGCATATTCATTTCCGAATCCAAACTTATTTCAGAATTTTCAAGAAGTTATATCAAACATAATTTATATCGAAAATATGTCTTAAGCGGTCATATCAAATCAAACTCAAACAAAGCGGCGGAATAGACATCGCCGGTCAAAATACAAATATATACAAAGGGCCATTTGGGGCCATCATATCAAACAGACCGCTTTAAGACCCGAAAGCAAAATCAGACAATGGACACATAGGACCCTCGCCCCACATATATGACTACAGGCCTCTACAAACTCAAACAAAAACATATGGCGAGACAGGGCCCCGCCGTACCCAAATAGTCAGATATACCCAAATATATACAAAGCAAAAGAGTCTGTACCAAAAGTGGACTCCGGGTCGGATAAGAGTACTCCGGAATAGCAAGAAGTGAAGCCTACTGCGGAGGATCACCGATATCTGCACCTGCGGGCATAAAACGCAGCCCCCGAAGAAAGGGGGTCAGTACGAAATATGTACTGAGTATGTAAAGCACGGAGTACAGAATTATAGATCAAAACCGAAAGCAAATCAAATGTCAAAGTGGGGTACAAACTGGTATGTCAAAATCTGTATCGAAATAATATACATGTATTTTATGCAAACAAAATCATGCAGACGCTTAAGAACGTGGTCGCCACTCCGACGCTGGCGCCACACACAGCATAACACCAGAAGGTTTCAAATCTCCGTACATCCCCGAACATAATCATAATCATCGGTGAGCGTATCGCATCACGAGCCATATCACAGCATAACTCCAAACGGAACCCGGCCCTATGGCGAAGCCTCGGGAACCGTAACACAGCATACGGCCGAATTGTCATAAGGCGCACGAATCAAAACCGGCCCGGGAACCGGTGAACGAAGTCATAATAAGGCACGAGCGGAGTCGTGAGCAAACAAATGCAAATCGTATTTCAAAATAGTGTTTCAAAACAAAGTAAACTCATAAATCATATCCTATTACAAAATAGTCGAATACTTAGTCGACATAAGGTTTCATTTTGCGAAACGGTTCCAAAATGGTCCATATAGTTCAAAACCTGGATTAGTGCATCGAATAGTCCAAACATACCCCGTGGAAGGATGTTCCAAAGATCAGAAGTGGTACGTTTAACTCTATTCTCAAAGATGGCCCGAAGGGCAAATCGGGCATTTTGGGGTAGCGAACCCACCTCGAGTCGAAGTGAGGTGGCGAACATATTTTTTATGAGCAGTAATATGCCAAGGGTCATACATAATCATTTCTAGGTTACCCGACCACATTTCGATAGGTTTCGGACGAATAATGGCATTCTAGCCAAAAAGGGAGCCTTTAGGCTTCAATCGAATTGAATGAATAGTAACTTTCCTGTGGATCGGGTTACGAGGAGCAGAAATGCTCTGGAAGGTCTCATATTCAACTAACACACTAAGATATGCCAAATAAAGAATTGGGAAGCTTTACATACCTCACAGACGTCGTAAGCCCTTCCAAAAGTCCAGTCCCGTTTCGTCAAAAATCTGCAAATGGTCAAAGTTACCAATTGAGATTCTTAGGCTTAAAAATGCCTTTAACTCCATATTTGCCTACCGAAATTTCGGCAGCACTTCCCCTATAAATCTAACATCCCCGAGACTTAGCTCGGCTCAAAATACAACAACAACAACAGCCCACACATCAACAAACAACACAAACAACAATCAAGCCATTCTAGCTTCAAAATTCCACTTTGTTATCTAAGTTGGCAACTTCCAGTCAAACTTTCAAAACTCCAATTCTACATCTACATAATTGTATTCATTTCCACATTCAAACTTATACAATCACAACCTAACTACAATTCAAGCCATACCCGAAATTACACCAAAATCCATTATGTTCCATAATTCTTCAAAACAATCAAAAGTTCACGACGAACATTCTAACTCACGTCGTTTCATTCCGAATTCATTAACATCATTATAAGTTCATATCTAAAGTATCTAGCACCCTAAATATACAATGATATACATAATGATACCAAGGGTATACGCTTTCCGATAATATCCAAAATCATTTTTCAACGCCAATTTCATTCACCAATTAATCATTTACGACATAAGGGTCACAACAACACATTATACCAACTTAAACAAAATCAATTCACATCATTTTTTCCTCTCTATGGCTCACGGCCAAACACACTATACACACACACCCACGACTTTCTATTTACGTTAAAAATTATGGGATCTCCATCTACTTCCAATGCTTAACACATTCACATCAATTCTATAACATAAAAGGGTAAGAATTCTCACCTTCTCTTGAAAACTCGACTTGTCGAAAACGTCGTCCTCGTGCCAAACTAATTATACCACGTCGGAGAGCGTCTTGAGTACTCCACAAATATGTAGAAACTAGGATTTTTGAATAACCACACAAGCTTGGAATTTTTTTCTTTCTCTTCCTCCTTGAGTTCGGCCGAAGCCCTTCTTTGGGGTGTTCTTGATTTTTTTGTTGATTTGATGAAAAATACAAAGTGTTGTGGATATATATCCTACTATGAGTCATGTGCTATGCACATGACATTAATACTATGGGTTTGGGCCTACACAAGGCCGGCCACCCTTCCATGGTTTGGGCCTCAATTTGTTGCATTTTTTTCCTTGGCCCAATTAGCTAAAGTCCCGTTTTGTAATTCCCGAAACTAATTTCCGAAATTCCAAATTTACCCTCGGCCTTTCCCGAGGTCTTAGCATTTAAAGATTTCACAACCAACATAGTCATATTCACAAAAATTAAATCCTTTCCTTTTTAACACACAAATCGTAATTATTTCTCGATTTCCAATTATACGAAAACACGGGACATAACAGCGGATGTATGACTTTATATGGGTTATTGTGGATAGGCTAACAAAATCAGCCCATTTTCTCCCAGTCAGGACTACTTATTCGGCTGAAGACTATGCAAGGTTATACATCAGGGAGATAAATTTACAGCTAACTTCTAGGGGTCATTCCAGAAGGGATTGGGGACACAGGTGAGTCTTAGCACAACTTTTCACCCTCAAACTGATGGAAGGCTGAGCGTACTATTCAGATGCAAGAAGATATATTGCGAGCCTATACTATTGACTTCAGATGTAGCTCGGATGATCATTTGCCAATTATTGAGTTTGTTTATAATAAAAGCTACCATTCTAGTATTCGGATGGCACCGTACGAGGCCTTATATGGGAGGTGTAGGTCACCTATCGGTTGGTTCGATGTTGGTGAGACTAAGTTGATAGGCCCAGACATGATTCAGCAAGCTGTTGATAAGGTGAAGCTTATTCAGGAGAGATTATTGGCAGCCCAGAGTTCACAACAGTCATATGCAGATAATCAATGTCGAGACTGTCACGACCCAACCCCGTATGCCGTGACTAGTGTCCGATCTGGGCACTCAAACACATTCTGGTACTTAGCAGAAGCCGACAAGGCTTTATTTCCAATTTAAATAATTTCCAGAAACATTTCGGCAGAGTTTCCTTTGTTTTACGGACTATCCCATATACCCTGCACGCAGAAAATACCAACAAAGGCCACACAGGGCCAACAAAGCAACATTTAAATATGTGCGGACCGGCCGCCGCGGCGAATGGAATCGCCCAAACACAACATAAGCACACAACTGTACCGAAAGATCCCAACCCATAAACATGTCCACAGACCTCTAACAGACCGACAGAATCATATGACGGGACAGGGCCCCACCGTACCCCTGAACGAGAATATATATATATAGAAGTGACAGACTATACCAAAAGATGGCTCTGAATAAAAGAGCGCTCCAAAAATAGCAGAATGAGATCCTAAGCGGACGGATCAGCAAACCTGTCGTCGGTACCTGCGCGGCATGAAAACGCAGCCCCCGAGGAAAGGGGGTCAGTACGAAATATGTACTGAATATGTAAACCCTGAGTTGCAGAAGCAAAATCATAACTGGTATAGAACGTACAAAAATAAACAGAAAAATCCAAAGTATCAGATACATAATTTCAAAACCTGCAGTATGTGTACAGAAACATATGTCATATCAAATCCGGCCCCTGCCAAGGGACTCGGTAGACAGAACGTGGCCACCCTCCCGACGCTGGTGCCACAACACAGAAGAATCAGAATGGGGCATAACCCCGTCACATAATATATCATATCAGATGGCCATAACAAATCATATCAGAACAAGCGTACATGGCACAGCATACTCCACAACCCCATGTACGCGTATACCTGCCCCCTCACATCGAGGCACGGCGAACAATGCAAAGGATCACGCTTGACAACATATCCTGGCCCGGGCTCAGTGTGGGAGACATTAGGGCATCCACGAATGGAGTAGTGAGAGACTAATGCAATTAAAATATCATGAATGTTTCCATAGACTCGATGAGGCATATCAAAGACAAACCGATCCAATGAAGTCGGAAGGAATCATAGTAAATGAGTTTCGAGTATCAAAACAATTTATGAGACTTAATGGAATATTTAAAACAACGTTTGTTAGGTAATTAGAATGGTAGTCAAAACGTTTCTTTTAAGAACTATTCGAAAAGAAGACTTAAGTACATTAAGGGCAAAACCGGGAATAGTGGGCCCACCTCGGGACAAGCAAGGCGATGGGTCCAAATTACGCCCTTTAAGCTTATGGGATCACCTATAAAGGTTCTACGGACATTCTGTAGCTTTCCAAGGAGTTTAGAGAAGGTTTGCATGATTTCCAAGAAAACATACCAAAAGAGTTCAATCTTACTGAACGAAAAAGTGATATTTTCACTTGCGGATTCCGAGGGGCAGAAAGTCTTTCGAGGCCCGAATTCGATCCTAATAAACTTAGGCATGCCAAAAGAAGGATCGGGGTAGCTTTACATACCTTTTGAGCTTTTTAAGCCTATCCAAGCTCACTCTCCGTTTCGTCGAAAATCTGCAAATGGTCACATTTACCAATTGTAAGCTATAGATGCTACGAATTCAATTCAACTCATATTTGTCTACCGAAATTTCGGCAGCACTTCCCCTATACATATAGCACCCCCGAGAATTCAACTCGGCTCACAATCATCAACAACAACCCAAACAACAACATCAACATCAACAACAAACACTAGAAACACAATATGGCACAACTAGTTCTACTTGCCGACATAATGCCATAACCTTTACTTTAACCTTAACTTTCAAACTAATCTCAACGATTTCACATTCATTATCAATCTAGATCACCACAACATAGTTTAGAAGCATTTCATATCGTTTTCCTCAAATTATACACACGATATACATAATATACAAACTTTCCGCCAAAGTCATAATTTATCCAAAACTCCTAATCTTTGGCATACGTATTCATAACGTGTTCCCTTCTTCCAAGTTCATCAATACTTGTCATAATTAGCAACCTAATAACTTCATTTACATAATGTCGTAAAATCGTACTAAAACGACATAAGCTTCTACATTCCATTTCAATACAAACTTATATCATTTTATCTTCATTTACGTTGCAAGCATCACAATAACACAACTAACACATTAAACAAAATTAATTCATTAGCATCCTTCCAACACCATACCACACGGCCAAACCCCTATATTTCAACTTCAACCTAATTTATTCAACTTTCATTCTCCATATGAATTCTATCATACACACAACTAGAATACAACATAAATTTCAACTCATTTCACTTACACATTAACACACACACACACGGCCACATTCTATATTCCATACCCGCTTTGCAAACTTCCATTTTTCAATACAATCAACTCATTTCTACATACTACAACACAAACAATACTCCGTAACACAATAATAAGGGATGAATTCTTACCTTCTTACTCAATCTTCTTCTCTTGACTATATGATCAAGTTGATGAACCAAGGGCTCCTTCCTCCAAGATAACTACACCAAGTTGAGAAGGGACCTTGAATTAGTAGGAATTCAACAAGAGAATAATTTTGGAGGCAAGATTTTTTAGGTTGAAAATTTTGGACTAGGGCTGAATGCCCTTCACTCTTTTTTTGCTCTTCTTTTGTTTTGTTTCTTTTTCTCACTCTTAGCTTCTTGAGTCTTCTAATGGATGAAGACTTTTATGTTAATTATGTCACATGGAAATTATTAGAATTGTTGGGTGGGCTTGGCCAAGTGGCCGGCCACCCCCTTCCTTTTGGGCCTCATTTTCCTTTCAATTATTTAGCCCAATGAATTAAAATCCTTGTTCTATAATTCCCGAAACTAATTTCCAAAATTCTAAATTTGCCCTTAGCCTTCCTCGACACTTCCACATTAATATTCTTTCATGCACAACTCTTATGTTAAATAACCTCAACTATAACCTTATTTCTTACAAGTCAACATTATTTCCAATTTTTCCAAAGGTGCGAAAACACGGGATATAACATCCTCCCCCCCTTTAGAACATTCGTCCTCGAATATTAAATTAATCTTATAGGATTTGAAAAGGCCCCGGGGGGAGTTTCTGTTTATAGACAGCACATTCGTTATTGAAATGGAATTTAACAAAGATTCGAGATTACCTGAGGGCATAGGGAACAAATGAGGGTATTTCTTCTTCATCTCCTCTTCGGCCTCCCAGGTCATTTCCTCCCTATTATCGTTCCGCCACAGCACCTTAACAGAGGCTACATCTTTGTTCCGGAGCTTTCTTACCTGGCGGTCCAAAATAGCTACGGGCTGCTCCTCATAAGATAACTGCTCCGTCACCTGAATATCATCCGCAGGAAATATTCTGGAGGGATCACCAATGCATTTGCGGAGCATAGATACATGGAATACTGGATGTACCACTTCCAAATCAGATGGCAGATCTAACTCATAGGCGGCATTCCCAATTTTCCGCACAATCAAATAAGGCCCAATATAACGCGGACTAAGTTTTCCCTTTCTGCCGAACCGCGTTACGCCTTTCATAGGCGATACCTTCAGAAATACCCAATCACCAACCTGGAATTCCAAAGGACGACGCCGTTTGTCAGCGTATGATTTCTGTCAACTCTGGGCTGCCAATAGTCATTCCCGGATAAGTTTCACCTTATCAACGGCCTGCTGGATCATATCCGGGCCGATTAACTCTGTCTCACCAATATCAAACCAACCGATAGGTGACCTGCATTTCCTACCATATAAAGCCTCGTACGGAGCCATCTGGATGCTGGAATGGTAGCTGTTATTATAAGAAAATTCAATCAATGGCAAGTGATCCTCCCAGCTACCTCTGAAATCAATAACACAGGCCCGCAACATATCTTCAAGTGTCTGTATAGTGCGCTCAGCCTGTCCGTCGCTCTGAGGATGGAATGCTGTGCTCAGACTCACCTGAGTCCCTAATCCCTCCTAAAAAGATCTCCAGAAGTTCGCCGTGAACTGGGCACCTCTGTCAGTGATAATAGATATAGGAACTCCATGAAGTCGCACAATTTATTTAATATAAAGCCTGGCACAATCCTCAGCGGAGTAAGTAGTTCTGACGGGGAGAAAATGGGCTGATTTAGTCAGCCTATCAACAATAACCCAGATGGAATCATACTTCCGTGGAGTGCGAGGCAAACCTGTAATGAAGTCCATATTAATTATCTCCCACTTCCACGTCGGAATTTCCATTTCCTGCAACAATCCACCCGGTTTCTGATGTTCAATCTTGACCTGCTGACAATTTGGGCACTGAGCGACGAACTCTGCGATATCCCGTTTCATACCATCCCACCAGTATAGGCACCTAAGATCATGGTACATCTTCGTAGATCCAGGATGAACAGAATAGCGAGCATAATGTGCCTCGCCCATAACCTGCTGCCGAAGCCCTGCAATATCAGGTACACACAACCTGCCTCTGTATAGTAAGGTTCCGTCTGGTGTAAACTCGAACTGAGTCTTCTCCTTTTCATGGGCAGTGTCTCTGTATCGAGCTAAAATAGGATCTTCATATTGATGCCGTTTGATATCTTCCTTAATGGATGATTCAGAAGCCCCTCAGACAGAAATCCGTGTACCTCCAGAATCGGCCAGACGAACCCCAAGATTAGCCAACTGATGAATATCACGTACTATCTCTTTCCTGTCTGGCTGTAAATCTGCTAAACTGCCCATAGATTTCCGGCTGAGTGCATCTGCAACAACATTAGCCTTACCCGGATGATACAGAATATCCACATCGTAGTCTTTCAGGAGCTCCAGCCACCTCCGCTGCCGCAAATTTAGCTCTTTCTGCTTAAAAATATACTGGAGACTCTTATGATCTGTATAGATATCAACATGAACGCCATATAAATAATGTCTCCATATCTTCAGGGCATGGATCACCGCTGCAAGCTCCAGATCGTGTGTAGGATAATTCTTTTCATGCTTTTTCAATTGCCGAGAAGCATAAGCTATAACTCTGCCGTGCTGCATCAATACACAGCCCAATCCCACGCCAGAAGCGTCACAATAAATAACATATCCATCGGGTCCATCTGGAAGAGTCAGAACTGGGGCTGTAGTCAGCTTCTCTTTCAGCAACTGGAAACTTCGTTCACAAGCATCAGTCCACTGGAACTTGGCTCCCTTTTGAGTTAGCCTTGTCAAAGGCGCTAAAATCGAAGCAAACCTTTCCACAAATCTTCTGTAATAGCCAGCTAACCCCAGGAAACTACGTACCTCTGTGGGCGTCGTGGGTCTGGGCCAATTTTTCACGGCCTCAATATTCTGTGTATCCACCCGGACACCATCAGCTGCAATAATATGCCCCAGGAATGCCACTGAAGCCAGCCAGAATTCACATTTAGAAAATTTTGCATATAATTTCCGATGCCGAAGTACCCCAAGTACCGCTCTCAGATGATCTGCGAGCTCTGCCTCGGACCGAGAATAAACCAGGATATCATCGATAAATACAATTACGAACATGTCTAAGAACGGCCTGAATACCCAGTTCATTAAATCCATGAATACCGCAGGAGCATTAGTCAGCCCAAAAGACATAACTCTGAATTCATAATGCCCATATCTGGTCCGGAATGCTGTCTTAGGAATATCAGCCTCTCGTACCCGTACCTGATGATAGCCTGACCGAAGATCTATCTTCGAAAAATATCTGGCGCCGTGCAACTGATCAAACAAGTCATCAATTCTAGGGAGGGGGTATTTATTCTTTATAGTTACCTTATTCAGCTGCCGATAATCAATACACATACGCAGCGACCCGTCTTTCTTACGCACAAACAATACCGGGGCTCCCCAAGGCGAAGTACTAGGCCTGATAAAGCCTTTTTCTAACAGATCCTTCAACTGCTCTTTCAGTTCTTTCAATTCTGCCGGTGCCATTCTGTACGGGGGAATAGATATCGGCTGAGTATCTGGAAGCAAATCAATAGTAAAATCTATCTCCCGCTCCGGAGGAAGGCCTGGAAGCTCATCTGGGAATACATCCAGAAATTCATTAACCACGGGAACTGACTGAAGAGTCGGCGTTTCTGCTGTCAAGTCTTGTACCCGAACCAGATGATAAAAATAACCCTTTCTGATCATTTTCTTCGCCTTAAGGTATGAAATAAACTTACCTTTCGGCGATGCTGTATTACCGGCCCATTCTATAACTGGCTCCCCGGGAAACTGGAAACGAACTACCTTATTTTGGCAGTCAACATTGGCATAACAGGAGGCTAGCCAGTCCATTCCCATAATAACATCGAACTCGACCATATCTAACTCCACCAGATCTGCCTTAGTGTCACGGCCACATACAATTACAGAACAGTTTTTATATACCTGTTTTGCTACAATAAAGTCCCCAATCGGTGTGGCTACCTCAAACGGCTCTATAGGTTCAGACGTTATACCAATTTTGCTAACAACCAGAGGCGAAATATATGACAAGGTCGAACCTGGATCAATCAATGCATACACAGACCGAGAGAAAACCAATAATTTACCTGTAACGACATTAGGCGATGCCTCCTGATCCTGGCGGCTGGACAGAGCATAAATGCGGTTCGAAGGACCGCTAGTACCAGAAGCTCCACCACGGCCTCTGCCGCGACCCGCTGGTGCTGAAGTACCTGGCCCCGTAGGGCGCATAGCCACTGATGAAGATGAAGACCCGGCGGCTGATCCGGTAGGCTGCGCTACACCATCCGAACTACCCTTATACGGGCAATCTCTCACAGAATGGCCCTGACGGCCACAAGAAAAGCATGCACCGGTGGCTCTGTAGCACTCTCCCGGATGGTATCTACCACAATAGGAACACTGAGGCCTAGGTGGCCTCGTCTGACCAGAACCCCTGTCCGTCCGCGAACCTGAAGCCCTGGAGCTCTGACCTGCTCCTGAATACCCTGGGCTGTCAAATCTGCGACCTGTAGGCTGTGGAGGTGCGCTCTGTGCCGGCTGGGATAGATGTCATCTAGGCTGTTGCGGCTGCTGAGGCTGTCTGCCCCGAAAATCTCCAGAATACCCAGATGATCTAGACCTCTTGGGCTGTCTCTGGTCCTGGCTCCTATCAGGCTGACGCTCCCTATGCCGGTCCTCCATGCCCTGGGCGTGGGCCTGAATCCGGGCAATATCCATGCCGGGCTGAGTAGCCAATACCAAACAGTTGTCGACAAAATAACGGTCCAGCCCCATAATGTACCTGTGCATCCTGTCAGCCATAGTAGCTACCACAGCAGGTGCGTATCGGGCCAATGAGTCGAACTCCATACTGTACTCTCAAACACTGCGACCCTTCTGTCTCAGCAATAAGAATCTGTCAGCCTTGGCCCGCCGTAGCTCCGGGGGCAGAAAATGGCTAAGAAAAGCCTGAGAAAAATCATCCCAAACTGTTGGGGAAGCGCCGTCACCCCTAGATAACTCCCATGACTCGTACCAATTAGCCGCCACATCATACAACCGGTACGAGGCCAACGCAACTGACTCTGTCTCGGAAGCATTAATTAGCTGTAAAGTGCGCCGCATCTTCCTGATAAACACCTCAGGATCCTCCTCGGGCTTAGTCCCGAAGAACTCTTGAGGACCACAAGTCAAGAACTCACGGGCTCTCGAACTGTCACGCCTGTAAGCCCGGTCACCTCCCAGTCCGTGCCCCTAAACCTGTCCTGCCACAAGTCTGGTCAATAGCTGGACTGCCTCTCTCATGGACTGATCCTCAGTGCCTGGCCGTGGAGCTGGGGGCTCAGGTACTGGAATCTCGGGAGCTGGCAGTGGAGCCGCCCATCGACCTGCAGCTGCTGCTGCTCCAATCTCCTCTACGTGTGGCGGTGTGGAAGATCCCTCTGCCGGGGGCAAAATATCAGGAGCAATATGTGCATGGGCCCTGGTAACCCTCTGGGCCCGACTAGTCTCTCCCACAGCTGCTGCCTTGGCCTTTTGGGCCGCTGTCACCTTTTTTGGAGGCATAACTGCAAATGTAACAATTCGTTAGGGAGGAATCATCCTGATAACACAGCTCTATCGCACGATCTAAGACAGAAAGAAGGGTAGTATCCTAAATGCCCTGTAGCCTCCTATTTATAGGTGTGGTGCACAACACACCTATAAACAAGACTCTACTAGACACGGTCTGTAGACATTCCGAGGACGAACCGCTCTGATACCACTTTTGTCACGACCCAACCCCGTAGGCTGTGACTACTGTCCGATCTGGGCACTCAAACACATTCTAGAAAAATTTTGGCAGAGTTTCCTTTGTTTTACGGACTATCCCATATACCCTGCAAGCAGAAAATACCAACAAAGGCCACACAGGGCCAACAAAGCAACATTTAAATATGTGCGGACCGGCCGCCGCGGCGAATGGAATCGCCCAAACACAACATAAGCACACAACTGTACAGAAAGATCCCAACCCACAAACATGTCCACAGACCTCTAACAGACCGACAGAATCATATGACGGGACAGGGCCCCGCTGTACCCATGAACGAGAATATATATTTATAGAAGTGACAGACTATACCAAAAGATGGCTCTGAATAAAAGAGTGCTCTAAAATAGCAGAATGAGATCCTAAGCGGACGGATCAGCAAACCTGTCGTCGGTACCTGCGCGGCATGAAAACGCAGCCCCCGAGGAAAGGGGGTCAGTACGAAATATGTACTGAATATGTAAAGCCTGAGTTGGAGAAACAAAATCATAACTGGTATAGAACGCACAGAAATAAATAGAGAAATCCAAAGTATCAGATACATAATTTCAAAACCTGCAAAATGTGTACAGAAACATATGTCATATCAAATCCGGCCCCTGCCAAGGGACTCGGTAGACAGAACGTGGCCACCCTCCCGACGCTAGTGCCACAACACAGAAGAATCAGAATGGGGCACAACCCCGTCACATAATATATCATATCAGATGGCCATAACAAATCATATCAGAACAAGCGTACATGGCACAGCATACTCCACAACCCCATGTACGCGTATACCTGCCCCCTCACATCGAGACACGGCGAACAATGCAAAGGATCACGCTTGACAACATATCCTGGCCCGGGCTCAGTGTGGGAAACATTGGGGCATCCACTAATGGAGTAGTGAGAGACTAATGTAATTAAAATATCATGAATGTTTCCATAGACTCGATGAGGCATATCAAAGACAAACCGATCCAATGAAGTCAGAAGGAATCATAGTAAATGAGTTTCGAGTATCAAAACAATTTATCAGACTTAATGTAATATTTAAAACAACGTTTGTTAGGTAATTAGAATGGTAGTCAAAACGTTTCTTTTAAGAACTATTCGAAAAGAAGACGTACATTAAGGGCAAAACCGGGAATAGTGGGCCCACCTCGGGACAAGCAAGGCGATGGGTCCAAATTACGCCCTTTAAGCTTATGGGATCACCTATAAAGGTTCTACGGACATTCTGTAGCTTTCCAAGGAGTTTAGAGAAGGTTTGCATGATATCCAAGAAAACATACCAAAAGAGTTCAATCTTACTGAACGAAAAAGTGATATTTTCACTTGCGGATTCCGAGGGGCAGAAAGTCTTTCGAGGCCCGAATTCGATCCTAATACACTTAGGCATGCCAAAAGAAGGATCGGGGTAGCTCTACATACCTTTTGAGCTTTTTAAGCCTATCCAAGCTCACTCTCCGTTTCGTCGAAAATCTGCAAATGGTCACATTTACCAATTGTAAGCTATAGATGCTACGAATTCAATTCAATTCATATTTGTCTACCGCAATTTCGGCAGCACTTCCCCTATACATATAGCACCCCCGAGAATTCAACTCGGCTCACAATCATCAACAACAACCCAAACAACAACATCAACATCAACAACAAACACTAGAAACACAATATGGCACAACTAGTTCTACTTGCCGACATAATGCCATAACCTTTACTTTAACCTTAACTTTCAAACTAATCTCAACGATTTCACATTCATTATCAATCTAGATCACCACAACATAGTTTAGAAGCATTTCATATCGTTTTCCTCAAATTATACACACAATATACATAATATACAAACTTTCCGCCAAAGTCACAATTTATCCAAAACTCCTAATCTTTGGCATACGTATTCATAACGTGTTCCCTTCTTCCAAGTTCATCAATACTTGTCATAATTAGCAACCTAATAACTTCATTTTCATAATGTCGTAAAATCGTACTAAAACGACATAAGCTTCTACATTCCATTTCAATACAAACTTATATCATTTTATCTTCATTTAAGTTGCAAGCATCACAATAACACAACTAACACATTAAACAAAATTAATTCATTAGCATCCTTCCAACACCATACCACACGGCCAAACCCCTATATTTCAACTTCAACCTAATTTATTCAACTTTCATTCTCCATATGAATTCTATCATACACACAACTAGAATACAACATAAATTTCAACTCATTTCACTTACACATTAACACACACACACACGGCCACATTCTATATTCCATACCCGCTTTGCAAACTTCCATTTTTCCATACAATCAACTCATTTCTACATACTATAACACAAACAATACTCCGTAACACAATAATAAGGGATGAATTCTTACCTTCTTACTCAATCTTCTTCTCTTGACTATATGATCAAGTTGATGAACCAAGGGCTCCTTCCTCCAAGACAACTACACTAAGTTGAGAAGGGACCTTGAATTAGTAGGAATTCAACAAGAGAATAATTTTGGAGGCAAGATTTTTTAGGGTGAAAATTTGGGACTAGGGCCGAATGCCCTTCACTCTTTTTTTGCTCTTCTTTTATTTTGTTTCTTTTTCTCACTCTTAGCTTCTTGAGTCTTCTAATGGATGAAGACTTTTATGTTAATTATGTCACATGGAAATTATTAGAATTGTTGGGTGGGCTTGGCCAAGTGGCCGGCCACCCCCTTCCTTTTGGGCCTCATTTTCCTTTCAATTATTTGGCCCAATGAATTAAAATCCTTGTTCTATAATTCCCGAAACTAATTTCCAAAATTATAAATTTGCCCTTAGCCTTCCTCGACACTTCCACATTAATATTATTTCATGCACAACTCTTATGTTAAATAACCTCAACTATAACCTTATTTCTTACAAGTCAACATTATTTCCAATTTTTCCAAAGGTGCGAAAACATGGGATATAACATCGACTAAGAGTTTCAGATTGGTGACTGTGTATTCCTGAAGGTATCACCTATGAAGGGTGTGATGAGATTCGACAAGAAGGGGAAGCTCAGCCCGAGATACATTGGGCCTTGTAAGATTATTCGTAGGGTAGGCAAGGTTGCCTATGAGCTGGACCTACCATCGAATTTGGAAGCACTACATCCAGACTTTTCTGTATCAATGCTACGTAAATGTATTGGTGACCCTTCTAGAGTATTCCCCGTTGATTATATCAAGGTATCAGAGGAGTTGACTTATGAGGAGAGCCCCATAACTATACTTGAGTGCCAGGTTAGAAGGTTATGTACAAAGGATGTGGCTTCCGTCAAAGTATTGTGGCGAAATAATAATAAGGAAGAGGTGACTTCGGAAGCCGAAGACAAAATGAAGAATAAGTATCCTTACTTGTTCCCTATGCCTGCAAGTAATTTAATTCATTATTTGACTGTATTAACTGGTACAAAATACTATATGATGTTGTGGCCCTATAAGGCATCTATGGGTTACTGAATGCAGGTTGGTAGGTATAGCTATAGAGGAGACTCTGCCGAAACTTTTATAAGACTCTATAAACTAGTTTAACATTCGAGGACGAATGTCTTTTTTAGAGGGGAGGGATGTTATACCTCGTAAGAGCCCATGCTACTTGACTTAGGACAAGAATGAATGTGTTAAGAAAGTTCAAGGAAAGTTAATCGAGTTAGTAAGAATATCGTATATATATATGGTTGCCTTAAGTATCCCGAGGTGACATGGTAACCTAAAGGATTTGAAATCATGTTTTGAGTACGTATACGAGGTAATGTGAGTGCCCTTTTAAAGTATTTGATATTATTAGTAATGATATTGAAGATGGACAAAAGATATGGATATACTTTTGCGATTGGAGTTTCGTCGAAGCTTTGTGAGTTCTCTAGTTATGTTTGAGGTTATCGTGATTCTCCGGACCCTTCGAGATGCGTGTATGGATTGTTATGGATGTATATGAGTATTTATATGTGTGTATGAGAGGTTACAGTAGGGTTGGAAGAGAATTAGAAGTTAAACGAATCTAAACAAAATGAATCGGAACAACTTCAGTCAAAAACTCGGACCAGATTTTAGCCCATATTGTTGGAGGCATATCTCCTAGAATAAGACGAGTTTTGGGGTGAAACAAAAGCCTCAACTGAAATTCAAGAAGTCTAGTTTCTAACTAAACAAACCGCTCATAAATGTGATAACGGGATAAGGTGTTATGGACAATGCAAGAAGGGCTGGCAGGGCAGCAAGTTGTGACCCGACCCAAGCATTTATGTTTCGGCCCATGAAGTTTATATTTCGGCCCATGAAGCCCATTAGCCATAATATATATGGAAATTTCGTTTGAGATCTATTCATTTTCATCCAGGAACTTCCAAAAATATTAGAGAGAGAGGGAGAGAGCTTCTAGGCTAAGAAAGCTATTTTGGTCAAAATTCGAACCTCGAATCCCGAGGCTCATGAAAAGAAAAGTGTTATACGTCACGTTGCCTTCAGTTTGAGCTAAAAATCAGCCAAAAAGAAGAGTGTTGACGTGGTTTCTACATACTTAAGGTAAGATTAAGGTCCCTTTTTCATTGTTAATAAGTTTAATTTGAGTTTTAACGGATTGCAACGGAGAAAATAGCGTTATAAACTCGTTTGTTGTTTTGTTGAGATTTATGGATTGGGGGATGTTTTAGTTGGATTAAATGGATGGGATTAGCTGAGTTATGATGTATATTAATTGTTGGTATTGTCGTTGATGTTGTTGATGATTCAATTGAATTGGATTTTCGGTATTGTCCAGTTTAGAGAGGAAATGTTGCCCGAATTTCATTAAGTTCCGTTCGTATACAATTAGATAGTATGTGGTGTAAATGGTCTAATCGTGATAGTATCATCATGATTGTAGACATACGCACTCGAGGAGTACATGTTGGGTGATTAGGTAGATTGTCAGGTATGTAAAGATATCCCTTCCTTCTTTTTGGCATGAATTACATAAAACGAGCGGACGATGAACGTACATAATTCCAATGAATTCTAGTTCATAGTGGTACTTGACATGATAGTTGTCTTTGATTCTCAAGTGTTGGTTCATTCTAATTATTCTATTGAGTCTCAGATGATGATTTAATTTGTATATGGTAGCTCCTGATTTTCTATTCGTGCATAAGGTTATTACATCATTTCACCGAGTCCCGGGCCGGGTACGCATTCGGGCACAGTTTCATTGCATTGTTCACCGAGTCCCTCACTGGAGGGCCGGGTACGGTATATATATGATTATTTCACCGAGTCCCTCACTAGAGGGCCGGATATGGTATATATATGATTATTTCACCGAGTCCTTCACTAGAGGGCCGGGTACGGTACATATATGATTATTTCACCGAGTCCCATAATGGGTCAGGTACGGTGTACTATATACACATGTATGACTCTTATCTCATAAGCCACAGGTGCATTGGTATCTTTGATTATCATACTTGCCTCCTGTCATCTTTTACTCAGTCATGATCTTTTTTATTGCACTTCATGCTTTACTTACTCAGTACACCCCTTTTTCTTCGGGAGCTGCGTTTCATGCCCGCAGGTACAGACACTCAGTTTGGTGATCCCCCAGCCTAGGACTTCTGCTCAGCTGCTTGGAAAGCTCCATTTTTCTAGAGCTTAAGTTATTTTGGGTGCATATCCTTTGATATAGATTTGACTTATGCATATCCAGGGGTACGGCGGGGCCCTGTCCCGTCATATTTCTCTATTATACTCTTAGAGGTCTGTAGACATGTGTGCTTTGTATATGGGCTTTGGTCAGCTATATCGACATAGTCCGTTTTGGATATCCCTGCATATAGTGGCAGCCTTGTCGGCTTGCATATTTTGGATGTTTTGGTTAGCTGTGACTCCTCAGGAGACAGGTTCATTCTGATACGTGACGTTATGAGTCTATAGCTTGCTTTTACAAATTTCCATATTATCCTTAGCTCCAGTCCGACTATATTTAGCAGGTTCGTATACGAGTGTCCAGCTCGGCCACTGGTCATGACCCATCGGTTTGGGTGGTGACAACTTCTCAGAACCCTTCTTTTTGAAGTATGCTATTGTCACGACCAAACCCATGGACCGTGACAAGTGCCCGATCACTGCTGACCTAGCTCCCCCAAATTCGTACTTGCCATATGCTGAATAACCTGGTGGCCCATTTCTAAGCATATCTGAGTGATAGCATCTGCTGCAAAACTTATGCAATGAACTCTGTCTCGAAACACTCCTAATTTATACACGTGGATATGTATATATAGGCATACGTGCAATGGATGACAACACAGTCCGACATGGCCACTACATGCACTATACGAAAAAATAGGGGACCACAAAGCTACATGATATTCCCACTAGTTATAACTATCTACAGACCTCTATGGAGTCTAGCTATAGAAAGACAAGACAAGGCCCTGTCATACCCACATCTGTACACATCATAAATAGCATACCAAAAGCTGCAGCTTTGGATCAAGTGAAGCGCACTGACAGCGGCTGAGGGGATCCTACTAGTCTGGCTCATCCGAATGACTACCTGAACCTACGGGCATGAACGCAGCATCCACAAGAAGGGACGTCAGTACGAACAGTGTACTGAGTATGTAAGGCATGAATAGTAACATAGTAAGAGATACCGGACATGGAAAATAACATAATGAAAAATATAGAGCATAACACGAGATAAGGGAATAACCTGTACATCTGATTGCCTCTTAAGGCGAATACCATGCATGCTTAGATGTTCATAAAATCTTTCTCATACATATGTATCATAATAGTGCTGTGGAACATGCATCCCAATCTATTAGTATATAATAGTGCCAAGGAACGAACGACCCGATCTATTTAACCATTTATCCCGCGTCCGGGACGATATCATAATATACAAACTGATCAGGTGGCTATGCGTATATAACGCCTCGCCTTTCTCCATACCCCATATATATATATATATATACATATATATGTATATATACATATGTATGTATAAAATCTAAATAAAAGCCCAAATAAAAGCTACGACTCTATCGGAGTGACGTAAGGTCAGTAACCTCCGATTATATTATGGAATAATCATCATCGCTCTATCTCACCATGAAGGAACAATTATTATAAGGTGAGATCAACAACAATGAATAAAATCAAGGAAATCGTGAAATAACTCAACGTTCTCATAATAACATTGAAATCATAAATTTGGAACCATTAAACATAGAATCATCATTATCATTGTAATCATCATAGAAACATTCTCATCTTTAACATCATGAGAATCTTTAAGAATCATGAACTTCTAGCCTTTGAAAACAAGGAGGTTATGGACACATTTGTGGAATCATAACATAGGAATCATGCCTTTGAAAGAAAGGGACGAGCCTTAGCATACCTATGCAACCTCCTATTATCTACGCTCATCCGTTCGTACTCGTAAATCTATATTCAAGAGGATTCGCACTATCGTTAGACTCACTGTTATATGCTTTGCTAGGTCTTCATATTAAACTATTCTATATCCTGCCGAAAATCGAGTAGCATCTCCCCTGTTTATATACCTAGCCCGAAATCACAATCCAACAACCAACAACAACAATAAAAATATCAACATCATAACAACATTATCAACACCAATATGCTCCATGAAACATCCCACACGATGTTTCATTAGTCTAATAATCGATTCATTAATTATATGATATTCCAACGGTTTTACTCTCGGAAGCTAATCCCAATTCGCCACAACAATATCAACATCATTATCAACGTCAGATACATATGAAAATTGCACCATAATTCTTTTTATAACTCCATTCCATATCACAATTATATTCTAACTTCAAGCCTTAATATCTTCCATCTTTCTACACTAAAGCCTTCCAAAACAATTCGAAAACAATAAATGAAGTATAGGGTCTTACCTTAGGATGGAGAATACAAAAAATCCAAGCATAGTCTATGTCCACAAGGTCAATACATCTTCAAGAACCATGAGTTAGTTCCCTTGATATACATTTCTAAATCTTCAACTAAGATCCTTAATTAATTTGGATATGGAAACTTTGTTTGGAGCTCTTGGAAGTTCATAGTTTTTTCTAGAACTTTGGTGAGCTTCTTCATCTGATTTTTTGTGAAAAAATGAGGTTTTGCCCGTTTTATAATGTTCTAAATTCGGGTCGGGGCACTGTAGCAGTCACTGTAGCACGCGTTTCTGCTCTGTCAGCCTAACTTGTAATGTCCATAATTCTCTACTCCGATTTTGTATCGACGAGCGGTTTATTGAATTGGAAACTAGACTCGACGAAATTAATTTTAGGCTTTTGAAACACCTTAAAACTCCTAATCTACTAGGAGATATACCCCTCCAAAGTTGACTAAAAATATGCCCAAAATCCTGCCAAGTATTTTCCAAATTTTCATCAAACTTATTTTCTTCGATCTGCTTGATCCCGGAATTTTCCGAAACTATCCATACATGATATTTATCATTAATAATATTTGATAATTGTCATGTCCTTTGGTTCCAATGTTGTCCTTCCCGGTTAAGACTTATAAGATCGTAATTCATCCTTTACTTAAACAATATATTTAATAATGCTTCGCTCCACACAATCCAAAGTTGTTTTACCTGGCCACAGCTCAACATACTTACATTCAAATTTAACCGGTGCTTCTCCGAGGCACGGGGTGTAACATCCTCTACCCCTTTAGAAACATTCGTCCTCGAATGTTGAGCTCTCAGGGGTTTCTACAAATATTTTGCCAGAGTTTCCCCTGTAATTGTACCGCTACCATCCTATCACAACAACCCAAAATATGCAATGCCTCACAGGGCTATATCATCAATACCCTTATGGGCCACGCACGACCAAGAAATCATTCAAAGATGCATCACATACCTGAGGATAATGGTGTCTCTGGCTGGAGCTCTTTTGTTCTTGCGTATATAATCAGAGATCAAGTAGTATCCCATCCTCATTCTGTATCCGTTGTAGTAATCTTGCCTTACTATGTCACGGCTACTCGCCATCCTGCGAATATTCTCTTTTTCTCACTCTTTATTTCGCTATAAGTGGGCAACTCCCTTTTTTACTCCTTCGATGCTGCCTCGAGCTATCCCTTCTTATACCCATTGATCTTGTATATGCACTATATTGCCTCCTTGTAATTCATTGGTTAGGCTCTCTGATCCCTTACAACTTCATCATATTTCCACTTACACTGACTCTCCAAATGATTTTTCAATAGTACCTTATTACTAATAAGTCCCTACTCTTAACGGTTATGTTTCTCAAGCTATCCATCCCAATTCTTTTCCAAGATCAGCTATAACAATATCCTCAACACAATATCTTAAGCACGTACATACGTAACGCTTCGTCATCATCTTTATTATTCCTCGTAGCAGGGCTATGCTTATAATAAGCTAATAATCGTAGGTCAACTAATTCATAACCCAGAACATCTTCGAGCTCCAATCAAAACTCTTCCTTTAATTTCCTTTCCTCAAATCCTACAGTATAAATTTATAATTATAGAGCTTTGGAAAATTCTCACTTCACCATAACTTCCTCCCAACATCAATATACTTATCCTTGACTCCGTTATACTGATGATTACTTAGCTAGTTGTTATTCTTTATTGACTTTCCATTTATGCCTCTATACCATTTTGTTGGACATAACCTCAAGTTGATGGTTCATATAGTTCCATAATATGCACTCTCATATTCGATATGGTTATCGACTCGTGAGATACTTTCTAATCTCCGGCAATACTGCTATCTTTCTATTATAAAATATCACTCCCCCTCTCTTGGAGATCGCCAAGCGCCTATTATTATTCCTTTTGTTGGATTCTTACTCCTTCCGACACTAAGATTCCTTTTTGTTGTAACCTAAAGTGTCCTTTGTATTCATCATCCTTTTCACCATCCTCTCGGTAATTAATTGAAGACCATTCTTACTCTCCTTGTCGCTCTTTAGGACATGTCACTGCGTATCTGGGAGCGGTACAATTTCCCCGGTATGAGGGATTCGAACCACAATTTCTTTGACTCGTTAATTCCCCTTATTTTCCTATCATACATTCTTTCTCATACCTGCCCCATAATTCTTGATACATTCTCGAACTTTGGATTTTTCAAACTAACACATTTCTTTCTTTGGAAATTTTGGGAAGGTCATAATTCATTTCAGGACTAAATCTTCTCTTCCCCCCTTTTTAAGGATATTCTTATACACCAGTAACCTTTGAATATTAATCATTTTTTATAATCACCTGGCCGACCTTAACAATGCTTCTACCCCTTGATTCCTTAAAATACCGGAGTTTCTTTCATCACATGGTTTGACTTATTTCTTTTTCTGCTAATTGAAGCCTTTTATCAGATTAAAATACTCATACATATCAGATCCAACATTATTTCACTTCTACATTTCATGACAAATAATTCTGTGGGCTAATGAATTAAGGGGACATCGAAATTCGTCAGGCCCCTTTTGAAGTGTTCTGCTATATCCCACTCCTTTAGCCCTAGTCCTTTCCCCACGACTATTCTTACTCTAGGTTCCCATTTCCGATTTACGTCTATATTATACCATTAAAATTTAATATTCCACAACATCCATTCCCACATGTCATCCTTTCATTCGCTTAGCTCATTTGTCCTGTAATTCTCCTTAACTACTTGTTTGCATTACAGTTACGCATCATAATTCTTCCAATGTTCTGCTGCTTCTTGTTCCTATCATGAAATCCGTACAAAGTACACCCTTTTATTTTTTCTTTCGTCCAGTCTTCATGTTCCTTTCTGACACTACAATTGGTTCATATTTATGCATATCCCCCGTGTATCGTTCTATTTCCTTTATAATCGAATTTTTGTATTACTTATCAAGGTTATTATCCTATGTTACTGATGTTTTGCCTCTTGAACATACTTGTTTACCTATTATCCTTTCTCTTGTTCTTGGTGATTGTTCGATTTTCTTTAATCAATCCATTAGTGTATTTTTCTTACTTTCGTCCTCAAGACCTTCCTTGAGTCCCTTTCCTCCGAAGTACTCTTCTCCACTTGCTACTTTTATGGTATTGTAATTAAAATTCATAAATATCCTTTTCGAAATGCAAATTCGTTTTATTGCTAAATCATCTTTTAGGAAGGCTTTCCCTTTTCTGAGGTAATCGTGTCGGTATGGTTGCACATTTATCTCTTTGACTGCCCCTCAAGAGCCGGAAAGCCCTTGGTATTTTTGAAAAACCTGCTTATTTTCTCCTAGTTCACATCCTTATTCGTTGTTACTGCTCTTCAGTCCCATTTATCAAAATCTGATTTCGAACCCTTTACATTCGTCTTCCGTTCCATACTACATACTCCATTCGTTTCGTATACTTACTTTCGAGATTCATCTGAATGGTTCTTTGCCACTGTACTTACCATTAAGATTCCCATCTTGAGGCTTAAGTTAACCCTTTGTAGCAACATACCTCCGTTGCTTACACCTTTCCTTTTCTCAGGGCATCCTAATCTTCTTACTCTTGTATACTGACTTTCTACCTTTTCCCTGATGTGGTTACATCAGGATTATCCAACTTTAATTTTAGAGGGACTAATTTCGCCTCACCCTGGAACACTTACCACTTGACCTTCAATACCTTGTTCAATTAGCACCCTTAACACATCGCAACATCTATTATCGGGGCATGCAAATTGATTGACCACACATAGAACATCGTATATACCTCTCCTAACACCTTACTTACAAAATATTCCCAATACTATTTTAAACTCGTCCTAGTTCTGTAGCTGTAATACATCTTCTCTCTCTTTGACAAGTCGGTCCGCCTTATCTCTCATAGTCATCTGGGGTTTCCAACCGTGAGTTTCACACGCTTCTAAATTCCCTCAAGCTATTCTAGTCCCTCATCCTTCTCTTATGTCCAAATTTGTAGGACTCTTAGTACACTTCCCAGGGGGTCACCCATCCTAATATTACTCTTACCCCAGCACGCTTAACTTTGGAGTCCTTATAGGATCTGGTGCGTTAGTGCTGATACAATCGCAACCACTCTGCTACGTGACCTTTATGGCATGACCTAGAACAAGTTGAAGTTCTAACAAATCCCAATAAAATTCCTGTAATGCATCTCCCTCCCGATTTGAAAGATCCCTTACTTTCCTGACCAAGCAAATGCTCGTTTAGCCTTCGGAACTCTCAATAATAACCATCGATCAACACACGTCTGTCTTCCATTCCTAAATTTACGATTCCTGGTAGTGGCCAAAAATATCTTAGTCAATGTTATCCATAAGTACATTGGTTATCGGTTCCTCTAAAACTCCCATGTGTCACCTATTAATGATATCCTGCCATAATTATACACACATAAGATATTTCAATAAAGTACTCATATACCTATAGTCGACCTGTCCTAAGCTTGGTCTGGAGGGCTATAAAATGAAGTGTCCTCTTCATTGTCCTCCCGCCATCTGCTAGTCTGGCCCTCCTAATCTATCTCATCTGAGTCCGAGGGATATGGATATTCGGGCAGCTCCTGGTTTACTGATGGCCAAGATAATAGACTAGAATAATCGGTAACACTCTCAGGTGTAGCTGGCCTGACATAGTGCTCTGCCATAGGAGCAGCTAAGGGAGTCAACTCTAGTACAGTCTCGGAAATCTCCTCCTCTGGCGTCCTATATGAACCCTCAGACGGGTCCGTGTCATAGCTGTCCTCCGATGGATCCTCCTCTTTAGAATTCAGAAATTCGGCGAGAATCGTCGCGGAGTCTTCAGAGGGATCGATCTCGATGGAATAGCTAAGGCTCCTCCTTCTCGGTCCCCGAGCCTGTGGTCCTGAATCTACTCTAGAAGTCTTCTTAGCACCCCCATTGTCTGAGGTTGATATCTTCATCTTTATCAATCTATGATTACCTACAGAAAAAGATGGTCCAAAATAATCTTTCCTAGACTCTAGCTCTATTGCACGATCTAAGATAGAAGGAAAGGTCAGTGATTCCTAAATGCCCCGCATCCTCCTGTTTATAAGTGTGGCCGACTTCATACCTATAAACAGGACTCTACCGGGCACGGTCTGTAGACGATCCCTAGGACGAACTGCTCTGATACCACTTTTGTCACCACCCAAACCCATGGACAGTGACAAGTGCCCGATCACTGCTAACCAAGCACCCCCAAACTCATACTTGCCATATGCTGAATAACTTGGTGTCCCGTTTCTAACTCATATCTGAGCGATAGCATCTGCTGCAAAACCTATGCAATGAACTCTGTCTCGAAACACGCATAATTTATACACGTGGATATGTATATATAGGCATACGTGCAACGGATGACAACACAGTCCGACATGGCAACTACATGTGCTGTACGGAAAAATAGGAGACCACAAAGCTACATGATATTCCCACTAGTTATAACTATCTACAGACCTCTATGGAGTCTAGCTGTAGAAAGACAAGACAAGGCCCTGTCATACCCACATCTGTACACATCATAAATAGCATACCAAAAGCTGCAGCTTTGGATCAAGTGGAGCGCACTGACAGCGGCTGAGGGGATCCTACTAGTCTGGCTCATCTGAATGACTACCTGAACCTGCAGGAGTGAATGCAGCGTCCACAAGAAGGGACGTCAGTACGAACAGTGTACTGAGTATCTAAGGCATGAATAGTAACATATTAAGTGTTACACCTCAAAATTTTGGGTTGTTGCGCGGTAGACAGACCAACGCATGTTATGGTGTTATGGTGTCCCTACAAGTAAGAAGGGATGCATAATGATTCTAATAAAGGTTCCAAAGACACTTAAGGGGAGAGAGGAGAGCTCGTGGGAGAAAGTTAAGGCAGAGAGTGTCTTACCCCGTGTACAAGTGTACCAGCAAGTATTCCTAGTAATTTACAGGACTATAAGTTGGATGGATTGAATCGGCGAAATCTGAAATGAATCAGGAGAAGTCTGAAGGCACCAGTCACGGTCGACGGGTTGTCGACATATCGACGGACTGTCGATATATACTGTCCCTGCGTTTCTAAAATTAGGTAATTGCAGGCATGAGTCAACAGAGCTAGTCGATTGAGCGTCGACACGTCGACGGGTCATCGACCCGGCCATCGAACTGCCTCTCTGGAATTTTATGGTGTGAGCTATAAATAGACGACCCTTGTCCATAATTTTCAGATTTCATATTCTCTCTAAGTCTTAAAAGCAATAGAATATTCCTCACACCATATAATCACATATCCATGGGAAATACACGATTAAACACCAAGAATTAGAAAAATCAAGCGCATGGATGCTCACTAGGGTTTGTGGAGATCAAGAAATCCTTTTTTATTGAAGTGGGGTTTTTCTCCAAGTGAAGTATTGTCATCCAAAGTTCATTTCTGCATCATCAAAGGTGAGTTTTATGTTCAATTCATGTTATCACGAATATTGAGTGGTTGAAAGACTTGGATTATGGAAGGAAGAAGAGTATGGAGTGCAAATAGGGAAATAGTGATATTCTTGAATAATAACTTGACTTGAATGATAGTTCTTGACATGTTGTGGGTACAATCTTGTGGGGAATAATACAAATGATGTTAAAGGAGTATTATATGAGAACGAATAGGGTGTTGTATTATAGTTATGGTTATGGATGACTTTGAAGATGGATTTGAGAAGTAAACAATGTTTAACTTGAAGAATCTATTGATTATGATATTATGGATGTCCTTATTGATGTTTGGGAGTTGTCTTATTTTATGGAAGAAGTTGTCGAAAAAAAGGAAATGTCGCCAAATTGTCATTAACTTTTAGTTACTTTAGCTTAAGGTTAAGTATGTTTCCGGTTGTCTAATCTTAGTGCAAATTCTCTTGAAGGTAGAATTGCGAGCTTGAAAGGAAAACAATTAGACGATAGACTTAAAGAGATATAAAGGTATGTGAGACTATTCCCCTTCTTTCAAAGGCATGACTCTTATATAATGATTTCTTGCCTACATTCCCATGACCCTTTTACATCCTTAAAGATGACAGTTAAAGATTTGTAAGAGCTCCTCATGAGATATATTCTATGATGATGGTGATGCTTTCACGAGCTTGATAATCCTATGTTTATGATTTCATTGATGCTATTCCTTGTTGTTGCCTCACCTCATGATATTAGTTCTTTCAAGGCAAGGCATAGCGATGGTGATGTTCCATAATGTAATCGGAGGGACCTAACCTTACTTCACTCCGATGAAGTAATAACTTTTATTTGAGCTCCCATGCATGCTTTAGTTTATGTAAGATTACACCGCGCCTATACGGCCGGGCAACACCACTACAATGAGCGTAGTGGGCGGCTTATGGATGATTACACCGTGCTTATATGGCCCGGGCAACACCACTAGTGGGCGGCGTGAGCTGGTTACCCCAGACGCGGGCTAATGATGTTATCGATTCAGACAGTTTTTGCATGTATATGTGATATGTTTAAAAGTAAAAGTGAGCATGCATGACTCCGCCTTAAGAGGCAAGCAGTTACAGTCATTTTTTTCTTCTTATGCTTTCTATATTTCCTTATTATGTTACCATATATGCCTTACATACTCAGTAATTGTTGGTACTGACGTCCTTTTCTTTTATGGACACTGTGTTCATGCCAACAGGTAGATAGGGAGACGGCGCTGACACTTAAGAGCTCGCTCAATAGTTGTACTGGAGTACCCCACTACTCCCTAGGTGCAGCCTATTGGCATATTCTTTTATGTACATATTTAGGGCATGGCGGGGTCCTGTCCCATCCTTATGACTTCAGTATTCCAGTTAGAGGCTTGTAGATACTTATATGTGGGTTGTAAGTGTTATGTGACTTCTTCATTGTAGACTTTGTACATCATTTTGTAGCCTTATGGGCCTATGCTTATATATGTTTTGGGAGATGTTAGGAGATTGTTTCATGATTAGTCTGTGTTGAGAATGATATATGCCCAGGTTGAGTATGTTAGTCCGTATAATAAGCGGTGCTCGGTAGTCAGCTCCGGGAACCCGTCATGGCCCCTAGTTGGGCCGTCATAAAGTGGTATAAGAGTAGTTCCATCCTAGGGTGTGTCTGCGAGCCGTGTCTAGTAGAGTCTTGTTTATGGGTGTGAAATGCGCCACTTATAAACGAGAGACTGCAGGACTGTTAGGAATAATGACCGTCTTTCTTCTTCATAGATCGTGCGATAGAGCTATGTTATAAGATTTTCTTTTCCCTAATTATGCGTTATGATTTCAGCAATGCCGGTAAAGAGGAAAGCAATACCCGGCCAAAAGGGCAAGACTGCGATAGGAAGACGGGTCGAGCAGGATCCACTGGTAAATGTAGAGGAGGGCGAGTCCCATAATGAGGCTCCATCTCATACCTCTCATACTCCGTCTGTTCTAAAGGAGCAGGAAAGTGTATCAGCTCCAGCTCTAGTGCCTCCAGTTCCTCTACCGGGTGCTTCGGGTCAGCAGATGACCGAGGCTATTCAGCTATTGACTCAGCTAGTTGTCAACCAGGCTCAGCGGCAGATTACGGATTCGGGTGATATAGCCACCAGTGCCAGAGCCCGTGATTTTATGAGTTTGAACCCGCCAGAGTTTTTCGGATCAAAGCCGGATGAGGACCCACAAGGTATTATAGATGAGATGTTGAGGACAATGAGGATTATACATTCTTCCGATACTGAGTCAGTGTTGTTAGCGTCTTATAGATTTCGGGATGTCGCCGTTTTATGGTATAATAATTGGGTAACTTCAAAGAAGGAAAATGCACCTCCCCTGGGTTAGTAGGAATTCGTAGATGCTCTCCTTCATCACTATTTACCACTCGAGGTTCGAAGGGCCCGAGCTGATAGGTTTCTGAATCTAAAGCAAGAAAGTTTGAGCGCTCAGGATTATAGTCTCCATTTTAACTCATTGGCTAGATATGCTCCCACTATGGTAGCCGATATGGGAGATAGAGTACATAGATTTGTGAGTGGCGTAGGGCCACATTTGTTCAAAGATTTCTTGACAGCTTCATTGCAGGAGGGGATGGACATCTCCCGTATCCAGGCCCATGCTCAAAATTTGAAAGAGGAACAACAGCCACAAAGGGGTGATCGTGATGTGGACAGAGGGCATAGTAAGAGGGCCAGATTTGCTGGTGCTATTCGTGAGTATAGAGGGGGTCAGCGAAAACAGTACTCCAGATATTCAGGCCAGTCCACAGCTAGTGCACCACCTCAATTCGCGGGCAGGAGATTTGATCGCCCCATTTATTTTTGTCCGGGTCGGAGTTTGAGGGTCTCAGGTCCTTAGTTAGGAGGTGATTCTAGTCAAAGGAGACAACCAATACCATGATGCAGCCAGTGCGGTAGGTTACATTCAGGTCAGTATCGCTGAGGTTCGGATGCTTGCTACGCCTATTGTCGGGTTGGGCATATGATGCGTGATTGTCTATCGATGGGTGGTAGAGTTGGGTCTTAGCCTACGGGATCAGTAGCAGGTTATTCTTCGTCCGTGCGTCCCGTAGGGTAGACTCCTTAGGATTCAGCAAGCCATGGTAGAGGCAGAGGGATAGCATCTAGTTCGAGTGGCCCTCAGCGGCCCCGTATTTATGCTTTAGCTGGACGCCAGGATCTTGAGTCCTCCCCTGATGTGGTTACAGTTATACTATCCATATTCTCCTATGATGTTTATGCCTTGATTGACCCAGGTTATACCTTGTCGTATATCACTCCTTACATTGCTAGTCGTATTGGGGTAAAACCCGACCTCTTTAAACCTTTTGAGGTGTCTACTCCTGTTGGTGTGTCACAACCCAGCCCCGTGGGCCGCGACTGGCACCCTACCTGGGTACCCGGACCGAATCACACGTTCATTTTCAAATCCAAACATATTTCATAATTTTTCGAAATCATATCGAACATAACTTATATCAATTATGTCTTAAGCGGTCGTGTCAAATCAAAATGTCATAGTAAATACAAACTGAGCGGCGGAATAGACATCGCCGGTCAAAAGTGCAAATATAAGCATAGGGGCCATTTGGGGCCATCATAACAAACTGACCGCTTTGAGACCAGAAAAAACAAAATCAGACCAACATATACAGGACCCTTACCCCACATATATGACTACAGGCCTCTACGAGTTCGAAATAGAAACATATGGCGAGACAGGGCCCCGCCGTACCCAAATAGTCAAACATACCAAATATATACAAAGCAAAAGGAGTCTGTACCAAAAGTGGACTCCGGATCAAATAGAAGTACTCCGAGATAGCAAGAAGTGAAGCCTACTGCGGAGGATCACCGATATCTGCACCTGCGGGCATAAAACGCAGCCCCCGAAGAGAGGGGGTCATTACGAAATATGTACTGAGTATGTAAAGCATGGGGTACAGAAATATGGATCAAAACCGAAAGCAAATCAAATGTCAAAGAGGAGTATCAAATGGGTATGTCAAAATCCGTATCGAAATCATATACGTATACATAATGCAAACGAAATCATGCAAACGCTTAGGAACGTGGTCGCCACTCCGACGCTGGCGCCACACACAACATAACACCAGAAGGTTTCAAATCTCCGTACATCCCCGAACACAAACATAATCATAGGTGAGCGTATCGCATCACGAGCCATATCACAGCATAACTCCAAACGGAACCCGGCCCTATGGCGAAGCCTCGGGAACCGTAACACAGCATACGGCCGAATTGTCATAAGGCGCACGAATCAAAACCGGCCCGGGAACCGGTGAACGAAGTCATAATAAGGCACGAGCGGAGTCGTGAGCAAACCAATGCAATTCGTACTTCAAAATAGTTTTCCAAAACGAAGTAAACCCATAAGTCATATCATAATGCAAAATAGTCGGATACTTAGCCGATATAAAGTTTTATTTCACAAAACATTTCCAAATAGTACGTTTAGCTCAAAACGTAACTTAGCGTATCAAAATATTCAAAATACATCTCAAAGGAGGGGGTTTCACAATCGAAAGTATCGTATCCAACTTTATTCACAAAGATAGCCCAACAGGGCAATTAGGGCGTTTCAGGGTAGCGGGCCCACCTCGAGTCAAAGTGAGGTGGCGAACTTATCTTTACGAACATTTATATGCCAAAGGTCATACATGGTCGTTTCTAGGTTACCCGACCACATTTCGATAGGTTTCGGACGAGCGGTGGCATTCTAGCCAAAATAGAGCCCTTAGGCTTCAATCGAATTGAATGAATAGTAACTTTTTTGTGGATCGGGTTTCGAGGAACAGAAATGCTCCGGAGGGTCTCATATTCGGCTAACATACTAGGATATGCCAAATGAAGGAGTGGGAAGCTTTACATACCTCACAGACGTCGTAAGCTCTCCCGAAAGTCCAGTCCCGTTTCGTCAAAAATCTGCAAATGGTCAAAGTTACCAATTGAGATTCTTAGGCTTAAAAATGCCTTTAACTCCAATTTTGCCTACCGAAATTTCGACAGCATTTCCCCTATAAATCTAACATCCCCGAGGCTTAGATCGGCTCAAAATACATCAATCACAACAGCCCACACGTCAACAAACAACACAAACAACAATCAAACCATTCTAGCTTCAAAATTCTACTTTGTTATCTAAGTTGGCAACTTTCATTCAAACTTTCAAAACTCCAATTCTACATCTACATAATTGCATTCATTTCCACATTCAAACTTATACAATCACATCCTAACTACAATTCAAGCCATACACGAAATTGCACCAAAAATCCATTATTTTCCATAATCCTTCAAAACATCAAAATTCACGACGAACATTCTAACTAACGTCGTTTCATTCCGAATTCATTAACATCATTATAGATTCATATCTAAAGTCTCTAGCACCTTAAATATACAATGATATACATAATGATACCGAAGGTATACACTTTCCGATAATATCCAAAATCCCTTTTCAACGCCAATTCCATTCATCAATTAATCATTTACGACATAAGGGTCACAACAACACATTATACCAACTTAACCAAGATCAATTCACATCAATTTTCCTCTCTATGGCTCACGGCCAATACACACTATACACACACACCCACGACTTTCTATTTACATCAAAATTACGGGATCTCCATCTACTTCCAATCCTTAACATATTCACATCAATTCTATAACATAAAAGGGGCAAAATTCTTACCTTTCCTTGAAACCCCGACTTGTCGCAAACGTCGTTCTTGCGCCAAACTAATTATACCCCGTTGAAGAGGGCCTTGTGTACTTCCCAATTATGTAAAAATTCT
Organism: Lycium barbarum; assembly: GCF_019175385.1. Lineage (NCBI taxonomy): Eukaryota > Viridiplantae > Streptophyta > Magnoliopsida > Solanales > Solanaceae > Lycium > Lycium barbarum. Next base: position 67,522,372 of record NC_083339.1, read on the forward strand.
GATTTTTGGATCAACAACAAGCTTGAAATAATTTTTCTCTCCTCCTTTCTAGCTCACGGCCGAGAGCTCCTTTTTGTGTGTTCTTGATTTTTGTTCTAATTTTCTAGATAATGGTTAGGCATACATAGTATATATCCTTTTAGAGGGGTCATGTGCATAGCACATGACCCTTTTAATGTGGCTTGGGCCATTAGACATGGCAGGCCCCCTTCAATATTTGGGCTTCAACTTTGGGTCATCATTTTCCTTGGCCCAATTAGCTAAAGTCCCGTTTTGTAATTCCCGAAGCTAATTTCCGAAATTCCAAATTTATCCTCGGCCTTCCCCCGGGGTCTTAACATTAATAATTCCATAACCAACATAGTCATATTCACTAAAATCAAATTATGTCCTTGTAACACACAAGTCGTAATTATTTACTCGATTTCCAATTATACGAAAACACGGGACATAACATTCTCCCCCCCTTAAGAACATTCGTCCCCGAATGTTAAATTAATCTTATAAGGTCTTATGATCAAGGCAGGAGTGTCCCTTTTTAATAATGACATACATAATTCATTTTATCAATCAACACAACAAACTAAAAAAGAAATTAGATTACCTGTGGATGTCGGAAACAAGTGGGGATATTTCTTCTTCATCTCGTCCTCCACCTCCCAAGTCACCTCCTCCCGATTATTGTTGCGCCACAGGACATTGCCGGAGGGCACTTCTTTAGTGCGTAGTTTCCGCACCTGTCGATCCAGAATAGATACAGGCTGCTCGTCATAAGATAACTGCTCCGTCACCTGAATGTCATCTACTGGGAATATCCTGGCAGGATCACCAATACATTTCCGCAACATAGACACGTGAAACACCGGGTGTACGGCCTCCAAGTCGGATGGTAAGTCTAGCTCATAGGCGACCTCGCCTATCATTCGCACGATCTGATACGGTCCAATGTACCGGGGGCTCAACTTACCCTTTTTACCGAACCTCATGACACCCTTCATGGGTGACACCTTCAGGAATACCCAGTCGCCAATCCGGAACTCTAACGGTCGACGTCGTCTATCTGCATAAGCTTTCTGTTGACTCTGAGCAGCCAATAATCATTCTCGAATAAGCTTTACCTTATCTACAGCCTCCTGGATCATATCTGGGCCAATCAACTTAGTCTCCCCCACGTCAAACCAGCCAATAGGAGACCTGCATCTCCTGCCATAAAGGGCCTCGTACAGAGCCATCTGGATGCTGGAGTGATAACTGTTATTATAGGCAAACTCAATAAGCGGCAAATGATCATCCCAGCTGCCCCTGAAATCAATAACGCAGGCCCGCAACATATCTTCGAGCGTCTGAATAGTGCGCTCGGCCTGCCCGTCGGACTGAGAGTGAAAAGCTGTACTGAGGCTCACCTGAGTCCCTAATCCCTCCTGAAATGACCTCCAGAAATTAGCTGTAAACTGGGTACCTCGGTCAGTAATAATAGATATAGGGACTCCGTGAAGTCTGACTATCTCTCTGATATACAATCTGGCATAGTCTTCAGCTGAATAAGTAGTCCGAACCGGAAGGAAATGGGCTGATTTCGTCAACCTGTCAACAACAACCCAGATAGAGTCGTACCTGCGTGGAGTGCGCGGTAATCCAACAACGAAATCCATATTAATCATCTCCCATTTCCAGGCTGGAATTTCCATCTCCTGCAATAATCCACCGGGCTTCTGATGCTCGATCTTAACTTGCTGGCAGTTCGGGCACTGACTAACAAACTCAGCAATATCTTTCTTCATGCCGTCCCACCAATACAAACACCTGAGGTCCCGATACATTTTAGTGGAACCAGGATGAACAGAATATCGTGCATTATGGGCCTCGCCCATAATCTGCCGCCGTAAGCCCGCAACGTCCGGTACACAGAATCTGCCGTCATATAATAATACTCCGTCAGGCGAGATCTCAAACTGAGTCTTTGCTTTATTAAGGGCCACATCTCTGTACTGAATCAAAAGAGGATCCTCAAACTGGCGCTGCTTTACCTCCTGAATAATAGATGACTCAGTAACTGGACGAACAGAAATCCCAGAATCTCCAGAATCCACCAAACGGACTCCGAGGCTGGCCAACTGATGAATATCACGAACCAAATCTCTCTTATCAGATGGAACATCAGCCAGACTGCCCACGGACTTGCGGCTAAGCGCATCAGCCACCACATTGGCTTTCCCCGGATGGTACAGAATATCAACGTCGTAGTCCTTTAGTAGCTCAAGCCATCTCCGCTGCCGCAAATTTAGTTCCTTCTGCCTAAAAATATACTAGAGACTCTTATGGTCCGTATAGATATCAACATGGACCCCATATAAATAATGCCGCCAAATCTTCAAAGCATGAATCACCGCGGCCAATTCAAGATCATGAGTGGGATAGTTCTTCTCGTGCGGTCTGAGCTGCCGGGAAGCATAGGCTATGACTCGACCGTGCTGCATTAATACACATCCTATCCCAATACCAGAGGCGTCACAATAGACAACATACCCGTCAGATCCCTCTGGAAGAGCCAGAACTGGTGCTGTAATCAATCTCTCCTTCAGCATCTGAAAGCTGCGCTCGCAGGCATCCGACCACTGGAATTTTGCTGCTTTCTGGGTAAGCCTCGTCAGTGGTGCTGAAATAGAAGAGAAATCCTCCACGAACCTGCGGTAATACCTAGCCAATCCAAGAAAACTACGCACCTCTGTCGGTGTAGTAGGCCTGGGCCAATTCTGCACAGCCTCAATCTTATGCGTGTCGACCCGAATACCGTCTGCGCCGACAATATGGCCCAAGACTGCCACAGAAGTCAACCAGAACTCACACTTAGAGAACTTAGCATATAACTTCTGCTGACGGAGGATGCCAAGTACCGTCCTCAAATGATCTGAATGCTCCTCGGCTGATCGCGAGTAAATCAGAATATCATCAATAAACACAATAACAAACATATCCAGGAAAGGCCGAAATACTCAGTTCATCAGATCCATAAATACTGCTGGAGCATTAGTCAGCCCGAAAGACATAACTCTGAACTCATAATGCCCGTACCGAGTCCTGAAAGCAGTCTTCGGGATATCTGACTCCCGTACTCGCACCTGATGATAACCAGAACGCAGATCTATCTTTGAAAAATGTTTAGCACCCTGCAGCTGGTCAAACAAATCATCAATCCGGGGGAGGGGATATTTATTCTTAATAGTCACCTTATTCAGCTGCCGGTAGTCAATACACATCCGCAACGACCCATCCTTCTTTCTGACAAACAATACCGGTGCTCCCCAGGGTGATGTGCTGGGCCTGATAAAACCCTTATCCAGCAAATCTTTCAGCTGCTCCTTCAACTCCTTCAACTCAGCTGGTGCCATCCTGTACGGAGAAATAGATATAGGCTGCGTATCCGACATCAACGCAATAGTAAAATCATTCTCCCGCTCAGGCGGAAGGCCAGGAAGCTCGTCAGGAAATACATCTGGAAACTCACTGACGACCGGAACAGACTGAAGGGTAGGTACCTCCGCGGCAGTATCGCGTACACGAACCAAATGATAGATATACCCCTTCTGGATCATCTTCTTAGCCTTGAGGTATGAAATAAACTTACCCCTCGGCGATGCTGTAGATCCGAACCACTCTATGACTGGTTCCCCTGGAAACTGAAAACGGACTATCTTTTTCTGGCAGTCGACATTAGCATAACAGGAAGACAACCAGTCCATGCCCATAATGACGTCAAACTCAAGCATATCTAACTCTATCAAGTCAGCCTTAGTGCTACGATCATAAATGGTCACAGAACAATCTCTATAGATCTGTCTTGCTATAACAAAATCCCCAACTGGCGTAGCTACCTCAAATGGCTCTATAGGCTCAGATACTATCCCAATTTTTCTAGCAACGAGCGGGGAAATATATGATAAAGTAGAGCCAGGGTCAATCAATGCATATACAGATCTGGAGAAAACCAGCAATGTACCTGTGACGACATTTGGCGAAGCCTCCTGATCCTGGCGGCTGGCCAAAGCATATATGCGGTTCGAGGGACCGCTAGAACCTGAAGTGCCACCGCGGCCTCGACCGCGTCCTGCCGGTGCTGAAATACCTCACCCTCCAGGGCGTGCAACTGATGGAGCAGAAGAAGAACCGGCGATTGACCCTGTCTGCTGAGCAGCACTACTAGAACCGCTAACCAAAGGACAATCTCTCATAAAGTGGCCCTGACCACCACACGAAAAGCAAGCTCCAGTCGCTCGGTAACACTCCCCGGGATGAGACTTCCCCCAATGACGACAACGGGGTCTGGGTGGTCTGGCCTGGCTGGGACCCCTGGGTACCTGTGAACCTGCCACTCTGGAGCTCTGACCGGCCCCAGACGGTCCTGTACTATCGAATCTCCGGCTGCCTGACTGAGTACCCCGGCCGGAGGGAGGAAAATGCCTGTCTGACGGCTGCTGCTGAGGCTGTCCGCCTCGAGAATCTCCAGCATAACCTGCGGACCTAGCCCTCTTGGGCGGCCTCCTATCTCGATCTCTACCAGAATGATCAGACCTGTGACGATCCTCCATACCCATCGCGTAAGCCTGAAGTCGGGCAATGTCCATATCTGTCTGCAATGACATTACCATGCAGCCGTTAATCAAATACCGATCCAATCCCATGACATATCTGTGCATCCGATCGGACATGTCTGCTACCACGGCCGGTGCATATCGGGCCAGAGAATCAAACTCATGGTTATACTCGCGAACACTCCGACCCCTCTGCTGCAGACGTAAAAATCGATCAGCCCGTGCCCGCCGTAACTCTGGTGGCAAAAGGTGGCGGGTGAATGCTGTCACAAACTGATCCCAAGTGGCTGGAGGGGCACCCTCTCCCCTAGACAGCTCCCAAGTCTCGTACCAGTGGGTAGCCACATCTCGAAGCCGGTGCGAAGCCAGCTCAACTGACTCGGTCTCTGAAGCCCTGACCAAGTCCAGTGAGCGTCGCATCCCCCGAATAAAGTCATGGGGGTCCTCATCGGGCTTAGACCCGAAGAACTCTGGAGGGCCACATAACAGAAACTCCCGAACTCTCAGGCTGTCCCGCCTGTCATCATCATCATCGTCCCTCCGCCCGCGTCTGCGAGCCTGTCCTGCTACCAGTGTAGTCAGCAACTGTACAGCCTCCCTCAGGGTCCGATCCTCCGCCCCTGGCTGAGGAGCTGGAGTCTCAGGTGCGGGTACACGGACCTCTGGAGCTGCTGAAGGTCCTGCTCCAGGCTGTACTAGTGGGGGTGTAGCAGACCCCTCAGAATGAGGCACATCCTCAGGCAAATCATAGACACGAGCCCGGGTAGCTCGCTGTGCCTGACTAGTGTCTCCAACCCTCTCCTTGCCCTTCTGGGCCGCCGTTGCCTTCTTCGGAGGCATCACTGCAAACACAAAGGCCAGTCAGGTCAAAATTATCCTAATAGCACAGCTCTATCGCACGATCTAAGATTCTAAATAAAGTGACATCCTAAATGCCCTGTAGCTTCCCGTTTATAGATGTGGTGCACAACTCATCGATAAACAAGACTCTACAAGACACGGCCTGTAGACATTCCGAGGACAAACTACTCTGATACCACTTCTGTCACAACCCAGCCCCGTGGGCCGCGACTGGTACCCTACCTGGGTACCCGGACCGAATCACGCGTTCATTTTCAAATCCAAACTTATTTCATAATTTTTCGAAATCATATCGAACATAACTTATATCAATTATGTCTTAAGAGGTCGTGTCAAATCAAAATGTCATAGCAAATACAAACTGAGCGGCGGAATAGACATCGCCGGTCAAAAGTGCAAACATAAGCATAGGGGCCATTTGGGACCATCATAACAAACTGACCGCTATGAGACCAGAAAAACAAAATCAGACCAACATATACAGGACCCTTACCCCACATATATGACTACCGGCCTCTACGAGTTCGAAACAGAAACATATGGCGAGACAGGGCCCCGCCGTACCCAAATAGTCAAACATACCAAATATATACAAAGCAAAAGGAGTCTGTACCAAAAGTGGACTCCGGATCAAATAGGAGTACTCCGAGATAGCAAGAAGTGAAGCCTACTGCGGAGGATCACCGATATCTGCACCTGCGGGCATAAAACGCAGCCCCCGAAGAGAGGGGGTCATTACGAAATATGTACTGAGTATGTAAAGCATGGGGTACAGAAATATGGATCAAAACCGAAAGCAAATCAAATGTCAAAGAGGAGTATCAAATGGGTATGTCAAAATCCGTATCGAAATCATATACGTATACATAATGCAAACGAAATCATGCAAACGCTTAGGAACGTGGTCGCCACTCCGACGCTGGCGCCACACACAGCATAACACCAGAAGGTTTCAAATCTCCGTACATCCTCGAACACAAACATAATCATAGGTGAGTGTATCGCATCACGAGCCATATCACAGCATAACTCCAAACGGAACCCGGTCCTATGGCGAAGCCTCGGGAACCGTAACACAGCATACGACCGAATTGTCATAAGGCGCACGAATCAAAACCGGCCCGGGAACCGGTGAACGAAGTCATAATAAGGCACGAGCGGAGTCGTGAGCAAACCAATGCAATTCGTACTTCAAAATAGTTTTCCAAAACGAAGTAAACCCATAAGTCATATCATAATGCAAAATAGTCGGATACTTAGCCGATATAAAGTTTCATTTCACAAAACATTTCCAAATAGTACGTATAGCTCAAAACGTAACTTAGCGTATCAAAATATTCAAAATACATCTCAAAGGAGGGGGTTTCACAATCGAAAGTATCGTATCCAACTTTATTCACAAAGATAGCCCAACAGGGCAATTAGGGTGTTTTAGGGTAGCGGGCCCACCTCGAGTCAAAGTGAGGTGGCGAACTTATCTTTACGAACATTTATATGCCAAAGGTCATACATGGTCGTTTCTAGGTTACCCGACCACATTTCGATAGGTTTCGGACGAGCGGTGGCATTCTAGCCAAAATAGAGCCCTTAGGCTTCAATCGAATTGAATGAATAGTAACTTTTCTGTGGATCGGGTTTCGAGGAACAGAAATGCTCCGGAGGGTCTCATATTCGACTAACATACTAGGATATGCCAAATGAAGGAGTGGGAAGCTTTACATACCTCACAGACGTCGTAAGCTCTCCCGAAAGTCCAGTCCCGTTTCGTCAAAAATCTGCAAATGGTCAAAGTTACCAATTGAGATTCTTAGGCTTAAAAATGCCTTTAACTCCAATTTTGCCTACCGAAATTTCGGCAGCATTTCCCCTATAAATCTAACATCCCCGAGGCTTAGATCGGCTCAAAATACATCAATCACAACAGCCCACACGTCAACAAACAACACAAACAACAATCAAACCATTCTAGCTTCAAAATTCTACTTTGTTATCTAAGTTGGCAACTTTCATTCAAACTTTCAAAACACCAATTCTACATCTACATAATTGCATTCATTTCCACATTCAAACTTATACAATCACATCCTAACTACAATTCAAGCCATACACGAAATTGCACCAAAAATCCATTATTTTCCATAATCCTTCAAAACATCAAAATTCATGACGAACATTCTAACTAACGTCGTTTCATTCCGAATTCATTAACATCATTATAGATTCATATCTAAAGTCTCTAGCACCTTAAATATACAATGATATACATAATGATACCGAAGGTATACACTTTCCGATAATATCCAAAATCCCTTTTCAACGCCAATTCCATTCATCAACTAATCATTTACGACATAAGGGTCACAACAACACATTATACCAACTTAACCAAGATCAATTCACATCAATTTTCCTCTCTATGGCTCACGGCCAATACACACTATACACACACACCCACGACTTTCTATTTACATCAAAATTACGGGATCTCCATCTACTTCCAATCCTTAACATATTCACATCAATTCTATAACATAAAAGGGGCAAAATTCTTACCTTTCCTTGAAACCCCGACTTGTCACAAACGTCGTTCTTGCGCCAAACTAATTATACCCCGTTGAAGAGGGCCTTGAGTACTTCCCAATTATGTAAAAATTCTGATTTTTGGATCAACAACAAGCTTGAAATAATTTTTCTCTCCTCCTTTCTAGCTCACGGCCGAGAGCTCCTTTTTGTGTGTTCTTGATTTTTGTTCTAATTTTCTAGATAATGGTTAGGCATACATAGTATATATCCTTTTAGAGGGGTCATGTGCATAGCACATGACCCTTTTAATGTGGCTTGGGCCATTAGACATGGCCGGCCCCCTTCAATATTTGGGCTTCAACTTTGGGTCATCATTTTCCTTGGCCCAATTAGCTAAAGTCCCATTTTTTAATTCCCGAAGCTAATTTCCGAAATTCCAAATTTATCCTCGGCCTTCCCCGGGGTCTTAACATTAATAATTCCATAACCAACATAGTCATATTCACTAAAATCAAATTATGTCCTTGTAACACACAAGTCGTAATTATTTTCTCGATTTCCAATTATACGAAAACACGGGACATAACATGGTGACCCGGTAATAGCTAGACAAGTGAATAGGAATTGTGTGATTGTGGTATGTGATCATCACACTAGAGCTGATTTGATTGAGCTAGAAATGTTAGATTTTGATGTGATTATAGGCATGGATTGGCTGGCTTCCTGTTATTTCCAATGTAAATTGCAGAATCACAATGGTTCGATTCCAATTCCCAGAGGAACCGGTACTTTAATGGAAAGGTAACACAGCGACTCCTAGGGGTAGATTTATTTCATACCTCAAAGCGAGAATGATGATTGCGAAAGGATATATTTATTATTTGGTCTGGGTTCATGACACTGAAGCAAAGCCGCCAACTTTTCAATCCGTCCCGATAGTAAATGAGTTTCCAAATGTATTTCTGGATGAACTTCCAAGCCTTCCACCAGAATGATAAATTGACTTTACTATTGATGTATTGCCAGACACCGAACCTATATCTATTCCTCCCTACAGAATAGCTCCTGCAGAACTGAAAGAGCTAAAGGCACAACTGAAGGACTTGCTTGACAAGGGATTTATTCGGCCTAGTTCATCACCATAGGGAGAACCTGTCTTGTTTGTAAGGAAGAAAGATGGCTCCCTACGAATGTGAATCGATTATAGGCAGCTGAACAAGGTGACAATAAAGAATAAATATCCTCTTCCGAGAATCGATGAATTGTTTGATCAACTACAAGGTGTCAAGTGGTTTTTTATGATTGATCTTAGATGAGGGTATCATCAAGTGAGAGTTAGAGAAGAAGATACTCCGAAAATGGCTTTTAGAACTAGATATGACCACTATGAATTTCGGGTTATGTCATTTGGTTTGACTAACTGTTACGCCCCGTACTTTCGCATATTCGGAACATTCGACATAATCATGATTTGTAAGAAAAAAGGTCATGTGTTGATTTGAATTTATATATGTGTGTTCTTCATGAGAAATATTGGTGGAGATATGGAGGAAGGCTAAGGGCAAAATTGAAATTTGGAAATTAGTTTCGGGATCTACAAATCAAGAATTATAGCCAATTGGGCTCACAAAATAAGAAATAAAATGAGGCCCATTTTTTAGAGGGGTGGCCGACCAACTATGGCCCAAGCCCATGGACCCAATTAATTTCCATGTGATAATTATAATAAGAAGGGCATTAAGTAGTCTTGAAACTTATAGAAAGTTCAAGAAAAGAAGAGAAAAACAAAAGAAACAAGAGCAAAGACATAGAGAGGGTTTCAGCCATGTCCATGATTTTCACCCCTCAAAAATCTTGTTCCAAAAATTGTTGTCTTGTGATTTTCCTACTAAATTAAGTGTCCTCTACAACTTGGTGTAGTTGTTTTGGAAGAAGGAACACTTGGTACCTCAAGTTGATCATATACTCAAGTGATGAAGATTGGAGAGGAAGGTAAGAATTCATTCCTTTTTATTATGTTATGAAGGTTTGTTTGTGTTGTGGTATGTGGAAATGAGTTGAAAGTATAGAAAAATGGAAGTTTGCAAAGTGGGTAAGTGATATAGTGTGTGGCCGTGTGTATATATATATGTTGTATACCTATGGTGAGTTGAATTTATGTTGTATTCTAGTTGTGTGTAGGGTGGAATTCATATTGAGAATGAAAGTTGAATAAATTTGAGTGAAGTGTAAAAAGAGCATTTGGCCGTGTGGTGTCTCTTAAAGGAATGGGAATGAATCGATTTTGTTTAACATGTTAGTTTTGTTGTTGTGATGCATGCTATGTAAATAAGGCAAAATGGTTTAAGTCGGCATTAAAATGGAATGAAGAAGAAGATGTCATCTTAGTATGATTTTATGATAGTATGGAAATGAAGTTGTTAAGTTGCAAATTGTGATGATTGTTGTTGTTGTTGTTGGTGGTGTTGTTGTTGTTGGGTTGTTGTTGAATTATTTTGGCCGAGTTGAATTCTCGGGGTGACGTATTTATAGGGGAGGTGCTGCCGAAATTTCGGTAGACAAGTACTAATTCAAGATTGGATGCCAAAAGCCTTATAGTAACATTTGGTAAATGTGACCATTTGTAGGTTTCGGACGAAACGAGATTTGAGGTTTGGCGAGCGTAAAAGGCAAGAAAGGTATGTAAAGCTCCACCTTTTCTTCTCTTGGCATGTCCTAGATGTATTAGGTTTGAATATGGACCTCGGGGACTACTCTACTCTTCGGAATCCGCGTCTAAATTTGCCCTTTTTCCATTTAGTGGAATTGAACTAATTCTGTTGTAAATGGTTAGGAAAGTTTTCTAAATACCTAGAACTTGTGTAAATAAAGTCTGATTACCTTAAAACCCTCATAAGCGACTCCATAAAGTTTATTATACATAATTTGTGTCCGCCACCTCGGTTGACCCGAGGCGGGCCCCACTATTCCCGCTTTGTCCTTTATGGTACTATTGTCTTATTTTCAAGTAATATAAAATGAAATGTTTTAACTACTCCTCTAGCTATTAAATAAACATGGTTTTAAATATCCTATTAAGTCCTATAAACTGTTTTGGAACTTGGAAACGGTCTCAGAAAGATTATGTCTCCGCAACACGTCATGACATCCGAAATATGCTTACTATGATTCTGTCCGATTTCATCATTTCGATTTGTCATTCGATATGCCTCATTGAGTCTCTGGGAATATATGATATTTTTATTGCATTTAGTTTCTCACTACTCCGTTCGTGGATGCCTCAATGTTTCCCCCACTGAGCCCGGGCCAGGATTTGTTATCAAGCGTATTCTACTGCATTGTTCGCCGCGCCTCGATGTGAGGGGGCATGTATGACATGTACATGGGTCCGGAGTATGATGTGCCATGTACATCTATGTTCTGATGTTGGCGATATGATATGATATGATATGGCCATCTGATATGTTATGATATGTTACGGAGCTATCCCCTACTCTGAAGTATGATGTGTTGTGGCGCCAGTTACGGGGTGGCGCCACGTTCTGTTCACCGAGTCCCGTATTGGGGCCGGATTGGGCATATGTTTCTGCTTACATTATTTATGTTTCGTAAGTATGCATTTTGATATTCTGGACTTTTCACTCATTTTCTGTACTTTCTATTCCGGTTATGATTTTGTTTACTGTACTTCATGCTTTACATACTCAGTACATATTCCGTACTGACCCCCTTTCTTCGGGGGCTGCGTTTCATGCCGCGCAGGTACAGATACCCGTTTCAGAGATCCGCCCGCTTAGGATATCTGCTCTGCTATTTTGGGGTGCTCCTTTGTCCGGAGCCACATTTTGGTATAGACTTCTCTATCACATATGTATATGTTTATTCAGGGGTATGACGGGGCCCTGTCCCGTCTTATGTTTCTGTTATTATTGTTCGTAGAGGTCTGTGGACACATATGTGGGTTGTGTATATGTTCTGGGAAATATGTATTTTGTGATGGCCTCAACGGCTTCTGTGCGTTACCTCTGCTTAAGTACGATAGTTTGCGATTCCGTTTGGCTTTTATATATGTGTATTTAGTTTACATGTTGGTTTGGGATTATCGGGTACGTAAGGTGTCCTGCTCGGGCACGAGTCGCGGCCTACGGGGTTGGGTCGTGACACTAACGCCCCGGCAGTGTTTATGAATTTGATGAATAATGTATTTAGGCCTTTTCTAGATCTATTTGTGATCGTGTTCATCGATGACATCCTGATATATTCTCGATCAGAAACGGAGCATGCAGATCATTTGCGTATTGTCCTTGAAATTCTTCTGAGTCGTGAATTGTATGCCAAATTTTGGAAATGTGAGTTCTGGTTGAATTCTGTAACTTTTCTGGGCCACATTATTTCACCTGACGGCATTCGGGTCGATACTCAAAAAATTGAGGCTGTGAAGACTTGGCCAAGGCCTACAACGCCTACAGAGGTCCGTAGTTTTCTGGGTTTAGCAGGTTATTATAGAAGGTTCGTGGAAGGATTTTCTTCTATCTCTGCACCGCTGACGAAGCGAACACAGAAGTCAGCAAAATTTTAATGGACCGATGCTTGTGAGTGTAGTTTCCATGAATTGAAGGATAGATTGACTTCAGCCCCAATCCTGACGCTTCTGAAAGGGTCAGAAGGTTATGTTGTTTATTATGATGCCTCTGGGGTCGGATTGGGTTGTGTGTTGATGCAGCACGGGAAATTTATAGCCTATGCCTCCAGACAGTTGAGGAAACATGAGAAAAGCTACCCGACTACGGTGACATTATTTGTATGGCGGTTATTCATGCTTTGAAGATATGGAGACATAATTTGTATGGCGTTGATGTTGATATTTATACGGACCATAAGAGCCTCCAGTAAATTTTCAAGCAAAAGGAGTTGAATCTTCGGCAGAGGCGATGGTTGGAGTTATTGAAAGACTATGATATGAGTATATCATCCAGGAAAAGCAAATGTGCCGCAAATCCATGGGCAGTCTATGCGATGTTCAGCCAGAGAAGAAAGAATTAGTTCGTGAGCTCCACCAGCTAGCTAACCTCGAAGTTCGTTTAATCGATTCGGGCAATGTGGGAGTTGACATTCATAACTCATCTGTTTCATTCCTGGACATGGAGGTTAAAAGGCGCCAATATGAAGATCCCCAGTTGAGTCACTAATCGATATACACTTCCTCAGAAAGAGAAGTCAACATTTGAGGTTTCTATAAATAGAGTTCTCAGGTATCAAGGCAGGCTATCTGTTCCGTATGTTGTAGGACTACGTCGCCAGATTCTAGAAGAAGCTCATTACGCCTGTTATTCTATTCACCCAAGAGCAACCAAGATGTACCATGATCTTAAATTAGTGTATTGGTGGGATGGAATGAAGAAGGATATAGCAGAATTTGTAACTCAGTGTCCAAATTGCCAACAAGTCAAAATTGAGCATCAAAAGCCAGGAGGATTGTTACAAGCCTTGGAAATTCCAACCTGGAAATGGGAAGTGATTAACATGGATTTTATTGTAGGTTTGCCTCGTTCTCGATGTAAGTATGACTCTGTATGGGTAATCGTCGACAAACTTACAAAATCAGCCCATTTTTCTTCCTGTCAGAACTAGATATTTAGCAGAAGATTATGCAAGGTTGAATCTTAAAGAAATAGTATGACATCATGTTGTCCCAGTGTCTATTGTTACAGATAGAGGAGCACAATTTACTGCTAATTTCTGTAAATCCTTTCATGAAGGTTTGGGAACTCAAGTGAGACTCAGCACAACGTTTCACCCACAGATAGATGGACAAGCTGAACGCACTATTCAAACCATGGAAGATATGTTGCGGGCATGTATATTGGATTTCGGAGGCAATTGGGATGATCATTTGTCGCTTATTGAATTTTCCTATAATAATAACTATCATTCTAGCATCCAGATGGCTCCGTATGAAGCTCTGTATGGAAGAAAGTGTAGATCTCCAATTGGATGGTTTGAAGTCGGAGAGACACAACTAATAGTTCCAGAATTGGTTCAGCAAGCAATGGAAAAGATCAAGGTTATCAGAGACCGGTTGTTGGCTGCTCAAAGTCGGCAAAAGTCTTATGCGGACAATCACCGACGGAAATTGGAATTCGAAATCAATGACTTAGTGTTCTTAAAAGTTTCTCCGATGAACGGCGTAATGAGATTCGGTAAAAATGGCAAGCTCAGTCCCCGGTATATTGGGCCTTATGTGATTTTACGCAAGGTGGGCCAAGTGGCTTACGAGCTAGATTTACCTCCAGAATTTGAATGAGTCCACTAAGTTTTTCACGTGTCGATGCTCCGCAAATGTGTTAGGGATCCTTCTAAAATTGTACCAGTGAATGACATTAAAGTTACGGAAAGGTTGGCTTATGAAGAGGTACCCATTGCCATACTAGATAGGTAAGTACGGAAACTTAAAAATGAAGAGGTGGCCTTAATTAAGGTCTTGTGGAGAAATATTAGCCGAGAGGAAATGACTTGGGAAGCGGAAGGAGATATGAAGTCCAAATATCCGCATTTGTTTCCACCCCCAGAAGAAGTTCATGACGAGACGCCATTGGCATAAGGTATGTAATGCTTTCTTTTAATGATTTTGGTCGTGTATGGCTATGTTCTCTGGCTGTTGTTATTAT